>NC_051846.1:7537011-7832273 GCF_002237135.1 Teleopsis dalmanni
AAAAACTTTATTACGAACGCATCGAGCATGCGGTTAATATCATTGTTGAGGAGGAAATGCGTCTATCGTATCAGATATATAAAGAAGAGCGAGACGAACGTGTTAATAATGAAATTACTAAACGTTATATGCACCGCGACACAGTCGTGGATAAAATGAAACAGCTCCACAGAGCTGTTTACAACTTCTGTATGTCATTGAAGACTAACACACTCGACATACATAAATACGAAAAGATTGACTACCTCATGGATCGACAACACAATTTCTTTAAGGAAACCGCATCGCTTAATACTCGCGAGAAGAAATGCACCCAACAATACGTAGACCTCCAACGACTACTTATGCAGCTTGAGATTGAGTCACAGCGCAAACTGAACGATTTGCGCTTAGAGCATGCCTATTTTCTCAACGAACGAAAGGCCATTAAATATAAAATGAAAATCGATACTGATATAACATTTGAGAAGCTCAGAATTCTGGGCGCTACAAGCTACGATGTCATACGGGTAGGTTAAGTTCTGCTGGAGACTTAAGAAATTTTGTTTCGTACTAAATCTTGTCTAAATTTTGCTATTTATGATTTACAGAGATACAGAGATTTGAAGAAGAAAGGTGATCTGCTGTTGTCATTGGCTGCTATGTGCCGACAATACGAAACACAATCCGAGAAAATTGTGCCCTGGCAGGAAGCAGAAAGACCAATTGGTTATAGAGAGCAGGAACAGGAAATATTTAGGCTTCAAACTTTAGATCTAAAAATGCATGTGGACTTGACTGAGGCTGTAAGTTCCTGTGGAAATTTTAATTTCATTTAACTATATCTTATATATATTATCTTTTCTTTATAAGAATATTTCAGTTCCTTTTTTTTAATATATTGATATTATTACTTCTTCGAAAAATTTGCTCGAAATTGCTCTTGAAGAACAACACTGAGTACTTCTCCAAAGTTTAAACTAACAAAAAATCAATTATATAGTATAGCGTAGTGTTAGCAGGGTTCAAAGTACTTTACGATTACAAGATCTATTAGCACTTATTAGCACCAGAAGTAATACTCTTGAATTATGTCAGTTTTTACACTATTCTCTCATGAGATATTTTGTCAAGTCTCAGTAATCGCACTTGAATACAATATATTGCAATATAGTATTTTCTAAATTTATAGTCTGTGTGAGGAATACTTTATAAGTTGTACCCTCTAATTAATATGTACTCCCCATTACAACAAGCAAATCTATAAATCATGATATAAGTAAACGCGTGCTATATTTCCCCTTATAAAGACACACATCACGCGTATTAAATTCCTATTTATTTCTTAGGATCTATTAGAGCAATTCAAAATTTTGAAAAATTTCTGGCGTCGTCAGTCACTGGTGGAATTGCAGAACTTATTGTTAACCGATGAAAAGAATCGATTACTGGAAGAGAACAAAAAATACTGTGATTTTATAAAAGCAATGAATAAGACAGAAGATGAAAATGAGCTCCTGAAAGCACTTACAGTAACAAATGTACTTCCAGCACCAGGACTGCCTTGTCGTAATTTTTTTTGGAGAGGAAGAAGAAAGAAATAAATTATTGTTTATTGTAAATGTTGTTTATTTTGTTTGTAATAAATTAAAATTTCTAATGTGACTGAACAAGCTGGATACATTTTTCTTGATTCTATGCCTTCGGATCATAATTGAGGATATCGAACGATAGTATTTTGTAAAATGAAACAGACCAGTCATCTTTTCTCGTTTCATGTTGTGTTAGTGCCGTTTCAGTGTAGTCTCTACGAAATCGCATAAATATTTCAGCGAAAACGATGCGATGGGGTACGCTTTGTATGTCTTGTGGAGTGTGCATGTCAGCATCCAATTTGCGCAACACTTCCTTAACCTCAACCACTTCTTCAGCAGAGCCAAAATCCTTCGTATTGCGAAGACCCACAAACAACATGTCAATGAAACAGAACTTATGACCTAAAATTAAAATTTGTACCAAAATTTAATCCATAGTTAAAAAGAGCAAAAGGTAAATTTTAAATTAAGGATTGCTAGCAGTTAATTATCATTCCACACATATAACATTATATATATAATAATTCAAAGCATATACATAGATAATCAGGTTCCATTGCAAATTTCCCCGTATTATTACATACATAATATACACATCTTATTTATTTTTAAGAACTCACCAAAATTTTTACGCGTTGAGACTTTCATAGGTATCGCTTTGCGTAGGTGCTCCGGACTGAATTTAATCAATTTCAGTCGAGTGTCATTACGGGAGAGCAACATGTCACGTGTTATTTGTTGAAACCCAATTGGTGTGGTAAACTGACCTATTCTGCTCGTCTGCTGGTCTCTTATAATGTCTGTAATGACAATCGCTGCCTAAAAATAAAATACAGTAGTTATTAAAACCGAGATGTTTAAATCTATTTTTTTATATAGGAATATAGTCAAAGTTGAGTGATATCCAAAAAATTTTCTAATGGGCATTTAAATGATTTTATATCGTATGTGACTTAACATTTTGCATTTGCCAATATCGTATTATTACCTCTATGCTGTACAGCGACCAGATACAGTATATTGAACATTTTAAGTTGGTTCATGTATAAGATAATTACTTTTTAAAAGAGCGTTATTATATTGACTAAATATCGTAAATCGTGAAATAATTAACAAGGATTTCATATGCAATATAATAACTTCTTTAATTTTGTATTTGAACAACAATATTCTCTTAAAAAAAGTTGCTGCTCTAACCAAAAAGATTTGCATTCAACAATAATCACAACAAAACTTTTGCATTACTTACAAAGAAGAACGTATTATTACGTTCTTTGCTTGTGTTACGATCTTTGCAAGACTTTGTTTTAAAAATATATATATCGTACTATGACCTTTGTCACGGAATATTACGGTCTTGGACATCGCATAATTTCCTAAAAGCATAGACAAAGACCGTAATGTTACTGTCAAAGGTTATTCATGAAGCTAAGCAATTTTGCTATTTTTGTTACTTCTTGAAAAATATGCGACCCGTAATCAATTAAGCTTATCTTAATTATCTCATTAGTTTGGAAAAATGACAATGGAGCACTTTAGTCTACAATTGATATTGTAAAGTCCTTAGAGAAATTCTGTTATTTTAAGAGTAGTTAAACGGAGTGTATTTAAATCTTTAATTGCTTAAGGTTTCCAGACAAGTTTCGAATTAATGACGACCAGAGTTATAGTATAAAACCAGTTATGTTCTTTTTATCATCAATTCATGCAACCTGCAGATGTTAACATCTATTAATCTCATGAGATCTTTTAATCTCTAGAAGAAGGTAGACAACTTCTATAGAAGTCTTCTATAAAACTACTGATTAGTCTGAGTTCTGATCGAATTAGACTAAAAAACTTATTGTTGATGTTGTTGGCAAGATTATACTATTTGAAATGCTTTTATTCTCTAACATCAGCCAATAGCTTTTCAAATATTTTAATCAGTACTTATACCAACGGGATATAAAGAATATATATTACAAAAACCAGACTTCTATGCATAGTTTATGTCTATTCCTATTACAAACCTATCAGCTGGACCAAAACAATTGATTAATTCTGTTCACCACTCACTTTACAAGATACTTACAGTATCTAACAATACTCTATGCGAACTTTACTAAAGGGGATGCTTTTTCAAAGGAAAAATATCAGTCATTCATTTTGTCATTGTCTGGTGCATACTGGGAGGCGTATATTCACCAAATCACCTGTACATGCATAAAAGACACTGCACGTTTTGTTGAAAAGAATCAATGGCTTCCCAATCCAAAATAATACCTCTTAAGGTAATTATTTTGTCTTAATACTATAGAATTATGAAGTCAGTTCTCTTGGGAATCTCTTGGGAACCGTGACTATTTAATACTTGAACAAACATAAAACATTAATAAAATGCCAATCAATACAATAACAATAAAGCAAATTTTCAAGTACCTGTTTGGAACCCTCAATAAATTCTTGCTCCACAAAATCACGATCCCAGAACAAGCGTAACTTCCACAAGTTGAACTTCGTTAGCAAGTACTTCCACGGATTGTGAAGATAAACTAATTTCGGTATAACTTTTCTTCTTTGATCGTTGAGGTCCATTTGACTCTTCCAATTATGCATCGGACGTACGAAGTTGAACTGTAATGAAGGACCCTGTAACAAATTGAAATTCTGTTCCGAAAAATGCCGAAAAACGAAAGCATTGTGATGATTTTGAATTTTGCAAAGTGAATTTAGAGAATTTAGTGAGTTATATCCGGCTATGTTGACGAGTTTCCTATACATTATAGTGTTTTTAGAAATTTTGAACCTCACATTTAATTTATAGAAGAGATCTAAAAAGACATTTTTGATCCCCTAAAGATGTCAAACCAGTAACGTATAGTACGGAAAAAAATATATGTTTAATTGAATATGAAATCAATTTAAAAAGTTAAAAAAAAAATTTTTTTTGAAATTTGACACTTGCTTTGCCTGCTATGATTTTTATTATATATATTTGGTATTAAAAAAAATTATAATAAATACACTACCCAGTGTAAAGTATGTCTGAAGCAATTTGCCTGCTTCGTTGCTGTCTTGTCAACTCCGTTTTGAGCTGTAGTGCTTGTATGCAGCACCTTCTGCCTTTACCGCTAACTCTGCTGCTGCTAAGTGCCATTTAAAGTTCTTGCTCCTGCTTTCATTTAGCCGCTCGTAAAGCTCTGCACAGTGCATAACTTATCCAAAGTGGTTACATTAATTCCCAAACTACATATTGTGAGAAATGTCCATTAAAGAAAACACAAGAAGAGATAAATTAAGAAACAAAATACTTAAAAGAAGCACAAAAAAGGTTTATATTAGGAATATGACTGATCAGCACAGACTTGTGTACACTTAACAGTTCAGCAATACCTGAACCATTTCCGGATGGCATTGGTTCCTATACATATAAGATTGAAGCATAGAAATTTTTGTTTTATATTATATATTATAAAAGTATATCAAGAACAATTGAAAAAATAAAAAACCTCTACGAGTTAGTCAAAAGTAACTAAAGGTGTTAACAGAGTTTAATGACGCTTATATATTCAGAGTATTGGACGATAAAACCGAACATAGATATATTATATTATATAGATATATCCGTTAGACTCTGAAGTTCCAGGATTATTTTTTACTAAAAACTTATATCCTTAATCAATATGTGAATACTAAATGAGATTCGAGTTAGCTCTCTGGTTTCATTGTTTTGTTAGAATAGTTCCAGGAATACATTTCAGGTTAATAGGATCCCAAAATTATTTTTTCACCTATTAATGATAATACCTTTTAAACTCAATGGATAACGTTGAACCTACTACTTATCACTACTGACGTTAGTCGTACTTGTCCACACCCTGTAGCCTCCTACAGGTAGCTCGACGAGTAGGTTGCTGCCGCCAGTTGATAGTACAAAGTGTCTTTATATCGTTGATCACATGGGTTTTCTACCGATAATGCGAGCGTACTCTACGTTTTATTTACCAGCGGGTACCAAATCAAACAACCTTCTCGTCGGAGCATTTTGTTCCATTTATATGACATAACAAAACAAGTGAAGCCGCTTAACAATAGCAATGTCGCGGTATAGCTCATACAGGGTATTGTCCCATCTTATTCAATATTCGGCACCAACGCGTAGGGGTCGAGCTCCGTTAGAATTAGGAAGGACCATTAATTCTAACTTAATTCTAACTCTAAAATGAAACAGAGTGACTCTTCGTCGTGTGTTTTCTTCAATGTAATGTTGGAAAGAATAACCCGAGTAGCCTATTTGTTCTGTACTCATACAGTATTTTACAAAAGTGTCTTTTCTTTCTTTTACGTAAGAAAGAGATACAAACCATAGACAACGGAAGCACTTAAAGTTCAAATCAGGATCTTTGCCAAAAGTTAGCAAAGATATTTGTAGATTACGGATTCTAAAGATTTTTCACTGAAAGAGCTATCCGAACTCTTCACATCTCTACGTCTCAAGTATAGTCAGAAATGGAAATGCACTTTCAACAGAGTATGTAGCAGTAAAGAATTACCAAACCAATAAAAAAAATCTGTAAATTGAAAAAATTGTAAACAAATTCTACACATGTGCATGCGCAACCAGTTCGGGAAGCTCCCGGTTGGCTACAAGTGGTGCTGCACCGCCGATGCCTGGCTATTTTAGTTCTTGGCTTTCGGTTCTGCTGCTTTAATAAGTGTAAAATGAGTGAAACTGGAAATTCGCTAAGCTGCAAAAACTTGCCGTTCCCTTCATGCGCACCAACGAGCTTTGAACACTCGCATCACTGCAGCCGAGAGTCCGTCCAGTTCGTCGGCTTCTTGGCTAAACGACTTTGCTGGCACAGAAATGTTGCACGTTCATGCATCTTTTTTTGTCTTTGTCTTTGTATTTATTTTTTTTTCAATTTTTTTTTTATTTTATTATTTTTCTTTCTGTTTTTATCTTCAGTTTTGCCTTTGAGGCAATAAAATCTTTCTGCTTTTCGTCTTCATTGTCAAAGCCTTTGATTTCGACTTCGTCAGCTTAAGCGTCCGCGCGCAAAATCTTTTGCAATTCCTTGGTCGGTTTTTTCAGTTTTTCATTTTTTCTACTTTGTCTACTTATTTTTTTTGTTTTTTTTTTTGTATTTCTGAAATATTTATATATATGTATATCTGTATATATGAGACAATAAAAAATTTCAGATATTTTTGTGTTTGCATATACTCATACGAGTTTATCTTCTATATAAATTGACTTGCCTATATGTGGACTTTATTTTGTCTGCGGTTGAGCACGTTTTCATCCTTTGGGCGTTTAATTCATGAACTCATTGAACTGGTCCCCTACAAAAACACTGTTTAGCGATCGGCTATGATTTGATTTCTACAGTTATTTTTTTTTTTTTTTTGAATTTATTCTTCTCTTTTATTTTCTGTTTCTTATCTGACTTCTATAGTTTTACCATTAATTACTCTTTTTGTATTTAATATTTAATAATTACTATTTATAGAACTAGTTTTCCATTCTGCATACAATTTCTGAAGGACTTATTTATTATCAAATCTATACATTTATTTTCTCTTATCTACAGTTCTTTTTTTATAACAGGGTAGGATATTTGATAAAATTTTGACAAACATTAAGATATTATTATTATTTGAACAAAGGTAATGACCTATTGACCTATTGTGCCCCTTAGTCGGATTAGATTGTTTCTCCAACTCCGATTTCTTCGATGAAATACAGTATAAAGTCCATCGTTCCTAGTCTTGAATCCTTATGATCCATGAAACACCCTCCTAGGTGTTTCTTCCGCTTGTGTATCAGTGCCGGGCACTCTCTAAAGATTTCAATGCTTTTTTTTTGCACTGCAATTAAAGAACGTCGAATCATTGACTAAAGTAATTAAGTTAGACTTTAAAAATCTTCTTTTTATACAGCGGGCTTACTTGTTTTTATATATTTATGATTATTTATCCAATAAATAATCCCGTTTATTTTCTATTTTATTAAAAAGAAATCTGTGCGCAAATTAACTCAAGTGTGCATGTTGAAATAAACAACAGCCAATGTGACAATTACAGACTCTAAAAATACAGAAAAAGAGATCAGTACACTTGATTTTGGTTTAAGGTACGCCATTTTACAATATGGATCATGGAGTACATAGTATATAAGCTGATTAAGCAGTCGTACGACAAGAGTTCGATAAAATTTTTTCTCAGTGATTTTTTTTTTTATGATGAAGTATATTTCTCGCTTGGTGGATATAACATATACATATAGATATATACAAAACTGTCACACCTAGAGCAGTGACAATCCACAAGTACCTATCGTAATATCCTTTTATCTACAGAAAGGTTTTATATGGTGTAACATTTATTCTGAAGTTCTTATAGACTTGTACTTTTTAAAAATGCCGAAGATAAGACACAAATCACCAATTCTGATCTACAATCACTATAGCCACATGATTACCATCTTTTTTTAGTGAAATTAAAATCAAAGATATAGATGATATGTGGTTTAAACAAAAGAGTGCCACAATCTATACAATACGTTTTGAATATGGAAATGTTGTATGGAATATGAATACAGAAAATATGTTGTTTCAACACAAAGCTTGACAACTTATATATAAGTATGGAATACGGATATAGATATGGAATATTAAAAGACTTAACTGGACGGTGTCACAAACCATATAACATATGCTGTTTTGGATTCGTTTTGTGAACTTACTTTTACACTTTCCACTTAAATTTCTCAGACGAGTAATTTCATGTCTTAGTAATGTGATTTGTCACCAGTGGTCATTTTTTATTTCTTGTTTGTATAGATAATAAAATATTCTGTCCTTGATTACTGGACATGCAAATTGCAAGTATCACATTAAAAAGATAACTCTTGTTAAGAAAGACACTAGAAAGGGAGACAGCGGTGCAGGGGGGATAACTGTCTTGAATCACCATTGGGTTAATGATGACTTGACACGCAACCTCAAGCCAAATGAACTGCTTACAATAACAAGAGATGTATTTATGCGAATGGAAGCCTAACTAGCTTTGATTTAAAAACAACATCCGAGAATCGAAGGATGAAAAAGAACCCAAGTCGTTTCGTGGTCTACTTCGGCTAATTCTTCACTTCAGTGGGGCCACTTGCTGGATGGTGCGCTCTCCCAACGTTCCACAATATGTATCAAATATTCTGAGAATTTTGAAAATAAACATGTATTAAATTATAGTCAAGCTATTGTCAGCTATATGTCAACAAATAATCGATAATTAGGACTATAAAAGGGACCCAGTAGTGTAAGGTGATCCATAGAGAACAATTAAATTGTGATGTATTTCACACCTTATGATAGCATCCAGTTAATATATTTAAATAAAATTTTAATCAAAATCTTATTAATCCTAATTATAAATTGAGTTTCTTTACATATACTTTGAGGATCACAAAATTAATAATCCTATAGTTTGGGCCGACTTTGGAAAAATCTTTGGAAGCAAAATCAAATGTACAGAAGCTTGGCACTATATAATCGAATATTTGTTTTTTTTCTGACTTTTTTTAAAGTTGAAATAAATTTCAGCTAAATTTTTTAATAATTTTATTAGGTCTTCCTAATTGCAAATTGTCGTTTTGCTAAAGGGAGAAAGTGTCAGCGTAAACTGCAACGAATCGTGTTTTAATATAATTTTTTAATTTTTGATATTAAAAATATTAAAAAGTTAAAAATAATATGTAATGATGTTAATTGCAGATTTTATAAAAAATCTCAAATAATTTGAGCTTTTAATTTTTAGTTTTATTTTTATATATTTTTGTGCTTGTTGCGCTGCTAAATTTCAAGTTAGTTTCGTTTAATTCGCAACACACGCCGCTGAATTAATTCACTTCATATTGGATGGAGCTCAATCAGCTCGAAAGAAAACGAAATACCTAAATTACACAATTTCCTTTAACAAATCACCATCATTTGCGAAAAGAGTTTTCAGATTTCCTCACCGACAGCCACAGCCACAGATACGGCCACAGCTACAGCCACAAAACCAAATTAATAGGTTTGCACGCAAAAATTTATATTTCTTCTTAATACCATACTTCTTTCTCATATTATTTTATTTAACAAATTTTTATTTGTAAACAGAGACTATTTTATTTTTATCTTTTCATTCGAAGTTTCATTTTTGCTTAAGCAACTCCAAAATACAAAGAAGAAGAAAAACCAACGCAGTAAAAATCACTTTCGTGACATGAATTCACTAAATCAGTTAAGTTTAAAGTATTTTTCCAAGTGCGTAACGAAGTAGACAGAAGGGTTTCATAACTTCATACCATATAGCCTAGGCCCAGCAAAAATATTTAACATTGAAAATGCTTCTAAAATCATTTCCCAAAGAAATTCACCATGAAATCATACTTTCAATTTTTTAGTGCTGTTAGGTTGCACTTTTTTCTGTCTATTATTTTGTGCATTCTTATTATACCGACGAAATGTTGATAACTAACAACATTTCTTCTTCTCGTCTCTAGCGGTATGAGTTTAATTATTGTAGTAAATGATATTTACGACTTTTCCTTTATGTATATTACTTATACGACTGCCTATGCTTCTACAGAAAAAAAATTTTGAGAAAATAAGTTCAGCAATCAATAAGGACAACACAAAGTATATGTAGGCTACTTATTTGATGAGCTAATAACTACACACTATACTTATCACTTATGTTCACAATAAACTGTCAAGAATGTCATCTATCTTAGCACAGCTGTGACAAAAAACAACACCGTCAACTTTGAGATCACACTAAGAATTCACATCAGGCTCAAGAGGCTTAGGAAGCAATTTGAATGTAGGCTCTTTCTCATACAACAAAATTTGTGCTCTATAAGTCATTTATCCTTCAGGTGGTTTTAAATAGTACAGAAAAATAAACGATCTTACAGAATAATGAAAAAGCACTGAGAGTAATCAAAATTATAGGTTTTTCTAAGATCTTTGAGCCTCTTTGAGTAAGCGACGACTACCGCATTCGTATCAACCACGCGCTTGATGAATTTTTTCACGACATTGACAACATTCAGCAAATTAACATCTACGGATTAGCTGTCTAGGTCATGTTGTGACAAAGGATGATAATGTTCTAGTGTAGAATGTGTTTGAAGTAACAGTTTGAGGAAGAAAGGGAAGGCAAAGACAGCGTCTCCGGTTGATAAATCAAGTGTAGAGAGGGTAACTGCACTTAACGTACGAGACTGGAGTAGGCACAATCCTGCCGAAAGAAATTCACATAATTAAGGTGCCATTTAACAACTGTGGTAAGGACATCATATTCCTGCCACCTTTGTCTCCAATAAACCCGAACATATAACATACTGAATGAAACGAATAAATTTGTTGTAAACAAGGAAATTAAAATTCTCAACAGCTCAGTTCTCATGCGATGTTCGTAAAATCGAACGAATAGAATTTCATAGCGAAGTTACATAGTACTTTAAAAATTAAAGAACTTTATGACGTCCTTAATAAAAAGATTTACGGAAATATGGGTGTAATTCTAAACAAATGAAAAGTATTTTAATTTTAGAAAGATAAGCGTTACATATCAATCTAATAATCTAAAATGTGTATGATGTAAAAGTATTTAAGACAGGTATCAGAAAAAGATGACAATCTCTTATGGAGAAGAAAATTAATGTAATAATTAAAATATAAGGTCATTATTTCATACAAAAAGGTTGGTTTGTACACTAGAGTCTAAAGATCTATTTATACCTAGTGTCAATTGAGCGGCCATATGAAACTCAGAATCATAACATCTGTAAGAGACGATCTAGAAATTTATTAAGATTTTTTAAGAATTAAGTGCTTAACATGTATAAACTATAATACACATGAGCTGTAAAAAAGATTATATCTTAAATATTTTTGTATATTCCCAATCTCTTTTCTAATTGAAGTGACCCAACGACCCTTTGAGTCATCTTAATGGATCTTCGATAATATTTAAACATCCGAAGTACGTACAAATCGGTACTTATCATCGATCCGTTCAATCATCTTCGTACAATCAGCTTAACTGGTACACAGAAAAATTTAATAATTACTAATTGCGGTATAAATAGAATAAACTGAATTATTTGTAAATACATACTTATTTATTTTAGATTTAATAAGATTTTAGAGTTTGTATTCAATAGTACTCTGTTGATAGCACAAAAAAGGTTTTATATTCTAAATAATACAACAAAAAAATGAAAGCACTATATCTGTGCAATGAGAAAATATTAATGCTAGATATATCCATTCTTCTAATATCGTCTAGAACATGGAATATCAGTGTTTTCTATATTATTAATGTTATCCATCAATAATAACCCGTCAATAAAATTTTCTTCTGAATACATAAAAAATCTGTTGCTGCTTTACATTCAGATGTTGGGACAGTTCTTTGAAGAATTGAGTTCTGTCAAATCAAGGTTTTATTGAATTTCATTCAATATGAAAAAATTTCCATAGATGTGAATAGTCACTGAGACCCTAAAATCTGTGAAATATTATAAAAATGGTAATACGCAGATTTGCCATAACAAATTCGCTTTGAGGGAAATAGCAGAAAAGATTATCAAGAGACGCCACGTTTGCGGCAACGCAATATTTACAAAAACAACTTTCATTTGGGAGGCAAAAGGGTGACGATATTATCAGTTGCCAGTTGCGAGTTGCGAGTTGCCGCAAGAAGTCAAATATTATGAGTAAATGAAAATAAGAAGAAAAAAATGCTAACCACAATTGTTAACTTAAATCTAAAGACTAACTCTTAGCACAACAACAAAATGAATAAATGGTAAAAATGGAATTAATAGAAATCCAAAGGAGCTGCAACAACAACAATAGCAGTAATAACAACAACAATCATAATAATAACGCCACGACAGACTTCGCAACGCAGTTTAGGAGGCGTTAGTCTCGAGGCTGAAAATGATAGCTTAGCTAACCTAGTAGAGGATTCCAGCACACATTCGGGCATGTGAGGAAGAAAATCTCTGATCATGTACCACTGTGTGTACTGCGTAAGGCAATCTTAATAATTTGCATTTGCACATGCGCATGCGCAGCGCAGCGCTACGAAAAGTTAAGTTCGTTTCCATGAATTTTATAAATAAATTGCACTAAATTTTGTCATGTTTTTTGTTTATCTCAAATTTCACTTTACGAAATTTCCTATGCATAATGAGAAGTCATGACGTCGCAAACCACAAAATTGCGCATATGTCAGATTATTAGAAAAAGTCTTACAATTTTAATGGCATGTAAATTTTATAATCAAAAACAACAACAAATTAATAATTTATTAAGTGACCACAAAAAAAAAGAAAAATTAAAAAAATTATGGAAAAATTAGCAAAAGAATGGAAATAAATTATATGAATTATTTTGTACACAAACCTCATTATAGTCTAGAGTACTAAGTACATTGACTTCAGTCATAGTGAAATTGAAATTCTATTTTAACCATAGAAACTGTAAGTTCCAAACAGGTGCTAATAGATTCTATAATGCCGATGTGAGGTCAAGTCAAGCTTCCGAGCTTCTGCGCCTATGTGAATATCTCACCTATATTAAAAATATTATTAAAAAATTTTATTGAAAAATTTCACCTGCACTGGCTTCACCTTTTTTGCGCTAACTACATTTCTTTGAACTTCAACCGATATTATTATTGGACCTATTGGTATGGATAACCTATCACTTTTAAGTGGACTTTAAATTAAATATTTTTATCGATTTTTTTTTATATCACACCATCATTAACCAAAAGTATGTTTTTTCTTTTATGGTTGAATGCATTATTTTTTTTTCGAGGCTGGGGAACAAAAAATATCTACACACACGCAGAAACGTCTTTCTGTGGGATTCTGTGGGTACCAGAATATCTTGTTAGATTCAGTTATAAACTAATAACACAGCATAACATTAAAAGCCCTCAATACATTATCGGCCTTCAAATTGTTTTGGAAACTTAAGAAATACTTACCATATATTCTCATCAAAAACCAACTCTCAAATAAAAGATTTATTATAAAATAAAATTCTTTTGTCTGCGATGAATTTCCCATTATGGCCGGCGTATCCCAAGGTAGTGTACTAGACTTCTGCTCTACCTAATTTTCACAGTAGATATGCCAACCAGTGACTGTGTAATAACATCAACATTTATGGACGAAAGTACCATATTCAGCCGTAGCAAAAAAAAAACCACCTCAACAAATTGCAAAAATTGCTTGATTTCTGAAAAATAAAAATCGACGAATCGAAAAGTGCACACTCAACCCTTACCCTACGATGAGATACCTGTCTTGTTCCTCGTATTAATAGGAAAGTAATATCCCAATGAAATGACACAAAATACTTAGCACCTCGACGGAAGGAATGTGAGAAGAGCTAATAAAAGAACTAAACTGACTGATAAACAAAAACTCTAAACTAAATCTCATGCATAAAGTGTAACTTTACAATACAATGATAAAACCAATATAGATCTACGGAATTGAAGTTTGGACCTCTGCTTTGTCTTCAAACATTGAAAATCTTCAAAGAGCTCAGTCGAAAATCATTTGACAAATTGTCGGTGCCATCCAGTATAAAAATAACACGAATATTCGTAGCGATCTTTAAATTAAAACATTCACAGATGTAATTGTCAGCAATACAAAAAACTACACAGTCAAACTCAGAAATCTCCTTAACCCACTTGCAAGCAATCTCACTCAAAGCACTGGAACTAGCGACTCAAAAGGAACTATTAAGCCCAGTTATTGAAGAACAAACCCCTACAAAGGTAACATATTTTAATAAAAATATTTTTATCGCCCAATTACTACTGTACTACGAAGAATATATTACTTATACTTATTATAATATTATATTAAAGTTTTTCATTCTACTCTCAGCTATACGAGTACCTGAACAGTAAATATGTACTAAATATATTTGCAATACAGAAAAAATCTTTTAATTTGAAAAAAGTGATTGTGAAAAGCATGTAAAAGCTCAACATTAATTTTTTAAATTATAATTTTGAAATACAATTTGTTACATTTTGATCTGATATATTAACATATGATCTTAGATATCATAGACACAAGATAAGATTTAATTTACTAACACCGTTTTTAATATATTACATAGGCATATATGTTTTTTCTAATTAAATATTTTTTGAATGTTATAATTGATAGTTGATTTCTAAATAATATATTATAATTCTCATATAGTAAAAACCCTTCAAGGAATAAATGAACTCCCTAAACATATTATTATTGACTGTATTTTGTTAATACAAAGAAGTTGTAACATTGTAATTTGATATTAATTTATTGAGGACATCATTTATCATTTGACATTTATTTATGTATCAATACCATATTTCTTACATCGTAATTTAGATCACTTCTTGAGTACATTGATTGGCAATATATCTTTTGTTTACATTAATTATTGAATTTATTTTTCTCATAAAGGGCATCTATTTTTACGATGATGACTCATCTTAAAACTAATATTCTTATTATCTTAAAACTAACAACTCGTTCTTACTTGTTGTGATTCCTTTTATATCTTTTTATCTGCATTTCATTCCATTTTTATGTTTATTTCCTAACACAATTCCTTCTTTCTCAAACTACAACTATTCAAGCCTGCAAGGTTTCTTCGCTGATCTCTGAAGATTTGCGCATTATTCTGGTCAGTTAAGCGCACACGTCCCAAGGGCTAAAGGCTTTGCTTTAGACGGCGGACACATATTCCTACACCATAAAGAAATGCGCTTTGGTTGTTTTCACAGTAAAATGATCTGTGCTATCTGTGCAAAAGTCGTCACCATTGGCGGTCTTGGACAGACATCAGACGGATGGATAGATTGAAGTCTCACGGTCGAGTTCGAATTGTATGAGCACATAAATATTTACACATAATAGCCAAGTTGTTTGGTGTTAAATTGAGTTAGATGGTTACGAGTATTTCATATCGAAATCTATTTTGGTACAACAATTCCTATACCCACATACGAGTACACTCTACACACCAGTGAATTTGTGATGGATAATAAGTAAAGGATAACTTCAAGGCAGACAATACAAAAATATTTACTATATAAATTTTAGTTGTTCTGTTGACTGAAAAATGTTTTTTAAAAAAGAAAATAATAAATAAAATAAAATAGATATATTAATTGTGTATGGAAACTTCAAAAGGTTAGTATGCCTTTAAAAGTTATCTATTATTATTACTATTATGAAATATCTATTATCAATTATCTTTTATTATTGATATGAAATGTGGAATATGGAACTGCGACCGTCGTATCTATTGTGTCCCCTACTGGGCTTAGAGTAAGTCTCTAAGCCTTGTTACGTCGATAAAAAGTAGTATAATACATACTCTACAGTATTATTGCCTCTTTCGTACGTCTATACATTCGCAGGTGTCTATTCCGTGTGTGCATTTGCGTGGGGCATTCTAACAGCGAATGTGGGGCTGCCTCCTCATTCTCTTCGCAGAAGCTACAGTTTGCATCCGTATATATACCTAATCTCATAAGCTGTTATCTTGGCTTAGTGTCGTGTTAAGTTTCCTGTGCTATATATTCAACATATTTTATTTTCTATATTCACACTATAGTTACTGCATCAGTCGAAACAAAGAAAATATATCAAACTTTTTCTCGAATTTTATTGACAAATAAATCTGCATTTGTCATCACCAACAGATACTCAAAGCCCGAAAACTAATCTCCATCCACATATAAAATAATCTAATAAAGATGAATTTATGAAAATCCGTTGACGAATTGAAAAAATAAGATGCCTTCTCCACTTAAGTGAACTTATTTAAATGACTTCCTCTAGGACCATACGCTTCCTCTAGAACCATACATCATCATAATATATCATACAAATAGTACGAAATCGCACAAGATCTTAACATTTTAAGGTTCCAATCTAATAATTATTGATTGAGTACTCACATACTTCAAATCTAGCCTAAAGTGCTATCTAAAAAGCTTTAAAAATAACATTTAATGCTAAATACTAGCTCCTTCAAACAATTGCCCTGGTTAGTTAGTTTTAGTGGTGATAGAGCTTCCTTCTCTATTAAAGTAGAGCTTAAGAACTGTTCTTTCACCATTAAAATTACCATCGGCCATTGATAAAGAAACTTCTTTTTTGAAGAACAATATTTGGGATGTTCATCAGGCTCATTAATTTGTAGACTTCTATAGTTGAATGCTTCACTCGTGACAGACCTGGGTTTTTAGAAAGACCCAGGCCTGCAATCATTTCTTTTCCTTCTTCTTCCTTGTAGATTCTGCATTTCTGATTAAATTTCCTACTTTCTTAAGTTCCTACTAGCCCTAACTGTCTCTCGTTTATATATTGTCAGAAATCATATTCAATTTTAATTATCGGTTGTAGAGTAACTCATGACAAATCAATACTAGACACTCTTGTATAAAAAAGTTTTTTTTTTTTGTAAAATTTGTTCTTTTTAATTTTTGCATTTCTTCACAGGTTGCGCTTCTCGAGCCGCTTCAATTTATTTTAGTCAGTTGTGTTTTGCTCGTTCCTTTAATGACTGCTAGGCCCATTGGCGATACACTCACATAAAATAAAAACAAGAAAATACCACAAAAATAAAATAGCCACAAAAGTCACACGTTTTGTGCGCCAAACTGGAAAACCACCAAACCAAATTGGTATTTAAGTGTGCGCCATGGACTTGTCGGAGTATCTCAATCCCGCACGCATTTCTTGTATGAATTAAACGAGTACGAACGTTCTGCTAGATACACTCTTTGTTATTATTTGCTGGTTCTTTCTTGTTTGGTTTGTGTGGTCCTCATGTCATACAGCTCGTTAAAAGCGATGGAACAAGAAAATGGTAAAGTAAACATTAAAAGTTTTGTTATTCTTTATTTTACATAATACTATATTATCTTTATATACACACATATATATATATTTCAAAATATATATGTATTGTTTGTTATTTCTATTATTTATTACATATTCGCATTTTTGTGTCGAGAACATAAATAGTACTTATCACTTTACTTAATACCTTAGAAAAGATCGAAGACATGCGTACGTTTATACTCGCATTGATAGCAGAATATTAAGTCTATTTTATGTGAATCAGACATCCTTAAATATATCGACTGGGTTTCGATTCATAACAGTCGCTATGATTGAACTCAAGTATGAGATTTATTAGAACTAACCACTCAATTCAAAAAGAATTTCAAAAGCAACTATAGATCATTTATAGAATATCTCGTTGTTTTTCTTATAACAACACAAATTTCGATTAATTTTGTAATAATGAAAAAAATTAAATCTAACTTCTTCGCAACAGATTTATTTCAAAGGACCATAGAACATTATAAAAGCACAGTATGTATGTATGTATATACTACACTCATTATGGGATTAGAATTTGTTTAAAAGTTATGGGATTTCAAGTGTCAGTACCATAGAACTCAAATTTCCAAAGTTTTTGGGTCTTAAGTGTTAGAACCTCGGATATTCGACATTAAGATCCGTAACAGGGTCTTAAATGTCGGTACTAAAGAACTTTAACTTTAAAGGTCATAGGATCTGATGTCATATGTTATGCTAGTAGCGCAGAACTTCAACTTGAAAGCGATAGGGTCTTAAGTGTTAGTACCAGAGATCTTCAACTTTAAGACTAATAGGATTTTAAGTATCGATGCCAGAGAATCTTAACTTTGAAGAAAATAGGATCTGAAGTGTGTGTTCATATGTTTAACTTTAAAAGTGATAGCGTCTAAAATATGGTATCCCACTTGCAATAGTTAAACTGACAATCAAATAAAAATTTTTAAGCACAGCCAAGCAAAATTTGGCAGAACCATGTCGTAAGATCTACACATTAACTTGTTCCGTCTTAACTGGACTAAAAATGCATTAGTCAGCTGCTTCGACTAAGACATGGCATGCTCAACTCTACGGTATGAGTGCTGACGAGTCAGTGTCTAACCCTGTAATGACATTTGTTGAGCTTACGATTTTGCGGATCAGGAGCCAGTGTACATCTTTAGCAAAGAGAAGATCTAATATCTTCAGAACCACTTTTCTTACCGACCTCTCCGACCTGTCATCTTGCAAAAAGCCAAGTTCATACAATTGCAGGTAGGTTCATTTTTACCTAATGAGGGAGTCGTACCTTTCTGCGTTACTTGTACGCTGACCTCTAATATGCGTATGTACTAACGTTAATCCTTTGGTACTCAACAGGCCAGTACTTGAGCTCAAGTGAATTTTGGACGCAAGACCACCACTCCATCCTAACGTAACCTAAAAATGCAATGCTTTATATAAAGTATACCGAAATGTTTGTTTGATCTAAAATCTTAAAAGTATTAAGCCTCTTTCTAAATATGCTATCTTTCTTCAATTTAACAACTAACTTATTGAGTTGTCTTTTTACTAATTTTATGTTTTTTGCCTATTAATTTCAAGTGCAGAATATGCCAAAGGTTTTGTTTTTTTAAGCTCTTTCGATTCTACATTAAAAGGACTCATAACTTCTTTATAACGATAATTGAGTATTTTATATTAAACAGTGATCGTACTTACTTCAACCTCATTAAATGAAATTTAAAAAGCTTTAAAAGGCTTAATATCAGCAATTTCTTTAGTTCAGCAATCATAACCTGTCTTTATTAACCTAATAACTTGTGCACTATGGTTGACATCTACATTAGTCCAACCTAATCTAATGCCATAAATCAAATTTATTTATTTAGCTTTCACAGCCGCATGTTCAAAATGCTTTTAGCACTTAAAATTAATGAACGTGGCTCAGCTCATTCGATTTTGCTCTTATCTGCTATTTAAAGTGTCAACAGGGATTAACTAATCGATTCGTATGTAATTACAAGTGCAAGTATGTCGAAGATATTTCTGCTTACATCATAACTGCGGAGTGTGACAAAGAGCAGATACAAATAATGCAACTCATATAAAAACAAACATAATCACTTGGACAACTTTTATTGACAGTCCGGGCGAGTGCTTTTGATTAAAACCCGATACCCATTGTGTAATGCAATTACGATTTTCGGCTACCCAAAACTTAACTGAAATGCCTCTACTTCACGAGGCATTTTAAAGCTGGGCTTACATTTTAATCAAAAAAAGTCACCTACTTATTGGACGATCATAATAATTACTTTAAAGAGGGGGACTCACAAAAGCAAAAAACAAAGCAGAATGGTAACCATTGAGATATTAACGATGAATTAATTATAGATTTTAAATGTCTGGGAAGAAACAGGCATATTTGTGGGAAAATTTATATGCATATGCAGGACACACAAGCGTAAAGATTATGAGGCATATTGTGTGGTTCAATAGCACATAATTATTTGAGATTACTTTGCTGTTTCAGTGATTTTAATGCAGACTCCCTGACATGGAATGCTTGGTTTGAAGACGCAGCACAAAAAGATTGACTGATAGACATTCAGACAACGGAACATGCAAATTAATATCAAAATAAGTGAATAACATTGATGGGAGAGGTGTTGCCATTACACATTCTATGAACAGTAAACACTGCTTACAGACGAATGCGACTGAAATAAAGCATCCTTAGTCTTTCAATCATTTGCTGCTTCTTGTTACACTACTTTTTAGTATGGGAATATTTCAATTTTTAATAGATCACTTCTCTCTGCGCTTTTAGTATATTCAAAAAAACAACAATACGAACTATTAGCTAACTATTTTCAAAATACAGATTTTTTATATAAAAATATATATTTAAAATTTATATATAAATATATATAAAAGGATTTTTATGGACAGAATTTTGAACATATATGTATATGTAACGCAATAAACACAAATAGTCTGAGCGCTGTTTTTCAGACAACGTGTTATGTCTTCCTGATATAAAATGTAATATACGTACTTTAGGTATTCTATTAAGTCCGTTCTTTAACATAACCACTTCATAGTATGTAGAATATATATCTAATATTGAAATAAAACTCAACAGCATTTTTTTTTAAATTAAAAATTAGATTTGGAAGAATATCTTTATATAGGAATTTAAACCCAAGAATGCAAGAAAGGTATACACCATAGAAGAAAGTGCTCTGAAATCGAAATTTGCGAAATAACAACAGTTTATATAATACAACCAGATAAAAAAATAGAGAAGTTTATGCTGATGTTAAGAAAAAGAAATTTCGAAGTATTAATTGAGGTCATCACAGGGATAACACATATGTACAGCACATAATTCCAGTGGGTTTTATTACGGATTTAAGTAGTCAAGCTTGACTGAAGGATGTGGATAACAATAAACGAGAATATCTCTTGACATGATTTTTATAGATTTATTAAACAAAGAAAGAAACTTGAGAAATCTAGAACTTCTAGAATCTCTGACTTGATCCACAGAAACAAGTTGAAAATAATTAAAAATTAACCGATTTTCAAGCAGTGCTATACTATGGAACAACATGAAGCTAGGCTGAGCCTGTCAAGGTCAGTAATCAAGAAGCAACACCAGATAATTTATTGTCTTAATGTCCAGGAAAAGTCGGAAGTAGGCTTAAGCTTATGGTCGTGCCATTCTGTTATTTCTCACCAATGTTTTTTATATTAAAATTGTTCAAAAACTTGCATTCATCAAGCGTCTAAGTGGTTCTAAAACGCCCAACTATCTACCCAAATGTATTTACACTGAAAATGGGTTTCCTAGCTGATTGAGGAAGATTCCATCATGCTTATACTTTACTTATCTGGTTACCAGACTTTAACAGTTGTATTTATAAATTCCTGATAATACACATTTGTCAATTATAGGTACAAACCTAATAATATTTAGCATTATAGATATCTGATGTTATACTGTCGAGGCTAATCTGAAACCAAGCCGACTGTCAGCACTATTGTTAATATTGGAATTGACCATATATTTAAATATATCAATCCGTCCAGGTGGTTCTAAAGAGACCAATCATTTAGCCAAAATTACTAGGCTTCTGTAATAAAAATGACTTTCTTAGGAGAATTCTATCATCCATCTACTTCACTCACCTACCTACCAAACTTGAATAATTTTATATATAAATTCATGATCATACACAAATTTAAGTGATATATACAAGCTTACCCCACGTCGAACTTGATGTAGACATGTGCATTATATAGAAAATCTAAAAATAATATGTATTAATATACTCAAGATTATATCTAGAGTATCATTAAATGACTGTAGGGTATTGCCGCTGTAGTAATGGTGGTGCGTCTCAGTATTTATAGTGCATTTGCCTCGAGAAGAAGGTGGTTACGACTTCACAACAGCAATATTATGCTTTGTGCGTACATTTAATCAGTACAAAGGCACAAAATTATTTTTAAATATTTTTTTTTATTAAAAACTAAAAGAAAACAAATAAAATGTATCTTAATGTATAAAATTCTTGTCTTCTGATCTGTGCAAAATAATTTTGAGCGCCATGATCTTGAAAGTGGCGTCGCATTGAGTTTTTATATATCGTATATATTCCCAGATTGTTGACGTTACTGAACATAAACAACATTATATCGGACAACAACATCATCATCGTCATCGTCATCATTAGTTTGAATAACATCGGCGTCTTTATTATTCACATTCATGCGAGTATTAACAGCGGCCACAATAACAAAAGACATAAAAATAGTCTAAACGTCAGCATACGAGCCTGCATCTCACAGATTAGAAAAACTGAAGGAACGCCTCTTATGCCTGAAATGTTAAAGTGCTTACAACACTTTGTTGCAATTGCAACAATGCAACTTTGGTGTCGGCGGACAGACACGGATAGTACAAACACTAGTACTTGCTTGTAACTTTTCATTTTCATTACAAAATGCTTAGATTTTTTCCGCGAGCCCGCTTAACTTTTGTAGCTGAAGGCTGCCCTGGCTAATTCTTTTTCTTTTTCTTCTTCTTCTTCTTCATTTTATTATTATTTAATTTCGTGCTAATGCAATTTTTCATTTATTGCTGCTCAAATATTCGCCTGCACTTTGTGGCTGTGTCATGGCTAATTAGCTTTTCTCACAAAATCTGGTACATCATCTTCATCTTCTGCAAATCTCGTATATTTCTTTATTAACATTTACTTTTATGTTTATACATAAATTTTTTTTTTGTTTGTATACACAACATACTTACATTGTACGAGTATTAACATGTTTTGATACTTACCGCCCAGATTTGATTACGTTAAACTTACACTGCAACTGTCCAGCCTCTTCAGTCCACATATGTTATTCTGTCAATTCGCTTTAAATTAAAATTGCATTTCATCATTTATTGTATTTCATATTAATTTTTTTATTATTTTTGGAAACTTGCAATTATCACATCACTTTCGTCACATCGCTTGTAAGACATTTAGAGGCTGACAGGTTACGATCGCGGTATTTCACTCATCTCAGAAAATGTCAAAAAGACAAAGGATTTGGTTAATTCTTCAAAACTGCTTACATTTTAGTTGGTTACCAAATTTCTCAAATTCCGTAAAAAAATGGATTATACATGGAGGTGTCGAAATATATATTTTGAAAAGTCCAACTCCTATTGTGAATCACCATGAAATATTAAGTTGTCTCAATATACTACAGAAGCATTCAATACTGCAGAGCGAAAAGTTCAAATATCACCATGGAATAGAAACTACCTTAGTATTGATACTATATCTATAGATAAACATTTACAGTCTCTAATAAGATAGCTTCTGTTTTGAATAAAGTATGTAGTGGCTGTGGCATTAATATAAACTAAATCTTACTGAGTTACGTTTTAGAAATTGTTTTCATATATGTTTAATATAACAAATAGTTGACCTATTAAATAGCATTATATACTTTTTTATTTATATCATAATGTGACTTTGGAAGTAGAGAAATCAATCCAGACTTCAAAATCTGCAAATAATGAAACCAGATATCTTTGTCACATATCAAACACCTCTTAAGTTTAACAAATAGTACGTAGTGTTTATAAGGTTGTAGGTCTGTAAGAACAGAATAAATGTATGGAAGATTGTATACCCACAGTAGGTATTTTTGAGAAAACAGTTTAAATGAGCTAAAGTTTAAATGGGCGCATAAGTCACTACTGAAGAAACAGTTTAAAAGCATGCAAGATTGGATGAGTTCAGTAAGGACTCCTGACAAAACAGAATTAATGTATGAAAAATCATGTGAATTTAGTAGGGATTTTTGAAAATACAGAAAAATTCATGGCTGTATGGGAAAACACAGTAAGGATTATGAAAAGAACAGAAAAATGCATGGAAAAGTGGGTGAGCACAGTAAGAATTATGATAAAAATAGAATGAATGCATGGAAGATTAAATGAGTATAGTAAAGACTGCTGTGAAATATAACTAATACATGGAAGATTGAGAGAGCACAGAAAAGATTTTTGAATAACAGAAAAAATGCATGGAAAATTGGAAAAACACAATAAGGACTTCGGAAAAAACAGAAAGCATGCATAAAAATTGCGATAGTGAAGACTTCGTAAAGACTTCTAAAAAATTCGAAGACCAAAATAGAGACTTCGGAAAAACAAAACTCGTGTATAGAAGTTTGTGATAGTGAGGACTTCGAAAAAAAGATAAACAATACATAGGGAACAGTAAAGACTTCTAAAAAACAAAATAAATGCATGGAAGAATAAAGAAACATAGTAAAGACTTCTCAAAAACCTGTTTAAGTTCACGTGAGAAACCCGTAAGCACTTATTGGACCACTTTCTGGCGCCCTACAAACACAGAGTCACCTATTTATGAGTTTTCAACCATAAGGAATTGGGAAAACTAGACACAGTTAACTACAAGAACTTATAGCATTTTTTATTGAAATTAAATAGATTAACAAAATTAGCTGCAGAGATGAGATAAATGCTTGAATTTTGTCTGAACTCTACGCAGGTCATTGTGGGTGACACTGTGTTCGGGTCTGCTAATAAATGTAACAATCATAATGCTAATAAAATTCTTTTGTGGACATAAAACCAGATTACAAAATTTTGATCAAACATTATGGATCCGAGTATATAAAAAATAATTCACTTATTTACTAGTAGATACTTCAGTTAACTTACGATATCAGTTTATGCCTTCTAAACTAGACAACATTAGAACAACATTTTGTTTTTCCAAAAAATTGTTTTTGGAAAAATATCATCGCAAAAACATTATGTATTTGGCTTAGTACATAAAACACTCCATTTATTCCTTTCCTCCCTACGCTAAGGTAGACATTTTCCGCATGTCTTTAAGCGGAAACATTTCCGTATGGCAATAACAAACAGCTGTGCTAAGAACAACAACAACAATGCAACGAAAGGGAAAATAAGAACAACTATAAAGCACAAGCAATGAGAACAAATGCCGCATGCCGGTAAATTACAAACGATGGCATAAATACATTTCCAATAGAATGAATAAAGCAACAACAACAACAATAACAATAATAGTCCACATTAAATCCAAATGAAATAAAAAGTTGTTAACAGTTAAATTATTGATAAGCTTACAGTTAGGTATGTTTTTAAACAACTACAATTTTATATTTTTTTTCTTCATTGCAATCTACAATTAAACATTCGTAAGCTGTTTTATTTTTATTATATAAACTGCTTTATCAATGTGTCAATCGAAAATTCTTAAGAAAATTGTTGTTATATTTTCAATTCCTGTTTGCATATTTTTTTGAAGCAAATACATGCATTCATTCCAGCATCCAAGCTCCACACTGGAATGTGGTAACTAACATAAATTACCAACAACTTCGGTATTGACAGCTTACATTATGTAAATAACATGCTTGTAGCTAGCAAAAATACTTTACATTTTACATTGTTGTTATTGCTTTCTCTTTTCACTTTGTTAGCAACATTGCATGCCGTGCTGTTAAATGCTTAACACTGCTGTTAACTTTTACAGAGTTGTAAAATCTTATTGGAGCAAATGCAGCTGTTTTCCATGCATGTTAGTTGTTAATCAGAATTCGTTTGAGTTGGTTGAGTTTCGTCGTGTTGTAAAAATTCCGAGGTTTGCGAAAATGTTTGTTGTTATTGTGCACGCGTGCAATTTGTGTTCAAGTAAAAAAGCTGCAATTTAATAAACAAAATTATTTAAATTATTATTAATAGGAAAAATATTGTGCTTTCAATATATAATTAAAAGAAATTTTTAATATAAAATAAATGCAAAAAAAAAATTTAATATAAAACTACGGTATTCACAAGCCAAAAAGTGCAAATGATGCGGTTTAATTAATTATTTAATATAAAAAAATTTTTTTTAATAATAATATCTTTAAATACATATAAGTGAATTGGTTACAAATATATAAGAAATTATTACTTGCGAAATATAAAATATAAATTAAACAGTTAATATGAATAATACACACAATTTTATTATTTTCCAAAAGAAGTAATTAATATAAATAAACTCTTAAGGCAATATGTTTTATTTTCAAAAAAATAAAAACACAACTTTTCAAAACAGAAAGGGATTTTACGTATAAACAAAACCTACCCCAAGTATTTCCGCAGCCAATTTCACTTATTCTTAAGGTAAGTTTCATTATTGCAATAACCTTTATTTTTATTATCACAATTCAGATGCTTATAACTCCCCCATAAATACTGCTATCATCACCGCATTGTCTATTAAGCACCCTTATTTTCCTTGACTTCTTTACCAGAAATTCGGTTCGGAAAAACGCTTCATTGTGTGTGATTATTGGGGAAGTTTAATTTTTGAAGTGCAATAAAAAATAAGCATCCGAGAATGTACAATCCAAAGATAATTCATTTTAACACATCTGTGCATTTCACATTACACGAATAAAAACATTATTTTTAATTAAATCTACTGAATAATCTTTACAAACGAAATATTCCTATTTTTAGGAATATTATTCCGCTGTGACTGGAGAGATATATTTAAAATTACCAAAACATTATAAAGTAAAAAGAAACCTAGTAATAAATATGTCAATTTCTACAATGAGGCACTTTAGAGTGGACCCCGACATAACCAGTAATTCTGTTGCCAATAAGAGAAGTATTCGTTTAAAGAACGTATAAAAGTTTAAAAAAATCAGATTTGGAAACTAAAGGTATTGCACGATTTTTAGATATGAGAACTTTAGTTTAAAGAAACTTTCAACATAAGTTTTAGAATTTATTTATTTAATTAAAATTACTTAGCAACTTAATTACTATAAAATATATTTCGAAGCACTAATTGATAATCTGTTGGCTACATTTTAAAATTCCAATGGTGTTCTTTGATAATGGGTGGACAGTTTTCACTATTTCAAAAAATTTTATACACTTGTAGTCCAAAAATTATGTAGGGATCATTAACCAAACAGATAGTTCCAAACACCGCTGATGATGAATATTTGGAGATATTCGAAACAACTGTTTTACAGCTCAAGAACTTAAACAACTTTGTTTGAGATTTAAAAATTTTCTCACTAATGTCACCTTTTTCTGTTCGAAATACATCAAAGAACATAAAATTCTACATCTCAATAATAATTTGAAAGACCTCCTTCACTGTTATTTGGAATATACTTTTAACTTGATCTTTTGAAAAAGACAGAAATTAAAAAAGTTATTATTGATGTAAGGCAATAAAGTCAAAAAATTAAAAATCTCAACTTAACTTTATCTTTTAGAAAATATCACCTTCAACCAAACCACAGAAAATTAAATCACATATATACATAGGTATAAATCATCCACCTTAAGGCCAAAAGATTTCAACTTATGTATTCAAGACAAGTCTTCACCTTGAAGACTCAAAAACTAAAGTTCCAACTTATCTTTCAAAAGATACCAAATTATAGTAATCTACAGAAACAATAAATATATATCATCCGCTTTAAGGTCAAAAAATTTCAATCCAAAAAGACTTAGAAACTTGTTTTCTGAAACATATCATATTCTACCAAATGATAGAATATGAAATATTGCATAAATATCCGTCTTAATAGAAAAAAATAAATATTTCAGCCTATTCATTAAAGGAATGCAATCGTATTGAATCGTATTTTATATTTGCGGGTGGCAGTTTTGGGATATGTCCACCCGCAAATAAAAAATCATTCAAAACTCGTAATTTAGGAGGCCTAATTTTTCTCTTAAAAGATAGTTTCCTCTTTCAAATTGTTGATAATTAAATACAAATCATCTATCTTAACGCTAAGAAGTAAGATGTCTCAATTTAAAACCAAGTCAATATTTTTTAGATTCAGAAATTAGAAGTCACGGCTTCGGTTTTAAAAATTACTATCTTCTAACAATCTACACAAAAATAAATATTACATACATACGTAGATTAAAACTTTAAGAACACATAAAAAACTATTCTTAATAATTCGTTATACTGATACTCTAAGGCGAGGTATACCTATTCTGTCCTATTGTACCAAAAGTTCATAAATCATTACAATAAAATTTTTTATTAATTTAAAATTTTATTTAAAATCTTCACTATCGAGGACTAGCACTAAGATTTAAAATTTTGATATTACTGACTTATTCATTACGAAGTTATATTACATATAGACAATTACAAGCTAACTATATTGTTGTTCTTATTGTTGTAATATCCGGAAGAGATCTATGCAGCGAGATAATATGAAAGGAATTACAAATACAAACTCTTGGGTTAGAATATGGTTTAGTAAAGGGGATGGGAGAGAGAATTGTTTAGGAACAAGAGCAGACTATAAATGGGTGGGACTTTAGATGACACTAACATGGATTACCACTCCTAAAAAGGACTATAACAACAAGTTAAATGTAATTTATTACAATATTAGATTTCATAGGTCCTTACTTACCTATAATTGGGGTTGAAGTCCTTAATAACAGATACATGCTCTATCAAAAGGTTGTTTAGGGATTATGTGTTCGTGCTCGATCAAGTAAACAAAAAAAAAAATAATAAAGTACAAAAGCTGTACTAAAGAAGAATCATAAATTTAAATAGAGTTAAAATAATTTAAAATAACAGTTTTTGCGAAGAATTTATGTATATTGGTATATTATGTACCTATTAACTTAATACTGGTGAGTGTCATATGTCGTATCAAGAGCTGTGATACAGAATTATTTACTTTATGTCATTAAATTTTATAACAATATATAATAAATAATATAATGTCATTGATACAATAAAATATTATTCATAGAGTAAGATTTAATATTACCTTCATACTATTTTACTATATAACATATATAGTATATTTACTATTTATAGGTAGTCTTGAGGTCAAACTTTTGTAAGGAAAAAAATTATTAAGCCTTTTAATTTGTATTATATATAATCGGGAATTTTTAAAATAAGTATAAGACCGTGAACGAGAAAAGTAATGATGAAATTATGAATTGTTGATTGAATAGAGGCCATACTAAAATTATCTACTAAAACTTTCTATTAAAACGAATCTCCTGTTGCACTTCACCGCAAAGTAATTTTTTCATATAACGATTATCGTTCATATAACGATAATGATAATATTTAAGACTGTATGAACATACCATATCTACATCATAAGAATACTTGTGTCATATGCTTCTCACTAGAGTAATAATTAAGTACTATTATTAATTTAAGTAAATCTTGTAATCATTTTTAATTATCTGTTCTGTATTACTTTTTCCATTCAACTGCTTTGATCCATTTCTACTCGACACAGCTTCTAATAGTTCTAAATAATTTATATCATTACTAACAATATTTTTTAGTTTAATGAGTACAAATCTAACAACCATTTTAATTGAACCTAATGATATCGGTATTATTAGTTTAATGAAATATTTGCATGTTTATTAGATAATTTATTGCCCATTGAAATGAGGTTTAGTTAACCAGACAATATACCAATTCAGATTTTTATTAAATGGGGATTATTAAATGATTGTTCCGGCATGATTCTAGAAGAATATCTATACTTAAAACAATTTTTAATCATTGTTTATTGACAGATGGTTATGAAAATGGTTATAAAAATACGTTTAATTAGCAGCTTTTACTTGGCAGAACTTATTACCTCTTTATAACTTATAAAAATTTAATTGAAATAGCATTTCTATGTAGTCATTCTTAATGTTGATCAGTTGATAAAGAAAACAACATTTCACTGATAAAATTGTTACGTAAATAATGATGAATGATAAATGACGAATAAAAATGTATCTCTTGGTAATTATTTTAATTATATAGAAACATTTAAGGTAAACAACGATAAGTTCGATTAGGTAGGCATGTCGCGTGTTGTTACGAACATCAGTTGTTACACCTAGAGACAACTATTGCTTGTCGGGATGCTCTTACAATTGCCAATAGATAATACACTTTCTTTCCAAACCACATCTGTGCGTTAGCATTGTTAAATGATCTGGATTTTCAGATGAAATTCAGATTTTCAGATGATTTCCAGCAGGTTGTTGAAGAAACCTGAAAAACCGGGACAACAAATGACTAATAAGTAGTGATGATAAGTTGTGATGTGATGAATATTCAGAATCGATCGTGAATATTAAGAACTTGTTCTTAGCGGAGTAACGATCATTAAAATAATAAGAATAATAAATTCTATATTAACACAGTAGCAATACAGTAGTAATATACTCTATTCTATATAAATACTCTTAACTTTCTGTCATTTAGCACTCTTGAGGGTGCCCAAACATACAAAAAAATTTTATTTGTATATTTCAAATACTATTTTTTTTTCTTGTGTTTATAGTGTTGTTATAATGCCTCACCTATAATCACTGGAATATATATTCTTTTACTACACTAAACTTTTTTCACCGCAACTCCTTTAAAACCACTTTGTAGATTATCTGACATCTGACATCAACACATCTGTAATACATTCCTTTTATATTAATACCTTGGATATCCAAACTTTCTTACTTTTTCACTACACAAAATTTGCTAAGTAATCACGTTTTTTAATGTATCATATTGATTTTAATTTACCAATATTTTTGATTCTAAAATAAATCATGCGTTCAAAAACACATAACGCAAAGTAAATGTACCAATTTCAATATATCTCTCCGACAATATTAATAATTATACTGCTGTAAGCATTTGTTTCGATAATCAAAGATTTATAGTAAACTCAAAAAAAAAAATAAAATGATCTGTAAATCATTTTCTACCATACAAATAGATTGGGTTCTACTATTATATTGATTCTACAAATCCACAGTGCCATTATAAATACTCTGACTAAATTTCTGTAAAAACTAAGTATGTACATATTTACTATCAATCTTCATTCTACATGCATAAAGCAGGTTTCAATCACTTTGATAACCAATGGCTAGGTTGAAGAAAGGTTATACGTAAGATGAGCTGTGGCTGTTGACAGATTAACTGATACGACCTCATAACCAGCATTGCCATCTGAGTACGAAATGTCTATTTAAAGAGACCGAAGGTCATCACTGCATAAAAACTGATGGAATTTTTGACTTCAAAAAAAAATAATCAAAGCAAAATTATGATTTCACTTGGGCTATTTTTCCTATTAAACAATAAACTAAAGAAGTTATATATCATTATTATTATGGCAAAACTTCTCTCTTCAGTAGATTACAGTTGAACTGTTGGTAGCTTAGTTGATAGATCATCATGACCTGTGTTAACGTCTGAATAAGATCGTCCATGCAGTGACGACTGGATGAAAGTCAGTGAGAATACACAGTGCCTTCTGTAAAATGTAGCAAGTGTGTTATTATAAAATCTCTTCTTCAATCTTTAAATCTGCTCTTTAAGATGTAACCCCTTTTTGATAGAAAGTTACAACACTTTGGGTAAGGTACACTTTACGGAACATATTCTTTATAATAATTACAACAAGTCGTCCGTTGGTCCTCATACTCTTAAAAAATAGGTCTATGTAAAATAATAGAGTGATATCAGTTGATGTCACTATTCACAATTTTTGTACTCCTCGAATGTGAACTAGATCGGTTAGAGAGAACTTGGAGGTTAGCATAATGGTAAATGGATCCCATTGCACTACTTCTGTGTTTTGTAGATAGTCGCTTATGGATAGTTGCAGAGACTTTACAAAGAGCAGTCATACTTCCCAATAAACTGCATAATGATAACTGCATATAAAAACTATTGTTATTAATTTTAAATAAATATAATTTTTATATAATTTTTTTTATTGTATATTTAAATCTTTTCTCTTATCTTGTCTGCAGTAACGTTTCCTAAACTTCGCCAATGAGACTTCCTTGGCTCCGCAAGTCGCTCGCTTTCAGCTTTTTTGAGCTATAATTTTTATAAAGTAAAAGATGAAAATCATTTCACTGCTTTTGTTACAAAAAACTTCTTTGCAAAGAAAAAGTTGTTTTCAAAGTTTGGAGTGCAGCTCCATAATCGTATATACGCACATGCATATTCGCACATGCATACATACAGCAGTGTCCTCATATTATATTATAATAATATTGTGATTATGATTATTGTTTTTATTTGTTGTGCTTTATGGTGTCTAACATGATTAATGCTAAATGTTATTTATTTTTTACTCTCCAATTTTATTAATATTGATGAGTTTGCTCTTGCGTTTGCTTTAGTAGGAGAAATGTGAGACTTTAAATAGATTTTTGCTAGTTGTCAATAACTTTCTACGCACTTTTTCCCAAGACAAGCAACCTAGCCAAATGCGAGCTCGACTTAAGATACATTTTAGTCTAAACGTGATGTGTAATATTTACGAAAATTTTGTTTTGCAGTTATGCACATAACGAAGGTAACAACAAGTTGTTCTATATGCCAGTGACTAAATACAAATGCAAACTACAGAATTTTTATTAAAAAACTGAAAAATATGAATAAATTTGAAAAGAAAACGTTCGAACATGAACTGTACAAACCAAACTTGTTGGCTTGGCTTAGCTCGGCTCGGCTCATTTGTTTACTTTTCTTATTAAAACAAGTATCTTTACTGCCGTGAAGATGCTTAAGCGTTTCTACAAGTGCAAAGCAGTTACTCGTCGCTCAGTGCTCGTCACTTAGAAGAAAGCAGAGAAAATACAATTATCACGTGTCAATGCTGCACTGCCACACAATGAATGGAAATACTTGTCTACTCGCCTTCTATTTGAACAACAGTGCATCTGTCCGTCGGTTGAGATGTCTGCCCAACTGTCTCTGTCTCCACAACCAACAGCCAACAGCAGACCGCAAAGTATGATTGTTTATTAAAACGTTTCTAGTCTTCAACAACTCAACGAGTTAAGACTTTCAACCGATTTCGTTGTTATATCATAGAGCGGGCCTGCACCACAACAATTTCGCCAAATATCGAAATTATTCGAATAGAAACCGAAGTCGAGAAGAGAGCATATAAATGCAAAATCATGCATCGGCCAAGCGGAAATATCAAAAATAATAACAATAATAATAATAAGAAAAAGATATCTATGAGTAGTAGAAAACGCACTTGACTCAAGCAGCACGAACACACTCTTCTATCTTCTGTCTTCAGTCCTCTATCCGCAGTCTTCTAACTAAGCTTTTGTATTTCTACGAAGAATCTTAAGCCACAACACGAATTACTTTTGATTCCATTGGGAATTCGGTTTGTTGGCTTCGAAACTCTAAGAAATTCTTTGTCAGACATAAATTGAAGTAAATTAAAGTTAAGCAAAGCTCGTGCTACCTCAATTGCTGTTAATAAGAAACTCGTTACTCGTTACTCTTCTTGTTGAGGCATTAAATGTACTTAAAAACTGATTCCAATAAAGTCGACTTGACGCACGAAAAATAAAAGTGTTTTGTAAATGTTGGGTTTTAAATTTAATAAAAAGAAATTGAAATGAAAACTATCTATTTATTGTGTTTAGTATCTTAAGTAGTAAAATTTTCACACAGTAAAGGCAAATTTCCTCATCCGATTTAACACTTTTTGCACTTTGAAGGAAATAATAGTGAAATTAATGTCATTTCTTATAAATTAATTTATACAACAATTAATTGAAGTAATCTATTAAAATAATTACGTTAATAATTAAACACTGCGGAGATATGCTTACAGATTATGGCGCTGAGTTAATGAATCACTACTAGAGCAACTTCTTTTTAACTTGAAAGACGCACAAGTTGCGTCTTATTCATTAAATGATATATTAATAAATTACAGATCACAATTTGCAGATCTTATAGATGACAGTGATTTCCATATGATTTGTAGGTCAACAAACTGATTTCCGAATGCAGTCAAAATTAATTCATGGTGTTTCTTAAGATTCTTCATAGAAATACAAAAGTTCAACTGGAAGCCTTTTGATAGAAGATTAGACAGAATAGAGCGTTTATCCTGCGTCAATCAGGTGCATTTTCACCTACTGTTCATATTTATATATTTCTTATTATCATTTGTATAGGATAATGTTATTATTCTACACGATTCTATTATTCATATCATTATCCTAATTATTCGTATTATTTAGATAGGTTATGAAGATAATCCTAGAAGTCCACATAAGTTTGATTTCGCATTATATTATTGCATATAACTGAAATGTGAATGTATATTGAAGCCTAAGATGATTTTGAAGTGAAATTCTTGCAAATCAGTAAGAGTCCTTACAAAATATAGTTAATTTTTCCTATAACGAAAATATACTGAATTAAATCCTTTAATTATTTTGTGGTATATTATGTGCTATATTATTTATTTATAGAGAATATTTAAGGAATGTTTGTTTAAAAGTATTCAATAGTTCATTGTTTAGAGTTTTAGTTCTATTTGGTTTTCGTTAAGCCAAGACTCTATTATAATTATAATAGATCATATATTATCATATTCATATTCTATTCATATTCTGTCACATTCTAATGACACTAACCACAATTTAACTGGTTTGTTATTCGTATTAAATTAATTTTATTTGTGTTATTATAATTTGTTATAAGTAATAATAAGATAAATGATTGATGTGTTTAATGTTAGTTTAAAGAAATTATGTGACATTGAAAAGCGCATGTTGATATGGATGTTAACTCCTTTACACAAGGACATCTACTATCCTTTGTGGTGCATTTAAGTTCCCAATGGAAAGCGAGCTAAACTCTTTTTAAAGAGTTTGGTCTATAAGAGAAATTTGAATTTGGGAAGATCTGAATAATCTACCTTCATTACTACATTAAAGTCACTTTGTCTGTATTTTTAAAAAAGGATTTGCATATATAATTTCTGTTTCGAAATTAGTGCCTTGATCGTAATTGACTTTACAATATATTTGTCTAAATTGCTATAAAAAGTGATCAACAATTTCCTACTCTTCTTCATCGTAGCATCATCTGTAACGTTTATTTCTGAAGTTGCCGTTGAAACATTGTCACAAAATACATTGTCTCGGAATCACTGTACTAATGTTTACTCTACCTACCATAGGCCATGGTATCGTAGGACATCACTGTTTTCGCGATTAATCCAGAAGTTATTTGTGAATAAATTTAAACACCTATCCCATTTAAAATTATGAATTTCTATTGGGATATCAACCTCATTTAGTGTTAAAATTTAAATTTTTTATATATTGACAACAGTATATTAACAATTAACTTTTATTTACTATGTAATATACCCACAATAAAAACTCAAACTCGCTCTTTTTTCTTCTTCCACATTTTTGGCGGCCGTGATGTTGATAGCCTATGAATTATTCTTGGTTTTAGTGTCCTTTTTAAAGGTAATTGTTGTCCATAACATTGTTATCAATGTGTACCTTCCTCTCTAATGTACTTTTCTATCTTATCTTCAAGCATGAAGTATGCTTCCAAGACTCATTTTTTAGAATAACTTTTGTACCGAGTTTGCTTGATCGAAGCTTTTGGTAGTCATTTGTGGTCGAATCGAATGCAGTAATCAAAGTAACCAATTTTAGATTTTGTGGGAAACCATGAAATGGTATTTTCAATCAATCAATTTTTAAGAATAAGTTTTGAACCTAAAGGTGTTAATCAATTGTTTTGATTGTTATTTTTGTTTAAACTATAGTTAATCAAATGAAATTAAATAATTTTAAGTTTTCACTCTTTTGGAAGGCTAACTTTACACAACTTTGCAAGAAAGATCTATTTTAAAATTGTACTTATTCACATTATTATTTCGGGTACTCGTACTTCTCTTAGATCTGCCTAATTCTATATAACAAGTTTCTACTTAACTCAAATAATAATATATTTACTGCATATTAATATTTTACTGTTAATATTTTCAACATAAATATTATCGAAGAAGAATAACATTACTCTTATATGTGTAATTTATGTACAATATATACTTTTGCAGTTCAGAAAGCTGTATTTGATCACCAAATACATTACATATAAGATTATTATGTCTTTATTATTGTGTCTTATCTTATTGTAAATATAATTAATATTGACTTTTATAGGTACTAAGTTTTTAAAAAGAAAATTGAGAATGAAACTATTTCATTCTCTGCCTAGAACTATTTGCAGATAGATACTTGATATCTCATCAGAAGTCAAATTAAAAATTTTGCAATAAATAAAGCAGCATTCTATATATATTTATATATCTTACAAAATATTCAATATATCGAGGAGTTGACTTTATGACAGAACTGTCATTAACATTATAATTACCACCACAATAAGATTCATGTGTAGTAAATTTTAAATGAGTGAGCTTTAATTTTAAACAATAATAATTAATCATTATTTGATTAATTAATCAGTTTTAATTCATTAAGTAAGTGATATCAACTGAATATTAATATTTCTCAATGTAATAATGAGAATATTTACTTAATAGTTTTCTCATATAGAAACTTCAACTACAAATTTGTGGTAAAAACTTGGTCAAAATACATGTCCACGCAATTGTGTTTTATCTAAAGTGCAATGTACTTTAGAAGTTGCTAGTCCCAAGTCGCAAGAAGCAACTTTAAATCTTTGCTTAAAACTTTAAAGACGAACTAACTTCTCACGAAGCAAGAAAGCTAAGAATGTGCTGAGGCAATAAGAAATATTAAAAGAAAATAAATTCGCATTGTATTAGCTTAAAATGGGAAGGAGAGTAACGTAGATGACCACAGCAAGTAAAAAAGGTTTATGTCCATTGATACCGACTGTGAGACACAGTGCATCATCTTCTGAAGATAGAAAATTCTAATAATGAAAAAAATTATATGAGTACATAAACTCATATAATACCATCATATATTAGTACACTTATACGTATATTATATGTATGTAAAAGGTTCTTATGTATGAATAATGATACATAAGTAATTAATAAATTTATTTATAAAAAGTGCTTGAAGATAGCATTCAGTTCTTCAAGGGACTGTTACGTCAACGAAGATAAATATTAAACTTCCTATGATAATAATTTAATAGTTATTTTTATGATTCCTACGTTCTATTTTAAATCAAATTTCAAGAAATGTAAAAGTTCTGTTCTTCTTGACTTTCCGTTTTTAACAGTTTATTTATTATAATTAAATTTATTATTTTCTATTTGAGAAAGCGAGAAAGAGAGAAAACTCAACTCTTCATTTATACTATACTTTAGGTTATGTTGAAGTGGATCAGAAAAAAGAAAGACACTGCACTAGTCATAAGATAATCATTATATTTAGAAGCTCCTTTTCTTAAATGTCTACATGTCTAAATACTCCTTAGCTGCTCAAAAAGGTTTTACGAACCTTTTTTTAATCAACAAATTATCTAAAGTAAGATATTCACAAAATTACTCACTAAATTTTGAAATATAATTTAAATGCCATAATTATTTTATTTTAATAGCGGCAAATCCTACCCTTTAGTACTAGATTCGCATTGGCATCGTCTTATTAACACAAACCGGTTATAAAAATCTCAGATATTAAAACCAGCCTGCCTGTTTGATAAAGGAGAGAATTGTTTAAAGATCTATGTTTGGAATGTTCACCAAAATTCTTAGTTCGTGCAGTTTATTAGTGGAAGTTATTGACCATAAAACATTTTTAGTTGTTAGCAAAAGTAAGTTTTTTAATACTTTAATTATAGTAAATTGTAACGACCATCCTAAAAACCCCAAACCCCTTTGAACCAATGTTTTTCAATACAAAATCTAAAGTGTTGAAAACCATCTAGATTTGTCAAACCTAAGTGAGGGGCATCTCCAGTCTATTGTTTACTTGATACTAGGGTTTTTTATACACTAATGTGCCACTTTAGAAGCCACATTTATTATAAAAGTGAAAAAGTGATTGTTAATATGCTTATTTATACATTAATATAATCTTTCTAGAGATGGTAAAATAAGTTTTGAATAAAAATTAGCTTATCGATAACCCAAAAAAAAAGAATTAATATTAATAGGCCTCTGGTATTATTGCAGTCCAGGTGTAACTATGTTACTGTGTGCGTCTTGTTCACACTGGTACATTGAGCACAATCAATGCTTCCTTAACTTAATACCCCTCAGGAGGCACAATCTGTTACTACGTGTTCTTTCACTAACATTCACTTGAAACACTTTTTCTTGAATTAGTATTTTCTTCACTAAATGAGTATACATATAAGTCCCACTACATTCCTTTCAATTAAAATTGAGTGGGGATATCTCAAATTCTCACCCAATGAGAGTCGGTTGCAAAACAGTTCTATAGCAGACACAGAGCTCCATTCAGTTGAGAGTCTGTTAACCCTGTTAATATTTATTCTTTTCTATTTGGTTATCTATAAGCTAATTTTTATCTTTAGCAAGACTTTAAATTAATATTTCAACACCTCAAGTTTCATATATTAAATTGTATTTAGCATATTTATACGTGTTTGTTAAAATTACTAGTATTTAATTTTATGAATACTTAGATAGAAACCAATCGATTTTAATTAAAAACTTATGCTTCATCAAGTTTAACCACAAAACTTCACATTAACATTCTATTTTATCGATAGCCCACATATTGCAATTGGTACATTGACTTTATTAAGGGAGTATTCCAGGTTTTATGTTCATACCAAATTGATTTTTCAAACATATAAAAAGAAAAACCAGATTGATGACTGCCTTAAGAGACCATCATCATGCATAACTTTAGTTTTGATATGATAAATCTGATCATGATTAGCCTACATCATATGTATATACTCTACAAGTTTTTTAAGGTAAGTGTTACAAACTTTATGTAGATCTTTAATGCAGAGTGATTACTTTTAAAATGTTATGCTCATATGCATTCGGAATGAAGCACCTACCATGCAAACCTGATGTTCCAAGAGTTGGTACTTACACAAAAATGTGTCTCGTGCACACAAGCGAAAGATGTTGCCCCAACTGCAAATACCAGTTTCGTTGCACTAATGCCGCTGCACCATCCAGCAGTAGCAACTTCTTGCTGTCGATTCTATACTATACCTGCCAGAATAACCCAACAACGTAATGCTACCAATGACGTTTACAAAAGGAAACGTTATTTCCAGGAAGTTTAGCATTGTTCATTGTTGACATTTTAGGGTCACGTAGCCAAATGAAATAGTATAGTATTTCTAACATACACATACCATATATAGTAGTGAACTTGTTTTCTATAAATATCAGACCCTATTTATATATAATATATAAAGGTATTTAATGCAATAGTTGAAGAGTACAAATTTGATAATATATTTTTATTTTTAATTTAATTATATAAATAATAAAATGGAACCCCTCCTTCAAAGAACTCTTTAGTGTAATTTACTTTTAGAATTTTTTTCAGATTAGTCACTTAGTCGTAAGTGTATGTGATTCATAAGGAATGATTAATTTTTCCCATCGCTGAACTTTGCGAAGAAGATACATTTAAAGTTTACCATCTGAATGTGAATCAAAGAGTTGAGTTTTGATTTGTAGTTCCTTTACTCCTGACTGCTTTAAAGATGTTTGTGAATCTCATGTATATCTGTATCTCATGTATATTTTGCTCCCAATGACTGTGGCAACATAACAATTAATGTCATCATTACACATAACATAAAATATTTTTATTACTTCATTAAATTGTTGCTCCTTCTCTGCTCAGCTGTGGACTGATTTAGTCGGTACTCGTAATAATACTCGTAATGTTGGTGTACATGGAAATATCTCTGTGCATCATTATCTTCAATCCAAGCTATTAATAAAGCCTATTTTATATCAAAGTGGCAACACACAGTGCTCCGTAATGAGTAATTACATAGAATTACGTGCTTAAAAATTGTGTTAGTCGTACAAATTTTGCTATCAATTGTTTGCTTGGCTTTTTAATAGTTATTGTTTATTTTTTTCATGACCTCAAAATGTTTTCAGTTAAGATATCCATAATTCTTTTGTAATCGTACTCGTACTCGTAGTCATAGTCGTATTTGATGAATGGCATTGACATTACCATTACCATTTATGTCCGAGATAAAACACGCTTCTAAGTGATATACATTTTATTGCTTAGCCAATTGCTAATCAAGCCATCAAATTGTGTTGCATGATAAGATTCTGCAAAACGTGCAACTGACAAGTTGTGCTTAGTAACACTTTAATAAGTAATTTTAATTAAAAATAATCTTCTACCATCATTATGTGGCCTACTCTAACTATAACATAGAAATATTTTCTAATCGTATACTTGCATGTTCGACGCGTATATGAATTTCCTGTGCTTACATTGCAATTCCGTTTATAAATCTCTTAATCGAACTAATGAAAAGAGATCTTAACTGTATTGGTTATGGAATATGCACCACCATTTTCTTAATTTTTAAATTAATTAATGTTTATGATTTGAATTTAAAAACAGTATAAAATCCTAAGGCTTTACGCCGATTTTGAGAATATGTTTTAAGATTTCTAAATAAAAAATGTATGGATATCATTGAGATATTTCGTAAAAATGTCGCTTCTATGATGAGTTTGATGATGGGTTACTTCCATTCATGAAACCAATGTTCCCTTGAATGTGTCTTACTGCAACTGTCAGATGAGCATAGGAAGTAAATCATATCTTCTTTGTTGGGAACACGTCCTATGGATAGGATTTTTCAAATTTAGCGTCAATTATTCCTACCCATGTTCAACACATCTACCCTACAAATTAATACGTAATTAGAGCATTTCTAAACCAATATCATTATATTTGTCTATATATGTTTCAATGATTATATCAGTAGTAGCAAACAGACTTCGCCAGCGTAGAAATGAAGAGGGTAACACTGCTAGTGTCGTAATTTTATAACCAAAGAAGACGATTGAAACGCAGAAAATGTTTTGAACGGGTGACGCATGCTCAATAATATTTAATAGAATATATTGATATCTATTTATATGTCAATCAATGTAAACAGCTCGTTGATCAGAAATTATACTTATCATATATGAGTCCATATATACATTTTTTTTAAGAAACCTATTAGCCTTCCTGGAGTATTAATGGGTACAACAATCTGTATTGAATACAGTTAGTTTAACATTAACAAAGGTTGTGACTGCTTGTTTATGTTCTTTAGTGTGGCCTTTTGCTATATTAATAACGGTAGGAATATCTTAAATTGGGATAAAGGCAATACTGTTTTACTCTAGTACACACCCACAGAGCCATATATTCAAATCGGCTTTATGATTTGTTTATACAACACGAATTTATTTTGTATTAATAGGCTAGAATGTCTGCCGATGAGAAAATACCCTTTAAGAAAATACTCTTTGTTCAACCTAACCTACATGTGAGTACCTCTTAAGCTAATATTATTATTTTCATCGTAATATCATAATTTTCATAGGTTTTCAGCGCCCAGTGTGCTTTAGACTATGACTGTTTATATTCTCTAGAAAATTCTATTTTGCAATAAGTGTTTTATTGACCCAACATCTCTAAGCTTTTTCAAAGAGCTTTAGTGAACTCATTTGGCATGTGAGTTCATTAAAACTCCCTCTTTCATTAGCTTTGAATTATAGACTTAAATGCATTAGCTACCGTATTTCTTCCTACGTTGTCATATTACCTAGACAATTATTTAGTACCTAAAAATAAAACTTTAGTATGATTCGCTGTACTGCAATTATTTTCTAGTATATCCTAATGCTTGGTACAATTCTGCCTACACCACCTCAGAATGGTTTTTGGCTAATGACATTCGGAATGTCCTAAGTTTAGAAATGATAAGCTATCTGAAGAGAACGCGTACTATAATACATTATTCTATAAACAAATATGTTAATTTATAAAAAAGAGGGTTCGACCAAATGATATATCTACTCATATTTTTGTTATCATCATGACGCCAATTTTTATCTTGACTTTCAAATATATAAACCACCACCAATTATTCGCATATTTGCAGCAGATCTGTCTCCCAGTATATTTTTGTTTTATTATTTTTAATATTCAAAATTTATTTTTAAACTTAAACATTGGATTTAAAAAGCTTAAATTCTAATTAAATGAAAAAGGTATATCTATGGTATATCTAAGGTATATCTATGGACATTTTAAAGACTTTCATGCAAAGCATTTTGTTCTTCCCGTAACATGATAAACTTTATATATATATATTGATATATATATTTATACATATACATATATTTATATATAGGTATATATATATATTTAATGTGGTATACGTGGGGCATTTTCTAACAGTATAATATAATAAAATAGTATAATAATACATAAAACATAAATTTAAAAAAAAATAAATATTTGAATAATTAAATAATTTGTGATTAAATATTAACAATATATACTCGTATTCATAAGGTACTCTTGCTTCAATTATTAAATAAATTTATTGTCTTACATAATTATTTATTATAGGAAATTTGAACTGTCAAGATATAAAAATACCACAAATGCTTAAAGAATTTACCGCGGGCTGTGCAAAAATAAATTAAAATAAATCAAACCTGTAAACCAAGTCCATGAGTCTTACAATATTCGACCTACGCAGTACCAGAACGTGTGCTACGTGTTGTGGTTACTGAACATTTTATCTGGTTCGACTCTTTGGCTTGGTTTCAATTGGCCACAATTCTTATGCAATTTTGAAAATAAACAGTAAGTTTTGAGTGTAAATACTTATAAGTATATAAATATATTAATATATATATATGCATATATATATATGTAATATATATTTGATAAATGCATAATTTAGGTTAAGTCTTATATATCCATTTAAGCTGATAGGCGTCAAGCGTTTAAACCCATTAGGGATTGAGTAATATCCATGCAATTAACATGGATGCATTAGGTGTTCAAATAGTTTATTCACACATGAGACTTCTATAAACGTCTTTTAAATTCTCTACTAGTGTATTATTTCTTTTTTGATTTAATTAATTTATTTTTTTTTATATTTTAGTATCCAATAATTCAGTGTTATTATATATATATTTTGGCTATAAAATTACGGCAACGACTAGTGTACCGGCCCTATTGGTATATTAGCTGCATTATTACTAAATAAATTAGGTTAAACGTGTCTAATAATCTTAGTGCCTTTCTTATAATTTTGTAGATTATGTATACTGCATCTTTTTGCATAAAACCAGATTTTATTAGGTTATATAAAATCAATAAAGACTGTTATAATGACAAATTTTTTTAATTAAAATTAAAAGTTTTAAGTGATATACGTAAATTTGTCTGCGACATTAATAATCGCACACTATATCTTCGGAATTGATTTTTGTTATTAATTTAATAGATTAAGTATCAATATCAAAATATTCCCTATTGTATCAAATGCAATTAATTTAATTAGTATGATTAATTGATTTTATTTATTTGATCATTAAGAAAGATCAAAAGTTATTAAATGTATGTAAAAACCGAACATATTTATTGATTATAATAACATTTGTAGACAAAAAAAGTTGTTATTTTATTGCTAATAATAACTTCTAATGACGCAATTAATTGTTATTTGAATTTATTAGAATTTTATCTCAAATATGTAAATCAACTAACAGTTATTTTATTGCAATATTACAAATACTTTGAAGTAGTTCGAAATAGCTTTTGGAATTATTAGATACAGATAAGTAAGAATTGTGCAACAGAAATCTCACGCTGTGCAATATTCAAATAAATATTATTTTATATGAAAAATAGCTCTTAACACATTCTTAAAAGGTAGCCTAGAATTTAGCATTTACTTTTATTAATAGTTCATTCAGTCTAAGCTGCGCTACCGATTTCCGAAAAAGTCTGCTGCTTGAAATAAATTTTTAAAATTGCATCCAATGCAGTTGAATGCAACCACAGAGGTGAAGTGGTTATGACATTTTAACTATTAAAAAAATAATATTAAAATTAATTTATTAAAAAAAATTTTAAACAAGTCTGAAAACAGCACACGATGTACTAATGTTCTAAGTCTTTTAAACTGAAGGCTGCAGGCTAGCAAATAAAACTTGTCTACTGTTACTAACAGTAACTTAACTTTCTGCTCTTAAAAGTATATGAAATTGTTTAGTAGGAACTGCTACACACGTATATACCATATATATAATCATATAAATAGATTCTATTAGCAATAATGGGGTAAAGGTTATTTTGCATATGAACTTTTTCATAACAGTCTAGGCATACAAGACACTTTAAAAAAAAACTGTATTGGCTTACCTCTGAACTATTAACAGAATTCACACTACATTTATTTATGAAGTTTTTAATATTTTATTATTTTAGTTATGGTAAAATATTAATTTCTAATAATAATTCATTGCATAAAGTGATTTTTTAATATAGGAAAGTCAGCTAAAATATTAAATTTTATCAACTTCAATATAACATTTGCTGATAACTAATTTAAAATTACTAGTTTTTTAGTTGGAAGTAACTGTGATTATATACTTCATACATGTATATGTTATAATATATCGTAGATGGTTGCTTCGATTAAGGTTTCGGTGAAGTTGCAATTATTTAAAATTATATATTAATTGCCCATTGAATTAATAATATTATTACAATATATATAAAACCTTAATAAATCGATATGATTAAACATTTACAATTGATTTGTGATTTAATTATTACTCGCATATCGGAGGATCATTGAAGGTTCAAATAAGCAACATTTAGTTTTTACTGATATTTATACGTAGAAAGCATTTATTGATGTTTAATCTTAGGGTTTTGTGTATATCCACGGCTATGACTCCACTGTTATGGTTGATTAGTTGCAGAGGTGCATCGAGAGATGTCCATCCGTTTCACATTACAATCAATTATTTGCCATTTTAATACCTCATTCATTGCAAGAAACCTCTGTAGATAAATTAAATCAATTCAGTTTAATTTATATAGTTTATATAGTTTTTTTCTTTCTGATAAGCAGTCTAACAGACTGGAAAGAAAGTATAATACTTATCATAAAATTTGTTCCTTCTGTTAATTAAAATTGGCCAATCATAGAAAGAGTTCGTGATTATGTCTTATTCGTTCATAATTTTGAAGCTTCTACAATAAGTCCTATATACCAGTAACTTTAATAAACTGTAATTAGCTTAACAATATGAACTCAATCCTTGTTAATAGATTTCTTGACCTAGTGTTATTGTAAGAACGTCAAGTCAACTGCGATATTTTACACATGATGAATCGCTTCCACTAATCACTGCCAATTATAGTATCAGAAAATGGAAATAAGTGCAGCTTTTAACAGTTTCCAATAAAACACATACTGGTACCCTTGAAAAAACGTTCATAGAAGCGCCAAAGGAGCAAAATATATACAGGATCTAGACAGGGATCCCATATGAGACTACTGAGAGAATTACTTTAGAACGCTATTTTCTGTCCTATATATTTTCTTTTTCTTTTTGACAATAAGTGACAGCATCGAAAGCTACCGTGTGAGACTTGAACCCACTAAACCACCTCTTAGGAATGAATGGAGAAGATTTCCACAGCATTGTGAAAACTTCATTCCAGTAATCAGGGAAGAGAGGAGAAAAAATAGACTTAGTACTAGCGAGCTAGATTTATCTAAGCCAAAAATCAAAGGCGTACATAAGGGAAACTGGGTTATAGAGAAGGGGGTGGGGTTAGAGCAGATGAGCGGAGGTGAAGTTAACGGTAAACTTTATGACTGGGGTCACGAAAGCTCCCTACATTTCTTTAATACTTTCCATTTAATAATGAAATACGAAGAGCTTTTATTGTCTGAAAAAACTCTATCCACCATTATACTTGATATGTTTTTTTGTTAATTTTGGTGTGGTTGCTTCGAAAGAGAGTATACACTACGTTTATTCAGTAGTTCATAAAAAAAATTCTATTTATATAGCTTTTGGGATAAGTTTGAAATGTACTTTTTAAATATACGATATTTACTGATCATATTAGTATAGAAGATTTAACAGATACTAACTAATAACGAAGGGTTTATCATTTACTATTCCCGGTCCCTCGATCTTCTCATTAAGTGTGAAATACAAAATCACTAGACTCCTTTCCACACAGTAGTTTTCAGTACAAGATCCTTTTACTAAAAGTTTTGGATAACTATTAAGAGCTTGGTCATAACTTAAGGGATTTTCACAAGGAATATCCGTAGAATCTCTATTATTTTCATAACCACACAATAAAATAAAAAAAATGCAGTGCCGACAAATGGCATGATTGCTATCTTAGTGTTTTTCATAAAAGAACGAGGATATGAAATATCCACATCAAATGCTATACCGTATGGTGACTGTTTGTGGTGACCCTGTAAATATAAATGCGAAAATTTAGTGTGTTCGCCCAAAAGAAAATATTCAATGCAAAAAATCATTATCCAAAAGGTGTTGCTCGAATATCCAATTAACGTACATTCTACGGATTACACGGTGCATATTATAAAGTGGCAAACCACAATTTTTTGTTTTAACGATTTTCTTAAAACTAATTTATAATTAAAAAAATATTAACAAATTTTTTTTTATTTGCAGATTTATATGATTTAAAATAACATAAAGTGCTGGTAAGTAGTATTTTAAATACTTATCTCTGTACAAGTGATATTGTATTTATTATTTTAAAATTATTATTGCATATATAGTACACTTTCAAATATTTAATTAATCATAAATAAATGATTATTATAATTCCCAAAGAAAAATGAGGTGACCTTATATAAACTACAATGATTAATACAATAAACAACTAAATATATCTCACTATAACTTTTAAGTTTTTATATCATTTTACTTATATATATGTATATAACATAAATATGTCTTAAAAGTTATTTAGTCAAATTATTAAATTTTGTTTATTTTTGCATATAAAATTTGATTCATTTAAATAATTGATGAAGGAAACTCTTTTCTTTTTCTCATCAAGAAAGAAATTGACACGCAATTCGTCCAAAGACCGAAATGACAAAGAATCGCATGATTTGATCCTCACTTTCATTTGATTTCATTAATTATTTAAGTAATCAATTAATTAAGCATTGACTTTAATGTTTTAATGCGCAGACAGACGGAGTGACGGGGACTGACGGCAACTGTCACGCATATGTAAAACTGTTCATTGTTGTGACTTTTGATTGCTGAATTTCACGCGAAAATGAGCAACTTAATCACTTAAAGGCGCAACATGTGAATACATTGACCTTCCTCATCACTCACATTGCTTAGATGTGCTTCTTTTTATGTTTCTGAATAATCGAATTAATATTTGAAGTTTTGTAATAAATTATGGAAGAAATTATGGAAATTATTTTTTATTCAATCAATAATTACTACAAAATAGTATACTAAGTTATAGACTTTGATAAATATATGCTTAATACTACTTCATCATCTTAAAAATCACGCCTTTGGTAAGCTTTTTTCTTCTTAGCCTAATACTCGTGGATCGAAGTAGACTTGTGCGCTCTTAGGCTTGTATTTATGGAGTTTTATCCAATACAGGGTTGTAGATATTCCTTTAAGTCTCTTCAATTAATATTAGCTGACAGATTTTTACTTTGACAGAAGATATGTTCCTAAATTAACAAAGTCAACGACATGGAAGTAGTTTGTTAATCAAGTGCTAAATTTCTGGTTATTTGGCGCAGATTTCCATTCTGGACATGTGTGAACCTTGAAAGATGTTTTATTTCCTCCATCTATTTATCTTTGGAAAAATTCGATAATATGGTTTTACATTTATTACGTCAGTGAATAATAAAAACTCAGTCGCGAGGTCTAAACCGCATCAGTTTGATAACTCGATGATAGGTTTTTAGTTGTTTAACGTGGTTTTCCTCAATTTTTTTATTTTATTTGGACCCAACACTTATTCATGAGATGCATTCCGCAGAAATCAACATTTTTTTGTACTTTAATAGATAATTTTACATATTATGTTTTCTACAATGACAAACTAATGGCGATATTAAGCAAGCGTTGAAGTTTGAAACTTTTTAAAATAAAAGTAATTTTTATTGTAAATATTCTAACATTTAGAACTTCAGATTTATTAAACGTAATCTACGTTTCCGTCATATGACAAAGGGCCATTACTTGTACTCAAGTGATCTTTGGTGACAAAATAAGCAGGCGCAGCAAAAATGCATTACCGGATATGATATAAGGATACTTAACATCCGATAACGAACTGAAACTTTAGAGGAAATTACTATTTATTGAAGAGATGGACTTAGTGAGTCTGTATATGTATAAGGAAGAACTTAACAATCGCATAATGTGATCTTTAAACTGTGATCCAATATCTTCGTTTTAGAATAAGAATAACAAGGTTATGTTACTCATTAACAGCCCCTAAAAGAGTCCAACAATAGCTAAAATATCTCTTTATTTTCAAAGGAATAGTTGTTTTTTCGATACAGTACATCGATGGAGTCCTCAACAGTCCCCGTGTTAATTCATCAAATTACATTTCATATGAATGGATCATCTCTCTTTTCAGCAGATTCTATTTTTATTGTTTTCTATTTCTAATCAAACATATTTCAAACTTATCACACTTATTCTACGTTCTTCAAAAAGTTCCGGAAACGTAAATGAAAAAATTTATATTGAGTTGTAAGGTTATCTTTTATTTATAATACAATCTCTCTTAACTTTTTCTGACGCTTTTCTAATTTGTGATTACTATCTATGTAGTAGTCATCTGAAAGATCTTCAAATTATCATGTTAGCTATACTGCAGCTATAATCCACTTGTTTATTATTAATCCTTGTTAATAGAAAAAAAAGATCTAAGTCTAGCAAAATGGTTGGCAATTCGTATTTTATTAACCTGATCTTAACGAAGGGTTTTTGAGCTATATGGACACCTATATTGTCGTTAAGAAAAATGATTTTTATCTTCTGCAAGTTTTTTCTGTTCCCCTGGGTCTATTTTGACGAATTTGTGTTTCTATATAATCCAAAAGTATGCAATATTAATTTTATTTGACTTTATTTGATTTTAATTTACTATGTATGGTCTATAAACTAATTAAATAAATATTCGAATATTTTCTAAGATCACTAATGATGAGTACCTGACAATACTCGAAACAGCATTGCATAGTCAGCCAAATTTCAATATATTAAACAAATTTCTGTTCTTGTTTTTTATTACTGTTCGAACCATTTTAGTTTTCTTTTCGGCATAAAACCTGCCACATTCGACAAAAAAAATCTACTTTAAAAATCTGAATAATTTGGTTGTAATATAAACAGAAAATGGTCTTCCATCCCTTAAATTTAAAGGCAATACATTTCGAAGTTTTGATTCATAGCACTCATTATTACTTCTTATTAATCTACTTCTCATTCAGTATAATGATGTTGTTGAACATAAAAATATCTTATCCACTATGTGATAAAACATCTCTTTCTTTTACTATTTCTAAAATGCTGTAATCTTGTTAGCCAATCCCATTAGAAATGTTTTTAGTGTTTTGTTAGGGAATAATGCTTCACTCATTATGTTCAGAGTATTTCGTAACCCAAAGGCTTTTAAAATATTGCTCAATATGCTTTTTGTAATTCCTAGAGCTTTTATTAAATCGCTTTTAGACAATTACCGATCATCCAAGATTGTATCCTTTATTATTTTGATGATTTTAAAGATTCTTCACATGGATCAGCTTTAAGCTTCGTAAAAACACACCAGTATATTTTTGCACTAACATATTCATTTTTTAAAATGGATTTCTATTGCCTTTGAGCATTATTTTTAATCAACGAATGATGCTTAATATTTCCCCCTGGTAAAAAATGCATGGACACGTTAACTTCAAATAGCTTGTAGAAAGGAAATGCAGTGACTTATTAAAATGAAAATGACGTCGAAATTTTAGTTGTACTATTGGCAAAGAGATGTTGTCTCGCAAACTTATTATTAGAGTTTGTACCCTTGTCCATTTTATTCATGTTGTGCCCATTCTTTGTCTGAGGTAAGAAGAAGTCAAGCTTTTTTTCTTGCTTTTTGTCTTCTATTGTGAAATATCTTTACATAAGAATGATTGTTACATTCAGGTGTTTTCGCAGTTAACAGAAACTGAAATGCAGTACACATTAATTAAGTTAATTAGAAAATAAATTTCGATTGCAGAATCAATAAAACGATATCCTTTTGGCCTCTGTTTCTGCCGTACAATCGTTACCAAACGTCTTGTAGTTTATATGCAATATTATTCGCACGTACGACCCAACATCGGATCAGCACTTCATTGCATTTTAACAATCTATTTTATGAAAATCTTCACATTGACTAATTAAAATGTATCTGAAAAAATGGCACATATTACATTCGTCCGAAAGAGACGAACTGCAGCCGTTTTATGGCATGTTTTTAATTAGCGAAAATTCAGCACAACTTGAAAATTTGTTTTTACTGCTACTGTGCCATCGAGGTGCATATCAGCGGCGTGAAATTTGGAAAACTTTTAATTAAACCAAATATTAGAAAAATACAGAAAAAATTGTATAACTGGAAAATAAATTTGCACTGATGAAAGTTTTTTTATCGCCACTTTTTTCCACGGGTAAATAAGCAGCAAACCGTGCAGACTGTTTAAACTATTTTCCATAATAAAAGACACAAGTCTTTATGTAAATGCTGCGGTTTAATTAAATTGTTGCTTTAAATGAGCAGACAAAAAACTGCTTTAATTATATAATTAAAGAAATACTATATATAAAGGAAAATTTTAATCTTCTATTATTACCTAATTTCTTCAAATGACTTATTTCCATCAGAAATTGTTCAAGCTTTTGTATTTCTATTTTGTAAATCATTTCCCCAAAGAAAAGGATGCATAATTTTCAATTAAGTTCAATTAATTATATGCAAAAAACTAGACAAGAATTAAAGAATATTCTATTGAGATAAATGAGAAATTTATTGTTAAAGTAATTTAAGTACTTCAAATTAGTTTCTTGGCTCATGCCCAGATGCCCTCAGTCGACTATGAATTATAAACAATTATTTAAAAACAAAATCTCTTTAAAAAAGACATAAAAATATACTGTGAAATATATTTAAAAAAAATGGTTCAGTTGATTTAAGAACAGTTTTTGGCTATTAATAAGTGGCTTAACCGGAGGTAAATGAGGTGAGAGAAAGTCTAAAGACTTACTTTTAGTTTTTTAGACACTAATTAAACATACATAAATAGAACAGCTTCACAGAAAATTTTACAAAATATCATCTAGTATTATTTTTCCCCATAAATTACCAAAAATAGTGAGAAAAATAGATATTGATAGAAGTGCTTTCAAAATATATATATATATATATGCTTATTGAAGATATCACCTTATTTGCGTTGATATACAATTCTCTATCTCTGGTTGAAAATCTGGAAACGTTAAAGTACAGTACACTGTTAAGCTCTCAATAATATATCATATCATGTCAAGTTATATATACTTTCACAGCTTAAACAATAGCATGAAGTAATAATATATGTCAGTGTTGTTATTGTTAATCTAATAAATTCCCTTCTGATTATATCATATCTCATAATTTCGTATCGCTTGTCATTATTTTAAATCATTTTTATTTGTTTTAATCTTCTTGATTCTTCTTCTTCTTGAGTTAGTGCTATTACGCACTTTTACTCTATAATGGCAGGAGGGCTTATCTCTACCCCACACTAGGCTTTAACTAGGCTAAAAAAAAATCATATCATTTATCTGTCTTTTAGTTGATGACGGACTATATATTTTATTCATTATTGTAGTCATCTTAAAAAATAAAATATTGACAACACATCAAGTGTTTTGACTATAACTATATATATCATATCACTATATCATAGTATATAGGTACAATTTGTTTGTATTTGTCATAAAAGTTAATATAAGTATAATAGGTGCTTTCGATGGCTCGCAAGTATGGCAAAAAACAGCTAGTTGCTGGCCTATACTGGCCTATCTAGGCCAGTAGTTGTATACTGGTAACAGTGATGCTAATATCTCGCTTAGCGAATATAGATTAGATTAGATTATGCTGGAAGGCCATAAAGGCCACGCGTAGACCACTAGGGTCCATTGCGATACCAGATCAGAGTCTTGTTTTAGCGATTGTAAGCATCACTTAAGATGCGCGTTTCATTAGCAAAATTTATTAAGATTCCAACAGAAACCTCAGGTATGTACTCCAGTCCTGCAAAACTGAAAGCTCCCAAGTATTTTTGTCGAGTTCTCGAGAGAGCCGGACAATTACACATCAGATGCTCTAGAGTTTCCTTTGCATCCGGCTCATTGCATTTTCTGCAAGCATCGTTGTGAATTAGGTTTAGTTTTCGGGCATGTGATGCAACCAAACAGTGACCTGTCAACACACCAATTAATGTTCTACAGTTCCTTCGGTTTAACGATATAACATTCTTGGTGTATTTTTCTTCATATATGTGCCTACACATAATTCTAGCTGTTCTACAGGTGGTTAAGCTCCGCCACCTTTCCTTTGCTCTCCTTATCATGTGCTCGTCCAGAAGTTTATGTATTTGTTTCAGAGGTTTAAGTACTTCGCTCGTTTGTTCCTCTGAAAGTTTTGCGCCATTTTTAGCAATAGCATCAACTGTCTCATTTCCCTCTATGCCTTTATGACCAGGAATCCAGTACATACAAAGTCTGCGGTTGCAGGCTAGTCTTGTTATAGCTTCCTTGCATTCTAGAACATTTTTGGATGATGACCAGTAAGATTTGATCGCCTTAATGGCTGCTTGGCTATCCACATAGAAATTTATGCAGTAGTTTCTGGTTTCATCCCTACACACAAGCTCCGCCGCTTTTTTAACAGCAAACACTTCTGCTTGGAATACACTGCAGTAGTTGGGAAGTTTAAACGGCATTCTTATGCTCAATTCCGCACAATATATGCCAGCTCTTACTCCCACTTCCATCTTTGAACCGTCTGTGAAAACATTTATGGTGTTGCATTTTGGCACCATGCCTTTTTTCCATCCTTCGTTTTCGATCACAGTTTTTATTGTTGCTCCGGGGTACATGACCGGAATCATATAATCCGAATCAAGAGTGGCGTTCTGATTTACAACGTTATGCCCGAAAGATCTTCGAGTAAGTTGCCCAGTAATGCGTAGCCGTTCGGCCGTTTTTGCCGCCATATTCTCGGCAAAGATATCAATTGGGGGTAAGTTTAGTATAGCTTCTAGAGCTGCCGTCGGAGTTGTTCTTATTGCACCGGTGATGCACATCGCCGCGTGTCTTTGGACCTTTTCCAGGGGTTTTATATATGTTTTCTTTTTCACAACTGTCCACCAAACTAATATACCGTAAAGTAATATAGGTCTAACTATAGCCGTGTAGCACCAGTACATAAGACCGGGTGAGAGACCCCATGTACTTCCCAGCATCCTTTTACATGCGTATAAAGCATTTGTTGCCTTCTTTACCCGTTCTTCTACATCAGGCTTCCACGTCAGTTTGCTATCCACAATTACTCCAAGGTATTTCGTTTGAGTTTTCAGTGGCAGAAGAGTTCCGTTCAAGTTAGGTGGCGTCCATGCTGTGACCTTGTACTTTCTTGTGAAAAGTATTGTGTCAGTTTTTTCTGCGTTTACGCTTAAGCCAGCGTCAGTCGCCCAGTTGTAAATTGATTTGAGAGCGTCGCTCATTAACGCACTTAGAGTAGATAGGCATCTCCCCGTTATAACTACTGCGATGTCGTCCGCATATGCAATTAGTTTCGGAGCTTTACCATCAAATTGTTTAAGAATTTTATTGATTACCAGTAACCAGAGAAGGGGTGAGAGAACGCCTCCCTCCGGGGTTCCTCTACATGTTTCCCTAGCTAGAGTTGTATCGTTCCATTCTGCCCTTATCTGTCTGCAGCTTAAAAGGCTTGCAATCCATTGATATGTGGCTGAGTCTATACCAACATCATCTAAGCTATTTAAAATAGCTTGCGTTGATACATTATTGAAAGCACCCGCAATATCCAGAACAACTCCTAGAGCGTATTCTTTGTATTCTAAGGCCTTTTCAATATTAGAGACAAGTGTATGGAGAGCAGTCTCCGTGGATCTGCCCTTAGTATAAGCGTGTTGTGCTCTTGACAGAACTTCAGGAGCTAATTGGTCTCCTATATGTGCTGCTAGTATTTTTTCAAAAATTTTGAGAATAAAAGAGGTAAGACTAATTGGCCTATAATCTCTAGAGTAGAGGTGACCAATTTTTCCTGCTTTCGGAATAAAAATGACTCTTGCCACTCGCCAGTTTACGGGTACGTAATTATGCTTCAGGCATCCTCTAAAGATATTTATCAGCCATGTTTTTATTAGGTCCGAAGCCTTTTGTATCATAGCTGGATAAATACCATCAAGTCCAGGAGATTTGTATGAAGCGAATGATTTGATTGCCCATTCCAGCCTCATGTGAGTAACAATATTTTTTCCTGCGGAGCCTACCATATTCCTGACCGGTTCGGTATTGCTCACAATTGCACAGCCAGGAAAGTGAGTATTAGTAAGATCTACAAGTGATTCAGTGTTAGTTTTTGTCCATTCGCCGTTTTCCTTCCTGACAAGGTTAGGCATAGTTGGGTGTTTGGATAGTAGTTTTCTAAGCCTAGCTACCTCCACCGTCTTTTCTATACCTGCGCAAAAATCCTTCCAGGAGTTTCTTTTCGCATTTCGAATGTCTTTTTTGTATTGCTTAAGAATATATCTGTACTCTTCCCAGATAACTTCACTTTCTGCTAGCTGAGCCAGCTTGAAGATTTCGCGAACGTAGCGTCTTTTTGATCCCAATTCCTTATTCCACCAAGGAGGTTGAGATCTACGTTTAGTACGCATTGGCGGGCACGCGATATGGTACGCTATAGTTAGGGCTCTGGTAAGTTGGTCAAGCCTAGCTTCCAGATCCACGTAAGAATCAATTGTCGTAATTTTTTTCAGTCTCTGTTTCAGAATTTTTCGATAAAGGTCCCAATTCGTTTGTTTGGGATTTCTTACAACTTTTCTGCTTTTAAGGTACTGAAAATCTATTTGGAAACTAATATATTTGTGATCTGAAAATGATGGTTCGTTAAGAACCTTCCATTCTATCACCTGTACATTATCTTCCGTGAAGAGTGTTATATCTAGAACGTTTCTGGAGGTCGGTCCAACATAGGTCGGTTCCTCTCCTCTGTTAGCTACACTAAGCCTACTTTGTATTATGTAATTAAAAAGAGACTCACCTCTGTCATTGATGTCAGTGCTTCCCCAAAGCGTATGATGTGCGTTGGCGTCAGTACCGATTATCAGACTTTGCTCTCCTTCGCCAGCTAAATCTACCAGCCTTTGGAGTTCTTCTGATGGTATTTCTTCCTCATGTGGCATGTAGCAAGACGCGAGAAGTATGTTCCTATCGCCGTCAACCGCCACTACCGTTAGATCTTCTGTAGAGAGAGAGTTTACAATATAAGAATTAATACCTTTCTTTACTAGTATAACAGTTCTTACCCTTGTTACCCCATGTGAAATGAATGTGTTATAGTTTCGTGAATTTAACCCAGAGACCAGGTTGCCCGAGGCCAGCCATGGTTCCTGAATTAAAGCCACATCGTAGCCGCCCTCTTCTAGATTAAGGAGGAGCTCAGCTGAGGCAATTTTACTTCGGTGGAGGTTTATTTGTAGAATCTTTAGCATGAGCTTCCGATTCTTCCCCGGGGTTGGTTTCAGCACTCATCACACCCGGTTCCTCTCCTTCGCGAAGATTGAGGGACGAGCTTAGGATTTCTTCAATACCGAGATCCTCCTCGATTTCCTCCGCAGCGAGTGTATTAGAATTCCTATCGGTTGGGTGTCGTTTTTTGAGGCGAAGGTACACGCTCCCTACTCCCCACGACATCTTCCCGTATCGTGAATACAGAATGTCCTCGGCCATTTTGTTGATTAATAGGATGTAGTTTTGTCCCTCGCCTTCTTTAGCTGGCTTGAGGACCTTAAACACCTTCCAATCGCTTGTTGGCACATCCGGATTCTGTCGTTGTAAGAGACGAAGAGCATCCTCTGGCTTCACCACTCGAGGTATAAGAACCTTCGCTTTGGGCAAAGACGGGATATCTTTCCTGTCCACAACCTCCAAAGATGCCCCTTCCCATAGGCCTTGGAGCGTTTTAGCTGCCTCCCTTAACCAGTTCAGGGTAGAGTCGTCTTTACACTTCAGTAATTTCACTCCGTTGAACCAGCCGGCCCCGTCGAATGATGGCATTGGAGCTTCTGGTTCCGCGCTCATTTTGGCGAACATAGCATCTAATAGCTTCATTTCCACTATTTTCCACCTAGTTTCTACCATTTGACCCTGTGGATCACTGCGGTCGATAAGTGCCACAATCAAGCGTCGCTTGGCCACTATCTCCGCCATTGTTAGTTTAGATGTAGACGCTTCCTGTTCTTTTGGATCACTGGCTTTCGTCTTTTTTGTTGTTGTTGCTGCTTTAAATGTGGACGCTTCCGGCCTTTTAGTAGTATCGGCTTTCGTCCTTTTTGTAGCAGTTTTATGTTGAGGGACAGCCTCATCTTTACGCTTTTGCCTCTTTCCAGAAGGACCTTCGCTTTCCGTTGAGCGCTGCCTTTTACATGCCATATCTTCCTCGATTCGATTTGCAAATTTGGAATCCGAGGGTTCACACCACCTTTTACCTGCGAAAAAGGCTCGACCTTTCTCTATCTCCTCTTTCGCCCAGACTAGCCTGTCTTTCTCTTCCTTCGACAGATCATTCCGGTCTCCGAGGCGAGCACAGAGTTTTATCGCGGCCTTATATCTGGATTTGGCTTTCAACCCCTCCTTATTTGGTTCAGCCCTAGGCCTACGAATGGCCTTAGCAGCTTCCCCCGGAGAACGAAGAAGAGCTTCCTCCTCAATTGTGTTGACGCTAGCAACGCTCTCGTGATCCGAGTCTACAGGGACTATGGCATCACTGCGTTGCATTGAATTTTTGTTTTTTGGAATTGCGCCTTTGTGACCCAAGTCTACAGGAACTTTGGCATCACTGCGCTGTTGTTTGGCAGTAGTAGTACAACTACTGGAACCTGCTCCGATCCCAGCAGAGGTGCAGTCACTGGCGACGCGGCTTATAAAATCACCGCGCCCGCCGGTGGTAGCAACTGCGCCTCCCACCGACGTTTGGGCTGATATCCCAGCCCGATTTTCTTCATTCTTCAACTCCATTTGGTTTTTTATGGAAAAACCTACCATTTTGCATTTTTTGTCTACTGCCAGACACCTCAAAGTTATGACTAGGGAAGGGGCTCACCTGCACTGACCCTGTTGATACCACGACCACTACACATGAGACTCTTCCTTCATCTTAGCTAGACACATCACAGTCCTTGACAAGCCGCATCATGTTCCTCAGCTACAACATCCGAGAGCTTCATGACCCGAATTGCCAAAAAATGGATGATGCCCATTGCCCGGTCAGCACCCACGGGGAGGGTTTACAACGAGGATTTTCGCCGACCCTTAGCGAATATAAGTCAGCATTCATTTTTTGCCATATTTGAGAGCCACCGAAAATTATGATATTATCACAATATATATTAAATCTATCTTCTTGAAATAAGAATAAGGGAGTTTATGGCCCCATCATAAAGGTTAGGGTACGTAACATGTTATAAATAGGTATGTATATAATAATATTATAAAAAATTAAGTAGGTGTAAGGTGCCGATTTATTTAGTTTCTTTAAATTTGTTTTATAAACATTTTTTATTGTTGTAGCTGCGGGGATTGTATAGTCAAATTAGCGAGTAGTGAACGGCACTTGGCCCTCGAAATTGAGTGACTACGGTGCATAGACCCGACCGTTCTTAGAACAAACTTTATCATATTATTTTGTTGTGGTATATGCTAATAACCATAATCACACTTTTGTTGTGATATATGCACCCTAATTAGGACCATAAAATAATTAAATATGTTTCTGATTAAACATCTTAATTACTCAGAGAAGAGATAGTAAGTACATGTTTATAATTTAACAAAATAACATAGAAATCAGTGGACGTAGAAAGAAAGTGTTAATCTAACTTTAAGTTAGAAAAAACATTTGCGAGTATATAAAAAATAATTTATTTTTAGTACTAAGCATCATAGTCCTATTTCTATGACTTAGCACCGATTAATAGCACACATTCCACACAGTTTTTTAAAACTATAAAACTATGCTTCTTCTAAGTGTCTTATCTGTTTGAATATTAGTTAATATGATTAATATTTTTGTTTTGTCAACAGTTTTGCAAATGAACGACCTTCTTTGCCTACCAGGGCTGTTTCGTCTTTCGATTCTATCTTGAATAACTTAAATAGACTTTATTCTTATTGATACCAGAAGATATGACCAAAATATTTCAATTTTCTCGGTTTCACTACCTCCAATACATTTTTATCTTTGTTGATGCTAAAATATTATACCTATATTATATTTAAAATACTTACTAAGAGTGTTAAGTATTATATATATTTTTAATTTGTACATAACTATTAATAAAATATATGCTATAAATATTTATAATTCATTTTGGTCGTGCTTTAAATATTAACTTTCATAAAACTATTTATTTTATATTAATAAGTGAAGGATATCGAAGAGGGCATACTAAAAAGCGTAGCTCAATAATAATTTTTTCCACCAATAAAAGAAATGAATTATATGAAATTAAGCATTGAATTGAATATATTTTAATGCTTATTGTCAGCCAGTGAATTTATGTTTCATTTCTATTCAAAAGAAAGTTCTTAAAATTATTATACTTTTACTTTTGCTCCATTTTTCCAAACTGTTTTAAAGCACACGTTTAATAACTTATTTTAACAGACATTTACTGCTTTTAATACCGGTAATTGCCTGATAATATGTTCATTAACATCTCCACTCTCCTAATGAGCACTTGTTGCTGCCTTCCCACAAAACGTACAAAACGGCCAGGGATAGGCTGCATCACTGCATCACTGCAGAACATCACTCGGTCAATGGACGTGTTAAAAATAAAACTGAACTTACCAGAGCAACTGCAGCAGGAGTAATAAAAATTATAAAAAAATTGCTATTTAGTGCTCCTCACCTACTGAAAGACTAACTGACTAACTGACTAAGACTACCTGATGCCTGAATCAAAGTGCATTCATTGTATATTGTAAATTGTATATGAACTGCTACTTTGTATGAAGTGTAAAATAAAGAATAAAAGTGAAAACGCTCGTAGTACGGATAGTACTCGCATCCACAAGGTGCAGTAGAGGCGGCGAACCGTGCACCGCACAAAATTAGGTTAAATATGCCTGATGTATAAACGGTAGACAAGCTGGTAGGCAGGCAGGCGGGCAGGTAGGCTGTATCTGAGGTAGAACATAAATTTAACTTTTTTGCTGCTTCCATAAAATGCTCTTAATTTATATTTACTTTGGTTTTTGTTTCATTTTTATTAAATTTTCCATGGGCACAACAGCTTTCAGAACCACTTTTCTCGATTTACTGCTTGTAGGAAATAGAAAAATAATTACTATTTCCAAGCTCTTCGTTTTATGTGTTCGAGTGTTGGTTGGCTGGGGAAATTAAGTTGTACAAATTGAGGAAATCAATAATAGGCAGAATTCTCAAAACTAGGTAACGTCAATTTAGTACCTATGGATTACCCGTAAAAATGAAATACACAATAATGGAAAAAAGAAACAGCAGAGCCTTAACCAATTTACAATATTTTGTAGTATTTGTACGTGCTTGGGCCACCAAAGGTGCAATGGTTTATGTTTTGACAACATCATTAGCGTTTGCGAATAGTGAATAGCAAAGAGCTCCTCTGATTTTTTTCTTATATCGCATATCGAATCGTGCCTGCAGTGACAATACATCTTATGAATTTTTGATTTGACAAAGATGACAGGTGTCTTTTAACAAATTGCAACCTATCAAAATGTTTCTTTCACTTTGCGGAGCAGAGTAGGCAGAGTAGGCAGAGTAGTGTAGGCGCTTACTCAAAAAGAAACCATAAACTTATATTTTATATTGGAGTCCAAGACGTGACACTCGTCAGAGGAAGATTTAGTTAAACATCCGCCAAACTATGGCAGTGCCGTGTGCTTTCTTTACTTTCTTCATGACGATTTCATGTAATTCATGCACACGTAAAATGCCTGGCAGCGTACAAATCACAAAATCAACAAACCAAGCCAAATAAATACCAAATGAATACGTGCAAATCTCGCCAGATGCGGTAAAATATTCGCACATGTCTTCAAGTCTCGTAGTCCGTTTAATCTAGTCAAATTGACAGATTTGCTATGTTATTACAAAACTTTAGGGTAGCGTAGCTAAATGTGATATTATAACATACGTTGCAACGTTTATTTTCATGTCAGCGTTTTTTTGGAACTTCGAGAGGTTTCGAAAAGGAATGTACCACAACAACAAAAATTATTTCAATGAATTGAAGTATTTGACTATCCATACAGCCGTATTTAGTATTGAGTAATAAGTGTTTTTAGAATTTTTTCTTGTATTTAATTATTCGTGAATAATTTTTTGAGACTGCAATTACCAAGGGTTAAACCCTTACCCTGCCAAATTTGAACCTCAGAGTCAGCGTTCATTAGCCAATTGACCCAAAGCCGTACTTGACTTGTATGTCCGCACTTTAAAGTTGTAGTTTGTTAATTTGAGAGTTGTTTGAAAGTTCATTAATAAACTAATTTACTGTAATATATTAGAACGAGATCATTAACCAGGTGTAGAATAATTGTTGTCAATCAGGAGATTAGACGACAAATCACCATTGCCAATATGTGTTGCTATGAACTGAGTAGTGTATGGCGTAGAAAGATGGAAGCTGTCACGGAATTGAGAATCAGCATTGAAAGTTTATGACCGCATCCAAATCAACCGCTGTATGACCTTTATCCCGACATTGATTAAGTTGAAATAATTAACATCTAGCAGTTTCGCTGGCTTGGTTATGTCGTGAAAATAAATGGCAATACTTTCGCAAAAAATGTATTTGAAGCATCGGTTGAAGTAAGAAGATGTAGAGGTTGGCTGTGTGTCCAATGGAGTGATTAAGTTAAAGGAGTCCTAACCGTGTAGTGCGATCTAAATTATTATGTCAATAAGCAGAAATATATAATCGATAGCATCAGTCTCTGATGATTCGAGAGACCAATAGGCGCAAACACTACCGTTCAATTTTTTTTTCATCAGTGTAGTCACTACTGACTCTAATTTAAAATCGAAATGATCGACAAATGTAAAAATATTCACACATAAGTTTGTTTAGTTATTCGATATATCACAAAAATAAAAAATAAAAGAAGTACTCCACTACTACTTGGAAAACTTTTTGAGGACTACTTCAGTCCCATAAATTTTTCACTGTATACGAGTATAATAAATATGATTTATAAAGTAGAACAGAATGTAGCCTCAATTCAATAAATAATTTAAATATATATATCAAACCCCCTTTTTTTATTAACTCCTAGCGGATCAGAGCAAAACATTATTAATAGTATTAGTATGATCTGAAATGATATATACTTAGATATTTCACATATTTATATTGACAAATAAAGTCTCCTGAACTTAATCGTCTATAGTAAAAATACATTAATTTAAATTATAATTTAATATTAAAATTCTATCTGAGCCTAATTAATAGTTTGTATTATCAATATAGTATTATTATGATCTCAAATAACACATACTTAGATATTTTACATATTTATATTAAAACTTGACAAAAAAAGTTTCCTGAACTTAATCGGTTATAGTAAATATATATTAATTTAAGCTATATTTAGTATTCAAATACCCAATTAATGATCTGTATTAGCCAAATGCTTTCCTGTATGCAAATGTTTACCTTTATAACTTGAACTCTTCCATTTATGATGAAGTCATTTCTTTTCACCGCATAAAATAACTTTAATTTAATAACAAACAAAAACGTTGATTCAAATTTCTTTAGATTTAAAATAATTTTATAGCTTTTTGAATAAGTCTAAATATAATGTCTAAATTATAATATTTAAATTTCTTATAGAAAAATTAATCCAAACTATGGAGCCCTATTTTGTCTACTTTATTGGCTCTTTTTTATCACTTGATTATACATCAAATGCTCTGCGGCAAATGCTCAATGTTCACTAGATATAAAATGCACTTTTTAACTTTGCATAAATATTTCCTTTATGTATCTGTCAAACAACTTCAAAACTTGTCACTCAGCTACTCTTTAATCACAAAGAAATCCGTCGTGTTCATGCATTTTCATTAGCTTATTTTAAAAATTTGTAGATAATTATAATTCATTTTTATTTGTCGACTCTATGCAAATATTGTTAAAAGTTTTAGAAAAAAGTAAATGTATTAAATTTATTTTATTTTATTTTATTTTTTTATTAGTTTTTCTAAAAATGTATCTACGAAATATTCGCATTCACTGGTCACGTGCCATTTTGCAACGAATGCGTTTGGCATACAAAATAGCAAATCTTTGAGTTTCGGAGAAAATCCAAAAATAATAAAGTTGAATCTATGAAATCCTAAACTTTAACCGTAAAATTCAACTTCACATGAAAACCACTTGTAAGCGCAGATTTGATGTTAACGATTAAAATTTATTAATTGTCAAATCGGACGCAATTTATGAGGTGTTAACTTTTAATGTTTTTAACAAGATATCAATCAAATTAACAAATGCTCACATTAGTTTTGGAAGCTTGTTAGACATGACATTAGAGCAAACTTATATAATTATTCAAAATATTTGGTACGAGATTAATAAATAGATAATATTATTAATAAATTTAGTTTTTCATCTCAAGGACGTATACGAATTATTTAGATATGAAAAGCAGACCTAATAAATACTATGCACTTCCTAGATATTTTGCCATTCATTAAAGTAAGAGAAAATATAAATGTTAATTAAAATAATTAAAATACATTAAACAACACCATTGGGGTGTAAAGACTTTTACCTGATATATACTATATAAAGTTTCTGATATTCACTTAATTATTATGTTGGCTATATCGTTTCAGGCCGTAACCATTTTATAATTGGCGGCTGCTTTATATTTATATATTTTCTTTTTTTTTTGTGAGGCTGGAGAACAATAATTATCTACACACACCCGCAGAAACAGCTAATCGCTGACACGCTAATAAATTCCCCTTTCCAGGATGAAGTACATGACCCGAAACCATCACTAGGTATTGCTTCAGGTCATGCACATCCTTATTGTAAGATTTAATCTGACGACTGCTGTTGTACCTGCGTCCAGGCGACTATTTTTTGCACTGCCAGTGCCTCACAACCACGGACCAGTTGCTGCTTTATATTCGGTATATTTTACCATTTTAATATTATATTGAACTGCTTAGAAGTCAACATTCACATAGTTATTACCGATATAAGGCTTCAGCTGCTCAAACACTGAACTTTAGGATTGTGTTTTTTCACGTCAGTCGTGTCCAACAGGCGTCAGCCATTCACACATTAATGATGTTAATGATTTCGATGTATTTAACATACTAACAAAATACTCTCTAAAAAACACTCTCTAAATAAATAAAACCCAGAATGGGGCAAAATAGACCCGACGGTCGCAGTGCCACATCCCCTAGCAATATAAATTAGAATATATATCAATATATACTGATCAATACTTACAGATATTTTTGAGAAACAACTTTTTATTTATATATTTAGTAGTCTCATATATTGATTAAAGATTACTTTTAGCAGAAAAAATTAAGGAAGTCTAGTAATTTAACAGTGCCCAAAGAAAAAGGAATTATCAATGAATGGAGACCTAAGCTTAATGCTAGAGTACAGCTTCTGATGACACGAAAGCACTAGCATAAGTTTCACAATTCCAGCTGTTGGTTAGTTTAGTGGTTAGTTGCAGTGACTGATAATCTTTTGTTTCACATAATAAGTGATTATTCACTGATTAAATATCACATTCTAAACAATGAACCGTTCGATCCATCTATGGTATTATGAATATTTGTATTACGCACGTTATTTCCATTAGTATGGGCATACGAACCGTATAGTCTAAAATTTAGAACCTTTTATTTTTATTTTTTGTTTGCTTTTTAGAACAATAAGTTCAGTAACAAAAATAAATCTAAAACTGTATTCGACACTCTCTTATAAAAAGATTCACCACTGCTGCTCTAAATAAACTGAATCTATCCCGTTGAGTTCTAATAAATTAACAAATCTTTTGCTCTTTTCATTAATCCAGTCCAACATACTAGCAAAAAAATAATTCAAAATGACACATGTCGAGGATAACGAGATCTGAATTAAATAATTTGCTCCCCCACTGTAAAGGCTCTCTAGATTTAGCTGTCATCTACTATTTACAAACTTCATAAATGTATTTTATGAAAAATAATCTGATTTTAATAAGGAGTTGTCTCCGATACAGAGCACTATTTTAAATGTCTCGGCAAAACAATTCATCAACATTGTCTTATGGAGAATGTTTTGATGAAGACAACTGAATCTTAGTTTGAGAAATGCGTTTTAAGATATCAGAACCTTATTTACGATCAATATCAATTCTACTTACGGGTATAAACAAAATATTTTGTATATTTATTTGTTTATTGATTATATTCTCGAAAACTCTGGCTAAACTTTTATGGAATATTATTGGATGAAAGACGAAACAGCTACCATATAAGTCATATTTGGTGGTGGTAGTGTAGCAGTAGACAAAGAAATCAAGAAAGAAAGAATTTTTTTTAATGATCAAAATAGAAATATATTTTATTTATAATAATATATATATTAAAAGCGTGAAACCTTTTATTTTGTTTATGTTTTTTAAGATCAGGGAAAACAATTAGGGAATATAAAAGCGGCAAGCAACGTAATGAATATTTTAAAATCGAAAAAATTTGCTTTATAACAAGCAGAGCTAATAAAACGCCCGTTGATGAGGCGACATATTTATGTCACCCTTGAGAGTATTTTGTTAATATAATGTATTATTTATTATTATTAATTTAAAGAAATTCATACAGCTTTAGAAAAATTCTAGAATTTTGTATAGAATTTAATATATGGTATACATACAATATTGTAGCACAATGAGCCTACAGGCCTAAGTGGATCCTGCTAGGTTCGCCGGTATAACGTAACTTAACCTACAATATTGAATCGGATTCGAAATATCTTAGTTTTTACATTAAAAATATTTTGTTTCTTCTAAATAATAATAATAGCTTTTTATAAAATATTTATTTTAATTTATTGATACTAAAAAATTATTTGTTAAAAGCTCAAAATCATAAATTTAACAACATTCTTTTAGGATCTGAACATTCCAAAGTCATATGCACAAACCTCAAACCTCAAATCGTATTAAATTTTTTCTTTAAGGCACTTCTTGCTCCATTTTATATGTCAAAATTTCTCACCCTATTTCAATTCTAAGCAAGTGTTCACATAGCGCCAGTTAAATATAATATTTTATATTTAACACTATATTTAAATTTGACGCAAATATTTTAAATATTTAAAAAAAAAAACTGAAAGCATGGCAATATATTTTCCGCAATTGCAACATAAATATTGTTGTGTGAAAACAGCGAACGGTTAAGGCACATTTGTTAAAATTTGAAATAGTAGTCCCGAGATTTTTGAATTTATGTGAAGTGCTATTTAAAAAGAACACTAAAATTTAAATTCTTTTGCTTGGCAATAAATTACCAAAAATATTTTAAAATCACTTTATTGTAACAGCATCGGCATTTATTAAAAGTGTTGCCACACAAAAATGAGTTAAGTGAGATATTTTTTGTTTTCCTATTCAAAACTCCTAATTTGTTGGCGTCCCCACGGACGTGTACAAGGTGCCCTTATTACTTAAGAGTGACATCAAGCGCAATATGTTGCTGACTATACGAAATCAGCTAAGTGTGAAATTAATGCGGCCACAGACACTTGCCAGCAACTTCCAACATTCATTCATTAAATTTTTTAATCTTTTTTTTTTTTATTAAATATTATATATATTATTTCATTGTGATATGTACCCCTTTTAAAAATGCCCACGCAACTTCTTAGCGAAAAGTTGGAAGCGCTTGGAAAATGCTACTAATTAAATTTATGTTTTTCTTATCACCAAAAACAAAAGAAAAACTTTCCTGTAGATACTTTTAGTTTCCACACAAAATTTTCTAGATATTATAGGCTGCAATAAATCTTTGCAAGTGAAATACTTACCGAATTATTTAAAGCATTTGTACATCAAAAAATTTGCTCATTAACCGCATTAATGGAATTATTACAAGGAAACTCCTGTCATGTATCTACTAAATTTATTACCAAAATAAGAAAAACATAACATTTGTTTCACTTTTAGTTGTTACTATTACTATACATAATGCTGTATAGAGCACATACCAACTAATATTAGTGTACGTATTTCATAAAACCATATATGGAATTTTTAAATTTAAACCAATTTATAAGTAGTTTACAATTCTTCTTCACTTTAAATACAGCATTCAATAAAAGTGACTAGTGTTAAAATACAAAAGGACACTAACGAGTTTAATATAAGTTACTAATAAAAATGTTCACAATAATACGGTAAGACCAACATTTGGAAATTTTTGCCTACAGATGTCACATCAAAATTTTAGAAATTGTTCGGAATATGAGTTTTTAAATTAAAGAAATAAAAAACTTTGATCGTCTTCAATACATTTTTTGAGCCATATAACATAATCATCCTCCAAAAAACATAGATTCCAAAATAACCTCCAAAATAAACAATTGTTTTTGCTTTGGATTTAGCGAGGAAACTGCTAAAAATGCGGTCTTAAAAACCCAAAACGTAAGTTATGCCCTATAACTTCATTTCTGAGTATTTTTCCTCACAAGTAGAGCTTATATTATACTTACAATATTCATCATTGATGACATTCATTATAAATTATCTATGAGAACTTCTCTCGATAGGTCAATAAGTCTTGTATTGAAAATGTAAATCCTTTTAGATTGCAATATTTTACTGATATGAAATTATTGCTAGATTGTAACACTAAATTTTAATCACACTATTATACTGAATTAAAATCACTACAAAATTAAAATATTTTGTAGTTTAGATTACATATTTTGTAGATTATACATACGAACAAAATAAGTATATATCAAAGTGCTAGCTAATAGCACTAAAATACCGACAACATTAGCTGACTTTAAGACAATGTCTTTCAATGGACATGTGATGTACTATCCCAGCCAATAACTTGCGTTAAACATAGTTATCGCTTACTATATCCTAGAAGTATTTGCTTTTTACTCAAATGTTGAGCGCTACAATTAATATAAGTTTCCCGGTTGTAATTTTCTTCTCTTCGCAATCTATGCTTGTTTTTCCTTTCCAAATTTTTCCCATTTTCTCCAAATTTATATAATCAAACAAATTATAAACTGATCAATCAATGATATTTCAGATCATTTCATAGAAATTTCTAATATATAGTATAGTATATAGTTTTGAGACAACGTATGTTAGAAATGCAACCCTGTCAACGTACAATTGCATTAATGAAATTTAGAGTTTTGTCAACAACAACAAAGCAGTTCCTGTGTTGTTGATTAGAATTAACGCATAAACCACAGCTATATGGATTTACTTAACATCAATAAATTATTAGTTCTTTTAAATTACAACATTTAAAGAGTATTAAATGATTCTCAAAATTCACACAGTCTTCAGTGCTGGATTATATTATGATATGTCGCTCTATAATATCTTTCTATATCATAATTAATAAAAAAAATTTTTGCAAATTAAATAAATGAATTTTTAAGTTCTCAAGAACAACGAATGCTTATCCTCTAAGAACTATCATCAACGAAAGTGTCGATTCACGTTATCTAATTATTTCAGGCCTAGTAAAAAATAATTTTAATTTGAGCAAACTCATATCCAGCTTTGAAGTTGACCCCAAAACCAATTATCTGAATTATTTATAAATAAATTTGAATTTAATTTTATTATATTGTATTTAATAGAGACATTTCGAACAAAAGTGAATTGTAACAACAAAAAATTTTCTTTAATTTTAATTAATTGAATTTTTGTCTGACCATAGAGCTGCTTCGAGTATTACCAAAGACCCAACCATCAGTGGTCTTGGAATTATTTTTTAAATTTAATTACTTGTAAATACTTTTATAAAACTGCAAATACCAAGGATTGACTTCTCTGCATATATCTTTCCATGTGTAGTACGCTTCTGTCATTTCTCTTTTAATTGCCCTTCTCCAAGTTAAAGCCAATGCACCAGGGCGTCTGCTGCCTTGAGAGTTCCATGTTAAGGCTTGTCGTGCCATATATTTATTTGGTCGTCGCATAGTATGCCCTATCCAATTCCAAAAGGAGCAAAAGTTCTAAATTTGATATCTGATTTCTAGAATTTTCCGTAGGCAATTATGTAAAAATGTTTGTATCTTCCTTTCTATCTGCCAAATATACATCATCAATATTCTTTTGAAAAGAAAATATATACTACAAAATACTTAGAAATATATCGAATAATATAACATATTTTAATTTCTGCTAATAAAAGTAAAATCAAAAAATTAAATAAAAATAATTCCACACATTTATTTTATCCATATATTTAAAATCATTTTATTTATTTTTACTTATTTAGTATACATATTAAGTAAAGTCAAAAAATAAGTCACATTGTTATTGACCCGGTATCTCAAAGACATTGAGATATGTTGATTACCACTGATTTCTATTTTCAGAGCAGATTCATTTGCAAAGATACAATACTTTGACAATACCCAATTTAAGAAAAAAATGACTTAAAAATCGTAAAAAAATATATATTCATATACTCTAACGCACACAACTTGTTTTTCAATAGATGCAATAAAGAGAAAAATCTATTAAAAATAATTCCACCGCTACTGTCCCTATCAAGACTGTACGATCATCTGTCATTATTGCCGTATTGCCGTAACCCTTTTATTCAATGCGCTGCATTGGCCAATTTCACCACAATTTCTCAGTGGCGACAATGAAGCTGTTGGTTCGTTCATTTGCTTGATTAAATGATACCGTATCGCGTCAGTGAATCTCATGGGTTTCGACTGCGCAGTTGCCGATTTTTAGTAACTGATCATAAGTCACTGACTGATCAGTGATCACTGCACAGACTTCAAATATGCATAACAACGTGATGTGTGCATAAATGCTTAGGCAAATTTGGTGGAAACGATCATGTAACTAACACTGACAATTGACAGGCTTTGGAACCGAGGCTTGTTTCCAAAAATTTACTTAAGTATTTATTTAAACGCGTTTACCCAACATTTCCTGTATTAAAGCTTTTTTTATCAAATAGCTAATGAGTTCCACAATTACCTAATTGCTTAAATTTACATAAAGTAAATGAACGCTTACTTTTCTATAAAATAACTAAAATTAAACAAAATTAACAAAAAAAAATTTTGTGAAAACAATTGCTAAATAAAAGTTTTCATTTAACATAATTCAGGTGTTATGATAAACAAAGTATTTAACACTTATTCAAAATTTAAGTATAAAATTCAAATTATTTATGTATTTTTTATAAACTCTCAAAGATTAGAAATAAACGTCACGTACATAAGTTTTGTGAATATTTTACATATCACGAATGTTTATTTATTTTGACTATTAGATACACAAAATCTTATTTTGTCACACATAAATAGCACCATTGATTACATTTTTTACATCAAAAGTCACTCTTATATAAATTTTTTTAAAACTCACGAAATTAAAAAAAATTAAAATCTCTAAAAAACTAATAGTTTTACTTTCAGCATAAACTTCTGTTAGAGTTAAATTTGTTACTTTTCACGTACAATAGATCCGGAAAAGCTTATACCAGTGATAAATTGCAAATCCACTGATTAGAATATTAAGATTCTAACACTATATCTCTTATACTAGCGATAAATGGCAAAGCCACTGATTAGAGTATTAACACTCTAATATTATGTTCAGATACACCTGAACATGTATCTGAATACACCTGAACAAATCGTTGCAGCCCTAAGCTGTATTTTCCATATAAAATTCGGTTTAATACTTCATTCAAATATCTTAATTTCGCAAAAATCTTAATTTCAGCAAAATTAAGTTGTTTTTTCAAAATAAAATTCAGTTTTATACTTCATTCAAATATCTTAATTTCGCAAACATCTTAATTTCAATTTCATTTCAGCGAAATTAAGTTGTTTTTCCATATAAAATTCAGTTTTGAGGTTAAAACAAAATTAAGGGAAATGCCCTTAATTTGGTTGAAACGAAAGCTGAAATTAAGCGACATTTCAAATGCAACTGTACGTAAGATAAATTTTTAGCAAAAGATAAAGTTGATATATCGAAAAAGTGACATTGTTTTTAAATGAATGTCAATAACAGCTGAATTTAATAAAACCAGGAAAATATTTTAAAAGTTATACAAATGTTTAAATTTGAATATAGAAAGAAAACTGCAATTGTTATTAATTTAAGATATAGTGTAAAATAATAATTCACATAACTGAAATTCACTAAAGAAATCCACTATTGCACTTATACAATATTGCACTTATATATGTACAATAACCAATAAAAGATTCTGTCCTTGACAGCAGCAATAGTTTATTCAATTTCTCATCAATTTTTCTGAATCCCTTCTTAAATTTCTTTTTCAAATTAGTCTTTTAAATAGGATAATATTACATTCATCATCATCACTCAAACATATATATCAGCTGTGGCTTTTGCAACAATACACTTCCAGTTACTCTGGCCTTTTCGGCTTCTCACAAGAGTTGAAGTAGTTACAGGTTTACTTTAACTATCATCCATATCCGGTTTACCTTTTTCTTTATGAATTATTGGAGCAGACCTTTTTGGTTATTAAATTTGCAGTTCTTGAGATATGTCCAACCTGCCTTAGTAATTATGATTTGATTACACTCACCATATATTCTGAATTTGTATAAAAAAAAAAAAATTTTCTTTACTTTTATGCATCTACGGTATATGTAGTTATCGATTTTATTCCAAAAATCCATCAACGGTACATCTCCCAATATACTTCTCAGAAGTTTCAGTTTTTCATGCCGTATGATAACGTTATATCCTGACACACAACAAATATGTTATCGTTAATTTAAATTTTAAGTAAAATTCTAGAAATTTTATTGTAAGTGCAGTACGATTTTTTTGAATCAAAAAATTAATAAATAATTGTAACTGTATTTGACATTCTAAAGATTTTATTTTCTCATATAAGTGACATCAGCACGTTCTTTGGATCCTAGTTCGAGCGCAACAATTTCATAACTAGTTCTCTTTGCTCGACATTATATATGAACCGCTCAAATCTTGTACTCGTAATTTTGTACTATACTACTATTTTTTATACTACTATTTATTATTTCATTATTTTTTTTATTCTAAATAGAAGCAAGAATTAAGCCATTACCAATACTTCTTTTATTCCACTCTGCTTACTGATTCTAATTCACATAAATAATTTTCTTAATTAATTGTAAAATATAATTAGTTCTTTGCAACTAATAGCATGTCAAATGAATGCTAGAATTTTATATAAAAAAAAATAAAATCACATTAATTGAAATCGCATTATTTCGCAAATTTACTGCATTAATTGGCACTATTTAAGGTGAAATCTAAGCGTTGCATTAACCAGAAACAAAGCCAAATAGTAGACAGCAAAAATAATTTCATTTAACATTGCATTCTACTTGGTTCCGAATATTATAAGCTTCGTCTCTCCGATAAACGCCAAAAAATCCCAATTCGAGATACATAGTACCTCATGCCAAACCTGAAGTGCAGTGCTTAGCTCACGTGGCAGCTGCGACATGGAAGCAGCATCAGCATCAGCAGTAGTAGCAGCAGCCATTGTTGTGTGATATCGCAACATATCGCATCGGTTTGCGGTACCTAACCACAAAATACTCGCATGCAGCAACGCTGGGCCAATGTAGTTAGCATACAATATGCAGTATAAGATAACTTGCCTAAAACCAAACTGGCGAACTGGAGAACTGGCGATTTATGGCTGGAAGGCATGAACTCGAGCGAAACAAATTTTTATCGCTTTTATCTGTTTTGCCTCGAAGAATTGCAATCAAGTTCCACTATTTGCAGTTTTTTTTTTTGTTTCATTTGAAAATGCGGTGGATTCTCAGGCAAATTGTGAAATCGTTGCACTGCTAACAAAGGCGGCAGGTCAAAAGGCTAGCCTAAATCTTAAGTGCATTAGTAATTAATTTTTAAATAAACTTTATTTCGAGTACAACTTTTTTAAATGCTTAATCAATTTTTTATAAAGTTTTTGCATTAATTCTTGCAGAAAGTTCAATTCGTAATGCGAAAAGTTTGCTTGACCTGAATCTGTTGGAACTGCAAATTAAAATAAAAAATTGAATTTTGTATTCGACTATGACCAAATTACTTTAAAACCATTTTTCGCTTCTCTTTCAGATATAAAACATTTTACAATTAATGTACAAAATTTCACATACAAAGGTTAATGTGATTTTCTAAACAGAAATAAATGGAATGATTAAAATTTGGAAATTTCGCACTGTTTAAGATACTCACTCGTACGAGTATTCAATTAAAAAGTATCTACTGCTTGCTGCTGGCTGCTTGTATATGTAATTTATTTTTAACTCTGCTCCGATATGCAACATGAAGCGGTACTTAAGTGCAAAATTAATAATGAGAATGTCATAACCCAGCATGATGGAGTTGAAACCAAGAGTGAAGAGAATCCGAGGCACTCCGTCGTGTAACTCCTCAATCATTAACGCTAATCGCTGTGCAGCACTTTGAACTTTCTTAATTGAATATCTTTTCAACATGTGTTTTGATAAAAATTTCTAATACTATTTCAAAAAAAAAACCCAAAATGTATAAAATTGCAAAAATTCCAATGCGAAGATACAAAAATATTTTCGTAATTAAATTTTTAATTAAAAACGAAGCCCAACAAATTATGCGCGCTCAGCAATTTATTGCTACTTTAGTCATCCGTTCGGGTACTGCATGAATAAAAATTGCATAATTAAGACTTTGTTTACTTCTTCTTGTCTTAAATAAACAAGCCGTAATGGGTTGCACTCGTGTTACTTGAGTAACTGGCAAACTGGCAAACTGCAATCCAAGTCATCAAGTTGCACATATGCTCTTTTCAGAACTCGAAATTTATTTGAATCACTCGCGCACTCGTTGTCTTGCTTAATTAGAAAATAACCACAAAATAAAGCGAAATCCAACGAAATCTAACGATTTCCAACAAAACCCAAATACGCTTTAGTAAGGACCACGCAATCGTAGTCTATGGGCGGTACTGCATCTGCTCTAAGTATATGCAATTTATTTATCTGCAATTGCTATTTCGATATTGTGACCCATATTTGCATACTTCACTTTGTTTTTCAATTACAGTGGAGCTAAGCTGGGAAGTCATTATTGAGCGTGACTCTCCTGCTAATGCGATGACTTAAATCATATATTCACTTAAATCTAGTTAAATCTATTTTTTACCATTCAAGTTTGCGGTTTTTTACTTTTACAACAGAAGTGCACAGCAGATTTCGTAATCTCAGCAAATCTGAATTACCACATACTCATAAGTATGCGCTGGAAATGTTTCGTTCCGAGCCTCTTTTTCAGAGATAATCAAGTATTTAACACACATGTTCACATATTTCTCAATAAATGGAGAACGTATTGTAAAACACATTTATTGGAATTGTAAAATCAGACACAACATCGTTTGTTCTAAGTTTATTAAATGGAACCTTGGCAGTAATTGCTCGAGGTAAGTATCTACCACAGATAAACATTCACTTCGGTCTAAAGTTCTTACAAAACTTCTTAAGTGATTTTGCTTATTTGATTTATTAATGAGTACTTTCTCCACTTGAGTTAATGCATTAAACAATAAAAATGATTATTTTTTTTTATTAGTATTTTAATTTTTTTTTATTCTTCAAATATTAAAATTACATAAATGATTTGGATGTAATGATGATACATGTTCATCATACAGTAAGTAATGTTATAATTATGTTGAAGCTCTTTGAGCAATGCACTGGAGCATTTTTACTCTTTCTTAACTCGAGATATTATCAAAACCCCTCTTTACGCCTGGACTGGATTATTGTTTATCACTTCATCAGACTAAGCAATAATTGACCTCAGATCTGCATACCTCCCCGAGTAGCCTGTAACCATTCGGAGATTTGATAACGCGGTGTTGGTAAATCTGTCAGTTTTCGCAAATATTTCCAGGGCTTTATTCTTTATGTATTTTTTGTTGGGATCAAACCTGAGGTCCCTAAGGATGTAATAAGCATCTGTAAAGTTATTCTTCATAGATACTGCTACTTAGCTTTCATTTATAGGTCAGGCAAGATCATATGTCAAAAGCACTAACACTAATATTATGTATATATTATATTTCAAGCTTTAAATTAACGCTTATACGTGAAAATAACCCAAATAACCTGCTACCAATGACATATCCAAAAGAGGGTAAGATGGGATTAAGGGATGTATACCCTACTTGACAATGTAATATATAATAAGAATAATTTAACGAGCTAGAAAAACACTGCCACACTTTAGCTATGCATCTACCTGCTACAAAGAAACAAGCTGACTTTACTTACTTACTTAATTTGCCATAACAGATCTGAGTAAACCTTGGCCCCATCCACAGCTCTCAAATGGTTTACTAGATATATATCTTGAACTGTGTATTAAGGTAGTTAAGCAAGGTAGACTTCAAAGTAAAGAGAACTTTATAAAAGTACGTAATGAAGCCATTTATTGGCAATTATAAGCTTTGGAGATGTATTGTCAATACTTTATGATACGAATATTAACGGAGTTATTGTAACTAAAATGTTAATTCTACAAATTGTATGTAGACCTTATTTGAATAACTACTAACTTCACAAAATCTTATCCTGTCATCGACAAATGCATATTACCGAAAAGGTGAACGTTTCATAGTACTAATTTTAATAATTATAAAATATATTACTATAACTGTATATATATCATATATTGCATGTATTGTTGTCGTTATGAACTACAGCATATAACTATATTATGATTATAATGAATTATGTTATAATGTCAAAGAATTGGAACCATGGCTGTGGACTGACCAAGAAAAATTATTTTTAATTTTTTTTTGTCACACCAAAACTAATATATATTTTCAATTCTACAATTTCAGGTTAGTCTAACTTTTCTATTTAGGCCGTGTGCGAATCCGAGTAAATTGATGGTAAATTGAAGGAAATAGTCGGTATAGCAGCGATGGTTGGTATTTAGTAGAATTTCGAATAGTACCCTATTAGATAAAAATTAAGTAAATTAGGTGTTACCATTGTGAAAATTTTATAAGTTGTTTAATAAATAAATTAATAAATTTGAAAACTTTTAACCAAAAAGAATAAATAAGTGCAATAAATAAATAAATAATTACTTACATGAGTGCAGTGCAAAAAATCCCTAGGAAATTTCAATTCACTTTACCTCGATTTACTGGAATTCGCACACGGTCTTAGTATTTAATATTACTATAATTAATATTCAGTACAATTAATAATCCATCCATTTATGAAAATACCAAATTTCTTTAAATTTGTTTAAATAAAGCATTTTTTATTCATAAAATATTTGAAACTAAATAACTTTTCTTCCGCATTTGTAAATTTCCATTCCAATGAAAAAAAAAACTGTAAAAATATCGCGAAAACCTAAGATTTATAGGAAAATTTAAATTCAAGCTATTTTACTTCCATGCATACGTGACTATATATCTACAATGTTCTTCCTGTGATATATTTTGCAATTATTTTTAGCCATTCCAGATAAGCTGACGCCACTTTACCGTAGCAAACAACAAAACTGCACCCGATTCATATGAATCTAGTAAACAGAATTCACAGAACTAACCAGAAATGCATACAATAGAAAAAAAAAAAAAAGAAATAATTGGCAACACTCCTGAAAATTTGTTATTCTAAAAAGTTAACAGTTTTTCCAGTGAAATTGCATTAAAACTTTTTTCGCACTGCGCTCGTACTTCAAGTTCACGGTCAACAAAACAATAATTTTCCAATTAAAGAAAATTGCTATGATTTCCTCTTCAAGGTTTTGTTTTATGGGGATTGGGGATTTTAATTTCCGTATATCCTCTTCACTTCCTCACTTCCTATTTCGCATTTGTTGCTTTATGACTAGCCGCATTAAAACTTGATGTCTCCGTCTCCATCTCCATCTCCATCTCCATCTCCATTACCTCCAACCATGAAATTGATTTATCGCCTTGGAACACACTTGACCGTTGCATTGAGGTTTGATATTCCTTCCAAATTGGCTTATGCGTGTACAGGACTCCTAATACGTAGTCTAGACTCTAGACTGCTGTTAAATGTTTTCACGCCATCGTAGTAGCCCTTAAAATCAACTTACACGACTTGGCAAAAGTGAGACTGGGAATTCACACATTTTGACTTTCTTTTCTTTTGTTTTTTTGACGTTTGCATGCAATGTAAAAATGTATTGCAAAGTTTACCATTTTTTGGCATTTTGATTGCGATTGCATAAATTGAAAGACTGTCGCGCTCATTTGTATTATTGCTTTTTTATTTCATTATTTTAAAGTTTTTAATTTGTTTAAGGTGAAAAGTAAAATGCAATTTCATTTGAAATCTTTTTCTTTTTACGAGTTTGCAAGTCGCTTTCAGATCTCTTTCACTTAACTGCACTTGATACGATGGATTCGTGCGAAGTTTCCAATTTTCGCCATAAAATGCAACCATTCACAAGTCGTAATTTAAACGATTGTACTTGTCATTTCTATTGTTTACACACAATAACAATCCAGAGTTGTTTTCTGAATTGCATGTGTTTCTTATTAATAGTAGTAAATTTCCTGATAACAAAACTCCATGCTTCCCGTTGTTAGTTCCTTTATTTTCCATACAAATTCTTATGCATTCTCGACATTTTGTTTGCTTTAAGAAAATTTATTTCTTTATTGCGTGTTGGTTAAAAAATGGACTAAACGTATAAAGGAATTATAACCAAAATATCCATGACAGCTTAAGAAACATAAATTTTAAGTAAAATATTAATTGCCTTTTAAAAATCTTCATGAATGATCGCAAGTTGGGGTTTCAATACTCGTAGCAAAAGTCATGCATGCGTTACTGATTAATAATTTATGTAACTCAAATTAAAACCCCGATAGTACTAGTTTACAGCGCAACTCTTACTATGAACAATACGAACATTAATACTTACAATTATAAAACATGTTGGGATACATATCGCGAGATAATAGAAGAACAATTAGTTATAAATGTAGCTCTAAGAACAGAAGAGGAAATAAATAATGCAATAATCAATTTCAATTCTCTACTATTATCTGCAGCATCTACATCTACACCAATAATAAAAACCAAAAATGTAATACCTGTCCCGAATCATATCAAACATAAAATAGAACAAAAAAGAAAGTTGAGAAAAATCTGGCAAGTATCTAGAGCTCCACAAATAAAGACAAAGTTGAATAAATTAACAAAAGAGCTGAAAGTTTTATTAGAGGCTGAAAGACAAAAAAATGTATCAAATTTTATCTCAAGATTGAGTGCTACAAAGGTTACAAATTACTCCTTATGGAAAGCTACAAAGGGTAGTAATGGCGCCATACTTCATTGCGCACCGATTAAAAAAGAAGATAACACTTGGGCGCGCACAAACCAAGAAAAAGCAACTGTTCTCGCTGAGTATTTTAAGAGCACATTTACAAATCCTAAAAATGATACAAACCATGCATTACCCAAGAACTTGACCCAGATGAATTTTAAAATTAATAAGACAACAATTGCTGAAATAAAAAACATCATTGCCGTTAACATCAACCCAAAAAAATCACCAGGCTACGATGAGATATCTGGTAAATTTCTTCTAGAATTACCTGTAATAGCCATAATTTACATTAGAAACATCTTTAACTGCATGATCAGCAATAAGATTTTCCCTTCTGTTTGGAAAGTAGCGAAGGTCGTAGCAATACCTAAACCAAACAAAAATGCTTCAATTGTCAACTCTTACAGACCGATCAGCTTATTACCTATCTTATCCAAACTATTTGAAAATCTTCTTTTCTCCCGACTTGAACCAATAATACAAGAAAACAACCTATTGCCAAATCACCAATTTGGATTTCGTAAAAAGCATTCTACTATTCAGCAAATTCATAGGGTGGCTAGTAAAATTGCAATGAATATAGACTCTAAGAAGTTCACTGTGGGTGTGTTTTTAGACGTAGCTAAAGCATTCGACAGCGTCTGGCACGAAGGATTGCTTTACAAACTATCAAGAATATTGCCGGCCGATTTTTATTTACTACTGAAGAGCTATCTTAAAGATAGATACTTCTTTGTACAATACCAAAACGACACATCCCACATGATAAAAATAGAAGCCGGTGTCCCTCAAGGGAGTGTATTAGGTCCGATCCTATATCTATTATTCACTGCAGACATTCCTAAGCCTAAAACTGGAGAAATACTAACTGTAACGTTTGCTGACGATACTGGACTTTTATCAACGAACCATGATATCACTAAAGCAACTGTAAATCTTCAAAATCATCTAAACGAAGTGATGCATTGGTCTGACACCTGGGGGATAAAGATAAACGCCGAAAAAACTGTCCAAGTCATTTTCACTAACAGAAAATTTGAAGAACAGAAACTAAAAATTGTTAACATTGATATACCAATCTGCAAGAAAGCCAATTACTTGGGTATGCTATTAGACCAAAAGCTGACTTGGAAGGAGCACATAATTCAGAAGAAAAAGGAAGCTCATCGAAGATTTGCAGATCTATATTGGCTTCTTGGTAAAACTTCCAATCTGTCAATAGACAACAAACTACTAATTTACAAAAGTATTATTGTTCCGATTTGGAAATATGGAATTGAAATATGGGGAACCACCTGCAAGACTTATATAAATACTATTCAAAGGCTCCAATCAAAAATCCTGCGTACGATAGTAGATGCTAGATGGTACATCAGAAACGACGATATTCACAAAGACCTGAATATCCCTACAGTACACGAAACAATTCAAAAAAGCAGTGCGAACCACTTATCTAAATTGCTTCAGCATTCAAACCTAGAAATGAGAAGACTCCCTGCCCTGGAACTAGGATACAAAAAACGTCTTAAACGTACACTCCCAACATACTTAAGTATAAAGTATTAAATTAAGCTTACTCTAACTTATGTTTATTAATTTATTATTATTATTTATTATTACTATTTATTATTTAACTTTTTATTTACTTATTTATTATTTATTTATTTATTTATTTATTTATTTTATTTACTTATTTATTATTTATTTTCTTTTTACTTTTATTATCTATTTATTTATTTAATTTATTTACTTATTTATTTGCTTATGTAATTATTTGTCTATTTATTTATTTATTTTATTTACTTATTTATTTTATTTACTTATTTATTGATTTATGTATTTATTTATCTAATTATTTATGAAATATTTTAAAATTTTATGAAATATATCATTATCATTAACATGTTATCTTAAATGATGATTTAAGATAACTGAAACTTCCAAATTTTCATTTGTTAAAAGTATTACTAGATATCTAAGATAGTTGTAATATTAATGGAATAAAAAAAAAAAAAAAAAAAAAAAAAAAAAAAAAAGAAACTATTTCAAAACTTTGCTCTTTTACAACTCAAATTTATCTCTTTATTTTGTTACCAATATTTTTGCAATAAAATATTTTCATATGAAGTATTTAAATATATTTTGTATGCAGAATATATTACCCAGTGAATTCCCGCCGTGCAGTGATTTGCAAATTTAATGCCTCGCGTGCTATGAAACCAATCCTGATCTTGCGTTCAGATTAATGGTATTTCCATAGCAAATTTAAATTTGATTGACTTATTTTCATTATAAAAATTAAATAATATCACAGTATGTGTAGAGAAATGATAAGTTTATAAAAAATTAAAGGTTGAAGAGAAACAAAATATCTTAGATTTACTTTTGACAATAGCTACAAGAGGACCTCACATGTGACTAAAAAAAGGATATGACCATTATAAGACCATTATGCTTTCATAAGAAATGAAACATCAAGAACTTAGTCTTTATATATAAATACGTAAATATGTTCATGTGTATGGCATTTAAGAATATCCCGAAAAAGTACTGGGGAAATTACTAAAGGCCCAATGTTAATATGAGATACAGAATCAATTAAAGAAATGGTGTAAATATACAGAACAATCAAAACCAGTGGTTTAGCCGGAATTGTACCAAAGGATAGAGTATACAAGAAAATATTCGTTGGCAGTATTTTTGAAGTGTGTTTTTGTAGAAAACGTTATCTCTACCTTTATAGTCATTTAATAAGGGCCTAATTCTAAACTAAAACATGTCGTTATTGAGAACACCAAAATTATTTTACAAAATATCATAAAAATACTGCATTCAAAACTTCTAAAAATCGAGCCCGTAGAATAAGTGAAGATACCCGTTAAGAATATGGATCTTATCTTTGGGCAGAAAAGTAATAATACCTGAGATTGGTATATAACGATATACATATGAGACTGAATATTTAAAGATTAAGAAAATAAAGCAAGCCAATGAAATTATTAGATCCAAGAAGGTTTATACAAATAATAAGAGGAAAAGTGCTAAAAATTGCTATCTCTATATAATATATCAAAATAATCAATTTTTTCTTGAGATAGAGTTTCTGTAAAACCTACAAGGCCACTCTTTTATTTTAACGGTCCTTAAAAACCAAATCATCTATTAAAATCTATTGAACGTTTCTATAAAACTTTTAAAGACACTATTTTACTTCAGTAGTATTTTTTCTTATCAAAAATCATTACTTATTAGAAATTTTTTTAATCATGGATTCCAAAATTATTATAAGTCTTGTTACAAATTCGTAATAACTGATCGAGTTATGATTAAATTGTTATCAAATGTTGTCACAAATACTCTATACAAAGTTTATTTGGAAAGAAGAATTGATTTTTTTTTCAAAATAAGTCATCTAAATTTCAGATCGAACACTGCTTTTTTCACAAGGTTTTGTGAATCCTAATAATAATCTTCATAACTATTAATTTGTCATAAAGATAGTCGCTAATAAACCACAAAGTTATTTGCCCATTTAAGCTTCGTTTTCCTATTCAAGTTAATTTTTAATAGCATTAGACGATTAATTTATAAACAATTTATGAGCAAAAATTGACTAAATTTAATTAGCTTCTACTTACCTATCCACCAATCTATGTTCACAATAACTATTGCGATGTCTTTAATACTCGGTGGTAGCAATATTCTACATAAATATATTTTTTCCTTGCTACTTATCATATCCCAAATACCGTTCTGAAGCGTTTGTTGTTAGCATATGTAGTGACATTGTAAATGATATCTGAATAACAAATAAACGTTTTGTCTGCGTCTAATATAAATAAATATAGACAAATATAGTCATGGTTTTCACTAGTCATCTTATACACTTCTTTACAGTGTTCTACATACTAAACATACTACAATACTACAATGTAAAAAGAACTCTTTTCGTTTAATTTTAAAGTTTGTGAATAGCAAGCGAACGAACGGACATCGAGCGAGTGAATGCTTGAAGCAAAAAGTAAGTGGTAATAAGTGCGAAAAAGTATTAGAATATATAAAATGAATATTTTAAAAATATTAATTATTAATTCGCTTATGAGTTGAGTATTTTGCGTTTATAAAAAGGATTTTGTATTAGTTCGTATGTTAAAAGATTTAATTTCGAATAATATCAGGAATAACATAAAAATACAAATATGAACCTATTAAGCAGTTATACTATATGAAGATACAACTACGTTACTGTTTTTTGGTGCGGAATAGATCAAGCTGGTCACAAGGCCTAAGCCCAAGCCTAACCCATAAACCATAACCATATTATTGGTTTCAATACAACTGATTATAATAAATACATATTAGCACTATAGTTTGTAAGAGATACTTTTAATGCAATATTTACTATGTATTTTAAATTAATTAAGTAAATGAGTTTAGTATAGTCTGAAATAAAAATTTACACCAAATAAGCGTAAAATGTTGTAAATTGACATTGAAATAATAAAAGTAGTTTTTCCTATTATTTTGCAATTTTTTTTCTTATAACATATGCCATGACTTTGCATAAAAAGAAATTTAATAAAACAGCACTTTTTAAAACAATTGTTATAATTATGTGAGTATCTACATTAAAGGTAAATGTATCTATTAAGGCAGAAGGGTTAAGCGAAGCGTTAAATTTTCAAAACCTATGAATTTGCAAAATATAAATTAATTGGAATAGTTTTTTTTTCTTTTATTTTTAAATTTGCACATTTTACGAGGTCAATTTCTTACATTTAGAAAAAAATTAATGACAATGTAAATTGTTTATTTTTAACTATATTGAAATAAGATTTAATACAGTTTAAATTATTTTATTGTTTATGATTGTTTGTACTTACAGACATTTAAACTTCAAACTTCCTTGCTATATCTTAAGTATGGGTCCGTCACGTTAACTTTGTCGCTATATTTGAATTGGGAACTTCATATTTTGGAATATTCCAAAAAATTGAACATCTTGTAAAAATTCAATAAGTTCTCACAATTTAAAATAAAATTTTCATTTATTAGTTATTAACTCGTTTTAAGTTGAGAAGTTTTAAATAACTTGTTACTTAGTTGTCGGCTTATATTTCAAAATCAAACAAATACGTTAATCTTTGCAATTAGTATCAATTTTATTTATATATACTTAATAAAATATTTTGTTAGTAACTCTTCTCGATGAGCTCAAAAATATTTTTGAAGTCTCTGCATCTAGATATATGAATCAGTAGCATAAAATGTGCCTTGGGAATTGAATCTAGATCTAAATAAGTTTATGCAGTAAATAAGTTTATAAGTAGCTTACAGAGAACGGGATTTAGCCCCGTACCGTATTTCAGTCCATAGCCTGGTCACAAGCGATATCATTTTATAAACTTACGTTTTATTCATGTTTGACAATGTTAAGTTCTAGATTTAAAGTATTTAAAGTGTGCAATTGGTTCTTAATTAGTTTGGAAAGAGGCATGTTCTATGGAGGAAGTACCATTTCTAGCTATCTCATCTATATGCTACTTTCATACCACTTACACATAAACAGCAACCCAAACTGCAATGAACCTGTTTTCAATATTTCATCTATACTCGTCTACTGAACTTTGAAATAAATACCTTTAATGACTACCTGATGTCTGTGTAAACATTGAATGCGTTTTTTAAATTCTGATTAATGTCAACAGGAACAACACAGTCTCTTGAGATACCTAATAATTCCAGCAGGAATATTAATTATAAGACTCGTGCTTTACTGGGTCAACTGATAAAGCGTCTGCTCCTGTGTATTCTGTGTTATAAAATAATACCATATTACTTTATTAAATTCTATTATTAAATATAATATATAATATTATGAAGCATTGTCTTTTTTATTATCTTAACTCTTTTCGTTTTGCTTATTACCATATTTATGTAAAAAATATTCAAAGCATAGATGTATCAATATGTCAGCTATATAACAAAAAATAATAAGTAGAAGAATAGTCCATATACTTATATTTATCATATGATATGTCTCACGTTCTTCCTCATAGTTTTCAATTGTGGTTTTACCATAGTAAGCAAATACGATGCAGACCATTATAAATATTTTACAAATCCAAATGCATGTACGTTCAAAGCGATCTGCGGCTGAAGAATCATACTTCCATGGACCCAATATCGATTGCATGTGAAACCAATTATTAAAAATACCTTCTAAATTATGTTTAAAAGTCTGACGCTTACTTTTGCTGTCTTCCTCTGTGACATTCGGAGAAAAGTGTAGCATCTCATTTTGTTTTATCCACCGTCGCACTTCGATATTGTCAGTCTTCCCATTCTCTAAGTTTTTAATTTTTATAGAACGGCAGTACCAATTAGGATACCGTCCATTGTTATCACGTTGTAAGCCAATTTTAATCGGTTCATTAATTTCACTGACACTGAGTGGTAACTGCACTGCCCAAGTTGTACTTCGATTAAAGTAGGGATTTTCAGGATCTTGATAGATTATAAAGTCTCGTTGACATTGTCCGATAGGAAAAGATAAAACTATATTTGCTGTAGTGCCGGCGTTTAGAGCACTACCAGTACTGATATAAACTATTATGTTGAATTTTTTATTAAAATCTTCTTCTTCCAAGTATACAACTGCATTTCTCTTCTTTTGTCGAGTTCTGGAAAGCGTGCAGAAAAGTAACCAAAACAAAAGCAGAAGAAAGAGTAAAAAAAGTATAACCATAAACCAGTTAATGGGCATAGTGATGAAAACTGTGTGATCTCGAACAGACGGCATTGCAATGATGGCATATATTTTACAACCGAAAATGGAAAGATGTTGGCATCTACAATATATGCCATTTTCAAAGTTTGATGTAATTTGTGGTTTACAGCCAGTTGTTATCCACATGGGGTCCGCCTCTTCAAAACTCCAAGATACACATTCCACCATTTCAGATGTAAATTCAAACTCAACAGAACCATCAACTGAATCAGCTGGCAGCACAGCTAAGTATCCAGTACCGCTATCATCATTGTCATTTATTAGCATAAATACAGTTTCATTTTTATTCCTATCCACGATTTGTCGTTTCGTTCTGAGTTTATAACTAGATGGAATTTTATTAAGTTCTAATGTGGTGAGTAAATCAACAGAGCTAGATTTAAATTTTATAACTAACAATCCATTTATTGGCATTTTGAAGCTATACACAATCATTTGCTTATCACTTGGAATGACGTCAGACAACGGCACTAATTGCTCCATGTAGGGTTTGATGTTTTTAAAAACAAGATTTATCGGGTTTGTGACGTTGATGCGTTGAGTCTTGTTAGGATCTGCGCTGTAAGCGCTGAAATATATAACATCCGAACTTAATAGATGTTCGTCGGGGTACCACCAAAAGGGATTCCTTTTACTAAACATAGTTTGTAATAATATATTTTCCGTTTCAAAGTATTGTTGTAGTTCCTCAACTAAACTCTGACTAAAGTAAACTTCATAGTCTGCATTTTGCAGAAAAGCTAACTCTTGGGGGTTCATTTCCTCAATACTTAATATCGCTACACTAAGTTCATCCTTATTTATAACTAAAGGTGTTTCGGTGGGATGATGCATACGCGCAGAAGCTACGCCAAGTTGTTGAAGACATATATGCAACTGTTGACTTGCCTCAAGCCAATTATTCGTTCTGATTAAAGCAGTTGCATCCAACTCTCCCCAGTCTTCATAGCTTTCTGCGATTGGATCATTAGCTGTAATTAAATTTGGCTGTATTGTTTGTACGGGAGGAAATTCTTCCAATTCTTCGGAAAGTTTCGATAACATTTCTGCGAAATTATTTGTTAAAATTGTATATGGTCCATCAATTAATTCTACCACTTCGTTGCTATCAAAAACAAAATCAAAGCCCTGTGATATTTTATGAAGAAGCTTCGATAAAAGTAAAGCGCCTTTGTTTTCAATCGGACTTAAGCCTAAAAGATAATTCTTACTTACAGTAGTTAATTGTTCAATATCCAAAAGTGTACGTAAATAAAAATCGTCGAAACTTTGGTATATGAATTCGGCCTGTTCATGGGGTTTGGCTTTGCTCATTAGTGCGTTAAGTAATACCATACCTTTTGACACAAATCCACTTCGAAATAAATTTGTTAAGTTATTTTCAGGTTCCTGAAATAAATCCCTTACAGGTGGTACCCCAACAAGTTCTGGCATATCTGTTACAGTAACAGCAACATCAACATCAATGCATGCTTGCAATGAATCACATATAACGACCTTAAATTTTTCCAATTTTGGCAAACTTACGTTCACAGTGTGAAAATAAGTACGAACTACTGTAAAATCATCTGCTATAAATTGATATGAAATAGGCATATGTTCGTCCACATAATCGATGCACTCAATCTCGAAGGAAGTCGTGTGTTCTATACCAGAGGCGGGTGTAATTTTACAATTCCCACCGCTTGGAGGAGTATTAAGTGTTAGGTTTTCACTAGCTTTACCCACAAGTCCTTCACAATTAATCTTCACTTTTAAGCTAGTAGGTGTTGTTTCTGTTGCATTATGTAAAACTCTACGCGCATTGCTAACATTTGTAGTTCCCTCCATCCACTCGTAGTCACAATTTCTTGCGTGATCGCAACTATTGCAAATAGCTCTCAAGTGAATTGGTTTTCCGGAGGCATATTGATTGTTCTGACAATTTCTTATACACTCAATGGATACGTCGTGCTGATTTTCTGAAACAACTTTAATTGTCTGAGACACTTGAGAGACAATTTGTTCATTCACAATTGATCTGAGATTTAAAACATATGTGTAATTCATACCCAATCGCAAGGAGCCACCTTCAACAGTCAGTATATTACCTGAAAAGAGTAACAATAAAATTACTGATATTAACAGTTTTATAGTTTTAGAAAAACTACACAGTATAGACACAGTAATGATTTAATGTTAATAAAATCACTTTTTCATAATACTTTAAAAACAGTACTTGACAAATATATATCATATATATTATATATAAAACTTTCATTAAAAACTGAACATATTTGAATGTTTCATATTTTTAACATTCTACTAGAGATCAATTACATACTTCAAATTATATCTTTATAGACTTCTTTCTTCAGCTAAGTTACCATACATTTTAGAAACATCCATCTCACTAAATTATAGTTACGACTATGTGTTTATTCCTTTTTTTAATATATGTTTGTGTATATGAGTGAATATGAATGTGATTGCTTTGCTGGGAGAAAAGTTTACTTTTAAATCTACTTTTAATAAAAACACTCAGCGTTTGGTCGATCTAGTTATTGACGTGGTTCGAGTAACTTGACTTAACATAGTTCTCTCAACATATTACTTAAAATGTTCGATTTTCTTTGAGCATGAAAATAGTATTTAGAAAACAACCAGTACACTTAACAGATTAATTAATTTTAAGTTCAGTAAAATTATGAACAAATTTGTTTTTAAAAATAAGTGGTAATGAGTTTCAAACTTACTTGTGCCAATATTATCTTGACAATAACTATTTGTTGGATCATCATCTGATGAACAATCCCATCTAAATATCATTTTTTGTTCAACATTAGGAGCTAAAGCAAAATCACGACTTTTTGATCCATCTAATCTAAAAGTTTGACTTACTCCTACTTCTCGTTCCTCACCACCAGCAATCTTACCAGAGATTGGTTCTGGATATACTTTAAAGTAGCACTATAATATAAATAAATTAAAACTAAATAATTAAACTATTCCTTATCAATTAATTTTACAAATTTTACAAAACTTACTCTGGCTACTCGTGCTACACAAGAATCTTCCACAGAACTTCGGAACTCAAAACGTACTACATATCCCATAGTGATTTCAAAGTGTGAACCAAACCATAAGCGATAAGGAGGAACTCTAAGTCTCGTCTCATTAGTACGTCCAAAGAAATGTAAAAGAACTAAAAATATTTCATATTTTCATATTTCGGACAGAAATATATAACATAAGTTTATATATCTCAAAACATTTACATGCTTACTTGTTTCTGTACTATCAAACGTCCACCAACGAAAAGTGTACGCAGCATCCTTCCCACATGTTTCCAGTATTTCGGGTTCAAAAATATTAAATCGTTTAATATCTAGAAATATAGGATCATATGGATCCATACAATGAGGAAATGTAACATCTGGTATACAACTGATTTCCTCCGGCTGAAGAACATAAAATTCTAAAGTTCTATAAAAAAAATACTCTTCATCATTTACACTTATAATGATATCAACATCACGTTTCCCTATTATCCAAAAATTAGCTTGCGTTATATGATAATAACCACTATTAAAAGGAAATTTATCGGTATGATGTAGACCCAATCCCTCTGCTATACTCATTAAATCACTTGAATATTTAAAATATTTATCATTATTTGATGGATTTGCCTCAAAACCATCAATGAAGTAATTGTCAGTTGTTATCTCAATTGCACGATTCCAATCATTTAACTCTTTAAATGCGAGTATCATCTTCTGTTCTTCACCATAATTTCCATATAAGTTGGAATGTATGTACCATTCTTTAACCACATTAAAATCTGCAGTGCATGAATAGCCGCCTACTAGGGTTTTGCATGGTCCACCTTTACAGGGATTTGGTTGACAATTATCCACCATTTGCTGACATTTGTTTCCAATGAAATATTTATTTGAAAAACATTTACAAGTTGGATTCGAACCAATACATTCTCCGGCATGATTACAATCACTTGGTTTGCAGCTACTACCAAAGCATAATACTACATAAATACTAAATAGCAGCAATATATGCAATATCATTGTGACTTATTAAGTTGTTCTAATTACTTTTTGAAAAATTTTTTTTACAATTTTGATATTTTTATCAATGCAGTTTATTTTTTTCAAAATAATTCAAATAAAACAATTTTCCTATAAGCAACATACTGTAGGCACTTTATCCATATAATATTTTTTATTTATAGTAATATCTCTAAAAAAGTTTATAATATATGATTATAATATACTACAATCTCTATGTTGTAATCACTTTTGAAATAAATTTAATAAATGAGTTAAAAAAAGGAGTGGAGTTTTATTTTTGCCTGCAAAATATAGCTGGCATTTTTGAAGTTTTAGTTCTAAAAGAAAGTACATTAATTAATTTTACGTTTTGAAATAAAAAGCAGACTGTACGCTTTATTTGTATTATTTATATTATTTCGAAAACATATCTTGTGTCTTATTTTAAAAGCAAAGAATGATATTATAAAAATTTAGATCTCACCTACCAGCCTATTAAAAACAAGTACTGTTAAAAACATACTTTTGATATATAAATATATTAAGTCTGTAATCTAGTCAATAAAATTTAATTTATAAGATCCGTGCTGAAGGTCAAGGCAGCTAGCGCTCGTTTTTTTCCTATCTTAGTTATAAGATTTTATATTTTGTAAGTAATTATAATAAATAAGTAAATAAATAATATTATTAGAATGTTAACTACATATTTATACTGGACTCACACAAGAGTTTTGTTTGTAATTTTAGCTGTCAAAAAATTTCATTTTACATTGAAAGCAACAACAATTGACAGCTCTAAAATTACAAACAAAACTCTCATGTGGATCCAGTATTAAATAAAAATTTGGACAACTTTTTACTGTTGTTTTTTTTTTCCTGAATATTTGAAGTATTAATATTTGGGATTGTTGCTAGAAAGTAAATGTACTTCTCAATTCTATATATAACAAATCGCATCAGGATGCGATTACTCATATTCTTGAATTTCGTAGAGGTAATTAATTTTCTGATGCAAAATAAACTATGCCACATTTCCGCTTACTTGATGCATAGACTATATAATAATATATTTAATACTATTTGCTGTTAAATAAACAGCAATCAATCAATTAATTAGGTAAACCATGGTTCTTCAAAAGCGAACTATCCACCTTTGCTATGCAAATGCATGTCTTCGTAAATTTTCAAATTGTATGTATATTTTTACAAATAAAAAGTTTTCCGCTACTCTGAAAAAGATATTAGTTTAATTTATATTGCATATGTGAGTATTTTTGTAAGGAAACTGATCTACATAAGCATATTAATCATGCCTTGACAAAATACGAAAATAAACAAATCAGCAGCATCGTGACACATAAACTACCAGACAAAACTGTAAGTGGAATCGAGTTCCAATTGATTTGTTACCTTAGTTTGCTCTCTAGTTGTTATTTTCTTATAAGCATTTTTTTATTTTTCTCCAAATAAAATATTATAGCCATAAAGCCAAGTATCGGCCACATTAAATAGAAAACACACAACACAACACAACTCAACACAATACGCACGCAGCCAAAATGTGTTTTCCTTTCAGCAATTTATATACACCCACACAATCTATGCACCGCTCGAATTAAAAATGCATAAATCCCAATTTCGCCTGTAACGATCTCAACATAGAAATGTCAGAAGTACAACAACAACAACAACAACAACAACATCAACAACAATAATAATATTATAAATAAAAGCAGTAAAGACAAGTGCGGCAAATGCGGCAAAGTGGGTGGTTGCAATTGATGTTGCTATTTTATGATTTTCGATAACTTAGAGCCTTTAAAGACTTTACTAGCTTGCACTAGCAATAAAAATGAAAATGAAAATGAAAATAAAAACACAAATAAATGAAAAATGAAAATAAAAATTAATTTGCATAGTAAACTTAAAAAATAAAAAAAAAATAATATGGAAACATGTTTTATGTTATTAGAGAAAATTTAATTGAGCCAATTGTAGATTTTTTTATGAAATGGTAGCTGTCAGATTTGTGGCACATATCCCAGCGACAACTTGACAACTTTAATTGATGATTTATCGATTACGCATGCGATAAATTTGCGTATGTTCTACTTTTTATGAAGTGGCAAAAATTTTGAAAATGGCGTATTAACACAAATTTAAAATACTCCAATCGAAACGCATTGCGGCGCCTTAACTCATAAAAATGTCGCGCCTTGCGCATTTGTCAAAGTCACACAACGACGCGTGAAAGTGAATTGAAAAGTTTTTAATTTTATTTTCATTTCGTTTTTTTGATTTCATTTTCATTTGATTTTATTTGATGTTAAATTTTTTTTTTCTTCTCTTCAACATACACTTTTTATTCATTTATTGTTGTTGTTGTTGCTTTCTTCATATTTTGTCTTTGTTTAGGAATTAATTGCAAGTTACACAGGTTCTCTAAACATGTTTGGAAGCTGCACACTGAATTTATTGGTGACGACGTCAACGTTGACGTCGACGTCGACGTTGAAGTTTTTGATGTTCACTTCATTAACAATAGTAACAACAAAAATGAAAACAATAACAACTAAACAACAAGAACTACATTGACAATTTAATACCCGCAGTATCGCAGTATCACAGCCTATGCTGCTGCTGCTGCTGCTGCTGTGCGCTGCGGTCTATGTTTGGCCGACTTTTCTTATATGATTTTAATACCTTAAAAGTGTATGCGTGAGTGGGCAACTCAACTTAAATACGCATATTTGTGTGTGAGTGCGTGTGTTCCTTTGCATGTGAGCTTAAAGTTTTCTTTTTTGAGTGTACAATTTCAATCAATTAAATTAAGTTTTTCCTGCAATTTGTTTTACTTTCGTTTGTTTTATTTTAATTTAAAAAAAAAATAACTTTTTTATATTATTTTACTTTTGTGAAATCAGCTTTTGTTTGGTTTTCTTAACGATGCACACAAATTCTGGGTCAACAATGTCTAAACTTTAATGAATCGCCGGTTACGGATTTATTTTTGTGTTCTTTTTTTATTTTTGTTTATTCTATATAGAAAATATGGGATTTAAAAGTTTATGTCTTTTGATTTCTTATGTCTTAAATATTTACTATTTATGTTTATAATATAATTTACTATGATTTTAACGACTCTTTTCAACTACTCTTCTCTTTCCCTTTTTCACTGCATTTACTGCTTTTGCAATTATTGTTATTGTAATTTTAGTGCTTGTATGCGCTTATGAGAATGTAAGTAAATATATGACTACTATAAAGTAAGATAAAGTAAAATAAATCAATGCTACTAAAGGTTAGGTTAGGCCAAGTTGGAGTGGCAGTCTTGCGTACCAAGAAAGCCCACTTGAGATCAAATAATGGTCCGTTATAGTACCACAGGAATAGTATTGGTTCATACTTAGACATGGTGATCAGTATACGATCAACAACGAAAAAGACAATGACTCCTCCATTTTGGGGAAGTAAAACCAACCCGACAATTCTATGAATTTGACCAGGTCTGTAACAGTGTGAGATGACAGCTCAGTCAAATTGGTCAGAAAAGGTCCCGCTAATATTTTTGATCTTATAAACACTGATAAACACTGACACATGAGATGGAACACAGTTTCCCCCTCATCTTCAGAGCCACAATCGCGACAAAGCTCATTATAAGGAATATCTAGTCTCATAACATACTTCTCTCTTACGCAGTGACCCGTCAGCTCCGATATCGTAGTGCTAAACAGATTCCGTTTTAGTTGGAGTAGCTGCTACGATAGTTGCTATTAATTTTATCACCTTCTGTTCTAATATTTACGCAAATGTACATATTGCAAAAATTATTATAATTAATAATTGTGGCCCTTTTACAATCAAGATCATAGTAGTATTGCAAAAAAACTACTCAGCATTATTTATTGAACTTATGATATCTTACATGAAAGAAAATGCATTATTGGGCTCTTAGCAATTATGAGTTAAGCCTTTTCATTCCATTCATATACGCAATCAATGTCTAACTCAGGTGATAAGTATACGTACGTATATAAAATGAGCAGAAAGCAGCATGGCAGCTGTTAACACCAATAATTTGAAAAATATTCTTAATACTTACAGAAAGAAAAAAGGGAAAACAATAAGAAGAAAACAGAACACCAAGAAAACAACATTTTTTTATAAAAAAATTGTCCACTACTAAGTTGTAGATAATAAATTATTTCAAATTTAACGGTTTTTATACATGATTTTTAATTTTTTCCTTCTGAGAAATGCAGTCCCAAAGTTATTTTATATAAAAATCAAATAATAGAGTGAATAGAGTGAACAGGAACCCCATTTACTGCTTCACTTAATAAGTAAACATAATCAAAATATTATTTATTGTACATTAATATTGTGTTTAGTTTATTTACTTTAACTGCATTCAAAAGATATTTTTTACTTATTTCTTTGAATGAAACAAATAAATATATTACGGAAGCGCTTAAAAAGTGGTTACACCAATCAAGACGCGCGCAAGATGGCATTCGAAACGCTTATTTATGCCCCATTCGAAAGGCAATATTTCATGCCTGCTCTGTAAATTGATGTCGCCAGTGTTGCCACAACAACAGCAATCAACATGATTTGTTGCAGTTGATTTGCAAAAATGTTTTTTAATGAAAAACAAAAAAAAAACTATTGTCAAATAAATGATCTACTCTTTTAGTTATGAAAAAATATATATAAATATATCTACAAATAAATATATTTGATTTTTTTGTGCTTGGGAAATTTTTTATTTTTCATTTCTTTTGAGTATATTTTATTTTATTTTTTGTTTTTTTGTTGTAATTTTAATACAAAATTTTTTCATGTGGAAAATTTTCCGTAAAGTGTCTGATTTAATAGTTTCTATATCTACGCTATTATTTTCACTTTATCAACCCAATCCACCTCTTCAGTTCGTCTTAATTTGCATCTCTCACCACAAAGCAAGTCAAAGTTTACGACTCGCTACGGTAACTAAATTCCTACGTATAGAAACTTTTAGGTTTCAATTTGGCGTAACCACTACCGCAGAATCTTGTTTCCAACCCAACAATGTATTTTTATATGGTTTATGCTTTTCTGCAGATATTTATTAAGGAAAATGTAATAATTCACATACACTGAAAAAAAACTGATTGAATTACTATCTGCACATATTTTATTTGAACTGATACAGATTTTATAAAAAGAGATTTCAGTGTCTGAAGTGAAATAAAATGTAGAGCAAATAGAGCATTTCATGTGAAGGGGACTCCCAATAAAATTTCCTGTTCTATACTGAACTCAAACGCATATAACATACACGATCATATATACGTGTTTAATTCAGACACAGATACAATATTATTAAGGTCAGAGGTACATAGCTATATTAGATGCTTATATAGATAAACTTAATAACAAGTAGGGTGTGTGAAAATTATAATATTTGTACTGTTTATAGTAAATGTTATCTTTATTAATGAACGGCATGAGAAACCTATTCATGTCCACTATTATTCTGGCAATTTAAATGAGAAAGAAATTTCCCACTATAACCAGACCATCATTCAGAAATTCGCTAAAATTATAAACCAGATTCAATAAAGTCTTCATGCAGGGACTCATGATATGATTAAGGAACTGATGGTCAAGTACAACATTGTAGTTGTAGTTGGTACATTAAAGAGACTAAGTATAAACATATTACTAAAGCTAATTGTCAGTATCGAATCGCTGTTGAAATGGAACAACCTAGTTACTTTTGAATAGAGTAGACTCTATGTTAAATTTATCACATTCGATTAAGAGGACTGACTATTCAGAAAAAGTTAAAGGTCAACAAATCTTGACAAAATCGATGAGCCTATATATTTGACGGAGGCACGATATTACCAACTATTATGAATTACAATCGCTTAGCTAAGCAATTGACTTTTTGACAGGGTGTAGATTGCAAGGTGTAAGTAGTGAAGTGTTTTCGTAAGGACTGTATATATCTACTTATTATAGGTTTCCTGATCATTGCAATGGTTTTCAGGTGGAGTACATCACTGTTAGTGAAGCTTTAGCTTGTATGCAAAAAGAAAATATATTTAGTAGGAATATATTTATACTGTCAGACAGTCAAGGTACTTTAAAGTCCTTAAGTTCCTTGATATCTACACATCTACACGTCACATGTCGACGCAATTCAACATTTCTCTACTTTGGGTTCCCGACCATAAGAAAAAGGAACATTTTTAAAATAATCTAAGATAAGAAAATTTTCGCCATCAATTTAAATGATCAGAGACTGATATAAATTATATGTTATTTAATTATAGTAAACCGATAAACCGATAGTACAGTTTAATTTTGAGACCCCGTATCTCACATATATTGAAAATTAGCCACACCTCTAATACGTTTTTTCTGTTCCTTGGATCAGAAAACGAATCAGGAGTTTACGGGCGGTATATACGAAGCACATTGCATATTTAAGCTAAGTTGGCCTTTATCTGTAGGTGTGACTAAAGTAAAAGGCCTTACTTCATAACAAATATGAACTTAATTTGGTATTGTAACATAAATGGAATGATCTTGAGCTACTTAGTGATTTTTAAATTTTCTAAATCTGTGCAAGTCACGCAATCATTAAGTGTTTCCTTAATATATAATTAGTCCAATAAATGTAATATATTCTTTATGTAAAATGCTTAATTAAACATCTTCGTTACTGTAAGGTTTGTACAAACTTTTTTCATTTTAATGATGTAAGTCTTTAAAAATTTATAATTAATTGCTTAAGAATTAACATGACTAACACTATCTTCTATATTATCTAAACTGACTAATAACTATTGAATATAAAATGTTAAAAAAATTTAAATTACTATTTCCTCTTTAAAAATATTATAGTTTATTAACCTCTTTTTATATCTTTACAGTTTCCATGCCGCCTACAAATTCTTAGGAGCAATGTAAGTAGCATTAATTTGAAAACTTTTGTTAAGTTCATTCACTAAAACATTATAAAGAAAAACAACAAATTTTAAAATTAAAATTAAGAGATTTTTTATTACAGTTTTCCCTCTAAGCAACATTTGTGCTAGTTTCACAAAAAACAAAAAAAAATGCATAAAAATATCTTAAGAAAAAATACTCGTAATTACAATTACAAATACTTTGCGATTTTTCTCATTATCAAAATTGAAATAAATAATTGGGTCAAAGCATAATTAACGCTCAACGCTTGAGCAATTTCAACAAAAATAAATCTAAAATCTGTAATTCTTAGCCCTAGCATAGGTTCAGTGCTACTAGCCTTCGTTTTCGCTATTGCGGTACAGATTGTTCCGAAATTACACTTGAGGTCGAAGAAGAATTTCTTTAAGAACAAAGCAAATTCAAACAAGTTGGGCAGTAATTCCGTCCGAATGATCACTGTGGTAGTGGTCCATGTTCATTAAAGACATGTCGTAATTATGATATCAAATTAAAAACTCATTAAATTATCCATTGTTGGACCGGTGGAAGTTGATTACATGTCTGTTATCTTTCTTGTTATCGCGGTAACAAGTGATGAAAATCTACACTATTGTGTACTAATTCTATACGCTTTGTGTTCTACTAAAAAGATGACCACAAATGAGAGGGTTTCCGCCTCTCTGACAATAAACAATGAAGAATGAAAATAAATTATAGTTTATGCCTTTGACTCTTTTATGTGTACTTTTAAATTTTTCTATTTTCTGTATAATTTTAAATTTTAAATTTCTTGCTTCTTCTTTAATTAAATCAAAGATTCATTCATACTTTATTTTGGTTTGAATTCAAAATGAATTATGTTCTTTTTTTTGTTTATTTTAACATGGCAAATATTTAATAAAAATAATTTCCATGAAAAAAATTTTTGACAATAAAAATGTACACATCAAAATCATTTACAGAATTTTGAAGCACAACAGTAAATGTTCTTTGTTAAGACAACAGTTTTGGTGCTGTTAGCTGGCACTATCAGTATTTTTTACATAGCACTGTTACTGTTAAGTAGGCACAGTCACTATTTTTGTTAAAATTTCATTTTTCATTATTAACAATATTATTTCATAATATTATTTTTCCATAGGAGAAGAGCATCCGTGTAGGACTCCACTGCAATCATCTTTTATAAAGAAATCAAGAAACTATTGCATGTACGGGTCCATATAAAACCAACGGTAAAAATCTGTTTTCGTTGATTAAGCACGTATAAGAGATGTCATTAGACGTAACAATCAGCAAAAATAGAATTTAGAGTAATCGTAGTTTTTGAGATACACGGAAGATTTGTGTTCCAACGCAAGCAAGAGATCATTAGAGAGAGGTTGTAGACGAAGTTAACGTGTGTCTGAACATAGTATTAGATATCAATTTAAACGTAAACAAACAAAAGCTATCCAATAACTTTCTGCAAAAAAAAACAACTAAATTTTAATATCATCAATATAAGTTGATTTAGCTGCAGTGGGAACGTGATATTACCTTTAATGGTAGTAATTATCTAACTTATGCAAAGAAGTCTAACTTCAGAGGTATGAATTGCTTAATTACTTAATCGTTGTATAAAATTAGATAGCAATGACGATTGTACCTTTTACTACAACGAACCAACAATTTTTAAATGAATTTTGTAAGACTGAAAGTACAGATGTAAATGAGTAACGACTTATCAAAAATTTTTCATAAGGTACATTTTATTTAAAATTTGAAAATATGTTACACTTTGGAAGAGTCGAAATAATTAAATATGTTTATATTTATTTTTATCTTTACTGCTTACTGAATATTACCAATTATATCATTTTCAACAATTCAACAATGGAATAATGATGCAGCGCTTTGTTCCTTCACTAAGTGGTGGCGCTAAGCCAATTCCTATAACAAACGAAATTTATACTTTCTAAATTGAACAATTTATAATAATTAAAATTTATTATTAAATTTTTCATTTTCCTTTTTGTGAAGATGTTTAACCGCAGGCGAGTATCTCACTATGAACTGTGAAAGTACGTTTCGGTTCAGCAAATTGACATTAGCATTTGAAGCCAGATATAAGATTAATATTCTAGCCCGCAGCACAAAACGATGGTACACCCCTAATTGTTCCATAACATCTTTTCTGAAATTTATCTAAAATCACATAGAAGAATCAGCATATGCGAATCAGGTTTAGTTTTACATTTTGAAAAAGTTTTAATTAAACTTGAAACAAAAAACCTGAACCTAATACAAATGGATCTAAGAACATTAAATAATTAATTAAACGAAATTAATTTCTTTATTACACAAATAATTACTTTAGCGCATATCTAAGGCTTCATTCTGTCATAAATTTATTTTTGTTTATAAGAATCATGTCAGCCACTCCTACATCTTTACTCATAGATAATTGAAAATCATTGCTGGGTTGCCTCTTATGAAGTCGTTAATGACCAGCATATTTTCGAACCTGCTCCGCTCTGCACATACAGAATGGCAACTCTTTTTAAATCAATTTATCTTCACTTTATCACCTCCAACCATCTTCTTTTTGGTATTTCTTCCGAAGCAGTGCTTCACTTGTTTTATGAATTTTCCACAAAGAGCGCATATGTAATATTAATGTCCAAACTGTTTATCGTTGATTAGCAATGATCCAGCAGTTAATATTTAATTGAGCTTTAACAAGTGCAACGAAACCCGTAAAAAATGTTGTGCCTATGTATCTTGGACATTGCAGTTCTGTTAATAGCTGCACTTAATTACCTACAATATCAATTTTTAAAAACTTGTTACTCCACCCCGTTATGCTCCACCTATTGGAAAGCTGTGGAAAATCTAAAATATTTTTGCTTTCAGTTTTCTATGCAGTGACCATTACAGGTGGCATAATAACATTTTGTTTCATTGTTTTGTTAAAATGTAAAACACTCCTCCATAATGTTAACGGAGCCTTTGTATGTTAAATGGAATAATTTAGTTAATTAATAAACTTTTTACATCATAAATTTGGAATAAACAATATTAGATATTCCCCTTTAACGAGAATTGTGTAGTTAAAGTCAATATAGAACTAGGACACATAAAAGGTACTTAAGACAATAATGATGACATTAAGAATTTTCATCTTATCATAAACATGATGTTAGATGGCGTTAATAACAATATACTTTATATTATCCTAACCATTTAAACTAAAGAAATTAGAAACTCACGTTTCGCGATAAAGAAGAACTCTCAAATCGTAAATAGAAGTCACTAAAGATCAAGCGATTAATTAGGTGTAGAAAACTTCAAATATTATTGAATTTATTTACATACTTTGCTAGATTTAATATAATCACATTTTGCATTTTAAAACATAGCACAGAAGTGAATATTATTACTTATATTGTAAAAGCAGTCCCCTCAAAAATGGATCAACGGCCCATTGTGACAGCATTGACAAACTTTCTTCACCATCTTATCATCCCTTAGTAAAACTCTAACCACATTCCAGTAGAAACCTTAACCATAATGATTTCTAGCTTAAGGACGCTTTTAGAATCTTTTAATATCAATTGTACCTATTTAATTATTCTGCTAATTATTCAAAGTAGAAATCTCCCAAAAGGCTGATTTCTTATCTGAAAAGAGTCAAACAAGAAGTTACCATGCACTCGCTTTAAAACAGCTTCTAAAAATATTCCTACTGAAGGTTTCTAATATAAGTGTGTATATCTTTTACGCAATATCTTAACAGATATGAAGAAGTAATCACTATTGGCTATGTAACATTTGGTTTCCCAAAAAAATAAAACAATTACCACGCGTTTGCATAATTCAGGCAGACAGGTTCAATTAGTGATGCTTACATAGTTCTTTATACGAAAATTGGATAACATTGATGAGTAAAACAAGTGGTCTCAACAAGACATTAGTGCAAGTCTTACACCTCGTAAAACAGTTCAATCGTTATCTGAGACATTTCCTGACCATATAATAAGATCATATGACCTTATATCTTTACCACGTTTCGGTAATAGAAATTGGTTACTTTGATTGTGTAATTTAACACCATTTGATGTTTTTTCATTGGATCCTTTGAAATCAAATGTCTGAGTCAACAAACGGACTAGCATCTGAGCATTGAGGGAAGAAATTCAATGCTGCATCACTGCAACACAGCCACATTTATACAAAATTTCGACAAAAAGAACTGCGTATGTGGCAGGACGGTCGTCGAGACCATTTGCCCTGTGTGTTGTTCCATATATAATCCTTTCCTGATACTTTATAATTCAATACAAACTGCTTTGGTTAGTATCACTAATTAAATAAAAAAAAAGTGATAAAAACCAGGATCTTGAGCATTGAAAGTTTGTGCAGCCTTGGCTACTTATGGATAAACACGACTAGTCATCGCTTCTAATTTGATAAGCACTAGTTCTAAGCCTGGCAGTGGCAGTCCAAACAAATTATATATAATATGAACTATAAACTAATTAAAATATTTGATTATATCCTAAGACCACTGATGATGAGTTCTTGGCAATAACGTTGTTTGGTTAGCCAAATTTCAATAAATTAAAATAAATTTTTGTCCTTGTCTTTACTTTGCTCTTTGAATTCGTCTAACTTTTAAATAGTTTCTTTTCGTCATAAAGACGCCTCACTCTCGGAAGAAAAAATTAACATTAAAAAAACAATTTTTTTATTTAATTTTAATCTTGCATTAGGTTTTGGAGTAACTTTAAAGTACTAGTATCGAACGAAAAAAATTAGTATTAGATGTCGAGGGTAGCGAGGTATCACTAAAAGTGGCAAACTTTTCAAAAATATTTCAATGACTAAAAAATTAAGTAGTCGTAAAATGTGGAATTTCAGCAAATAATATTTTTATCTTTTGTAAACTTTTAGAATGTAACTTATTTAATTTTTTGCTAATTAATTTGTATCTATGCAATGACATGCTTTATTTTAAATCAAATTAATTACGGAATTTAAAGGTCTCGAAAATAGTTAATGGCACCCCCTGCTGTTATATAAATATTATGAAATCATAGTATGAATCAATTTTGTTAATGTCCGTGCATATTAGGAATTTGTGTGAAATTTAATTATTTCGATGCTCAAACACGTGCCGCTGATATTGAGATACACACACTCAGCATTCTCAAGAAATTTTGATTTGATATCCATAGGTTAAATGAAGTTAATGCATACTGAGTAATTCTATACATCTTCATTTACGTTGAAACCACAAAAGAAAATAAACATTTTATGGGAGAAAGTTAGCCCAGAACGAGGTTAAATTAAAGTGATCATTAACTAATGAAATCCATTAACTACTTACTCACTGTTAGATCAGATAGATACACGCAGATCGGTTTGTGAGCAAGTATGTAGTATAGTAAGTGTGCATGCTAATGTCTGCCGTTCCATGTGAGAAGAAAAAACACTTAAAACATTAAATAAAAATAAACAAAAATGTATTTTATAGATTAAGGTAAACGAATTAAAAGAAAACATAAAATAAACAATGTAAGCAGTCAATTGCCAACTACTAACTGCCAAACAATTCAAGACATCGAATATGAACGATTGCAGCTTTGCTCAGATATTAGATACTTTGATCTCAGCTCTTTTGGTGCTAATTAGAATAAATAAACAAACATGACACGCCAATCACTGCAACAGCTTTAGACCAACTTTGCAGCTTTAGCCGTGACTATTGAACGCTCTGACGTGCTGTCGAAGATATTGGCCTCGTCTGTGGTGCAATATTTGAAAAATGCGAGGCCAGTCAGCACCGGCACGCAAGCACTTCATGGTGTGGCAGTGTGGCATGTATGGGTTACGCAGTTGCAACGCATTTCATTAATCTCTCCACATTTCACTCAAATCATTTTCTGCTGCACTTTTGACAGACGCAATTCCCATGCGTTCATCAACAATTTTAATTTGAAAAATTAAAAAATATCTTTACTGAGTACTGAATTACGTTTCCTTTTGTTGTTGTTTTGTTGTTGTGTTCGTATTCATTGCAGATTTTTCTTGCACATTTAATTAGTTTAAGTCTTGCTCGATTTGGTATTAAATTCGCTACATTGTCTCTCTTGTGCATTTGAAATGAAACAACTTTCTTTTGTACGAGCTACGAATACGTATCTATTATTTGATTATTTGTTAGGAAATAGTGTCTCCTTTCAATTTTAATAAATACAATAATTCATTACCTCGTTACGAGTACCTCTTACTGGTTTGATTCACTGAAATGCATACGAAATTGTGCAAATCATATGAAAGTTGATGTGTATTTAAACGTATGCATAATTCAAATATTAATTAAATTTCCAAATAGTTTTCATAATTAATAATAAATAATAATTTTTAAACACAGGTATGTTAGCCGTAGTGTCAAAGTTCAAAACAATACTTACGTATCGTATAATAAATTTGACAGCCAAAAATCGATTAAGCGTAATTCAGCAGCAATTTTTCCCAGTATCTTTGCGAGTACGAAAGGCAGTTGATTGGTTTAATTTATTGCTTTAGATAACTATACAAAATAGCTATACACACTACGGATTGCAGCTAAATTTAGCATTATTGATTTTATCCTCATCCTCATCTTAAAGACAAGTAATAGATTTTGATATAGAGTGTACTTTCCAATTTAATTGAATAACGTAAAGATTTATTTTGAAAAGAATTACAACATGTACATTCTGACAAGAAAGTATCAGGAATAATGAAACCCTCATAAAGAGATCGATATTATTTTTGTCATTCAGTTGGCAATACAATTCTTTTTGCTCACTTGAAATTAGAGGTTTGTTAAAAGTGAGAAATTTTGTCAATTCATCTCTAATGTGTTATGCGATTAAATAACATAAAGAAGACCAAAAGATTCTACCTGATATCACTTGAATTTGCTGGCTTTTTTCAACACAGATGTCTCTAGATTTTGTGAAACATACACCAAAAACTCAGATCATAACCTTTATGTGTGTCAAACTTATGGCTTTAATATATCTCTCTATGGCATTCCAAACTGTAATTCATCACAATTTTAAACGTGTTGGGTTTTTAAGCTTACGCACAATAAATCTATTCTGGTCTCATTCCTTTTGACCCAAAAAAAAAAAATAAATATATGCACCGCATATATGTGTTCTGCACTTACTAGTGCTGTACGCAGCTATTAACTTCTGGCAAAAACAACCCGGTTGGCATCGTTGCGGTTAAAGTAGTAGTGCCAAGATTGATGAAACCTATAACATACTCGGAAGCAAGCACCAAGAATTCACTGCTTTTTCAAGAGGCTCACATAGGTGTCTGCCACCCGACATACACTATATTATTTTATGTGATTTGCTAATATTTAAAAACTAACTTCAAATTATGGTACTATGTATTTTATAATTAATCTTAATATTTATGATTAATTATATGAAACACTGTATTAATAAATATTAAAAATAATTGAATAAATCGAAGAAATATGGTTAATTGTAATTTATTGTAATGAAATTGGTTGGCAAAAAATGTATGATGTTTGTTGTAATTCAGATTCTATCAAAAATATTCGCATTTCTAGCATATAATAGTTAATTAGAAATCTAGCCATCTGCTGGCCCCTCGTCCTTCTTCAGAAAAGTTTCTTCATATTCGATTCCTTTGACGCGTGGACAAATTTTTGGAAAGTCAGGGGGACAAGAGCAGCAACAACTTGGATCCTTGGCTTGTTTATTATCACTACCCCAACACGGTACGCACCCATTTGGCGGAGCGTGGAAAACGACATCAGCAATTGGAGGTTTTCTAGGTGGTTTACCCATACACTGGTTTATATACTGATCTTTACCCATTTCAAACGGACAGTTACAACTAGCACAACTATTTTGTTGAGCACCGCAATTGCCACCACCATATGAACCACCATTACTTGAACATGGTCCTGCATCATAATCACCTCCGTCATCTCCATCGTCAAAGTAATCATCTTCGGCTTCTGAGTCGTCAAAGGAATCACCATTTGATTGCTGAGACTCTTGAAATTGTCGGACAAGCTCTGAAGTAAATTTACTGATTATATTCGAAATAAGATCTTCATTATTATCGCAACCACCTGGTAATCTCCAAGATTTTTCGTATCTCGAACTAGAATCACGTCCATGGTCCGACTTCTGTCTCTTTTTTGAAAGTTCTTTCTTTCGCAAAACAACCAGTTTTTTCTCTAACTCGTGGACGGGGCCTCGAAATAAATCTGTTGGAGTAACACCCAATTTTTGACACCAAAATTGTGTGTCCCGTTCTATTATTTCGGATAAATCTGCATCATTGATGGACTGACAAACTCCAAAGTTCGCCATTGTCGTTTGTTGATGCGATAAAGATAGAATGAGAACTACTTTGCCAAAAATACTTACATTATATATCTTACCAAACGGACTGAAATTTTGAAACAATAACTATTGAATAAAAATTTTTATCATACAATTTTAACATTTTAACAATTTTATATCAACAAAATTGAAAATGGGTTGCTATGATAAGTTCTCATTAAAGCACACAACAATAACATGATTGATTTAAATGTTATAGCTTTAACATATATATTGACAAGCAGATATATTGTTAGTAAAGTATATAACAAACCTTCAGTCCACCTCAGGACACACAGGAAGATATGCTGATCTACGGTCCGTCATCAGTTAGAAGATAAATAATAATATTTATAAGCCCACTAGCCACATTATAGTAAAAATGGGCAATAGCACTAACTCAAATCACAACAACAACAAAAGGATAATATATATGTAGTTATCTGCGACATTATAACCTGTAGTTTACAATTTTTACACTAATTGTATCAATATAAGAATATTCTTCGAAAACGTCTTTGTTTAAACACAAATTAAAACAAAAATATGTAGAAGTACAATTAAATTCATTTTTATTTAAATTTAATGAAAGAAACTAATTCTTAATTAGAAAAATTTAAGATAATAAAAATAAAGTACGGAGTTTCGTCAGTGCACTAAACCGTGATTTTGCGCTTCAAGCTTGTCAGGGTGCAAGTTCACCTCCTGGTACTTGCAGTCTAAAATCTAATTTATAAATAATTCAATCTGAGAAATTTCACCAACGACCACTTTTATTAGACGTTACCTAAAATTTAAGCATTTGTCGTCAATACGTAACGACATCCAGCGATCGATTTCAGAAAAAACTCAAACGGTATATTCTATATATTGTATTATACATAAATACTCGTACTTGTTTTTCCGGGATGCGAAATTGATATGAAGCTCCCGGCAGTTATGGTCGCAGCGCTCTGTCATATTTCAAATTTTTTACTGATTAAACAAATACTTTTATTATGCAAAACAAAACAAATAAATAAGCAAGTATGGAAATTGTTAACTGAAAATTTATTGCCAAAAAGTTAGATTTTTGATAATTTACATTCTATTGTGTATATTCGCATAAACTCGTTTAAAGTGCTCATTATTTTGTTTCGTCTCCATCTGGCTTCAGAAAAGTTTCTTCATAATCGACTCCTTCAACCCGAGGACAAATTTTGGGAAAACCTGGTGGACAAGAGCAGCAACAACTTGGATTTTTGGGTTTACTATTATCACTACCCCAACACGGTACGCAACCATCTGGTGGAGGACGAAAAACAACATCACCAATCGGAGGCTTTCCACTTGGTCTGCCCAAACAGTGTTGTATATATTGCTGTGCTGGCACTGACAATGGTCTGTCACAATTAATTGAAGATCCACTGCCACTACATTGTCTGTTTTGACGAAATTGTTGAAACGACCTCATTGAGGCATTGCTGCCACGTCCTCCAGGCGTAGTATCACAAAAAGGTCTAGTTGACGGGCGTGAACTTTGTGGAGTTCCACAAAATTGTGGAGTTGAAGTATTTTGCATTGGAGTACGATAGAATGAAGGTGGCGAAGTATTATCAAGTGCATCACATGGAGAACGTACTAATTCAGGTGGAGAAGTGTTTGCAATGCTGTCATATGGAGAACTCATACCTGGTAAATTTCCAAAATTGGGTGTCCTACCGCCGCCACATTTACTCGAACTTGATGAGGCATTAAAAGTTGCATTTCCTCCACAAGGAGAACAACTTCCTGAACGTGAAGATGCGTTAAAAGTTGCATTTCCACCACACTGTGAACCACTACCTGAACGTGGTGACGCATTAAAAGTTGCATTTCCAGCACACGGTGAACCACTACCTGAACGTGGTGACGCATTAAAAGTTGCATTACCTCCACATGGAGAACCGCAGCCTGAACGTGGTGACGTATTAAAAGTTCTGTTACCTCCACCTGCTGAACTGTTACTTGAACATGAAGAGGCACTGAAAGTTGCATTCCCTCCACATAAAGACTTAGTTCTATTACATGAAGATGAGGATGAAGATGAATTTGCAGAGCAATTTCCAGATGAACGTGAGGAGTTACTTCCAGGGCATTGTTTACCTCCCTGTGCCTTTTCATTCTTCCACTTTTTTAAAAAGTATTGATCAATTTCATAATCTTCTTCAGCTGAATGTTGAAAATTCGGACAATAGTCTCTGCTAGCATCATTGAAAGGATCCAATAAAGTGTCATTCATGGGATCTTGAAACTCTTCATCACCAGGTTTCGTTCTATCTCCAAATTGATATCTTCTTTGGAATCTATATTCTCCTGGCGTTGAACACATAAATGGATTTGGTCTAAATGGACTACCGCCGCCTGTAGGACTTTTAACTTCAGGCACGTAGTCTGTTTCAACATTAGCCCATGACATTTTTAAATCATTATTGCTTGTATAAAATATATCATCAACATAGGGATCGTAACCAGGTATAGGTTGACAACCAGGAGGACATGGCACTTGTGGAGGTTGATATTGAAAAAGCGGTGTTCTGTGCGGCGAACGAGGAGGTGGTCCTGCATTGTAAGTTGCATTTGGTCCACCTCCGCCTGGTCCTACATCAAATGTTGCATTTGGTCCACATCCTCCAGGTCCTATATCAAATGTTGCATTTGGTCCACAACCACCTGGTCCTGCATCGAATGTTGCATTTCCTCCACATCCACCTGGTCCTGCATCAAATGTTGCATTTGCTCCACAACCACCTGGTCCTGCATCATATGTTGCATTTAGTCCGCATCCACCTGGTCCTGCATCATATGTTGCATTTAGTCCGCATCCACCTGGTCCTGCATCAAATGTTGCATTTCCTCCACATCCTCCTGGTCCTGCATCAAATGTTGCATTTCCTCCACATCCACCTGGTCCTGCATCAAATGTTGCATTTCCTCCACATCCACCTGGTCCTGCATCATATGTTGCATTTAGTCCACATCCACCTGGACTTGCATTGAATGTTGCATTCCCTCCGCATCCACCTGGACTTGCATTGAATGTTGCATTCCCTCCGCATCCACCTGGACTTGCATTAAATGTTGCATTTCCTCCGCATGCCCCTGGTCCTGCATCGAATGTTGCATTTCCTCCACATGCCCCTGGTCCTGCATCAAAAGTTGCATTTGGTCCACATGCGCCTGCTCCTGCGTTAAATGTTGAGTTTAATATAGAACCACCTCCGTAAAAGTCTTCTTCTATGTCTGAAGTTTCGGAGCAATCTTCGTCAAAATCCATGTCAGATGATCTTTCTAGTGCCGATTGTAGTTTACTTACATTAAATGTCTGTGAGATTTCTCCAGCGAATCTTCTAAGAATGCGCAATAAAGATTCGTCGTCGTTATCGCATCCACCTGTAACTCTGCAAAATTCTGAGTTTAAGGTTTTTTCGCACACCAATCGGTCACCATAAATGTAATCTGCTGTCTGTATATCATCTAAAAGTTCCCTCTGTCGCAAAACAATGAATATCTTCTGTAATTCATGTTCAGAGGCTTCAAATAATTCCGATTGAGTAATACCCAACTTTTGACACCAAAATAGAGTTTCCTGTTTTATAAATTCGAATAAGTCTTCATCATCGTAGTAATGATATCGTTGTAAATTTGCGGACGATTTTGACATCGATTGGTGTATTCTTTTTTGATGCGAATATAATAGAATGCAAACTATTTTGCCAAAAGTACCACAATAGTAATTTTAACCAACAGAGTTTTATGAAATTTACCTACATAGTTAAAATTTTTAATTAAAATTTTAATATGTCAAAACTATATATGTAAATTATAAAATATTGATTACTAAAATACATTTTTGTTAAATTATTTGAATTAAAGCATAGTTTACATAGTTATAACTTAATGATTATACCACTGCCAACAAAAATGGTTTATTCAATGTGGTTAGTGTAACATGTTCTAATCCTAGCAATCAAAAATATGTAGTACTATTTTTTGCAAATATATGGATAACATATTAAACTTGTTATTTTATTATGAATTTGTGAGATATAAGTCAAATCTTCATCAGTTCATCATCATTTCAATTTCACAATTATTCATTATAGGTGGTTGAAGAATAGTGCCAATATATTTGTATTTGAATATGTATAACCTTCGACAGTGACAAAATGGATAATCCGGTGACGTGAACGCAAACTACTATTAATAAGATAATAATTTCTCCACATTTACCCACATATCCCATTGAATGCGGTAAAGTATTTTGATACAGCGTTAATATGACATAGCCTTACCGTTTCTGTGAAAATAAACTTTCTTCTCTTAGATGTCAAACACTTCTGCTAAGAATAAACAAGTATGGTTGTAAGAGTAATGGAACTTTCATATATCTAGTTCCACAGAGCGAACACCAACTCTAATGCTGATATCCATTTTTGGCCTCTCTGTATATGCCACTACCTTTACTTGGATTCTTATGAACCTTGGTTCCTTCATCTCTTATTGTATGGGCGTTGCTGACAAAGTTATCATCAAAATTTAAGCGAGAACACTATAATCTGATTTACCGCTATTACAATTCTAAATATATGTTAGAACAAATCTCTGTTCATTGTAGATGACCGTCAGTTAACATACACTTTTTGTTTTATTTCTTAGAATAACTTAATGTATTTCATTTTACATATATATTCTGTATTCACTTTGACTGGTTTTTCAAAATCATTACTCTAAGTTATGTAGTAACATTTGCAAAATGATGAACTTATGCATTACTTCATAGAAACAGGGTTTAAAAATTAATCCATAAGACATGGATTGATATTGCCAAAATTTCTAACACCGAAGCATTTCAATATATTAACTTAATTTTTATAATGAGTGTCATAAGATAAAATAATCTTTAAACTGTCTGATTATCGCATTTAGTTTTCTTTATTGATTTATTAGGTTTTAGTTTTGAAAACAATTAAATTATTTAATATATTATGTTGAAGCTATTTAAGCCAGTGCACTTCATCACTTTTACTCTCTATTAACTGCGAGGTATGTTCAAAACCCCTCTCTACGCCTTGACATCAGACTAAGCAATAATAGACCTCATATGTGTATACCTCCCCGAGCAGCCTGTAACCATTCTGAGATTCGATAAAGCGGTGTTGGTAAGTCTGTCAGTTTTCGTACATAATTTCAGGGCTCTATGCCTTATGTATTTTTTGATTGGATCAATATTGAGGTCTCTGACGATGTCATTCATTCTACCATAATTTACCATGGTACCTTGAAAAGTCTTTTTGGTCATTCTCTACCTTTTCTAATACCATTTCTTTTTGGTTTTAATTTTTTGAGTTGTTACGTCGAAAATATTTTAAGGTCGGTTTTGTTTTTTAAAGAATTTTGATCATTATTTTTTTTATATATCTATACGTATTTCGGCGAATTCACTTTTGCCTTTATTAGGAGTTTTCCTAATATTAAAAACATCTATGCAATTTACAAATTGTTTTCGATACCATGTCAACATACTCCCGATATTTCATCTATCATTTTTAAATCTAGATATCGGCGTATCTTCCTTCGTCGTTAGGAAGTATCATCATTTTTGATATTGAAACAAGTTTGAAGACTTGGTTTCGCCGTATTTTGATGCGAATTTTCTTTTAATTGGGCTTTGTTATTAACTAACATCTTAAACCCACTTTATATGAAGAACTAAGAGAAAATTTCTGATAAAAGAATCTGTATAATGTCAAAATTTTGTAATCTTTTGGTTCAAAATAAATGTTAGTACTAAGTTAATATTGTAGATATTTCTACAAGTATCTATGAAATGTTTGATTTTGTCATATCACTTATGAAGAGTTATATGAAGTTTTTTTTTGTACCTTTAAATGCTTTAAAATTATTTTAATAATTAAAATCAACGTTTGAAAATACTTAAATCAATAATGAACTAAATCGTGACTTAATCGCATAATATGTTTTTAAAAGGCGAAGATTTGAAGAGTGCTGTGTTTTGGTAAGAAATAATTACTAAAAGTGGATAAGCTACAGCTAAATCGAAAATATTTTTTATTATGCAAAGGGATACAAAAACATGTTAAGTGTAGCACAGCCCACACCTAAGTCTCGCACTTATTACAGAAAATACTGTAAAATTCGAAAAAATGAAGTTGTGGAGCATACTCATACCAATTATGTATTGCAGTACCAATCAACTTAAAATGAAAATGCACTAGAAAATGTAATTGCAAATAATGCAACTCTCCGATCCACAACAACACTCCAAATGTTATGAAGTGGCAGCATCAATGCCACAAAAAATAGAAGGTACTTCAAAGTTACAGCCGAAAAAGTTGCTCAACATTAAAGTAAATCTTTATAATATCTTCTTTTTGACAAAGTAACGCAAGCCCATCAAGTCAAAATGTGGCAGTCGTATTCACTTCAATATAAATTATGCAAGATTATGTCATGCAGGGCAATTGCAACTGCACTTGAGAATAATTTCACTTTCATTTTTTCAAAGTCCAATACTCAGCTTTATTGCAACATTTGCCGAATAAGTAAAGCGAGTATCAACGCCAAAATTAACGATAAATAGAATCAATAATCATAAAAGATAAAAGATAAATATAAACTCGTATTCTCCATTCAAAGGACAGACACTCGGCAATATTTAAATCAAATGATGATATTCAAGTAAAAGTCTGCTTATCGCATTTTTATAGTCAGGAACTACCTTTAAATTTATTAGTTTTTCTGATTGACGTAAACTGACTAGCTCACTTAACTTTTTTCTTGACTGAATTTTTATGGGATTTTTGCAGAAACAATACATGATAAACCCTTTGCGTCTGGTATACAATTGTCGGCATATGAACTTCGAAAGTCGCGTTTACATAATTTTTACTTATTTGTCATAAATCTTAAAAGAATTATTATGAATGAAAAACTTTATTGACATTTTTATAACTATTTTTCGTATATCCAAAAAAAAATTTTTTATGTACCCTTTTTTTACTTTTCTTTTAAGTTATGAATGTCAGTTGTGTATATCTCCGTAATTGATGTACAATAGTAATTTACTTAAATAAAAATGAAAGTTAAGGTCGATGTTCATTTACAAAGATTCCAGAAAATGTATTAAACGTAACATTCACATTCTCAAAAGCTTCATTTGGTCAAATTATAAATGTGCAAATTTAATAATTTGGAATAATTAATCAATTAATTAAATGAATTAGACTCGCAAGTGCGACTAATGGAGTTACATTAGCATGACTTTCTCAGCATTACGTCCCTAGATTAGGTTCTATACATAAGAAAGAAGAAATCATGACACAAATAATGCGTCTACGAAAAGAGTAGTATTGAAATTCAACAATTAAAAATAAAAATATAATTAATTAATTAAATTATTCTACAGCTGGTTTATAATTTCGTTCCAATATCAACACAAAAAATGAATGTGTTAATAAAGCTTTCATAGCTAATTAGCAAAACTCCAGAAAAATGTACGAGTCAAGTACGGCGCTGACTCTGAGTTTCTAATTTGGCAGGACACAAGTTCGATTCCTGACACTTGCAATCTCTAAAAACTATTTATGAATAATTAAATACAAGAATTATTTCCAAGACCACTGATGATGAGTATTTGACAATACTCGAAACAACTGTTATCCATACACCAAAAAATTCAATTAATTAAAATAATATAAAAATGAATTTTTGTTATTGTAGTTCACTACTGCTCGAAAAAAAACTCTTCATTAAATGAATTAATTAAATCAAATAATTAAATAAAAATTAATCATTTTTAGTAGTTTGAAAATAAAAAACTTCCCCTTTAACTTACTCAATTGTTAATGCATTTAAAACGCATTATATCTGCACCCAACATCATTTGGTAGCTGTTTTCGACATAAATGAAAAATCAGTCAAATTGTGTGTTTAATCGTGGTGTATCTATAGAAAGTGAAATAACAGATCGATCAATATCGGTTCAATGCCCACCAATATTTGGAAGTACTGTGGTCAAGTTGTTGTTGTAGGTGCAACTCATCAACATGGCTTCACTATGCGTTACTAAATACTCTATTAACTCTAAAAACTGTCCGATTTTCTAATAATAAAATCTATCAATAAGACAATAAGATGTTATTTACTCACCCGTAGTTATCGTACACAAGGTTATATTGGAATAGACAAAAACATCTCTTTGAGCTGACATCTCTGGTAAAAACTTAATTTGAGTCTTCTTAAATTATATTTTGCGCACTTAGCCATTCTGTTTAATGGATTATATGGTACTCATTCATAGTATAACGCAGTTGGCATTTCAGTACACAGAAGGACCAGATTTTATATGAATAAAATGATTTGTGATTTAAAATTCTAACATATTATTATTCTTTTATTTTGCATATCATAAGAAAAGCCAACTGCGATCTTTTCATTTTTAACAGATGCTGGGAAGCTTGTTAATTCCATGTTAGGCTATTATATTTGAATTGACAAATATGCAGCAATATACCTTTGCTATATTTTAAACTACATCTATAAAATATCCACTTAAAAATATATTAATAAGGTTCAATAAGTCTTAGTGTAAACGTAGTACTTCTAATACTTCTATTATTACATTTATTCGAGAGAAATCATACCGATATTAAACTTACGGTTAGCTTAACTTACAGTTTTAAAAGACCACGTGGTTATTCAATAATTACTACCTTCAACTTTATCCAGAATTCGGTTTGAAATTTGTGCGATATAATGGAAAATAGAAAATATATATATATCATTGGAAAAGTTTCCACCACAGAAGTGTTTCTGTGTTTTCAGTGCAATTAGTGAGCACTTTTTTACATATTTTTTTATTCTTGTTTATTTTTTAGTGCTGTTACCTGGTGCTTTAAACTTTGTTTAAGGAAGAACTCATCAAAGATTCTAATGTGAGACTTCAACTCACCAAAATGAGCTTTTAAAAATGAATGGTAAAAAATTTATATTATGGACAATAAATGTTAAGTGATCTTGATATTAAAATTTAAAAAGTATTTTTGTTTTATTATATCGTATTTTATTATTTTATCGTATTGAAACAAAGTGTAAAAGTTTAAATTAACATCAATTAGTCATTCTTCCAAGTAATACTGCTTATCTAAATTCAGCATATAGATCTTAGCTAGTCATTTCCTTATAGGTTGAAACTCCTCATTAGGTTCTTTAGTTTGAATCGGCTTATGTTTCTGTGTGTTTAAGTGTCGACTCAGACTGTCATAATGTGTCTTTACACCCTTCTGTATTTCTTGCTTGACAGTAGGTAGTTAAAAGTCACAATGTAGATCAGCATTTCGCACATACCACGGAGCGTTAACTGCATCCCTTAGAGGTTTGTTTTGAAACCTTTGTATTATATCTATTATACGATTTTTTGCACAACCCCAAATTTGGACGTCTTGAAGATTTGAATTTAAAGTATTTTTACACTAATTGTGTTTACATTAAATATATGCAAGACATGTAAATACAACCACAAAAATAGGTAATCGTAATAAATACAAAATATAACACAGAAAATAATAAAAATATTTACTATTATATTATAAATAAAAATCTAGCAATAATCTCACATTAAATTTATTTTTATCTGAAAATTTTTATCAGTTTGGAGATCGACACACTGAACGAATTCAAAATTAAAAGTAAGTAATTAACCGACAATTACATAAATCCAAAGACTTTGAGTTACTGATTTTACCACAAAGCGTGTACGCCACATTTATACATTCATACATTCATAGATACATAGAAATTGTAGTATCATAACATCCAATATATGTAATAAACCTAAAAATATGAGTAAAATTTGAAAATTAAACAAAGTTAAACCAGAGCAAACCTAAGTAAACCGAAAAGAATCTGAAGCGTAACAAAATTGCGACCGCAGCCAAGCAGCTATATAAAGTACGCCACGCTAGCGCCGAGCTGGCTTTATACTAAACGTTAGCCGCTATGTGTTAGTGGCAGATTGTGTAATTGCTAATAATTATAACAATTAAAATCTAACACCAACGAATGCAAAATGTTGTATAACATCTGCACGTATAACGCGTATCAAACTACACGAGTTAACATAAATTTTACAGAAATTTTACTGAAACGAAAAGTGTTCATGGTCTGCCAAACTTTTCGACAAGGAACCTTATGCATCCATAAAAACCGGCGAACACAAAACATGAAGCGCACCCAAAATATTCAGAGAAATATTAAATTTTCTCTACTAACGCAAGAAATGGAAATATCTTTTTTTTATATCCAAGCATGTATCTGGCATTTAAAAGTTTAAATAATTTTTAATGGCGTGTTGTTCAAGAATTCTATTTTTTTTCTTTTCTAACTATTTTTAAACTATTTTATTTTTTATCTAGTTTATTTTTAATCTATTTCATTATTTATCTATTTTATTTTTAATCTATTTTATTATTCATCTATTTCATTTTTAATCTATTTTATTTTTTATCTATTTTATTTTTAATCTTTTTTAAATTTAATCTTTTTTATTTTTTATCCAGTTTATTTTTAAACTATTTTCTTTTTAATCTATTCTATTGTTTATCTATTTTATTTTTAATCTATTTTACTTTTTATCTATTTTATTTTTAACCTATTTTATTTTTTGTCCAGTTTATTTTTTTCTATTTTATTTTTAATCTATTTTATTTTTAATCTATTTTATTTTTAATCTATTTTATTTTTAATCTAATTTATTTTTAACCTATTTCATTTTTTTCTATTTTATTTTTAAACTATTTTACTTTTTATCTAGTTTATTTTTTATCTATTTTATTTTTTATCTAGTCTATTTTTAATATTAATTTTTTAATTTTGGTTTTTTATTATTATTTATCTATTTTATTTTTGAACTATTTTATTTTTATCTATTTATTATTTATCTATTTTATTTTTAAACTATTTTACTTTTCATTTTTTTTATTTTTAATCTATTTTATTTTTTATCTATACTATTTTTTATCTATTCTATTTTTTAATCGATATTTGAATATGTAATATATATTTTAGTCATTGAGGCTTATAATAGCATCTCAAACCGCAATTAAGTAAATTATTTTTATTATTTAATTATCTGTAGGAAAATAATTGGTTTAGAATTTCAAAGTTGAAAATGCAAATGAAAATATTGTTTCTAACATCAAACCAATAACAATTAAATTTAATCGACTTACATTTAAGATAAAATAGTTTCTAAGTTTGCTTAGAAGAAAAAGCAGTTTTTCAGTTCCCAAGTTAAAAGTCTAAACGAACGCGCCTTGTAAGTGGTAAATACAAGTGTGAAATATGAGAGCAAAAAACGTCAAGTAGTTCTATGATTTGGACGTGCGGTTAGTACATGTGGACTCTGTTTCAGAGTCGCATTTTATAATCTTAACTGCTATTAGATCATTTATATATATAATAAAATGAATTTATGTACCTACTTATTATCTTTTTCATTTTATACTATATTATTATCTTAAATAGAACTGTGCTGCACATAATTACGAAGACACATAACTATTTTAATTAGAGTTAAAGTTAATTAACATTGACATTGACAATCCAATAATCCTTAAAGTTGGGTTATGATAAAATATATAAACCAACCAAACAATTTAAATCCAATACTAAACAAAAACAAATCAAATAATTTTTCAAAAACATAGTGCGAAACTTGTTAAAAAAGCACCTCCTGAGTGTACTGATATATCTCGGTCATTATAATCTCAGACTTACGCAAACATTAGCACAATCGCTAAGGTTTAAATAAAATTTAATGTTAGTATATATTCAAAATATTATATACGCGAAGTGCTAATTCCCAGGGAAGCGGAACACTACAACTATTCCTAATCTTTTGTGTTGCTTTCTGACGACGATGGAGCGGAAAGCACTCCACCCAAAGAACTAAAATATCAGTTGTTGGGGACATTCATACTGTATTAGAAATTCCTGGCGCATATCAAAACCTGAAAGCCTCCAAGCAGATTCGACATTATGTTTTCTCAGATACAATTGCCTTATTAAAATGATAATGCTGGCCATAATAATCCGTCAGATAATCTAACACAAACCTATCTATTTTACTGAGAAGAAACGCGTTACCGAAGTTGTACGGCTGAACTAACTCTTTACCTTTGCGACTGCCGAAAGTGTCGCGACAATTGAGACTTCTTTCAGCTACAAAGTGGTTTTTTATCAGAAAAGTCACAGTGGAATAAAAATTTAGTTGATGATCCAGTTCGTACGAAATCACTTACGAACACATTACCTGAGTAACAAGACACCCAAAAAAGATAAACCTAGTTTTAGCTTTCGTATGTCATAGCAGTCATTCAAAATTATAATTTGATTTCCATTATTGAAATCGAATTTTTGTGAAACTGAATGATGAGTTATGCAAAGGAGACCATCCTATAGTCTAAAAAAAATAGGAAAAAAAACATATAAATTAAAGCAGAAAATAGTGCTAATGAAATATTAGTATTTTAGGAATATTTTCTGAAATATTCTATATATATATATATATATATATATAATATTTTACAGGAATTGTTTTCTATATTCTTAATGTGATTCCGATGCTGCAAGCATAGCTATTTATTTATTTTTTGGTGCTGTTAGCTGGCAGTTTATTTTTTCTTTATTAAAATGCACATATTTAAAATAACTTGTTAGCGGATCACGGTCTTGTTGTTACTAAAGAGCTTTAGTTTGCAATTAGTGTTAATTAATTTACTTGAATAAAAAGAATTTTAAAAGAACAAGTTCAGGGCAGAGATCTAAGATCTCCCAGTTATTTAATTCGATGAGTTTTATACGCCTTCTTCCTTCTTAGGATAGCCACGACTGAAGACATAAAGGTATTAATTATTGGTTTCTTATTATATGCTTAAACTTTAAATATAATATAATAATTATTATAAAAAAATAAAGTATTTTTGAGTTTTGAATTTTATGTTATATCAACTTCAAATTGTAGTAAAAATTTCTAAGATTGTGGAAGCTATTGAAATATATACATTTGTGATATTGGTTTAAGATACAATTTTTTATTATTTAAATTTTTATTTTTTTCTCTTGTGCATGTTCAAATATAATTTATTTTTCTGTCGTCAAATGTTTGTGTGCTCTACTAAAACTATTTATGTGCCCATAATTTAAATTAATCTGGAGTCATCTCATAAATCCATTTTGAGGCTTATATCGAATACAAAAATTTACATTGAAAATTATATAAAATTCTCAAAACATCAATTTTTAAGTTTATACAAAATTAAAATGCATTTGTGGCAGTAATACTCTAGCAGTTTATTAGCAGCTTCTACTAATTTAATTTTATTTATGGGATTAAGACTATAGAAATAGAATTCTAAAATAGATTACTAATCTATTTCAATAAATTAAGTAGAACATTTTATAAATCGTTGACTTCTGTTTGATTTCGGAGTGTAATGCCGAAATTATTGTTCTTACCATGTTTCAAATACTTTTATAAATGATACTGATATAAATGATTTTTTATTTTTGATCACTAATATTTATTTTGGCATTTAATTAGTAATTGTTAAATATTTATTATTTCATTAAAAAATCATAAAGTAGGTGATAGCATGAGATCAGCTGCGCCAAGACTAAACAAAGCTACCGATTAGCAAATATTTTATGTAAGACCATAATTGATCATATATTATTCCCTTGAAAACAGCAACAAAGACTTAAAACTTCTAACAGACGATCTTTACGATCTTTTTCCATTTAAAAGTTCTCATCTATATATATAAAAATGTATTTTGACCATACATTAAATAGATAACTATGCTTAAGTTATCACACTTTTGAAATAAATTTTAATACTATTATCAATAAAAAATAATTACATCAATAAATAAATGCCATATTTTTATTTAATATTTATTAGCAGACAGTTGTCCCCCTCTTCGATTAATTTTACAATAATTTTTGATTTATTATTGATTGAAAACATTAACTTTCCTCGTCAAATTTTCTCTTTTGAAGTACGCAACTTAATATTGAAACTCAAATTTCAAGCTGAACTTACTAACTTGAATTTGAGCTCAATAGCTGCCTGCGATATGTGGTTGACAGCAGTCCCCTGAAATGCTACTGAAGACGTCAAAATAATGAATATTGCACGTTAACAACATTAAAATCGCAGTGTTTACTGTGTTTTCATACACAGATACTTTAACCAACCATAAACTTTAATTTACTGACTGTGCACTACATTGACTTTATCATGACTGCGCTTGTTTGAGCATATCGTGCTCAACTCTGTATTTATCGCGTATGACAGGTCTGTGCCAGCATTTGGTGCTGCCATATTTTGCGCTATAATGCTCGGCCAATTATGCCGTGCCTGTGTTAATGGCGGCGCGTTCACCATTATTAGATTTTATGTCGCATTGCCAAGGTCGCGGTCATTTGTTCGTTCGTTATAATTTTTTATGTTGCCAAGCCAAATTACCGCCAATAACACAAAATGGTAAATAGACCTATTTAGTTAATAAATGTGATAACAAACAATTTTAAACACCACTAAAATATTTAATGTAAAGTTATGTTTATACATTATTATTTCATTAAGTACTTAGGAAAATTATATGTAATTATATGCAGTATTACTTGTATATCCGTACTATTAACTTCCATGATCTATTCATACCAATAAGCAACGTGCGAGTATATGGCAGATATTTTACCCTCTTTTTAAATTAAAGCTTCATAGTATTTTTAACTCAAGTCATTTGCAACTTCCTGGGTAAACATCTCTTAGGTTATGAAACAAAACAATCAGAAATTAACTAAAAGTTGCATGTGAATATAGTTATGGCTAAAGTGAATTTTATTTACACATTCCATTTATATGTTATACATAATATTTTAACAAACTTTTACTGACCCTGTATACTAACCCATTACTTATAACAATCACATTTCTGATTTTCTGTTTTTAATACCTCTTACTTAAACAACTTAAACATTCTGTACAAAGATTCTCTTGTTTGTGTATTTCTATTTAATATTAAAAGCTATATTTATATATATATATATATATATATATATATATATATATAGGAAGTTATAGTTTCTATAACTGTTAAAGTACTGAATAGTATAAAAGCACATCCTTAAGTTAAGTTTGAGGTTAAGTTTGAGAGATACTGAAAAAATTCAATGGACTGATGCACAAATTATAAAAATACCTGTGAACTTATTTAATACCAAGCAACAGAAACTATCATAGTTACATGAAGGTATTTGAATAATATCCCAAAATCAATATAATATAAATTGCTTGGCTACCGTTTTTCTCTTGTTTTTTCTATCGTTTTTGCAATAGTAAAAACGATATTTAGTGATTGTGTTAAATTCAAAGAGTAACAATTGTAAATTGTGTGAAGTACCGGATTTTTTTATTATGAACTTAACATAACGTCACAAGTTAAATGTGGACACCTCTTGGCGGTGTCCACTACATACTATACGTTAATAAATGATCGAATTAATTACAATTTTAGTATAGTACATATACCATTATTACATTTAAGATATATATTATATGTTACAATTTATTTTTATATAATTGATATATTTTTGATAAATTTTTTTTTTATTTTTACAGAAATTTTTTCACATTTATATTAAAAACGTCAGAGCAATTAATGAGTAAGTTATTTTTTAATATATATCTTAAGTCACAATTATATAAAAAAAATTGATATGCAATACTCGTATAAACTCATTTAAATGCTATATTTAGGTTTATTTAAAAATATAATTACTTTGTATCAAAAATATCAACAATAGTTCTTACTAAATCTCTACGATTAGAGAACTACATAAGTGGCATAACCTACCAAATAGATTAATAAAATATTTATTTCATATAAAATCATATACTCTTGCGATATATAGCACCATCATCTGCAAATACAGTAAAAACAAGAAGGAAGAGAAGATAAAATAATTCTAGAATTCCAAGTCGCAATAGTTTAATGGAAAATTGCTGAGAACTGTACGGAATAAACCCACACCAACTTCACTTCTGAAACAAGATTGTGTTTATAAATTCGATATATGGCATAAGTACTGTTGGTCTAAAATAATACGTTTTTGAAAGGATTAAGTCATTACATTAAAGTCTATACTATGCATTCAGGTATAGTAATTATTAAACAATCGTTTTATAACTTAAGCCCCCTTAGTCGAATTGCAGATATAGTAGCACATTTTGGTAAATATATTTGTAAGGGACAGTTTTACAATTTAAATGCCCATATGCAAATTGTAGATATAGTATTATAGTAAATAGTTTTCACTTCCATTTAATAGATAGAATTGCTATCTAGGACAATGGTTAGCGACAACGTTAATATTGAGATTGAGATACTCTGATAATTAGTGCACATAACTTAATAACATCTGTTCGCAGTAGGGTTCAGTAAAAAAGTAAAGTAGTTGAGGGAGATCAAGAGAGGTTGTAGCGTCAATGATAGTGTGACTGTTGATTTAAACCATCTAATAATGTATTCTTTAAGAGTGTACTTAGTCACATATTTTTGTACATTTGCCAGATGTTTTAATATAATTGATTTTTTTAACAATAAGCAACACACCACACCAGTATTTCATGTACTTCTATTTAACTATAACTATATATAATCAACTAAATAACTGTGATTAACTTCTTGAAAATATAAACTGTCGTTTCGACGCTTAATATTTAATTACTCATATTTTGAGTGACTCAAACATTTTGCGTCTACCTTCTGCTCAAAAAGTACTCGGATTTTGTTAATAAAACACACAAATTTAAATTTTATTCCAAATTTATTTTATTTCCTTCAAAATATGCTCCTTCTGAAGCGATATACATATGCCAACGCTTAACCCAATCTTCCATACACTTTTCGTAGGCCCGTGAAGGTATGGCTTTTAGTTCCTTCAGTGAATTCTCTTTTACCGATTCAATCGACTCAAAACGCTTACCACGAAGGGGCAATATGAGTTTCGGGAACAGGAAAAAGTCGCACGGATCCAGATCTGGCGAATATGGTGCCTGAGCGATGACAGTGGTGCCCTGTTTGTTCAAAAAATCGCATACAACAAGAATTTTTCATAGTAAAAATCGCTAAATGCACTTGACAGCTGCTGTAAACAAACTAATTGACAGATGACTCTCAAATTTGTACCATATTTCAAGAAAGGCTGTATCAACATAACAAAAAATTTTAAAAAAGGTTTACTACTTAAGGAGTAGTTAACAAACAACCAAATCCGGATACTTTTTGTGCGGAAGGTATACTTACATTCAGACTTTCCATTCTCAATTGTCCATATTTTGGGTCCATTTTAGGCGTCCATCTAGAATGAGTCGAAGATATTATGCGATACTATTACCTACTTGTTGTCTAACGTTATTAGAACGGCGTTTTTCGATATCTGGAGATATAAATGAAAAAATAGAGTTTTTTTTTAATATTTTTAAATTTATTTAAATATTTATGTATTTTAGTTAATTATTACTTACATTTATTATTTTATTTTATTTATTTTAAATTTATTGAAAGTAATCAAAACCACTTGTGTAATTATTAAGTCGGTTTTGTTTTATTGCTTTCGCATTTGATAATATAATTATATTTTATTTTCAATCGTCACTTTCAAATAAAATAAATAGATAATAAAAAAGTAAAAATACAAACTAATAAAAAAGATATATGCAAAACAAAGAAAAATTTAGAAGAGATTGAAGGTGTTGCTTTCGTGTTCAACAAGAAATTCCACTTTGTTTCATGTGATTGTTCTGAACAGATACTCATACATGTTCCTGAGCGTATAAAAGCCATTCTGTTTCTGTCTGTCGGTTTGTTGGTGTCTGATTTTAGGGTCACTAAGGCAAACATGCATCGATGGCGTCGCATGTAAGCCACTAAGCCACATAAAGACTCATGTTCTTGTCTATAAAATTTTTTCCACAACATTTCCATAGCATACACGAGTATTATAATGAAGCTTGATATATGAATGTATCTGCCAATTACCATATTTGCTGTGGGTGAGAATTTTTATGTATGTCAAAGACATTAACTGTTTTGAATGTTTATTTTTAACCCTTTGCTGACAAAAGAGACTTTTAAATTAATTAAATTTAATTTTAATGCTTTGAATATATTGTAATTTAATTTGACCTAAAACTGAGAGAAAGAATAGAATGGTCGTATCTCTTGTTCTTTGTTTTTCGTTTTTGTTTACTTTGTTTTTTTTTTTGCCAAATATTTCTATTAATTAGAATCTTGTCACTGTCATTGCCAGCTGCAGGCCCAGCCTTAGCCGTACTGTCATGTTCAATTTGAAAAGACACTTATCTCGTTATGTGTTATAATCGCGTTTTAACCTTTTTTGTTTTTTCATACCATACAGATATATGTCTCCAGGCTAAGCAATTAAAAATCTCAAATTTTTGGCTAAAACATTGACACATTAAAAGTTTTTCAAATATTCATTAATCAAAAATTTGCACAACGCAGCAAGTCAAGTGCCTTTTGTGGTCAATTGAAAATAATTATTTGAACTCTCATTTCAACTCACAACAAAGTCGATTCATTAAATCCATAAGATTTATTGATATTATTAGTGAGTCGGAGAAAAAATTCAAACAAAAATAAAATATATAAAAGTATCGAAACAGTTTCGATACCGTAAGCGCAACAAATTAATAATATTTTTGCAACTTTGACCAAAAGTCGTGATTGCGCAACTAAACGGCAGCTTCCTGTAGAGAAGAAGTGCTTTCAAGTGAAGCGCGCACTCAAGGAAGAAACATTTTTGAAGGTAACCTTTTTATTGGATTGTTCGGAAAAAAAAACAAGAAAAATATGTATTTAGTTCCTGTTTCGGAGCTTAAACACTGAAGTGTTTGTTTTTAAACCCACTTAACAAATGCCTTCGATTATCTTTTCTTCTTCTTGTTTTTTTGTTTTTTTTTGCATAAACAATTTTTTCATTGTCCAAATATATTCAGGGATAAATTTTGCATGTTTTTGCTTAGCTGACTTTGCAATTTCATTGTATGATCTTTAATTGAACGACAAGAATCTCAAAATTGATTAATTTTATTAAAATTATTAAACTTCCCACAATACATTCCATTAGATATAGCATTCAAGAGAACAATTCAGAGAAACATAAATAAATCATCGAACATTTAAACCACTAACCCACCTTTCGATATAAACAATTAAATTCATCAGAAAATATAGTTTCTACTTATTGTTATCTCTAATCTTTTAAAATAAGGTAAATATAATTAATTTTATTTATATAACAATTTTTAACAAAAAAAAAACCTATTATTTAAAATTATTATGTTCATTTTTTAATTTCCGAACATTAATAATATTACAATTGCTGCGTTCGGTGTGCCAAACCTATAAAGGCTTGTGAATAAACTTTTAAGTTAAGTGGCAACATTGCTTGAAATTAAAACAAAATGTATTTGTTTAAAAGATTTTAAAGTTGTAAAGTAAAGATTTTATTTAAAATATTTTGTTTGATTTTTGTTTATTAAGTATTCAACAAGATCATGTGGCAATGCTATCTCCTACAGAACGCTGAGCCTATATAATATCAACTCTTGTTAAGTAGTCATGATGACGTAGTTGTTGTTTTTGAATGTTTATCTGAAGTAACTCCCCTAGTTGAGATGAAACTCATCTGGCCTAGTTCTAGAATGAAATGCAAAACAAATATACGAATAATATGAGTAGTAGTTGTTATTGTTGGTTACTTATTTAAGATAATTCGCCTAACCTAGATAAAATTCGCCTAGCCTAGATCGCAGACGAAACTCAAAATTAATATACGAAGAATATGAGTAATAGTTGTTAATGTTGAGTACTTATCCGATGTAATTCGCCTAACCTAGATAAAATTCGCCTAGCCTAAATCGAAGGCCAAACGCAAAATAAATATACGAATAATCTGAGTAGTTATTGTTGTGTTGTAACCTGCCGGGACCTGTAAACAGATAAACATGAAAGGAAACACAAGTCGATTACATCAGTAGGGAAATAGGATGAAAGTTAGAGGGGGTAAATAAAGGAGAGGGGGGAAAGAAGGATGTGGAAGACTTGGGAAGGAGGTAATATGAGTAGTAGTTGTAATTGTTGGTCACTTATCTGAAGTAATTAGCCTAGTCAAGATAAAATTCACCTAGCCTAGATCGCAGGCCAAACGCAAAACCAATATACGAATAATATATGTAGTAGTTGTTATTGTAGGTAACTTATCTGAGGTAATTCGCCTAGTCTAGATAAAATTCACTTAGCCTAGATCGCAGACGAAACGCTAAACCAATTTACGAGTAATATAAAGTCTTATTAGTTAGGCATGATGACGTAGTAGCTGTTCTGAAGTGCTTATCTAAAGTAATTTGCCTAACCTAGATAAAATTCGCGTAGCATAGATCGCGACCGAAATACTACACCAATCAAATTTTACTGATTATTCACAATGATTTGGTAGTTGCTGTTAAATACTCATCCAAAGAAATTCTTCTAACCTAGATAAAATTCACTAGATCTTGGGCAAGTTACTAAGCCAATATAAGATCAAGTCCTATTAAGTAGCGAAGATAACATAGTCATTGTAGTTTTCACACTCACCTTAAGTAATTCGCCTAGCCGAGATGAAATTTGACTAGCCGCAATAGAGATAGGCATATCTGACTTATTAAAGTGCAGTTATAAAGCTTTGTTTCGAAGCTTTTTGTTACTTAAAATCGTATTGGTTTAATATGTTAATATTTGTTTTAATTTTAGTTAATTGTTAATTCGATTGTTAATATATTAAATATTAAACAAAACATATATATATAAAACATATAATGTATAAAACATACATCTTTATATATTAAATGTTAAACAAAACATATATCTTAAATATAAACATCTACCCTGAAGGAATTGTTCATAGCACCTTGGTTATTGTTTTGTTATCAATTATTATAGTTGTAAAAAGTTAAGGATAAGCCATTTTTAGGTTATGATTTTGTTATCGATTATTTTGATTTTGCAACGGTACCATAATGGGCCAAGTAGGAATAAGCGATGCCTATGCTTATGCTTTCGTTATCGATTATTTTAATTGTAAAAAGTTTTTACAACAGTACTATAAGGAGTCGAGTAAGGATAAGCCATGTTTTGCTTAAAATTTTGTTATTTTTAACGACTTTACCGAAAATGTATAAAAATATATATCTCACTTTATTTTTTATTGAATTTAAATTCGAATTTATGAAAGCATCACTCTATTTATTACTATATACTAGGTAACATTTATATGAGAAAGTCATTGAAATGGACCTTTCAATTAACTGAAAGCGTAACTTTTCCGTCAAAATTTAACTCTAACCAAAATCTTATAAATATTAGCATATTGTTAAGTTTTGATGCAAAGTAAATGTTAGCACAAAGCTTAGCAACAAATATTAGTAATAAATATTATTAACTATATTTAAATGTTCAAATTTACCTATGGACGTGGTAGACACTGTCTGCGTGGACTTGCAGCTAATAAACATGAATTGCTGCTGCAAAGTGTAAATGGCCAGCAGCAAAAACAGTTGCTGTTATTGCGTTCGCTGCTGTTTTCATTGTTGGTGCCATTGTTGCTAACTATTATTATTGTTGTTGTTGTTTCCATAAATTTAGTAGTAAAGTTATTACGACTGCTGTTGGTGTCGCTCGTTTGTGACTGCTGTAAACAACTGATAGGTCGCCGTTAGTGCGCACTTGAACGGCCTTGTAGGTCGAGTGCAGTTGCAATTATGCTGACAGTGTTGCAATTCATTTGCTATTTTTATTGTTTTTTGCTCTCAGATAGTGTCTCCTTCCGTTGCGACTCGACTCTGTTGCGATAAGGTCTCAGCTGTGCAAATGTGTCTTTCTAGATGTTATATGTAGCGTATCTATAACGAAAATCTTTCAGTTGTACAAGCTAATGTTGTCTTAAATTATGGTGCATGCAGCATTGTTTAGCATTGTTTATGGTGAGGAATTAAATTATGTACTGGCAAATGTATTTGTGTGCCGTACAAATTCATTTAAGTGCAGTCGTTGCAGTGTTAACAAGATTTTACATGTTCGGTTTGTTATTTAATATTTGTTATATTCATATTACGAGTATTTCTGTGTTTTTGTTGACTATTTTATTAAAATTGTAATATTATTATTCACAAATAGTTTGCGATTTTCGCGCTACATTCCATACATTCAAGTTTGATAAGAAAAAAAATTACAAATTAAATTAAATTTATTAACCTTTTATTTTGGCAAATTTAAAATGTCTGAATTTTACGATCTTGGCAGTCCGTACAATTTAATATAAAACGTACATGATAGAGAGCAATTAACCATTTTACCACCCACTGCTGCCATTTACTGGAACTGGCTGCATGTGCACAGACAGCAACTGCATCTCAAAAGTGAACTGAATAATCACCCCGTGCAGTGGATTGGGATCATGCAACTGGATGCAAAGTAAAAGGTGGATTTAATGTGTGCGCAACGAGCGGCTCATATAAATTAAATTAAAATAAAATAAAATAAAATAATAAAATAATTTCAAGTTAAAAATACAAATGCCGGCAGCAATGAATTTGGCACAAATTTGTTGTAAGTGCAAGTAAACAATAAATATTTTTTTTCCATTTTTTGTGTATGCTTAAAATATTTTAAAATATATTATACGCCTTTCGCATGATATTTTTAGTTAATCTTGTTGCTGTTATTGCTGTTGTTACTGTTGTTACAATTTCTTATTTATAAACTATTTAAGTAACTACAGTTCGATGTCAATGAACGGCCTTCCTCAACTGCAACAGCAGCGCAGCATCATGATTTTCACTTGCCAGAGAGTAACGAAACCGAAAGCTTAGCGACTTATTTAAATCACTGACAGCTCAGGCACGACAACAGCATCATCAGCAACAGCAGCAGCAGCAAAAAATATAATATCACAAGTGCTGCAACCCACACGAATCTATGAATTTGTAATTGCAACGGCACAGCAAACCAAAAGCGAAACCAAAATTCACTTCAAAACCTTAAAAAGCTAACAACTAAGGCTGCCGATTGGTGAAGGTGCTGCCTGCCTAGGCGCTGATGTTGCTGTTGATGGCGATGGTGATGGTGATGGTGATGCCGTTGACGACAATAAGTGTGGCAACTTTTCAAAGTCACAATTTTCAGTTTGAAATGCTTTTTTATTGTCAGTTTCAATTTTTGCGAACTCTAATTTAAATTCGATTTCTTGTTATGTTGGCGTTGCCACTACCGCAATTGTTACTGCTACCACTATTGTTGTTGTTGTAGAATTTGTTTATTTTTTGCAATTGCCAAAGATAGAGGTGCCACATTGTTGTACTGGCGCCATTTAACATGTTTAATTATTGTTGGCAGTGAGCGCTAAACAAAACTTTACAGTCTTTTAATGATTTTTAATGACCAGTTAAAAGTTTATTTTAATTTTATCAGCTGAAACAAATTTTCTTTACTCTTTCATTTAAATTTGTTTTTATGACTAAGTCAACTTTGCTTTTAACACCATTTTATCAATGTGCATAAAATTTAAGCAGCCACTTTTTTCATTGATCTCCAGTTGTTTGTTAAGTAACACCACGGGCTTGTGCTCAGATTAATGCTTTGTTTATGTCACTAAATCAGATGGGAGTAGAGATTTGAATACTTCAATGGCTAGTAAATTTAATTGTAAATTATCTTCATATGATCCCACAAAGTAATTAATACTTTTTGTCATTAAAAATAATTAAAATTCAGTTTCACATAGCAAGTCAAAGATATTTTTGAAGACTACAACGTTTATAGTTAATTTTTTAATGTTTAGCTATAGATTATTTTCACCAAATTTCAAAGCTATTTAACTTTACCTCCGATCACAGATGAAACTAAAGATTTTGTCAACTCAATTGAACACAGTTTTGGAGGTTCATGTAATATTAACATGTAATAAACATTTTCGACAATAATTCTCTGCATTTTACTTTCACCGATTTCGCTATTACTTTTCAAAACAGAATAGATATCTATTGTGTACAACCCATCTAATGATATTTTAGCTTCATTTTTTTAGATCAATTTCATTTCAATTTAGAAAAATAAGACCCTGTTTTTAATCATCGCAATTTTTAATACTTTCCTAAAGCTTACAGTGTGCTTGATGATTTTAATGATTTAGTTTTTTCTAAACTTACTAATTAAGGAAAAAGCGATCACACATATTAACATTAAGATAAAGTGGAGCAGAATTATTTTACTATAAAAAAAGGCTAATTTTTCAGAAGTTTACTCAAACTTTAGTTAAAAGTGTGGAATAGCGCCAAGTTATCTTAAAAAGTTATTTACCACAACCTTAAGAATATACTGTTATACGAAAATCGTGCAAATAGAGATCATTAGCAGAAATATTAATCAGCTTCAAATTACTTAGTTCAAGAATCGAGATCTCATTCTGTACAATGTAAACAAGATAAAGACACTGAACTGGACCCGTTTCGTGATAATCGCATATATGATTATAGAAATAAATCGAATATTTAAGTCTGTATTTCATAGAAATGGTCAGATGTCAATATCCTTTAATTCAAGTATATGTATATATAACTAAGTTAACTTAAAATAAATGCATAATGACAAAGTACATGACCGTCATAGATATCAAACTGTGTCACTATTATAAAAAAATGTTACTTTTATTCCATTTGATTTAAATTCTAGAGTATTCTAATCAATTAATGATTAATTAAATTACGGACTACGAATTCTCTACCACTAGCTACTCTTAATCAATCACCGGCTACTTTTGAGATAAGAAGACGCAATTGAATCGTCACAATCTTCGCAGATTCAATGAAAACATTACACGCCAAGCTCTGCGGTGGGATCCTCAAGGCATCCGTCGACCTGGAGCAATAGCTAAAACTTGAAGGAGGACAATTGAGGAAGAGCTAAGAGAAGCCAATTATTCCTGGAATGATATCTGCCGAGAATGAAAATACCTTGCATACTTAAAGTAATATCGACTCAATCTCTGATAGAGAGGTACAAAAAATTACGTTAAAATTTTGCATTTAAAATTTTATGCCAACTTTTCTTGCGAACTGAGTGTTAAGTCTTAAAAATGTGTAGTTTCATAAGTCTTTCTTCTTCACCGATGAACTATCAAATCTGATAAACTGATAAGTCTGATAAACTATCAAAGAAATGTCTGCCTAAGAACCTATATCTTCTAGACGCCAAAGCTGGGCATTCAAATAGAAAATGTAATATGATTTCTGTTTCCTGCGGGTTTCCACAATTTCTGCAGTGAGGATTACGAGGAATATGCAGTTTCTCTGCATGGGAACCTATACACCAATGACCAGAAAAAACTGCAGTAAACCTTGCAGTGTTCAAGCGATCTCTTTTGATAAGTTCCATGGATCTATTTTTATTATAGGTAGGAAAGGTATTACAGCCTTAAAGAATCAAAAAATATTTTTTTTTTGTTTTATGTAATGATTTCAAAACAATCTTAATACTTTTATTAAATGCACTGTCTAAGATTTTTTTATAATATTTCTTAAATTGTTAAACCATGCGAAGTTCTTTCATCATTGTATCCATGCTAAGTTTTCTAATGTGTCTTAGTAAAACGTGTGATTGTGCCACTCAAACCAATTTGCAATTGTTAAAGCTTTTTTGTTTTTTTTTTCATCTAAGAATAATGAATGAAGTCAATGTCTTTAAGATAACAAATGAGGGAATTTTATAAGAAATTCTCATTTAACAGCTAAAAGTTTTCTTTTGTATTGCGCTTGATCGCCCGCAACTGTACACAGAAACCTTTTTGTAATCATTATCGTCATGGGAATGAGTTTAGGTCTGTCAAGAAGTATGTGAGCCCGCATAAAGTTAAACCTACTTTTTTTAGAATTTTAAAACAATTTCATATACTTAACTAAAGTATCTGCGTACGAGACAAAGAGATTGCCTAAAAATAATTTACAAAAAAATTATATGATCTAATGAGTCAACCTTCGTAATGGAAAGTGGAACACAAAACAGTCAAAACTGCATTTAGTGTCAGTAGGTGAAAATTCAAATAGCATAATAAATTTAATGGAATATATTTAATTATAATATTTCGAAATTTTAGTAATTAACTTCAAATGAATTTATTTGAAAGTCACAGCTGGATTGATATAATTACTTGTCAAAAGGTCGAAGTGAGCTGTTAATGAGAAACTCTAATTATGCGTTTCTCACACGCCATCAGTACTAGTACTGCTGTACCGATATACTGAATCTTACTCATACCTACGGACTAACAAAAAAAAATATCTCAGATATGGAAACGGTTTTCTTACAATTAAGGCAAGTGCAAACGAACATTGTTTGTCTAATAATATAATTTTATATATTTACCTTTTTATTGAGGGTTTTTATTTAAAATTTATTAAGACATGCAATTTTGATTGTTTAAAACAAATAACATACATTACAGGCATCAATCATACGCCCACACCACCCACCAATTTATGCGCAAGAATGCAGCTGCAGTGCAACTTCAATTGGAATTCAGCCAAATTCAGCAGCAATAACCCATTTATAAGACCATTTTTTATTGGAGTTTAGTATATTAACTGCAATTTTTTACTTTTATTTGTACTTAATAAACAATTTATGCAATTTTAAGAAACGTTTGTGGCAAAAGTATAAACCATAAATTCTAATCACCAGAAAAAGATTTCAAAATACAAAAACTGCACTGAAAACAGATATTGTTAAAAATAATAGAAAAATATTAAAAGTTTTTTTTAAAGTTTTTTTTGAATTTTTTAAAAATTTTATCTACTACCGCATGTGTTCGATAAAATTGCAAACAATTTTGTATCAACAACAATCATCAAAACACACTTCCACATGGCCAATTTATATGTTACATATCCACCACGAAATTTTGTTGCTCATTTTGTTTTCAGCAATCAGATTTCTAACTGCAACTGTTGCAGCAAATGCAGCAATTGCTTGCTGTTGTCTTACGTAGAAAAAGATTTGCGAAAAATCTTGTTAATAATAATGTTCGATCAGGCAGCAGCAACAACATAACACAGCAGCAACAAATGTGCATTATTGTTGCTGCATACAATATAAATAAATTGCTAATTTAGTTATTTTGTTGTTTTTCTATTGTTTAACATATATTTTTGCTTTGTTTGCTTTGATTGTTGTTCAGTCACTGATCAGTTGTTGTTGCTGTTATTGTTGGTATTGTTGTTATTGCTGTTATTGCTGTTGTTGCCAATTTATTATATTGCCTGGCAATTTGATAGTTTAATAAATGCAATTTTAATTTATTTAAGTCATTTAATATAATTGATATTTGCTTTTCGGTTAAATCACTCAAGTGTTCAGAAATTAAGTAGTCAATTTGCAGACGTAATGCTGGCAACATAATAACACGGTTGCTGTTGTATTTAAATTAAACGAAATTGTTGTGGCTAATAAATTATAATTTATATATATAATTAAGTATTATTCACGGATAAGACAATTCACTTCTGCTAAAGTCCGTACTAAATTTTTATCGATATATGGTAGATATAATTTCGAATTAAGTGCATATTTACGATTCGATTCAGTTAGTAATATAATGCATGAATTGAAGTAGATTTAAGAACAAACACGCTTTGAAAAAAATAATATTTTCCAAATACTAAAATTTTATTTATATTTACTCCATAACAATTAAGTACTAAGAAATATAAACATTTTATTTCTTATTTTATTTCTTATTGATTATTTTGAATATATATGGTGTGTTCTGGCAGATTTTCTACAGAAATGTTTCTTTTTTTTACGCTAATTCAACATTACTTTTACTTTTCTTTTAAAATTGAAATTATTTATATAAATACTTACTACAGAAATTTTTAAGGGAAAGTGGTACTTTCATTCTCCTGTTCTGTTGCTAACATTGTAATTGCTGCAACTGTTAATTACATTTAAATTTTATTTTTCTATATTACTGCGTGTTACATGCCCTTGACTTTCCTTTTTCACTATGTAATTGCATACATGTGAGTTGAGTTGATAACTGGCGTGTTTGTGTTGAAATATAAGAGAACAAAAATTAGTTATGTAAATACCGTAGTTAAAATGAAGCATGAAATACAAAGAGGTAATAATACAAATGCAAAAGCTATGTACAAAACAGAACCAATTTTGCATTCTTCTTATAAATTAATATATATATCAAATATTTATACAATCATTAACTAGAAAGTTGTCAAATATATTGAAAGATTTGTTTAACAATTATTATATTGATTTCAATATAGCCAGCATATTGCATTCCCTTCTCTTTTAAACATTTCAGTTGAATTGACGACTGGTACACAAAAATTTTATGTGCAAAACCAAAAACAAATTCTGAACAACAAATACTATTGTTATATTGAAGCACAAAAGATCGAGAGGCTATAATGCAAATGCAAAAACAATGTACAAAAATAGAAATATAAAAAAAAAGAAATTTTAGTATACAATATTGATTAGTTGAATGAAATGCAGATAAATTTCTACTGATCTCAACGCGATGTTTAGCTAATTTGCAACCACATCTCTCACAAAAAATTAACAAATTAAAAGACAAAAATAAAATCTATCCTAATAATAAACAATCTGACAACCTGTCAAAAAAGTACTTTCCTAAAAACTTATTTCTGCTGTAGACCAGAGCCGGGCATTCACAGAAGCAATGCTTAACTATTTCTCTTTGCTGCAGGTTTCCATTACTTCTGCAATGGGTATTTAAAGGAATGTGCAGTTACTTTGTATATATTCCGAACCACCAGTGACCGCAAAGAACCGCAGGAAGCTCCGCAGTATTCACCCGATCCATTTCTTGTTATATAAGGGTCATGTTAAGATAAGAGAAAGAACGGGGTACTAGCTCCCATTTGAGCAGAGCACAAGGGTCATGTTAACTGGGAAGAAATGTCAGCTGGCGAGTTTAGCTTATCAACATGTTTGTGATACATGTTATGAATATGTTATCTAGATGTATTAACTACTTTATAGTAAAGGATTAATTGATGTAATAACTAATCAAATTTCTTATAATTATTAGTACTTACTTTACCAAAACAAATAGTTTGAGTATATTTTCAAATCCAATGAAAAACTTATTTGCCAATTATTGTTTTGCTATCAACATTTTCTCTTCTATTTCAAACATATTTAAATTAAATTAAGTTCTAGCTTAATTTAAAACACAACAGTAACAATACAAATACAAAATCTATTTTCAAAAAAAATGCAAGAAATTTGCAAGTTAAGTAAGTTCATCCTTATCCAGGCTTAAGCATATAGGCACCTATTTCTTGAGTTTAGTTCGCAATATCTATAAAATACAGTAAACATCAAATACTGAATTTATCTGCCAGATTGTAAAATGCTCAAAGTTAATAGGAATATGTAATTCAATAGACTTTCTAACTAATTTTATAGAGCTCAACCTCTTATCGCGTTACTTACCTGCCTAGAAAATCTCATTTGACAATATGAACAAAGTAAAGTAATGAAAGCGAAAACTTGACATTTATGAAATCGCAATTTTTAAATTTCAATACTCTCAACCTTTAACGAGTAAATAAATAAATAAAGCTTTTATATGTTCAGCAAAACAAACTCATTATCTTCAACATAAAAAAATCCTCAAAATATTCATTATTATAAACATAAAATTAAGTAACATATATAAAGTATTTATATATATTGGCTGTTAAATAAGCCAATATTATAGGCTCATTAAGTTATAGGAAAACTAATCAAACAATCATTGAATTACTGATTCAAAGCTCAATAACAATTTATTAACTTTGACGGTAATAAACAAAATTTGATGGTTTTGTTTTCTTTGCTTAGATGAAGAGACAAAAAATGCAGGGAATTTATTCAAAAAATTTAACTCTTTCATCTATTACCGCCGTACGAAATTAAAGTATAAATATCGCTTACACTTTCATTTGTCACATCATCAAACCATAAAAGTCTCTGTAATAAAATAACAGCAGCAAGTCAAGCACCGTCGCTGCTGCGGATTTAAAATGTACAATAAAATTCTTTATAATCATCATCATCAACAAGTAATTTTCCCCACCTTAAGACTTTTACTATTAATAACAATATTGCTTACTCAACCACTTGACTTTTTAATAGGAAAAAAGCGAAAATTAATTTTGAGAAATTCACACAAAAAAATTTAAAAATTAAAATATCTAAAAAAAAATATTTTTAAAAACATTTTTTACAATTGCACAGAAAAATACAACAAAATATCAATTCAAGAACCAAAAATGGTTAGATGACAAGAGAGTTGAGTATTTAAAATAACGATATAACGAAATAACAAAACAAAAGCAATAAACAATAAACAAATAAACAGACATCCAAGTTGGACACTTGGACAGACAGTTAAAAGCATACAATCTTACAGATACTTTAATGAAGTGCATAAAAAGAAAATTAAATTCAATTGAAAATAAAAGCCACGCAATTCAATGTTACGCATACGCATAAATTATATACTACTTGCTACTCGCTACTCTACTCCACAATGTGCCCATATTCCATACTCCATACTCGATACTCCAGACAATATGAGCAACAACAATAACATTAACATTAACGACATTAACAGCTGCAATAACAGCTACAATAACAGCAACAATACAACGCTGCTATGGCACTATTAACAGCATTAAAAACCTTAACGACCAACATTCAAAATGCAATAAAAATTAATAGAAATATTGAATAAAAGATTGGAAAAATTGGAAACAGGAAAAATGATAAACAAAAAACGAAAAAAAAACCAAAATAGAAAAACAGCAAAATAAAAAAAAGTAAAAAAGAAAAACTTTCTTTTATCAAATACAAAACTGTCAACAACTTAAAATGCACCAACAGCTGCAACTACCCAAGCCGGCAACTATAGATTTCGATTTGGTTCGGTTTGGTTGGTAGTAGTAATTGTTGGAGGTGCTGCCGTATTGCCGCGGCTGCTAAAAAATGTTTTGTTTGCTGAGTTTCTGCATTATTTTTCGTACAATTGTTGACATGAAATGATTCATGAAGCATTTAAACTTAAAAATTTTTTACTGACCAAGCAGCTTCCAATTAAGTTTCAGTGTTTACTTTCAGTTGCAAATTTGCACAAAGCAGCCACTGTTGTAATTCAATTTTCAAAATTTATAGGCCGTTAAAATGATAAAGTCAAACGGACGTAAAATTGATACTTCAAACCACCAACAAACCAACAAACCTCGCTATGCAAATTGGTAAATTTGAAGTAAAATAATTTGCATTGCATTCAATAATCTATGAAATACATCAAATCAATTTGTGACACACCGAATGCACAGTTAATTTTGCATAGGTGATAGATGGAAGAGTATGGGAAAACCATTTTCATTCACAATTGCTGCATATAACAACGTTATACTTGTCTGTAGAGACGTCTCTGGTCTTCATGTTAAAATATATTGTCTTTAAATTTAAGCGAGAATATGCAAATGAATTAATAACAAGAAAATTAATTACTGGAGTTTGTTTTCACTGCTACAAATTAATAACTATTTAAAAAAAATATACCTAAGCTAGTGTTTTTTCAATTTATTTTGTACTAATCTACTGGTGGCGGAACTTAACCACCTGTAGACTAGCTAGGATCATGTATAGACACATATACGAGGAATAGTACACCAAGGAGGTTATATCGTCTAACCTTAGGAACTGTAGAACATTAATTGGTGTGTTGACAGGTCACTGTCTGGTCGCATCACATGCCCTCAAACTAAACCTAATTCACAGCGATGCTTGTAGAAAATACACCTGTAGAATAGCTAGGATCATGTGTAGACACATATACGGGGAAAAATCCACCAAGAATATTATATCGGCTAACCAAAGAAACTGTAGAATATTAATTGGTGTGTTGACAGGTCACTGTCTGGTCGCTTCACATGACCGCAAACTGAACCCAATTCACAGCGATGCTTGTAGAAAATGCACCTGCAGAATAGGTAAAATCATGTGTAGACACATATACGAGGAAAAATCCACCAAGGATGTTTAATCGTCTAACCGGAAGAACTGTAGAACATTGTCAGGTCAATGTCTGGTCGTATCACATGCCCGCAAACTAAACTTAATACACAGCGATGCTTGTAGGAAATGCAACATGACGGATGCAAAGGAAACTCTAGAGCAACTGCTGTGTAATTGGCCAGCTCTCTCGAGAACTCGACAAAAATAATTGGGGCTGTCAGTTTTACCGGACTGGAGCACATACCTGTTGATCTGTTAAAATCCTTATAATATTTGCTAATAAAACGCTCAACCCAAGTGATGCACACAATCGCTAAAAAAGACTCTGGTTTGGTATCGCAATGGACCTTAATAGTCTACGCGTGGCTTTCTTGATATGCTAGCATAATCCAATCTAGTGTTTTTTCATTCTTCTGATCACTTCACAAACCGATTTCGATAACAGTTTCAGTTCAATTGATTATTAGGAACAATCGATTTTTTAGTATACAAATCTCTCAATTTTAGTACTGCAGCTACAATTTTCTCATCACGATGACAAACCTTTTTATAAAAATAGAGATTTTTATTACTATTTCAATATCTTCCATACTATAGCGTCGCGAATTCAGTAATGAACTACAACTGTTTATATTTAAATTTCAGACATAAGTTCACATTTACTATTAATAACATAATCTTATAGCATTGATTATGTTACCTAAATTCTATAGAGCAACATTTGGTAGTACACTGTGAGGCTATTGAAGTGTTACCAACTACACATAGGTGTATCTGTTAAACTGATATTGCCAACTACGTAACTATTGCCATAAAATTCTTAATTATTTAATTTTAACTCTGTCAATAAATTAATAATCGCGACCATTTAATGCATATTGGTAAACAATAAGTTCAAAAATGACATAAAGCAAGAGGATGTTCCACTGGATTAAATATTGGGTGCTTTTTAGAACCCTTTTTTTCTACAAAACTGAATTTTATAAAATCACTGGAAAGCCGTAAATTACTTAATTTTGAAAACATTGTTCACGGTTACATTATATTCATTGAATATATATAACAAATATATATATATATATATAATATAAAATACACATATATAGGCATGACAAATAAATATTATCTATTTTAGTTGCATTTGTTTTTCTTCAACTTCTTTTTTCTATATTTTATCGTTTTCAGAATATCAAAGGAGTTAATTGACATAAACGACATTTACTAACAAATACTCAAATTTTGTAGAGAATGGAGAGAATGTTAAATGCAGCACAACGTCTTTAGAGATATCAACTTAGGTTAGATATTTCAGATAGCATTGGGTTCTACTCTGGAGTGTATGAATCCATTAAACTTAATAAATAGAACAAACAATATCAGGAAGCAAATACTGCTACAAAATATCTGTAAAGTGCTATTAAATGACATAACTATTTTCATAAGTATATAAACAGTTCTCTTCCGAGTAAAGTTGAAATATATTTAAAGTTAATATGTACTTTTTTGAGAAACACTATTCATTTGTACCTCTGGTCATGCTTATTGTTTTGCGAGTAATATGAATTAATTTCAATTTGTTTTTTACTATATCAAATTATGCACCTCTGTTTGCTCTATTGTATCACCTCTATTTGCTCTACTTAACTGTAATGCATAAGAATATATGCATAAATTGTCGTTCTACATTTAATTACTTCAAATCAGAACATCTATTGTTAATTGAAATGATTTTACTAATATAACATTAATAAATTTGTCAGATTATCTTAATGCCAACAATGTGAAGAAACTATCTGCAACTATTTCTTCCATCTCATGTACTATCTATTTATATATATTTGTGAGCATCTCTTGCTCAGGTAATTATTCTGTACTTCCAAATTTAGTCAACTACTACGGTTTAGACCTAACACACTTACTCCACATCATGTACTCTATTCACATATTTAACGGAAAATTATCTACGGCATGAAAAAATCCGTGGTTAAGAGCTATATAAAACAGCTACTCTTTTTGTATGCAGCTGGCATAAAAACACAACTAAAACTCTTTGGAACACCTAGCTTTAAAGAGCAGAAATTTGTGCCTCTTAATTGAATTAACTATCTATTAAAATTTGCTAATCATAAGCGATGTGTTTACAGGACCCTCCGTTTGATATTGGATATCGGGACGCATCAGGTTTCTACTTAGCTTAAAGCAATCATCTACCTACACAAGTGTCTAAAATATCAAATTCAATTATTTCTGTCTAGTAAAAACTATAAGATCGTTACACCTCTAATGGAGTAAAATTATAAACCATCTACATTATCTTTCTTTGGAACCTTACAGATGACTATCAGTGGTAAGGTGAAAATCTTCCATATAGACTGCGTATCACACTAAATACATTAAATCTGAAAAGAACAATAGGAAAAAAATAACCAATATCAAACATTAAGCTGATCCTCCATCAGAATTTAAATTGCAAGAAATATAATATTATATCATATATATAATATATATGTTATATATCATATATATTATATGATTTGCATTGTACCAAAATCTATAGTAGGACTTTGCATATTATATGCAGATAGAGTGCCATCGTCAAGGCAAAATTCTAAATCAACTATATAAGGAAACAACTCTTTTGACGGTGGCAATTTTTATAGGATGTCTGCAAGATCTGAAAGAGATGAATATCAGACACTAGAAAACAAAGCAAGAATCAGGGAAGAACAAAAGGTGTTGCAGAACAAGTTTATGTTCTAAATAAATTATATACTTATGATAATATTGATAATGATAATATTGATGATGATAATAATGATGGTGATGATAATACTGATGATGATAATAATATTTATTTTGATGATGGTGATGATAATAATGATGATAGTACGTTTTACCTGTAAATACCCGTACTTATTTATTAATTTCCGGTGTATTTTTTAAACCGTTTAGAACAAACAATTTCTGTTCGGCAACATATGGCAGTTGTTGTGCATTTGGCTATATTCTTTCCTATCTTCCAACTCTAACAAAACACTTAATGAAGTGACATTCGCTTCTTAGGTCAATAAAAGTATTAAAACTATGTCAAAGTTTCTCTTTTATTTGTAGTATTTTATTTATTTTATTTATTTATTTTCCTGCATATCTAAAAATTATTTTAAAATATTCACAGTTAAACAATTAATCCTAAGCCGCGTACTGGGCTATAAGCAGTTTGATTACATTTTTATGTTGCCGATAGATTCATTCATATATGCTGTATGCTATATGCTATAATAGTAGCATATATGCATCAAATTGTATTATATTTTTTTTTGTTAAATTTTTCAAAACAATTTATATCAAAACAAAATATTAAAAAAAATATTTTTTTAAATTTCCTTATTTTTCTTTAATCTATTGAAATCTAAAAATAAGCATTAGTTTTTTTCTCGTTGCTTGATTTTTGTCATCTCCCAGATTACTCTTATTTTCGTGGTTCCATTAAATTCACACATTACATTAACCCCGAAGGTATGAACCATTTGAAATTATTTGAAAGCAAAGTATAAACCACTTTCGGTCCGAAAATAATTTATACTCATTTTTCATTGGAATTAGTTCGCTGAATGACTTAACCTCAACTTGCGAAAACATTGCACTTCAATGGCACTAAGTCACAATAAAAATCGCCTAAAGGCGAGCTGTAAATGTCCTCCTTTATAATTGTAAATACGATTTTACAAGTACAGCAGCGCCTTCCTCAGGGGCATCAATGAAAATTCTCATGACAGCCAACTTTCGGCAGATACTATTTCGGTTGGTAAATATTTTCATTTTGACTCTTTATCATGGGAAGAAAATCATTTTCTTAACTGATGAAAATGTCTGTGCTGAGTTATTTTAAAATACATTTCGTGCTGTTGAAATTTTTCGGTTTAGTTAAAGCAAACCGAATAGTTCGCTGAAACTATTAACATATGTCTGTGATTTTATGTTTCTCCTAAAATTGCTTTGTTGCTCTACCAGGCTTGCATATACCACATACTGAATACAGTTAATGGCTTATTCGTATGTTGATTTGCATATAAATTGAGTGACAACTTTGTAGAAAAATATTTTAATAAATTTCTTTAGTAAAAGTCAGCCAAATCAATTGAAGATTTACAAAGCAGATTTGTGAAGGCTTGCGGACTTTTTACAAAGACCAGAGTTGTCCAGTATTGCTCACTTATTTGTGTTGGGTACAATAAATGCAAGGAATTTTTAATATTATTTTCTACTTCGTTGTTTCTATACCTGGAATAATAGATTTAATGCAATTGGAGTCAAAATTTTTAAAAGGGGTCACAATAATGTCACAGTTGCAAAACATAATGACTTTTTACATGACGAAGTTTAGTTTATAAAACAAATGAGCAATTCGAAATATAAAAGCTCAACATTTCTGAATTCTTTGGAAACCCACACACAAACTGCAGTTGATTTAATAATGAAAAAAATTAAAAGAATTGCAACGACAACGACTATACGAGTACGACTAATACTTTTCATTTCAGGAATCCTTTTCATATTCGATATAAAGAAGTAAAAATATTTTTGCAGAAAAAATAGTTGAAAATATCGCATAACTTTGCGACATTTTCGCATTTAACCTGAAACATAGTTCAACCAAGCTAAAAATATATAAAATATAGTGTAGTCTATGTATTATCTTTGTATTTGTAAACTTATATCCGACTGCACATAACTAACTACCAAAGGCACCACCATCGGCTTTGGCAATTTGGAAATGCGGCATAAAGCCAACACCAATAAGGCGTAAAGGAGTGAAGTTATATATAAAAATGTTCAAAGAAAAACGAGCGCAAAACAAGGCATAAATCATGTTTATTGCATTTTTGCCTGGCACCAATGCAACCGAAGAAGTGAACTTTCGAGGCATACCGCTGGCATCTTTGTGGCATAATAAAATATATATGCATCCATATTTTCATATTTTTGTTTTGTCTTAAATTTTGCAAAAAAAACAAAAAAAAAATATTTCGGTTTCTTGGTTTATTTATCTCGATTCTCTTTTTATAAACATTACTTAAGGTAGAATTAAGTAGCAAAAAAATATAAACTTGCTCAACAGAAACTCATGATGTCAAATCTGGTAATTTGCTACAATGGAACAATTTTAAGGTATAAAAAAGTCTTTTAGTTAATCACTCATGACATATTTATTATTAAATAAAAATCGTTTACTCATAAAGAACCTTTGAATTTTATTATAGTTCATATAAATATGATTTTGCATTAAGGCATTTGATCTATACCAGTATACGCTACAATATATATGGATATATATTATACATTCATATTCAAAACTGTACCCTTTATACGTTGTCTACAATAAATAAGTTTAAGTTCGTTATGTATTATGATAACAATTCTTAAATAGTTTTCCATTGATAATAATATAATAAAAAGAAACATTCATAGTAACTATAGCACAATAGATCTTACAAGTCACAATATACAATTTTCCCTTCTAATATTAATATATAGCTCGAGTTTTACTCAGCAATAATAATTAACTTTCTATGACTAAAAATAAATATCTCTATTCTGATACGTTTTTCATGATAATTATACAACAATCGATATTATAGGCATTACGCTATTGTACCCTTTAATAATAACAATACATAATATTGCTTAATAAAAATGCAAATCCAATAATTACTGGTTTTATTGCCTCCTATATATTTTTATAGGCTTTTTATAAGCATTTCGTCATGCAGATTCGGTGTCTTAACTTATTGTACTTAATTAAATATCAATTAATCGGTTTCATTTTAAAATATAAAATATAATGATTTTAAAATTTAAGATATATCGTCATTCTAATTCACCTACCTATATTTAATAGCAACTTTATTAATATTTCTCTGTCAGTTTTTAGCTGACAATTGTTTACTTTTTTCCTTTGTTTAATAGGAATAGTATATAGTAGAAAAAACCACAGTAATGTTTTCCACTGTATTTTCAATAGTTTATTAAAGTACATATAACGAAGTCCTTACTGTGACATAAAAATTTTATTATCCATGTTATCAAGGATGGCAAAATCTCTGCAATGCTTAACTTTTGGAAATTAGGTGGAACAAGAGCTAAATAAACTTTAGGGCACCATAATGAAATTGTGCTTTTTTTACCAAATGAGATTTGATTTACATTCACTTTCTGTGAGAATCTAATGGGATTTGGTTGAGTATTGCCTGGTCGATTTCATACCACTTACAGATAACATTAGATTTGCGATGTTTTTTGCTGACAGTTTAACAGGAATTGTTTGAATATTACCACAACAAAGAGGTCAAGAGTTACACAACGTACATACTCCAAACGTTCTGCTTTATAAAATCTTTCAGGAAGCTCCTTCAATGGGGCTTCGTTACGTGAATGGGGACTATAAGGCGACATCGAGCTAAGCTAGGTCCATCTCATCACAAGTTAATATGAGGTTATGCCGCTGTACTGTTATTCTTCTACTTGTCTCACAATGTCTAATCTGAAAATTAGACTCGTATTTAACAATGCATCCAGCTTATTATGAAATAAACAAAACTTTTATCGGACATTACGAGAAACATAGAATAAAATAGACTTTGTAAGTAATTAAAGAAAAAAGTGCTTGTTCCTGTCCATAGTAGTAATGTTAACAATATCCATTTATCTCTTTTCTTTAACTATTCCTTTTTTATTTTCTTGTTATTTTTTCAAACAATTTTAATTCAGTGCCCTGTGATATATTAAATATATATGTTATATAATATAAGTATACATACAATAATTTTTTAATTATAAATTCATTTTCTTTTTAGTTACTTAAATTATTAAAATGCTTAAATAACGTATTCAATATTATACTATTTCATTTTATTCAACAGACTTCTCTAACAGCTATATTTAAATGATATAAGAATACTTTGTACGAGTTCCATTATATAGTTAATACCAGATAACTGCTGTGATCAGCGTTTCTCAACGGAAGCGTACGTTTCACCAAAGGGCTAAGTGAGACAATTTGGAATTAGATTTAAATTGCTAGTATTTATTTTGGAATAATGAAAAGTAGGAAGTCTCGCCATAAAGAAACATTACAGAGTGACTTAGTAGTAACTTTCTAAGGAATAAGTACACGTACGGAAAAAAGTGATTAGTAGGGAAAGTGATAAGTATAGTTAAAGTTCATGTTTTCTCCAAAATATTGTACAAGAAAATAAAAAAAAATTGTCTTCGTTTGAATACATAAGTATAAATATCTTTCCAATCATCTTATCTTTTCTTTCCAAGGTCTTTTCCAGACGACCCTTGTATATGTTAAGAATGGGTATTTCTCTAATTAGCTTACCTCTTTGTAAACGACTTTTGTGTATGTTACTTCGGAGGCATAAAAATTCGTATAGCTTTTAGACGGATGCAAACGCTGGCTATGACTGTAAAAACTATAATTATTATCCAACGCTGGCTTAAACTATAAATAATATAATTATTGTATAAATAGCTCAACAAGTGTTTAAAAGAAAACCAAGTGTGTCGTACTTAAAACTAGCAATATTTTACATTTACTACAATATTTTGTTATGGTTTTTGAAATTTTTATTTTAACTGCCTCCTCAGTTTCAATATTAGGATTGTAACAACCAATTTCCATTATCTTAATTACAAATAGTTTAATTAAATATTTTACAATATTATTTTATATTCTCAAGAACAGATGTAGTGAACGAATATATTTAATAACAATAAAATAAAAAAAAATAATTATTAGAATAAAAAATAGTGTTACATCATCAGGTTCTCGGATAGAGTAAAATTTGACATTTATTAACAACAATAAGATTCTTTATAAAACTTTGCTTTAAATGTTGCACTGTCAATTATTTTAACATAAATCATCATTATTATTGCAAAAATTTGTAGTGGTTAACACAGTAACTTGGTTTTGGTCCATTAACATTTAGTTTTGTCTACTCTTATTGCAACTGAATACAAATGACCCATATTTCACTACTCACACCGATTCATATGAATTGTTTTGTGCGAATCGACAACTCATAGTGCTCAATGTCATTTTGTTCATTATGTGTAACGCACAGTTGAAACAAAAATATAAATATTTTCCCACCAACAGTCTAAAGTATGCAATTAGTCAAACCTTGTCAAGTCTTAATTGAGCAATAAAAAATATAATTAAAACCAGCTTAACTTCTACTTTAACTACTTGAGCTCATAACGCGAAATCAATAAATTTCGCAAAATAAATGGCAACACTCCCTCAAGCAATGCATTTGTCAAAGCATACGCGCCAATAAAGTTGACCGACGTATTACCTACGATGACCAATAACTTTGAGATTATTTTATAAATGAGTTATTTTTGTGGCATTTTGAATCAAAGAAAATAAAGACTCACCTTGAAGGTTATCTGCTGCTGGCTGCAGATTATATTTTTATATCTTTTTGCTACATACATAATTTTTTATTTTAATCACATGCGCATGCGCATGCACCAACAAATTCTCAGCAATTGACTGACTTTCACTTAAAAACGCAACAGCAACAGCAGCGACAACGACAACAGCAACAGCAACAGCAGTAACTACAAAAGTACTAACAACACTAGCAACACTAGCAGCAGCGTAAGCAATATCGGACGGAATATCAGCAACACGTTGGCCAAGTTGATTATAGATTGCATGTAATTTGATGCTGCAGCTGACTCCAATTGCGTCGCATGTGTGTGCGAATAAGTATCTGCAAGTACTCGTACTAAAGTCGTATTTTATACCTCATAACTTTTGAAATTAAATTTTCAAAATGCAAATTTTTTGAGGAAAAACATTATTTTTTGGATAAAAAAAGCGTATATTTTTTGCAATTAATGCAATTTTGTAATATAATGTACGCGACTTTGTTATTTTTTTTTTTTGTCTTTTCAGTACGGTTTCATATAACCGCGCACAGCCTTAAAGTTTCCCATGAGTAAATTATAAGCAATGAAATTATTAATCAAAACAGCCGTGTATGCATACACGGTTTTGTATTGTTTTCGGTGAGGAACTTGTACCTGACCTACTCAAAACTTGCACACTGAAATTGAGGGTTTTAATGAGACGAGCCCACATCGCTCCATGACTGATGCGGCGGCTGAAGTTGTTGTGGTTAATATTGATTCCTAATGTGCTGAGGCTGATTTATGAAAAATTAATTAACATGATCAGATTTTTTAAATGAAACCTAAACAAAAAAACGGCTTTTAAATTTTTTTTTGTTTATAAAAATAATAAATAACAATTAATCTTAGCATTTACTTTTTTGCATAAATAATTAATATTAAATTGTGGCGAATTGTGGTGAATTGCGGTGTATTGAGTCAAATTGGCTTAAATTCCTCGGTAGTAAAATAAAATTTAACTGCTGTTATGTTGGTTCATTAATTAGATTTTGCTTAACATATACACTACATATGTGGGTGCCACAATATTGGTTTCTTTTACTACAAATTTAAATTACTTTTTACAAAATTTTTTTGTTTTTGGTATATGTATAATATCGGCCAACATAAATCGTTGCTGGTATCATATAACACTTCGAACTCTTGTCTGTAAAAACCAATAAGCTTTAATTTATTTAAATTATTAATTGTAATTTGTTTACACATGCGAAAAATGTTGTTTATTTGTTGTTGGCAATTTGCATAATCGCAGGAACTTCACCGTTGCTGCTTTTCATATTTTGTTAATTTATGACGTTGTAATTGGTTACGCCACCGTTTAGTCCAATTAAATACTAAAAATATTTCAATGCAAGTACAGACACTATTATGCAAGTATCTCAGGCGAGAAAACGTATAATATATACAATAATTAAAATAATTTATTTTGTTAATAAAAATGTTCGTGCTAAGTTATATGAGCAACATGAGAAGTTCTTACTCAACATTATTACTACTTCGCTCTAACATTACTCATACGCCACAATAGCCGCAAATTCAAAAATCACACAAAAATCGCAAAAATCATGAAAAAATAATTACAATGTTGTTTAATTTTTTTTTTATTCCAATTTTTTTATTTTTGGTTTGTTTTTAAATTGACATTTCCTTTAGTAAAACATTAAATGCAATATGCAATATAACATTTGTGATGTTAAGGAAACATTTTTAAAAACCAACAGCCACACATAAATCTTTTTAACATTCTCTGTTATGTGTCACGGTTGAAGGACTGCAAACAATATGTTAACATAAAAAATGTTTAACATAGAAAAAAACTAAAAATATATAACAACATTCAGTAGGTTACCGAGTTGTAATAATGTAAATAATATGTTGAGTGAGTATTTCGTTATTGCATTATGGACTGCATTTGTGACTTTGAATTTAAATGTTCAAAGTTTATTATATATGAATTGTGAATCTAAATATATTTTAAAATTGAAAAAAAAAAATTTATATTGAAATAAATTCTAACAAAAAAGTTTTCCATTACAATAACATATTATATGAGACATATATGGTGACGAATACAACAGTAATATATGAATTTCATGCTGAAAAACTATAATATACTTTCAAAACTGTTATTAGGCAAAACAATAATTACAATATAAAATATATGATAGGATTAAGTAAAAGCTTTTACTGCATTTATATGTTATTTTTACAATTTGAAATAGTACTAAAAAAGATACCAGAGAGAATAAATAAAACTGAGTCTAAATTTGAAATAATAATGACAACAATATCATAAAATTAAAACTAAAAATGTGACAACTTTTTAAAGGTGAATTCTGTCATTAATACACTAAACTAATTTAATTATTACATTTATGAATCAAGTGAATTTAAAAACAGTCGTTTTTGGATATCGCCAAATATCTATCATCAATCGTATTTATAAAAATCTGTTGGTTAGTACTATTACCACCCTTATCTAACCCAACCCAGCAAATAATTAAAATGCAAGTTTATCAATATCTTTTTAGACGCACAGATAATAGCCGACTAATAAATACATAGACGTATATCATCCTTTGTCTTTTTTTTACCTCACATGAGTCAAATTCCGACCAAAAGCCAATATCTGTGGCATTCCTATCCGTACAGATAACTGCGTGGCAACTCAGACGTAGTTCCGAAACATGGTACAAAGAGTCTTTATAAACCTACTGAGTAAAAAACAAGCGTACAAGATGAGAATGACTCTCAGTTAAAATCCGGAATAGATATGTATAGATGAGTTTAAGATGAGAAAAGCTTACATTAGGTTAATTTTGGTGACTGTAATTCAGGCAGTTAGGTATTGTTTCTTAGCGATACCAGTTAGAGCTAAGCTTATGGAGATTTTGTGACAAACAAACTTTATTCTTAAACCAAAACCACAAAGCATTTTTTTAAAATTTTTTAAGACGTGTTTTTAGACCTAACCGTAGTGAAGTTTAAACCCATATCCTGTTAGTTAGCAGAAAAATTTTTAAACTCAAATGATTAAACACGGAAAGAAGATCTAAATTTAAAGTATGCAACCGAAAATAGACTAATTTGAAAACCAGCTGTCAACTGTCAAATTGAAGTATTTAGACAAGATAAACCACTCTAAGACCGAAAGCATTTAAATTAACGCTGACAACAGCACAATATAGGGTACGAACATTATTAATCAGATAATAAAGAGAGAAAGCGTTCTTCTTGATGTACCTGTATATTAGAATTCCGAAAATTAAAGCACTTTTCGAGAACAGTATATATCTAACAGACAACAGAAATCTAAACTTGCAACGCTTGCGATCAACGTTTCACCCACTTACTTACTGAAATGGCCGTAATACAGCATATCTTTCCAGGCATCTTTGCTGCAAGCGCGCCTTCTTCAGACTCGTACATCTTGTGCAGTTAGTGCTTACCCAACTTGATCCCTCTACCATAATATGTTTTTAACTATAGCAATATCATTTATTCCTGTGACATGACCAAGCCAGCAAAGCCTCTAAATGTTAATTCGCTGAAGTGTATTAATGTCATGATAAGGTTCGTACAAATAACGATTCATGCGAGTGCAATAGTCGTAGAAGACCAAAGAAATTAGGAAGAACTTCTCTACCAAAAACTCAATATGCTGTTTCATCATTCTGTAGAATATGCAATCTATGAAGTTTAAGCTTTATCCATCGGGATAGAGCTCTACATCATAATTGCCTACTAAGCCTTTTTAAATATTTTTAATACTTTATGGTTTTGAAAGTATTAAAAAGACTAGTAATTTGCAATTTTTTAAATATGATTATAATCATATTAAACCTATAGTATTAAATTATTTAAAAAAACCGTTTTTCTGAGAAATTAATGTCAATATTTTTAAATTTTGGAGAAAATGTATGATATAAATTATTTAGAAAATGCTATCAACTTCTGCTTTTATCTGCCTTATTGAGTCACATTACATTTTATAAATTTTGTAAGCCAAGGCGTATGAGTTATTACGTGTGCGCCTGAAGAGGTCACAGATTTTAATATTTAAAAAGTTCTATTCCTTGTATGTGAAAATATTTATTACCAATTTATATGCTTCTATTAAATATAATTTTTTTCTTTTATCTTTATATATTTCCTACATTTATTATATATTATATTTCTTTTTATTTTGCAGTTTCTTGGATGAAAATTTTGCCTTGGACTAAATCAAAAAATACGTGCTTCAACCTTTTTGCTAAATATTTTATAAGAAAGTCTAAGACTCTGAAAAAAAATAAGTAAGTTTTATTGTAAAAATAAAAACGTATAAATATAAAATGCAACAATATAATAAAATGTGAAATGCACAATTTTAAATTACATCACATTAAAATTGTCATAATGGCGAGTAAAAATACACAGTAACTGGAATCAACACACGAGAAATAATTTGGAAAAAATGTTAACAAATCTTGTTAATTTCCATTTTTCTATGCAAATTTTAACTTCCTCAAGTTAAATTATCACCAAAAAATATTTGAATAAAAAAGTTGAAAGACAAAAAAAAAAACTTTTGACATTTCTACAAAATTGCTGACTGAAGTATCTGAATGCAAGTTGCAATTGCATTACATATATACATATATATAAGTATAGTATATATATATATATATATTATTTTAACAAGCCATATGCCTGCTACTGACTTTACTTTATGGCATACAAAATCACTGACACTATAAAGCAACACCAACTGTCAACTCTGGTAGACGAACGAGACAAGGAACAGACAAAAATTGTCAAACGAGTAGACAAAAGTGGACAGACAAACTACTACTATAGACATATATACAGACAGCTGGACAGACATATGTACATAACAATACAATATTGAAACAGACAGTTGAACACGGACTTGTAAAAAACGATAACGACTACCACATAAATATATTACAATAAAAGCGACAACAACATCCAATTTGATAACAACTTCCCAAAATGTTAAAATATTTTAGTCCAACAACAGTAACGGTAACAGTAACAATAACAGCAGCAACAATAACAACAGCAACAACAATTGCAACTATAATAGCAACGATAAAAACAACAACAAATGTAATAATATAAACAATATAAAGAAAAATTCCTACTTTTCTATGTGAAAAAAGAAAAGAAAATAATGCTAAGAAAATCACTTTTATTGCAATATTTTTCACTATCACTTGACTAAACGCTTTTGCTTTATTATAGATTTATACTGGGTGATTTAAGTTTCCATCAAACAAATGTAGTAAAGATATTGCGTAATTATTCTGAAAAGGAAATAAAAGTTATTATTGTAATTATGATAACAATATAACATATATTATATGTGAATTACATATATTATATGCAATACTGAACTATTATCGGGAATCCAAAACATACCCGAGAAAAAAATCCTGACTTACAATTCAATCATATAATATACATTGTGACCGAAAAGTTTCCGGTCATAAATAAATAAAACGCAAAATTCTTAATCTTCATCAATATTTATTTTATCTCCTTCAAAATATGCTCGCATTAGAAGCGATACACAAATGCCAACGTTTCTTCCAATCATCAAAACATTTTATAGGCGCTTTCCGGTATGGCTTTGAGTTCCCTCTGCGAATTCTGTTTTACGTCTTCTATGGATTCAAAACGCGTTCCTCTGAGTGGTAATTTGAGGTTGGGAAACAGGAAAAAGTCACACGGTGCAAGATCAGGTGAATACGGTGGCTGTTCGATGGTATTTATTGAATGTTTGGCCTTAAAATCGTTGATAATGTTGAACAAATTGAGGTGAATCGGAACAAGCCGGGCGTTGACACGTCGCATACACAAATTGTCCACCAAAATCAAACGAGCCATCTCACGACCGATGCCTAGCTCTCGTGCTATCTCTCTAACACTCACATGAGGATTTTTGAACACGATTTCCTTTGCCTTTTCAATGTTTTCGTCGGTGGTAGAGGTCGAAGGTCGTCCAGAACGCGGCATGTCTTCGACGGTCGTACGACAGTCCTGAAAGGCTTTGTACCACTCATAAACTTGAGTTTTCGATAAAACTGATTCCCCATAAGCCTTTTGTAGCATTCGCAACGATTCTGCACACGAAATTTCGTTCGAAAAACAAAATTTGATGCAAACTCTTTGTTCAATATTTTTTTCCATTGTTTTTTTCGCAACGCACTACTGAGGTGAACTGGTTTCAACAGCTGCCGTAAACGAAACTGTCTGACAGATCGCGCTCATTTTTGGCATAGTAATTAAGGACATGCTGGCCAAACTACATAAACTTAAAATATCGAAAAATATACAGCGCGCGAATTTTAAATGAGAACCTCCGAAAACCTTTCGGTCACAATGTACCTGATTTTATAGCATTACTCTTGACCGTCAGCATGCAGCTCTTATGTTGGAAAAATGCAGAAAATTTGAATTAAAATATTCAGACAAATAACCGTTACGCCATTATATCTTAAAGACTTACGTATCCAGGACAATCTTAAAGTTTAAGCTATTTTTACAGATATCACAGTAACATACTATTAGTTATAGTTACAGAGGTTATTGCTTCATACATGGACTAAACAACATGTATCAAATGAAATTACATCAGCATTATAATCATATGACTTAACAGTAGCTTTCAGGCCCTATAGTCTCCAGATTAAAATGAAAACCCATAATACTAAGTTCATATAATGGTGTTATGAAGCACTATAATTTTGATTCAATTTCATTAACCTTTCTTATAACTTTCAAGTTTTATTAATTTCTAGTAAGAAATTTTGTCCATTTATAGATGTATATACTCTTAAGTAGTGGTTTTCTTTGAAAGACGTATACCGCACAGAAGAGTTGGCACTTTAATTGCTAACGGGGCAGATGGATTTTCAAAGATAGCAAGATTGAATTTTTTTTAAAAATACACTAAAAACGGCGGTTACTTCTTATATCACCCATTATATGGCTGTTACCATACCATTCCATAGTACCATACTTACTTACTTACTTAGTTGGCCATCACAGACGTGGGTCGTCCTTGGCCGCGTATAGTAGCCTCCGCCAGTCAGCCCGATTAATTGCTTTCTGACGCCAGTTGTTAGTACCCAGCACCTCCAAATCGTTGGTCACCTGGTCCTTTCACCGAAGTTGCGGACGTCCTCTACCGCGTTTTCCACCTACGGGTACCGAATCAAATACATTTTTAGCCGGAGCACTTTCTTCCATTCGCACGACATGATTAAGCCAGCGTAGCCGCTGAATTTTTTTTTTAGTACCATAGTACCATACGCCTGCATAATTAGCAATACTCTTAAGAAATTTGACCTTAAAATTTGCACCCTGTATTAGTATTAGCTTTGCACGTTACTCCTAACTTCATGAAGCATCACAATCTCGTGCAGTAATTGCAGCAACTGCTGCATGTCAAAAGCAAGCAACATTTCTAGTGCAAAATTCAATGGGAGAAAATGTAAAATTATTGCAAGCGATAAAAAAGAAACACCAATCTAAGAGCTTCCCAATGATGCCACAATACATCATGAAGCAAACGAAATTGCAGACTCCCACATACCAAAACACAAAGGCATCGATTCTCATGAATATGCAGCAGAGACATGCTTGGAATTTATACGTTTGCCGTGTTGAGCTTCAGTGAACCACACAACATCCAACAGCCAAGTGCTTCCTCAAAGTTGATCTTTTGTCTTGCATTTATCTTTTTCTTTTTTTGTTTTTGGAATTATAAAGTTTTTACTCTTATTGTACTTATTGTAGCCACGTCAACCTGTGCGTTGATTTCGCTTCATATTGAATAAAAGCAGAGTTGATGTAGCAGAAATATTTTGAAATGTCGCTCTGTCTTGTAAACATTTTTGCTCGTTCCACATTTAACTTATACAACCGACTGCACTTGTCTAACTGAGCTACTTTGAGATTGGCCTCCTTATCCTCTGTGCACGGCTTATTTATATGTACCATATTTATATGCTGTGAAACATTAAATAACACCAAGAAATTCTTGGGTGCACCATCGTTTGCTTAAGTTGAAATGTTGCTCACACTTTTGCTGGCGGCAAGAAGAAACTTTCGTTTTTATTTGAAATTTATACTCCCTGCAAGTTGCCCTTTAAATTTTGACTTAAAGCACCAACAAAGTGATTATATTAGTAATAATAATAAAAATTTAAGTTAATCTTTAATGAATTTAATAATCTTTAAGTAATTTACTGCAATTGCATTGTGAATTATGAAAAATATTTTCCCATACTCCTACCACAGACACAGTCGACTTTTTAAGGAATAATTCGTTTAATTCATTCCCTCCAAGCGCCACAAATAACCACACCTATCATTTCAACAATAAAAAACTATATATGCAAAAAGTTGTACTATTAGAAAAATATAAACTAATTAACAATATCAACAGAGACAACAAAGGCAACAAAGGCAGCAGCCAACAACAGCCAACAACAGCCTCAACAACAATTTGAAGCGTAAATACCGCTATGGATGGAGTACAACAATTGAAACAACAACTGAAACGAGACTTCCATGAAGGCAGCAACAAGTGCAACAATAATTTGCGACAATAAGACAAGACCACGTTTATGAGATTTAGGTGTGGCGAGTGGCATTTTGGCACTTTGGCAACCTTAAGCACGTTTAGCATATTCCAATTCCAATTCAATCCTAGTCATTCCATTCCATAACATTGCATTAGCAAAATCTCAGCCGAGGTACACTACTAAGCTGAGGGGACTGGTGCACTGGTAAATCGTTAAGGACTGTCGGCGTCAAAATTTTGTAGTGCAAATGCCACAGCGTCAACGAATTAATTTCATGTTTATTTTTAAGCATTCAAAGCGAAAATACGAAAATTTGAACATTTGAACATTTGAAAATTCGAAAATTATATGATTTTGTGCATAATTTAATGATTTAATAAACAATTTAACAAATTTAAAGAGCCAATTAAGATAAGTAATGTCGAATCGTCGAATCGTTGAATCCAGCATTTATCGCTACTTCTCTTGTGGCTTTAACAATGAGCACAGGCACCTGAAAAGGTGAAATCTTGTTAATTGCACATTACAAAACCAAATTGATGATCATGTTATGCTACACGCATGGGAATGATAGTGCAGCCAATGCTACGTGAGAGCATCACAGTATCACAATATAAAAAGTCTAGTAGTTATTAAATTGAAGAAGTTAAGTAGCTGCTTATCAATAAATTGCCTGGTTTACAACAGTTTAAGTTTTATGCCATCATCAAAAATGCATTGATTGCAGTGTAGGATCTTCATTAAAAAGCCTCATGTAATTAACTCTGATGATCATATGGCAAAGAGCAGAAGACTATTGCACTTTATAAACTTTCAATAAAGTCTTTATTAACCATAGAAATTGTATCTAAAACTGATAGTAATGAGTTAATTTTATGTTGTGTGAACTTTCAAAACTATTTTGGCACACATTTAGGTACTATAAGTTGCTCAAAGTCAAGCTCTCCGAAGCTCTTCAAAGTGCCATGGTACATCCGCACGAGTGACATGCTAAGAGACCTTAGAATAGATTCGATCAAAAAATACATAAGGGACAGAGCTCTGAAGCTATATGTGAAAACCGACTGGATTGCCTACTTAGCACTCAGAGTAATCTCAGAGTAATCACTAACCGCAAGGGGCGGTAAGCAGATCTTAGATCAATCATTGAATAATCACGACGATTATGAGGAATACTCAAATTGGTCAGTAAGATGGGTGGGATTCTGCAGAAACCCCCCAGCCATCGTAGAGTAAAAGTGCCCACATGCACTAACTCGAAAAAGACTCAACATAACATTAATAACATGTAGGACATGTATAGTTATTTGTACTTGTAAGCAGCATATCTACAAAAATTCAAATTTTTAATATATTTCACCATCTCATCACCTATTGTGGCAGATTTTCTGTACCAACCTTAGTTTGGTTATATTATCGTCTAGTGAGTTGTGAGTTGGAGTGAGTTGGAGTTGGAGTCTAAAAAGTTGATCAACTAATCTGCCAGTTGATTATCTTAGTATCCGCATTAACTGAAAATATAAGGGGGTTTACCAAATTTAAATATCAAACGTGGCACTTAGTACTCAGTTGTATATATGCACAAATAGACGCATCGTTGTAATCATTTAAAATTGCTTTACTTTTAGTTCCAATATTTGAGCCTCATAGGCTTACTGCTGTCAGCTACTAAAGAAACTAGAGAGAGCCCAAAAGTACACAGTTATATTATTGCAGTACTACTAGGAGTCTCTGACAGTTTTTCGATAAAATAATTTCTTGTTTTTTTTTTAACTACTATCCAGTATATGAACTTTATATGATAAGATTCAGTGATAATCTCGAAGAGGATTAAGGGTTATCATTAGGTCCTGCGCTAGCGAAGTATGCACAAAACATTGAGTTATAAAATTAAATTTTGCAAAGACTATATAAATGCCATAGGTTTTTACGGATTTAGTGTACTTTTTATATTATTTTACTTATATGAAAAGTAAGTGACGAGGCATTTCTTTTCTAGTAGTATATTCACAATTGACGCGCAAGGCCTATTTCAATTATAAAATGTACTATCTAAACACATGTCTTCATTCTCAGATTCAACTCAAAGTTGTTTGTCGAGATGAGTTAAGTTAACCGCATTTTTGCCATGTATTATGCTTACTAAATATTTAGTCGTTTATAACGGTAAGGTCCAGATCTTACCGTGCCAGTGTCACAGGGATCTTCAATAGATAAATTAACCGCTATTAGCTCCGTACATTATGATTAGGTAATGCGATAAATCATTTTCTTTATCACTTCCAAACCAGTAAGACGATGATCTTAAAAAAGCGCCTTATCTGTACAGAAATATATAAAATGATGGAAACTGCATAATTCACTTCTCAGAATACGCAACCCTATTCTATCGCAATGGAACATATCCCTGTGCTCTCTTCAAAATGCACACTAATTGTAGGTTTACAAAAACTTTAAACGTTTTACCTATACCACTTGGTTATAGCAACCTTATAGTTTTCGCGATTAATCCGCCACCGCGAAGAAATCTTCTGTGCTACGAAAACGGTCAATACATCAGGTTTTGCATTAAAGTGTCGGCCCCACTTATTTGCTTTTAAGAGCCTTTTCTAGATTTCCTGAGTCAGTAAAGTGCAAAATCTTATTAAAATTCTTGATTTATCCCATCTAAACTCGATTGCTTTTGTTAATGTTTGACTGTCTCAAAAATAATGATATTCTGATATTTCAATGACAAAATACATTAAGACTGAAAAGTTTTCGGAAATTCTCATTTAAAATTCGCGCGCTGTATATTTTTCGATATTTTAAGTTTATGTAGTTTGGCAGCACTGTCCTTAATTACTATGCCAAAAATGAGCGCGATCTGTCAGACAGTTCGTTTACGGCAGCTGTTGAAACCAGTTCACCTCAGTAGTGCGTTGCGAAATGTCTTCGACGGTCGTACGACCGTCCTGAAAGGCTTTGTACCACTCATAAACTTGAGTTTTCGATAAAACTGATTCCCCATAAGCCTTTTGTAGCATTCGCAACGATTCTGCACACGAAATTTCGTTCGAAACACAAAATTTGATGCAAACTCTTTGTTCAATATTTTTTTCCATTGTTTTTTTCGCAACGCACTACTGAGGTGAACTGGTTTCAACAGCTGCCGTAAACGAACTGTCTGACAGATCGCGCTCATTTTTGGCATAGTAATTAAGGACAGTGCTGCCAAACTACATAAACTTAAAATATCGAAAAATATACAGCGCGCGAATTTTAAATGAGAATTTCCGAAAACTTTTCGGTCTTAATGTATGTTGATCAATTTCTTTAATTATTGCCTGACTGCCTGAAAGATAATGATATTCTGATAAAATACGGAATGTACTGTCTTGTATTACTCTTAATGATACGCTACAAGTATAAGGTAGTGGATACGACTACCAGATATGCATATTTATTAAGTAGTTTTCATCTGTTCTCCCACTCATCATCTTTGAGGCACCTATATAACATGGTAATTCGTTTTGAAGCTGTGTTAATTAATAAAAATCAAACCATTTATTTTCAGTTTTTATTAAATCATGTTTTAACAAAGTTAATTGTTTTAATTAAAATTGTTTGGAAATTGCAATTTATTATTTTTTAGGCTATATCTTTGAATTTTTTACAAGTACAATTTAATATATCAAAAAAAATTTTCCCAATAAAAAAGGATAATAAAACATATTTCATGGTTGGCGTTTCGAATAAAAAGGCCTCTCAGATTTTAATGCCAATACCAAAACGAATAATTTAAACAATTTTAAGCACATATGGTTTTTATATTTTAATGTCCATGGTTAACCGCTACATTTAATAAATCTCCGTAGCGATTAATGAAAAGTCCATGTTTTAAGCAGGATATATACTATTGCCGTGGGCGCTTTATTAAGAGTTCATTAAAACTTCAGTTGACAAAGCCAATTTGAAGATAAAATTGAACAAAAAACATGACTATTTGAAAAAGTGGCGAATTGAATTTTATATTTTTATTACGACTTAAGTCGACTCTAACAACTTCGTCAACGATTCGCAGTAAATTGCAATCATATAAGTATAAACTCATATAAACTCATGTTAACTCAATGAATATGCCATATGTTTATACAGCACAATTAAAGGCAATTAATTGGAATTATATGCAAAATATATACAAAGGCGGATGAAAAGATACAAAACGCTCTTGACGAAAAGATGGACAATGCGTTGTCATATTTGTTAATAAAAAAATTTTCCTTTTGAGTTTTACAATTTGATAAGCCAATTTCTTTTTATTAACCCAATGATGTTGCAATCCCAAAAAAAAGGAGGATTAAAAGATTATTTCGTCTTTGGCCATCAAACTGTAAGTAACACGTATATCTGACAGTGATGTCCACAGAAGATAGTGAGCAGTTTATAGTTTATAGTTGATAGTTTGTGGCATATAATGGTAGACAGGGCAGGAGTGACCGCCAATCACTACCACTTAAAAATGAGTATGCATATTTTTCTGGAAAACCAAAGCGAATGCAAATGAATTTAATATGCATTTTATTTGAATTTGATTAAGGTGGACGTAGTCTGTGTTTGGTGCTCATAGTTAGAGTTGCGAGATACACGTATCAAGTTGCATCTCTCGGTTGTGTTTTAATGAGGGGTGGCCATATTAGGTGGACGGTATCATAAACATGTAGTATATATGTAATTGTTGTTCAGCTGTTGCACTTTTATTATTCATTTATTACAAAATTTAATATCTTCATATGTTATTTTTAACATGCTACGTATATTTTCTTTAAGTTTATGATTTTCCATCTCAAGGTCTGGAAATTTGTTAAGTTTTAATGCTCAATAAAGTATATTAGAGAGTGTATCACTCACTACTCATACAGTTAGACTACTCATAAGATCAGTGGGGGAGTGCACCTGTAAGATATTAAAAATTTAATTTGTCTTACACTTTTACATTAAAAAATTTTTATAAAATTTTTTATAGGCTTACATAAACTAATTTTGTAAATACTAAAAATTTTGTAAAACTTGAGAAATTTATATAGCTTCACTAAAAAATAATAATAAATATTAGATTTACGTTCAATTTATGTTTTTGGATGAGGAGGATAAGTCTCTTCATTAGCAAAATATTGCAAACGCTAATTGTAATTAGTTGAAAAAAAATGTATATTTATTATTTGTTTTTGAAATATTAAATAACAACTTTTGGGCATAAATGTACATATTTTAATGACAACAAAAAATTTTTTCTGCTACAGTTTTGCAAAATTTTGCCTTGTATGTACAATTTTCAAATATTTTAATGCACTTTCTTGAAGCAAATTCATCAACCGAAATGTTCCCTTTCAGCCAACTTCCTGCTTTGGAACACAAAAAACCCATCATCCAATTTTTTTGGCCTTTATACAAAGTTTAAAAATTCACTTTCATCAACAAATAACAAATGTTTTTTAGGTTTTTTAAGTTTTTTCGGTTTTTTTCACATACGGCAAAGACACCTCATTATTTGTGAAAAATCTGCTGTCAAAATTGAAAAGCAACAGAGGAAACCAACAAAAAATCAGCAAATATAAAAACTCAGCCCATTAGCAAATGTTGTGCGCAACTTAATGAAAGCAAAATTTAAATTTTTCGATACAATTTGCAATTTTTACATCATCAAGTGGAATTGTCTAGCGCCAACGCCGCCGTAGCCGCCGTGGCCGCCTTGGCCGTCTTGGTCGTCTTAGCCGCCGTTACACATATTGGCTAGCAGACATTGCTTGGTTGGTTTCCAAAATAAGAAAAAATCATTAAACATTTTCAAAATCGACAACTTAAAACAATTCATCATTATCAGTAGACAACACATTAAGCCAGTCGCCTTCAACAAACGGCAGAGCGAAGATATTTGCTTTTAGTTGGAAAGATCTTTCGCGTGGCGCTTGACGTTGATGCACCACCATGAAAAGTGTAGCAAATGGTGAAATATATCTTGCAGTAATGGCAATAAGAGCACCAACAAGAGCACCAACTACAACATAAACGACAACAAAAGCCTCTGCGTCGACTTTTGGTTCGAAAGACACAAGTACAATAGATCATTGTTATTTTAATGTTGCAAACATTTTTCTTAGTTTTATGTTTTTATTGTAAATTGCACATTGCACACAGCACACAGCACATTGCAAGTTGCAAGTTGCGGGTGTACTGCAATGAAGTGCAAGTACAGTGGAATAAACTGATACAATACTAAAAATTCAAAGCACCTAACATATATACATATATCAAAACAACAAGATTTATGTATATATTGTGCGACTTTGGAACACTGCGCCGTCCATCCAGTGGACCCCTTGAAGTGAAGGACTAGCCGAAGTAGTACATTATATATACATATATCACAACAACAATACTAATGTATATACTTATGTGCACCACGTAACTTTAGACCCTTTTTCGTCCTTCAATTATCGATTATCGTTATTAACTTAAAGCCAAAATGGCTCCTATTCGAACATTTACATCCCTTATTAGTGCAAGCAGTTCATTAACTCGAGGTTGGCTGCCAAGTCATCACCAACCCAATTATATTCCAACACAGTCATCCTTCTGCTTACCAATGCTGAACATTGGCACAATATATGCACAGCTGTCTCCTTTTCTTCTAAACACACCTGGAAGTGCTTTCTTCAACAAGAACTATCTTTTTGAGTTGATATTTGAATTTTTCCTGTACAGTACCCATTGAAATCAGCCAGCTTAGAGTGTTCCATGGATAGCCTGGATCACCTGTCCTTCTCCAGGTGATTGCTGGTCTGCCTTTGCGCCTAGTCCCCCAGAGGTTGCAAGTGAGTGCAGCATGCGCAATATCTTCATAAGGCTTACGGAGTGTATGTCCAATCCAACCATACTTCTTTCTTCTTATCTCGCTGTTTACGTTTGTTTAGTGCGATATTCTCCATAACTCTCTCCATAAACATTCTAGGCCACCATACGCCTAATATGTTGCGCAGGCATCGATTGATAAATGATTATTATCTTCTTTCGATTTCGGAGTTAGCAAGCCAGGTTTCCGACCCATATAGGTATACCGATTTGACGTATACGTTAAAAATTTTTACCTTGGTGTTGATACACAACCTAGCAAATGATACTCGCGCTTTTTGATGCGGCTATTAAGGTCCTTTTTTTATGTAGATAAGATTATTTATATAAACTATTATATGTTTTATATGGTATAATTTTATAAAAAGTTATTCTTGTTCACGACTTTGCTTAAGTGGTCAGAATTTTATTGTGTTGATTGTTATATATTTAAAAGGTCATAAACAAATTATATAAGAAAATATATAATGAAATAATTTTTATTGTAATTTATTTGAATTTTTAAATATATTTCACTAATTTATTTTTAAAACTCGAATTTGATGAAAACCGCCCACTGTAACTCTTGCAGTTTTTATCCGAATCATTAGCATTTTGGTGGCAGAAAAAAGTAACTAGAAAATGTTTAAATTATTTGATTATTTAAATTTAAAGTTTTCTGTAAAATAGTGCAATAACTAAAACATCAACGATCATAACAGAAACAATAGCAGCAACTGACATTTTCTATTGAAATTTCACCGTTGCACTTTCCTCGCAAGGCTATCAACTGCATCGATAACTTGGATGGACTAAGAAAATGCATGATGACAGCTCATTAAAAAAAATGTTATATTACTTTTATTTTGATGTAAAAATACTAAAACTTGGAAGAGAAGATAACAGCATGCAACGCACCTAGTGAAATTCAGTAAAAACAACAACAACAACCGCAACCACAGTTTAAAATGTTGCTAAACTGAAGTGCAGCAAATTGGAATTTCAGTTATCCATTTTATGTATAAGGCAAAGGCTAATTGCATCTGCGCAGGCGCATATTAAGACCTGAAATTCTGATATAATAAACATTTTAGTCTAATCAGACATTTTGGCGTCTGTTAGATTTTTGTTATTGAGACATTAAAATGTGAGTACAGAAATGCAGTGTGTGGAGCTTAGAAACTGGCATACTCGAATATTACTGGTTATTGGGTTGATAGCTGTACATTCGTTGCTAGTCTAGTCCACTAGATAAGCCGGAAATAAAAATGTCAAAAATAAATTGAAAAATCGTTGGCTGTAATTCAATGCGAATGCATTTGAATTTAAATATTGCCAAACTTGCACAAGCAACTTGATTACCGTAAAAGTAAATTTATTAGTTTGATTTCATATAAAATGGCTTTTATGCTAGAGCCGTCTCAAACATTTATTAATTTTTTTCTATTTCTTAATGGTTTAATGGTAGACACTTGAAGTAACTGAGCTTCTATCTTTCAACTCACAAGATTTGAAGTTTGTGTCGGTCTATGCCGTGTCTATTCACTTTCGAGCGGTACATACACATCAATTGCAAAATGATTCCGGAGAAGTGAACGTTTTACATGGTTCAACATTTCAATTTAATGTCTTTATTTAGCTGGAATCGTCAGCATTTACTGCACTTAAGTCCATCGCTTCATTATTATTGTTTTATGTTTATTATTTATTCCTGAAGCAGGATTCACGTTAGGTATCCAATCTATTTAATCTCTTCAAAAGAAGAAGAATAATAAAAAAATTTTAAATTAATTTAGTGCAATTTTTTATATTAAAGTTAAAATCTAAACACTTGATAAGTATTTATAAATATTTTAATTATTTCGAATTTTTTTTCTTTTCAAAGAAGTGTGTTTACTGAAAGTGAACTTGGTTTTCTACATTTGCTTAAATAGTCGTAAATAAGTACATAACTTTTACTTTCGAAAGTTACAATTTGATTGATATTTCCCTTTTTGCTACTGGCTATCATTATTTGTCTTACTGACCTCAAAGCAATCATACACCTCAATTAAAACCATCAAAATACTTAAGTGCGGTTGTTAGCTTAGGTTAAGCTTGTTTTAGAGAAATTCCAATTAACTGCAAAAGTGCTTTGTCAAACTTCGAATTAAAAACAATAGTCATAGTACTAAAAACAAATAAAAAAAATCTAAAAATACAGTGCAAAAAAACCCGATTGTTGTCCGAACAACATAGATTATACAAAACTAAAAGAAAACAGTATTTTAAATCTATCTAAGTATATAATATGTCTGTTAATGTCTCAACCCCTAAATATTTATTTGACAAGTGTAAACTATTGGGTCACATTAATTTTATTTTTGTGATATCATTTACCTGCACTTGTACCTGGATCTGGATCTGGAGTGATTTGCACGTTTCTATTCCGGGAATTACGATTTCAAAGTTGCACCTCATTCTAGCACTCTGGTTGATAAGTCACTAAAAAAAGGCTATAAAATTATACGACTGGTCGAGCCAAATAGACACATAAGTTATCAGGAGATAACGGAGACACTCAACATGAACTATATTACAGCTTAGCATTGGGTACCACATGAAATACCATCAATGGAACGCTGTTGAAAGGCAACGAATCGCGTAATGTATAAACCACGTCATTACGAACGATGAAAAATGGTTTAAATATCATGGTCAAATACCGGCGGCAGTCCACGAAAGACTTCATAGCCTGGATTAATGACAAATGTACCAAAGATGCGGAGATATTCCTTCGTTAAATGCTTTCAAGTGAATAAGTAAGTAAATAGCAATTACAAAACTACAATGGACGAATGGAACCCTGCCTCACTCCAGCTTTTACTTACAGTCACCTGTTTTTGAATCCTACATGAAGAACTTTGCAGTATACTTTCGAATAAAAACTTTTCATCAAATTTCTCAAATTTTTTTACAATTCCAAGAATTACCCACAGGACACCAATAATTGCTATACATTTTTTTTTCGACATGTGAGAAGCATCAAAATCCACCGCGTGAGACTTGAACCCACTAAAACTACCTCTCAGGAATGAATGGAGAACATTTTTACAGTAATGTAGAAATTTCTCCATATATCGAGACGGATTTTAATATTTTATTATTTATTATCAATTTGCTGTTTAAGGTTTAAGGTTATGTCCAATAAAACTGATATCCAGAATTGATTTCTTGTATCGCTTTACAGTCTCCAATAAAACGGGGGTAAAACATTTTACACATAAGATAAAGAAATCAAAAAACTCAACTGCAAACGGTTTCTTAATAGAAATGGTGCTTTAACCTATATATCTGAATAATATGAATTTATAAATATACCTCATGGTGTAGGTGGATATTGTTAGTTATAGCAAATAAAGCAAAGTGGACTAAGGGGCTAGTATTTAAAATTCAATTAAATTATTTTATAATTATGTTAAATACCTTTGAGTCATGTCATAGTTAAACAATAAATAGCAATTTTTATTATTTTGTATAACCCTGTAAGTATCTTTAGAAGCCACAATAAAAACAATGATGAAGAAAGCACGTAAACTTTAGAATTTTGTAATCTTTATTGAAAAAAGTGATTTTTCTCAGAAAGAGATTCAAATTATCTTTGAAAAAAAATGTTGATCTTTCATTAAATGTTATCTTTCAGTAAATGTTAAACAGTTAAACGTAACAGTAAACAATTCAATGATAAAATAAGTCAATTCGCTTGTTTTTTATACCAGTAGTCCGTTAATATTTAAATAACAAATAAAACTGTTGAAAGGTTTTAAAAGTGTACATATTTATCATCATAAGACAATCTAAAATTTACGCAAATACCTTGACGACTATCGCCAGTGCTAAATTTAGAACTTAGTAACACCTAATAATGTACTTCTTTAAGAGCCTAATAAAATAATTTCCCACAAGACTTCGAACTCGAACTCGAATGCGAATGCCAATGCGAAAATATTATTAATTCATTATTTAACCTTTTTGTTTTTGCACTTCAATGATATCGCAAATATTGACACTTCTAAATTATAAGTAAACAAAACTTTTCGAACATTTTTCTTAAGAATAAATTTAAAAATAAATACAATAAAATAAAATTAACATGCTTTGTCGGCTGAAACGCTAAAAAGCCTAAGCAGTAAATTTACTTACATACATACATGCGCATACAAGTTCTCATATAAATCGTAAAGCCCAGAACGGACCAAAAAAAATCCAAATGCCAATCAGCAAAACGAATTATAATGAATTTTGGGCAAAAGCTACACTGAATGTTAACAAATAAAACAAAAACAAACATCGCACATACAACAACGAAAAACAGTAGAGCACTTTGCGTTTGAAAAAAGCACAACAACAACAAAATAAAAGTTGGTCAAAAGAAGTAAAATTTGACGGCCACAACTAAAATGGCGACCAAAAAAAGGTGGGCGATGAGATCATAACACAAAAGTGGCGCGCATATTGACCAAAAAAACGAACGTTGCCAAAAATTCAAAATACAGAAAAAAATACCTTAAGCCCTAAGAACATAAAAGCCACAGACGCAGACTCTGAAGATATTAAAAAAGATGACCAACTTTATTGAAGATAGCACCACTATTAAGTGATGTCAACTTATTAAAAACTTAAATCTTTTCACAGCTCAACTAATTCACAGACAATAATTTTTATTCGACCTGTACGTTTATTAAATTTAGTAAAAATGGAGAATTTTTTTATATCTTCCTTAATTGAAAATTAATTATTTTATGCCTCAAACATAAAAACTATTAGAACTATTGGAGAATACACGTATAATTTGCAAAAATTGATTATCACAATAATAATTCATATGAATAAGACAAAATCACTACGTTTTTACTGTGATTTTTATGCTGTTCCCGGATGCTTTGTATTCAAGTTTTTCGTCAAATTCTGGCAAAAAATTTTGATAACATCAGCAATGTCAATCAACTTTTTTTATAATTGTGTATACTAAATCAAAATTTATATTTGAAAGCCATATTTAATTTTTTATTTAATGATATTTGGTAAACTCTTAAGATATGTGAAAACGTTTTTGCACTCTTTTATAACATACCTATATACAAAAAGTGGAGTTTACAGTCAATAAAGAATAAAAAACAGAAGTTAGATATGGCTTTACTGAAATTATAATAGAATACGTAGAGTTATTTAACATTCTTTAATAAGGATTGCCCATACTTGAAGCCTAAAATGTGTTTTATTACTATCATAGTCAAAAAATAGTTCAAAATTTGGTCAAATGACATTAAAAAAATCTCAGTACTACTTTTTAAAATAACAAAATCAGACTGAATACGTCGTTATTACTAGCTAGAGTTGCTGCAAATAATATTTTAAAAACCTTATTAAATCCTAATTAAATATCCCAATTAATACCTGGGCTTACTTTACCAGAACGTGCTCCAGACCTTTGTGTCAAACAGTAAATCAAAAAAACAGTAGTAAGAAAATTTCAGAACTATTTCCTAAAGTAATTTAAACCGACATTAAAAATATTTGTATTACTACCTCAACTAACTTTATCACAACGGTCCACAAACAGTTGTGTCAAACAGTTAGGTAAAATTTCGTCAAATAATATTAAGAAAATCTCAGCACTATAATCTAAAGTAACTAAATGAGATATCGAAAATCTCTTATTACTACGTAGACTTACTTTACTAGAAAAGAAATCAGACCTAAGTGTGTTTCAAGACTTCCTTCTTAGATTGGATTTATTTTTTGATGCAGCATTTACATAAATATTTTTATTGTAAATCGATAAACAGTTCAAAAACTTTCAAGTTTCAATAATTTAATTGCAACAATTTATACAGAGATTATCACAGACACAAAGATATTACAGATAATCTATATTGCAGTTTAAACTTAAATAAAGTTATACGTATAAATAAACTCCTAAACATTATTGCAAATGTGTTCTATTTTTGTACATAGTTTTTGCATTTACATTGTTATATTGTCTTATCTTCTGTTGATTGCATTCGGCATGCAACCAGTGCTCAAGTCAACACAATTATATAAAAGATTTAAATAATGAGAAAGAACAATAATAATAGTAGCAACATTGGTGAGTATTCGATGTAGCAAGTTTAAATACCTTAAATAATAAGGTATAACTATAATAAGGTGCAGCTCCTTTATTTAGTGATAACATAGAATAAATATCATGCATATGGATTCAGTTACTTAAGAAAGCTCGGTAAGATTCAAATAACAGTATTCCATTTTCCCCAGTAATTTAAATAAAAACAAATAATCCTATGCGATTTTCGTAAGCCTGTACATAAAATTAATGTCTTAATGGAATTCATTTTATCTACTGTGATCTATGTCTTACTAAATTTTATAAATTTTTGAATCCAAAAGGTCGAAAAGTTGCAAAGTTAATTTTGGTTTATTGCTTTGCCAGTTTTACATCCAGTTGATTTAAAAGGTTACAAAACTTATCTGGGTTCATTGCTTTAACAGTATGGAGATAAAACATCAACAAAACTCCTTTTGCTCTGTGTAAGAACTGATCATTCTTTAGCCTCAGAATCATGGCAATAAATCGATTTACAAAATACACAATATGGTACTTCTCATCTTTATTAGAACTCTCCAAATTTAACTGACAATTAATTAATCAATTTGGCATCCATTACCCACACACTACAGCCTAATAATACAATCAATCAAATCTTTCAATAATACACATTAAATTAAAATTTCTTTACATATTATAATAATTTTTTTTTTAAATAGTTAAAAATTAAAGTATTTGTATTTATATGTAATACATTTACAAATATCTATACATATATATGCAAATGATATTTTCTCTTTTAAATCTTCCCATAATTCTATGTTAATTCGATATTCATTTTTTAAAAACATTATATATATGTAGTATTTAAAAAAACTATCTGTTTTCTCTTATACGGGTACATTATTATAAATGCAAAATAGTCTCACTTGACGTGTATACAAATTAAAACTTCATATACAATTAATTTTCATTGTAAATATAATTTTTTAAATTATATTTTATACAAAAATATTCAATACCTTTTACTGTCGACATTATGTATAATTAACGTGCTATAATTATAGCATATCACTTCATTAAAAATTTTCCCAACTCATCTGTAATTATGCAAATGATGGAGTACGCCATTTTTGGTGTTGTACGTTAAAACAAATTAAAATTAGTGACAAAAATTTAAAACAAGCATGAATTAAATTTATTTTAAAATTTATGGCAGTCAAGTCCATAATTAAAGTATTCGACGATTTTTAAGACACTAAAAAAAATTAAGAATCCAAAGCATATACAATAAATATCAGGCAATTATATTTACAATTGTGTAAACAATATGTAAATATTGTGACTATTTTGGTGTTAAGGAAGTCGGCATTTGCTTTTTTTTTGCAAAATCCAATACAATTAGTTGCATTTATAGCAAATGTCAGACGTAACCATAAAAAAACAATTAACACATCCGCCTTTTATTATTATTAAAAAGTGCAAAATTTAAACTTATCTAATCTTCACCCACAAAATTAAGATTAATTCAAACTTTTTCTTTGTCTACTTGTATTCAAATTTTTTGCAAGTCCGTTAAAACATAACAAAACCCATAATTAATGTGAGTAGAAATTTATTAAAATTATAGTTTCCGGTAATTAGCTTTAAGTAAATGCCTGAAAGCTTTTGAAATTTTACCAAATCCTATTTTACTAAGGTTTTTGAACTCTTTTAGATAATACAAAACTCAAAAAGTAGCTCAATATTAATGTGAGAAAAAATGTGCCATGCGTAAAAATCGCCTAATTAAAAAGTAATTTACTTGAGCAAATTTATTTTCATTCATTTTTTTATAAGAATAATATATAAATGCAATTATAATGGCAAAAAGTGTACGAAAAACCGTTGTACTCTACAGTCTAAAAGTAGAAACTAGAATTAAAGATTTTATTACAAGAAACGCTATTGGTCTATTTAACCACACTTTTATGTAAGTCAAGACTAATTCGGTACTTGTGCGAGTTTCACAGCATTCTACTACTTTTGACTCTTGTTACCGATTAAGTACAACTTTATTGTGCTCCCACAAACTAACAAAATTAAGTCTTATATTACATGAAGAAAAAGATGTTAAAATAAAAAAAAAACACAGCACACAAAAATTAAGTAAGAAACCATTCAAGAAGAATAATAAGTTCTGTGCCTATAACAAGATCCAAAAGACCAAAAGCCCAAATTACACAAGTTTTTTTTTTAACATTGCAGTTTCTTTTGCACACAAGAACGCTGTAAAGAACAACATCAACAGCAAGCGCAGCAGCAAAGAACAACAAGAGAAACAGTGCTAATAAAAATAACAAAGAAAAACAAACGAAACAAAAGCAACTTTAATCACATATTTGCTACTCACTTTTGTTTTCTTAACCCCCATTTTAAACTCTACTCCACTCCACACCACAATACTACTTGCATACTTTACTTCATTCATATTTATGCAGGCGTTTTGCTCTCTTTCTCATTTCAGTTAAACAAAAACAACAACAATAATAATAACAACAACAGCTACAAAAATTAAAACAGCAAACTTCGTTAAAATGACATCGGCTGCCGTCGTTTCCGTCGTTGCCGAAACTAAAACAGCAACATCAATAAATGAAGTAAAGTTGACTTGGCCAAAAGAAACCCCATATTAGCGACGCTAGTTAACAATCGTCTGTCGTCGTGTGTTGTCGTTGGTGTGTTTGTGGTTTAACACAAAAATTAAAGAACGCGTGCGCCGCGGCGGTTTCCATGTGATTTTTTTTAAATATATTTTATTAAATTTTTTTCGAATTTTTGCTTTATCCCAAATAAAATATTTAGAATTGTTACTTGCATTCAAGTGCTGCTATAAATTATAGCAAAATTTTTTGACGGAAAATATTTATAAGAATATTTTTTTCCTTAAATGAATAATGAATGCTTTTTTAAGAATATATAACCGCAGTGTATTAAAATGTGAATTTTTAAAAAATTGTGAAATTTGCTTTTAGCAACAAAAATTTTTGATATAAAAATATTTTATTCAAATTGCAAAAAAAAATTTAAATCTGTGATTTAATTAAAGCAATATTATAACACAATTAACTAGTAGAAAAGCAGCTTTTATAAAATGGGTACCAAATCTCCAGGCGGTCCGCAGCGTTGCAGATTAATATTGCAACAATGTTTAGCAATACAACTAAGTAAACCAGGACACACACCTGAAGATTTTTGGATGTACGATTCTGGATATATGATATTTCAGGTAAGAAATGATTTTAATTAAATATCTTGCAGTCAATATAAGATCTTAGAGCACATAATAATTATTTGATTAAACATTATGTGAGGTCTTCATGAAGGTCTAAATATAATATATGTATGTTTTATATTTTTATTATAATTTAAAAAACATTTCAAAACAATATTTTAAAAAGAAATTATCTCAAAAAATATATATTTGAGAAAGCAAATATTTAACAAAAAAATAGATTTTTGTAAATATTTAGCACTGGTATGGATTCAAAAAAAAATTTTTTAAATATTACTTATATTATTAACTTAAATTAAATGTTATTAGAGATAATCTTTAAAAAACATATCTGAAAGTAAACAACATAAGTTCAATTTGTATATACATCGAGAGCTAAATATTTGTTTAAAAAATTTTAGCCTTTTTTTAGTTCACCATTATTTATTTATACTGATTAAGGTTATTGGGCGTTCCTACAAGCCTTAATTAATATGATTTAATATTTAAATATAAAATTAAAATAATATATATTAATCGTGATTATTATCAATAAATTAATTAATAAATTATATTTGATAAATAATTGATAATTAACAAAATATATATGATATGTACTTTTTTATAAATATTGCAATTAAATATAAGTTGCACTTTAATTTTTTATTACATTAATTGGGATATAATACAATTTTACAATACAATTTTTAAATTATTTTATTAACAAATCTGTTGCATTAAAAATAAATTGAATACTAATATAAGCTATATAAATAATTAGCTTAATTTTAATTTTTTTGTGGTTTATGTAGAATTAATTTTAAAGTTAAAATAAATTTAATTTTAAATATAAAAAAATATAAAAAAATTTAATTCCATTAAAATGACTTTAATGTTATAAGTAACATAATATATAAAAAATGCGATATGAAATCTGAGTTAGGAGTTATACAGAAAACTTGAAAGAAATTTTTTTACTTTATTAAAATATTATTTATTATACAATAAATTCTCAATTATACTACAATTTTTAAAGCATTATATTATTCATAAAATTGATAATAAATTTTTTAGAGTGTAATTAAAGTAATTTAATCTGAAATTGGCTACATGTAGGCTTTTTATAGTTTCTCCAAAGTCAATAAAGAACTGGAAGATTTATGTGAATATTTTTATAGTTTTTCATATATTTTAACAGTCAATATCAATTATTAATATTATTTAATTTATATTATATAAGTATTAGGATCTCAAGATATCAAGATTTTCAGAATTTTAGAATTTTGGAGTTATGAATTGTAAATTTTGATTTAATTAGTTGGTAGTATTTGCCACCTTAAGTTTTTCCCCTTGGTGTGCCTTTTTTAATCCACACTGTGAAAATGTAGCAAACAGCATCACTTTTACTTAAAAACCCGTTTTAATAAAATATTATTGAACGGATATCAACAATCTTCCATCGGTTGTTTTAATTTTTCTTTGTGGAGTTAAAGAACGCCTCATTTGAGTCAAACTGGGAGATCTTAACAGTTTACAGCTCTTTTAATGTAAATCCTAGTTTTGTTTCAAATATCATCGAATGGATGTTAAAAAATCTTCTCTTTGTTTCTTTAATTCTTCTAAGCGGAGTTTAAGAATTCTGACATTGGCCATAACGCAGTAAGCACCTTCAAGCCTTTCTCTAGATGCGCTAGAGATAAATCAACACTGATAAAAATTGAGAATCTACTGCTTTTTTAATGTAATACCCGCTTTTTCCTAAAGTATCATACAATGGAAATCAACCAATCTTTCCATCGTCGTTTGAATACTTATAAGCGGTGCTAAGGAACTGTAGGATTAACTATTTAATAAATTTATTTATATCACTGAATATGCCTCATATTTCCACAATGGGAAAAATCTGCCACTTTGTCATTGTTATTTTAAAAACTCTTTGCTTAACACATCACAGAACAGATATATACGTTTCAGTGCATCTTTCCTCGTTGCTAGAACTCTTCTTAGAAGTGATGGGATAACCATTTATTTTGCTAAATATACAGCTTTACTTTGGTGATGGTTTCAACTTAATAATATGAAAAAAAATGTCAGAATTTCCAACATAGAAATGTTCAAAATTATTACAAAATTTTGAAAATCTTATATAAATTCAATTGCTTATTGTTTATAAAGCAATTCAATGTAATTTCTATTCTAGCGCCTTTATCTTAACTAGTTTATAGAAAATAAAATATGTTATTAACATTATTCCTTAATGTTATTAACATGTATCAGCAACCAAATCCACTATTTTACATAAACTTTCATTTCCTTTGACTAAAAACGAGCGAAGCATGTTTAACAAATTTTGTTGTAAGAAAATTCTTATAAAAAAAATTCTTATTGATTTATTGACGATTAATTTATTAAAAGGTAAAGGAAAATTATTACAATTACTTTATATTATATTACAAATGACTACAACATAAAAAAAAAAATTTGCTAACACTCAGTGTATTGAATTTTTATATGCACTGTTAGATAAAAAATATTTTTGTTAACATTATATAACATATGAAATAAGTCATAAATTTAATGCAGTTTTTAGAAATAAATTAATATAATATATGAATGTATATCTTTCAACATTTTCCTTAATCTATAACTATACCCTTTGTTTAATATTTTTACTTAAATGAATAATAAATAACGTAGCATATTTGTTTAGTTACTTAACTCACTTACCATGAATAATATATTATAGTATTTAAGACTTTATTGTTGTCAAAACTTCAGATTTGCATATAAATAAATGTGCAGCAAGTGCAATTTATGACACCGTGTCTAATTTCAACATGCACCGCACAGAAACCCCATAAAAGCATATTATCCCTATACAGTAAAAATTTTACATAAAATATGCTCCATGTTTTTGATTTACTGCCGAAAAAGTGCCAAAATCTTCTTATCACTGCAAACATATCAGCACACAGAAACCCTTACACCGAAGCGACTATGGTTTTGTTTTAACTATGCTTGATTGCAGCACTGGCACTGCACTAAGCAAAATTTATGCTATCAAGGGCGTCAGTAAGGCTAGACTGTGCTAAACATAACTAGACGGAAGTGCTGCTATTACTGAGAAGATGGCGTTTCGATGCACTCTATAAGCTTTTCAGTATAAATATGTTTTGTTTTTCTTTTTTATGAATACCGTGATATGCATTTCGCTGGGCTTAACCAAAAAACTGTGAACAGCCATTGAATGCAATTTTTGTGCGGCTTTTGCGCTATTGTTCTTTCGGCGATTATTGATGACTTTGAAAGCTTTTACACTAAAAACTGCTGCACTTTATTGCCAAAACTAAACAGACAAGATAAAAAATCTGCAAAAAAAGAAAAAACACAATTTGGAACTTCATGTGTGGAAACGACAAATGCAACAGCAAAAAGTAATGCAAGCAATGCATTTTATATTCCACACGTAAATGAACTTTGAATGACGCAAATAAAAACTTTAGTTTAGTAACTTCTCAAATAAAATAATCAGAAAATGCCAGCAAAAAGATAAGAAATAACAATGCAATAAATATGCAATCCATGCTCCTCCATTGAAGTAAACAATTTCCGAGTGCAGCAAAAAAAGTTTTATTGAAACATTAGAGTTCTATTGTTACTTTTGGCATAAAATTTTATTTTTATTCTTATTAAACCCAATATGGTAGGTTTCTGATTTTGAAGGTTTCATTTTATGTCAAGTCGAGGAAATCCATACCAAAATTTTTATGACACTAATTTAACAGGTATATATAGTACCTCTGGTAATTAGTCAATAATCAATTTGTAATAATAAGTTAACAACTGCTTTTACTTATATAGCATTGCTAAATAATAAAGCTCAACAGCCCTTTTAAATTGTGAACAGGAACTTTAGACTAAGCCTGGATTAGTACTTTATATCCAATTCACTCTTTTGTGAGACATTATCTTTATGTCTGACAAATTCATATAATGACTAACTTAAAGCTTATAAAAAGAGTCATAAAATATTTAAAAATATTGAGATAATGGAAAACATTATTATAGCATAATTATTATTGGGGCTTCAAACCTTCCTTAAACCACTAAAAATCTAAAGTACATGCGATCAAAAGCCATGTCTTTGAATTTCTAAATGTAACAAGAGAAAATTTTATTGATTCAAGATATTTAAGCATTTAAGAAACCCACAAACAGATATTATATTAAGGATAGTTTAAAAATATTAGGAATTTTTAATTTCTTTTACAAGTACTAATTTTAATCATTATTAATTCCAACTTCTTCAAACTAGTGCTTCTGGAATATTATGCACTTACATCACCCTATATTAGTTTTTAACATGAGAAACATTATTGAAATATCTTTTTAAAGAAGTTTTTGCTCTTACTCTGCGGTTTCGGGTTTAACACGCCATATATGGTTATGTCTTCACTGCCTAATTAAATTTGTAAATTTAGAAAAATATGTAACATGTCAAGTCTGGAGAATATAATGGTTACGGCATTACAGTGAAGCTACATTTCATCACTAACTCTTCGATAACGGCAATAGTGTGAGAATTTAACATAATACATCCACCTCTAAGGAATGCATGGATAAGATTTCCACTACTAATCCGGAGAGCAGTGTGATAAATTTCATTCCAGTAATTAAGAGAGAGACAGTTTAGATAAAGAGGCTTAGTACGAAAAAGCCTAGGTTTATTTAAGCTCGAAAACTTAGACGTATTATAAGGGATGAAGAGAATGAGGCTATAAAGGTGGCCGAGTAGTCAAATTTATACAGATGACATATTCGAAAATTATTTAAAATTTTGTTATTAGATTAACTTTTCTAAAACTCTTAATAAATCGAGAAATATATCTAAATAAATATGATTAATTAATAAACACTGATACACAAAGTACAATAATCAAAAATTTATTTCTTTATAAAAATTTTTTAATTTATTTGAATGTTATTTTACAATAACTCGCTTTACTTACACTTTACTTATTTTATTATCAAATTCTCTACTATATACTCTAAATTCTTTTATTATCAAACATAATCTGTGTTTTTATGTTTTCATTATTTAAGATCTACCATGGGCGTAATGCTTTATTAGTTCTATTATTGTTAGAATATAATAGATATATTTAATAGACGTATTAATATGTCAAGAACTCGCGCTATCTCCAATGTTTTCTAGACATTCCTGAAAGCATATATGATGTAGTTTCATGTATTATAAACTCATAGAAACTAATAGTTGTCATATATTATTGTCCGCAAAAAATGTTTAATTAATATTTTTAATAAAGAGGTTTTTCGAACAGTAGTGAACTACAACAACAAAAATTCATTTTGTGTTATTTTAATTATTTGAATTTTTTACCCATCATCAGTGGTCTTACAAATAATTCTTGTATCTTATTATTCGTAAATAATTTCTTGTGACTGCAAGTACCAGGAATCGAATTACGGCGCTTAGTTCTATTTTAAACACAAAGTTTTACTCAAGCTTTGGTCTGACGTCCTACCACACTAAAAGTGAACAAACGTACTAATGTCATCTTGTTTTCTCGCATGCAAACATATACTAAGCATCCCAACTGCTTGATTATTAACACGTATGTTACTGACAGTGCAACCAATACATAAAAAAATCACTCAAATCAATAATGAAGGTACTACATCATCGATTTCAACTATCGTTATTTTATTTGATCACACTTCGCATATATTTTATGATAAATATTAGTATTTATTAAATAATATTTTTATTTCTTTGTACACATTTTATTTAAAATCTTGATAATTAGTCAATTATTTTTATGTCATTTTAATATTATCAACAAAACAAGTTGAAATACAAAACAATCTTATAATTTATCTTGTCAAGCATATGCATAATGTCGTTAATAGCTGAACTAACAATATTAACTAATATATACAAGTGTCAATAATGTATGGAACTTAAAGTGTCAGACAACTGTCAATGGGTCAACAAAGCAAATTTGATTGACAAATGATGCCTACATAAACTTTTATGCTTTTGCAGCTACTGCATAAAATTAATCTTAAGTTGGCTGCTAATCAAACGAATTGTCTGTAACAGAAAAACCCAAGGTATTACGCGATGCTTTATTACATTATGTAGATATATTTTTAATATACAAGAAAAGATGAAACTACTTACCAGTTTAAGGTTAAACTCAGTCGTTTCTATGGAAATGAGGCAACAAACTTAAACTTGACTTATTGATTGTTTAAATTTTTATAATTGCTGCTATTTTTTAGAACCATATTTAGTCAAATTTTTCAATCATTTAAAACAAAAATAATTAACTTCATTAAATAATAATAATTAAGTATATATTAACTATATATGTATAATTCATTGATTTTAAACTATAAATTAGTATTGATACTGCATCAATTCATATATTTCATTTTCATAGACATAAAATTAAAAGATATCGTTTTATTTTTCCCATTAAGCAACACGTTGTTATAATTAAAATATCCATAAATAATTAATTTTATAATAATTAAAATTTATTTTATTTCCGTATATTAACTATGCAAATTTATTAAAAATGTAGGAATATATAAGTATATATTTTAAACTATTATTTACTTTTGCTTTTGCATAAATTCTTGCCTACCAGTTTTAAATTATTTATTCGGCGTTACTCATACGCATTCAGGTTTTTGCTCGCAACTGTGGGAATGTGAAAACGTTTAATAGCAGAATTACTCTTAAGTAATTTAAATAAACTTTGAGCTCCCATTGATATTAAAAGTGTACTACTTCTACATAAATTTCATTTTTTATTTGAATTTAATAATTAGAATTTAATGTTAAATTCTTATAATCTTTTTGTCTCCATTTATTTTTTTTTTTTTAGTTTTCTTTAGAGAACAACTGCTCAACTGTTTCTGAGTAACACTTAAATTATCTGCATAATGAAAATTTAATTATCAATTCATTTTTAAGATACGCTTAATTGGTATTAATTACTAAAAATAAAATTATCTGTTATTCAATGCCATGATAATAAATAATCGCTCGGTAACTGTGTTGCCCACATGTTAATTCTGCAAAACATCCATAGACTTAAGATATTTTTATCATCTGACAATAATTAAATACTTAATTTTACCATTGACTTTAAAATTAGCATTGATTCGCCAATGGAACAATTTTCTATGCCAATATTTTTTTTTCGCAGATTTCTTAATCTATTGTGCATATAATAAAAATTAGTTGTTACACCTGTCCAAATAATTTACTAATTATTTTCTATTTTTAAATGATAAGATCAAAAGATTATATCTGCAGATTTAAAAAAAATATATATAGAAATACTAGTTTCCACTTGTGCTTATCTATTTAGTATATTTTTATATGGATTTTGTATAAATAATTGATATATGTAATTTGCTGTCTACACATGGCGAATGATCTACTTCTTGTAGCTCTTTTCCTGAATATCATTGAAAAATTCAATATGTCTGGTCTTTATATAGTCTATCACGACTTAGAGCAAGAAATATGAAACACTCTTCCAACGACAAAAAGACACTAAATAAATAGTCTAAAAAATAGCATACAGCATTGTAATAAATCTCATGTCTACCATTTTGTATCTTATTAAATATCTTTTTGACCTAGTACTAAGAATCTAAAATAAATTTTATTTTAAAACTCTGTTACGCTAAAGCTAAAGAATTTTGCTATATGAAAGGATAAGCAGGACCAAACCCTTTTCATATCAAACGATTTATTCCAGTGTTTTTATTTAATTAATCGGTTGACCACATTTTGATGAACGATTATAACTCTTTTCTTTAATAACAGAAATTAGTATACGAAGTCTTTTTGCGGCCAATAGCAATATTTCATATAAAACATTTTGCATTGGTATGTTCACGATCTTGCGTAACGAGCTCAGTAACTGAGTAACAAACTAACATAACTGTGCAAATCTGGAAGAACAAAACATATTTCAGGTATCCGCATTTTGTTATTAACACATTTGAGTGTTACTATGTTATTCGATTTTTGAGCCGAGAACGTGAATGCTATCCCTTATGTTACTATTTTGTTGTCAGTAGTCATGAAAACCAATGATCACTAACCATATAGTGAACATATGTAAAATTACTATTATATTAACCAATCTTGATACTGATTTGTACACATCTGTTTATTAATAATAAATCATTTACCTGGGTAAATGCAAATTTTAATTATATAACAAAACTTACATACCTATTCCAAATTTGACAAAATTCATAGCAGTTAGATGGTTTAATAAAAATGGTAATACCACCAGTTCTAAAGTATCAATACTTACAGACTACTGCGTATTAAATAGACATGTGTTAAGACGTTCTGACTTTCAATGACTTTCAGGGTTGTGGCTCTGTAGATGAGAAAAAACTATATTCCAAGACAAGTATAAGTGACTATAATTAACTAGTAGAAGATTCAATATCGGATCTAATAAAACTGTCATTCTTTAAAATTAGGAATGTAGCCATGTTTTTAGATTTATCAGTTTGGTGCCCTTACACCTGAATGCAGAGTATCGCATTCTCAAAAAACGACATTCGTACACTATACTGCAGTAGATTGAATTCTATCTTTTGAATGATTCTCAAAATCTGTCGTGTGGACGGTGTTCTATCCGTGGTCATCTGTCATTAACTTTACTTAAATAAGCTTTTATGTCGTAAGCTGCCATTTCAACCTCACCTGACTTATGACGATTACTCGATTGATGTTTGCTTTTCGTAACTTTACTGCGTTTGCAGAACTCAAGCCAGTAACAAAATTAAGTAGTAAGTTTTTAAGTTTTAACTGGTCTTTTATTTGATCTAATCCTACCTATTCTGAACAGATTTAGCTAATTGTAATAATATACTATATGGCTTTAATCGATTAAAATTTGACAGTAGTTCACAAGTTTAGTTTTTTAATTACTAAATAATAATAACATGGTAATACTATTACTACTGCTACTACTAATGTCATTACTATTTCTATTACTAATGTTATTACTATTGCTATTACTACTACTATTACTTTTTCTATTAGCAATCTTTGATATAATAATTTCTCTAAATATGCTTATTTAAAACTTTTCACCTATTAGATATTATTTGTAGTATAATTAAATATTTTTTAGAACTATATTTATAACACTTTATTATGCCTTATTATAAAATAAATACTTAATTGATCTAACTAGTAAATTAATTGTCATTTTTAATTGACAATATTAAAGAAATAAATAACAGATAATTCCACTTTGTTTCTTATTTTGTGCTTTTATTTAATTATCTTTATTATTATTTTTAAATGATTGATTGCACTATTAACTTTTTAAAAAAATCAGTCATTGGAATGCATTACATTATAATTAAGTTATTAGTAGTTTTTAACTTATTATATCTAAAGACATAATGTCATTGGATATAATAATCAATACATTTATATCAAAAGATTAAATTAAAAAACTGCAACTTCTTTTGAAACACTTGAAACACTTTAGAGATTTAATTTAATCTTTAATTAAATTTATTTAGTTTATTAGATCATTTATCTGATAAAGTACATGCGATGCTTAACATTATTATTTTTTTTGTTTAACATAATAATCAAAAAAAGTTGACTTTATGACTGTAAACACTTTCATATTATAATATTTAGCTTAACATAATGCGTGTATTTAAATGTTATTAACTTCATGAGTCTAAATACTTTCTACAGTAACTGAACTGTCATCACAACGATACTGGTTGATTTTCATCCTCCTTTATTCGCTTGAGATTGTAATATGACCTGCAGAACTATATTTATAATATTAAAAAATAAAAGTACAAATAAAAATATAATAAAACATATATTAAAATATTCTTTTTAATGTTTTTAACCAAGCAAATTTTGTATTTATTAAGAAGCTTTTAAATGCTAAGCAAACATAGTTTCTTCTTAGAATCGCTGCTCTCCCAGATATATTCGTATGAATTTCTTTGACGTATAAAGAAAATAACATGGCTTTGTTAATTTATTCTTTAAGAAAAAAGGAATTAAATTAAATGAAATAAAATCTTTGGAATTCAGAATAACCAGTTCAATGTACGGTCGAATCTGAAAAATTTCAAATAAAACCAAAAAAAATATATGCGAGTATCTGAGAACTGTGGCATGCATATATAAACCCAAATACCACAAAAAAAAACGATATCGTGAAAAAAGGTGGTTTATGAGCCGTATCGGCTACAGAACTTCTGTTAGCACATTCGCTGTTGCTGTTATTGGTTCTGTTAGTTTTTGTTTTGTTTTTCGCTTTTTGATGTTGATTAACACGTTAAACTCGTATGGCAAGAGCGCGATTTTATTTATATTTGCGTTTGCGTTTGTATTTGTATTTGTACGCTTTAATGCATAAATTTAGTTAATTTCCAAACTGTTAGTTTAACAATATTTTTTAATTTAATAATATTTTTTTTTCCATTAAGTTACAAAACAAAACAAGTTCAAGGTTAGCACCGGCTGTGACTGTAGCTAATGTCAATTGTTTTTCCATTTTCATTATTTTTTAAATATTTAATATATTTGGTTATATGGTTAACCTTTAAGTTAATTCTAAAAATAGATAGATTGTTTATTTGTTTTAAATTAAAATACTACTCATAAATTTTTTCGTCATCATTTATTTAAACAAATATTAATTTTAAATTGAAAATTTTAATTAAATTGGTTGCAGCGTAAAAATCAATAGTAGCGCTTTTTAATTAAATTGAAGACTAAATCAATTTATCTTTATGTATTCTCTGAAGCAATGAATTTTAACACTTTTTTGTTATATTTTTTTTTATTTCAACTTTTCCGCATTATTTTTGTATATTCATTAAAAAACAATAAAGCCAAGCCGTTAGCACACAATAAATTAATTTCATTCATTATTCAGTATTGGCATCTTTAATTCAATTTGACATCAACAGCGATGCGCGCGCCTTTTATGATTTGATTCGCTTCAAATTGCTTTTGATGAGCTGAAACAAACTGTAAATACAAAAATAGACCTAAAGAAATTTCTTTTTAAAATGAATATTTTAATAATTTAAAATGTTTTTAATTTAAATTTTAAAATTCTTTAATGAAATTTGAATTCAATAAATTAGATATGGAAAAAAACCCTCAACATCGATATTAGAATACAGGGTTGTACAATTGGACTGTAACCAACTTCAAAATGTGTATAGAATTTGAACTGGAGGCAACATTGCATAATTATTTTGCTAATAAGAGCTAATTTTGTAATTGTTAGATGGTTTAGAAGCATTTGAAGTTCGCTAAAAATCAAACAAAATAGTTTGGTAGGATAACACTACTTTTTGAGTGAAAAATACAAGTAGTAGTAGTTAAGGCCTTTAAACACCTCTACTATTATATATGTGAATAAACTTCGCATGCCAAGATCCATAAAAGTGAAACCGATACTGTTAGTATTAAAAAATTATATAGTGATGGTTAGAAACGAATTACATCTCCAACAGAAGTGGTTCAATAAATGAAGACACGATTTAAATTATACATGCGTAGAAGTGGAGAACAAATGGTTATAGTGATAGCTCGAAAGTGGATGGAAAGTGGTAGTTTCGGTAAATGAAGGCATCATTTGATAGTAGCTAGAAAGTGAGTTCATTTATAGCAGAAATATTTCGGTAAATTAAGACATCATTTAAACGAAATCTGTCTCTCAGTCAAAGACAAATATCTGCTCACCTGAACATAAAAAAGATAACAATACAGTGACTATTCAAAAGCGAGCTCAAATTGCAGTTCAACAAGATACAAAATAGGCAAGACTTTATCGATCCCAAAAAACAAACTATTATCATCAATAAAGATGATAATCATCTTCGATCATCTTTATTGAGAGTGGGTGAAAAATATCAAAGCTCGCTGTAGGAGATTTCAAATCACTTAAAACATTTTAGAAATTAGTTGAGAACAAATTTCAGCAGTGTTTCGCTAATTGGAGTCAACCCAACAAACAGATCATACGGATATTTATCCATTAAAATAGCCAAGAAAACTTGATAGCAATCCTTTATAATAGTCGAGCTGCCCGTGACGATCGTAATCCTTTAGTATTTTTCAGTTCTAGTCTTAAGATTGTAAAAGTCTACTTCGAATGCACTCTGCAAAGTGCTAAGAAGCTATGAATAACCAAATATTTCGTTAAGAGAAAAGAAACTATTCAATAAGATTCTGTTCCGTCGCACAGAGCAAGCTTTAAGCCACAATAACAGAAAGACAACTTCAACGCATCATTATGACCATTAAGTACTTTCCATTATGGGAGCTGAACACTGGTTCAGTAAACCCGCACACGTATTACTTAATATCTATTAAGTACAATTTAGCAATAGTAATAAATTAACTAATAGTTAATATTATACTACTCATATCCAATAAAAGATGTTTTAAAAGAAAAAACACATTTCACGATCACGATACTAACCCGTCCGACTTCTCAATACATGATGTGAACATTCTGAAAGCCAAAGTCAGCACTATATCGAATATATATTGTGATAAAAATGTTTATTTTATCAATATCAAATATTAAAGTCAACAAGAAAGCAGTTCTTCTATGAAAATTCCACGAGAACACATTAGTATACCGTGTGACTCAATGGTCAGTCAACGTAAAACCATAAAGCGCTAAAGCTAGCCATTTTGAAAGTTTAAATTAACTTTGAAAAATTGAACGATTCACTTAAAATTTCATAAAATACGATTTAATAAACATTGTATGCAGAAAAGTTGCAGTTTACCTAGTATATATTTTTCATCTTTAAAGAAAAGAAGGAGGAAGAAACCATAATACGTTTTCTCTCTAAATGCCCGGCTTTGGCGTCCAGAAGATATACCATAGGTTCTTAGAAAAAAACTTCTTTGATAGTTTATCAGACTGTTTATCGGTGAAGACGAAAGACCTATAAAATTATCGAAATTCGTCGGGATGGATTCAATCTTTACTCTTCTATATTAGGGTTCTTGCGAGGAATATGGTAGCAAAACGGCGAAAAATCGCTAATTGAGGTACATGAAAGCGTGCCACTGCAACCAACCAACCAAAGAAACGCACGTAAAAGTCTGACCAAAACTATAAATAGAGTGAACTTTTTTTTTTGTTTTTTTGATCATTTGAATGAGTCGACAGTTCATAATTACTCTTTTAAAATCTAATATGCTTTTATGTTGACAAATCCTGGAATTTATTCGGTATTCATTGAAAATCCTTTTTGTGCATCTACACGTTGATCTTTTAATTGCCTTGCACAACATAAAATTTTTTATCAGATTGAAATGAAAAATCTGTTCTCTTCATCAAAGGAATTTATTTCTCAGAATTTAATTATTTATAACACCTCCTCTTAATCCAGAAAAAAAACCACACACACTGACACACTGTTTGGACAAGAACCTTGAAACAAACTCACGGAAGTAAATTTAACAGGCGCTGCTATAGAACACACAGCAGTGGTAGGAGGCAATATTAAAAAAAATGTTTACTCCTCGCCTCTGTTACCACTTTTATGTTCGAAAAATATTGACACTGCCATTTTCTGCAATGCAACATTTTCATGTACAGTCGTGATGCAATATTCATGTAAATCCAATATGCTCCGTTCCTCCCTTCCACCCGCTCTATAAGCTCTAAAGGCAAACAGTCCATTCGATGTACTCACTCACTTATGTACATAAGTAGTTTATTTATTTCCATGAACTGTATTTACTGATTTTATTTATTTATTTATGAGTTCATTTTTCATTTTCAATTTGTTTTACTTAAAAATGATGTTATGTTATTTGTGCCAATTGAAATGTTTTTGACACTTGCCGCTGGCAAGGTGTGCAACAATTACTGTACGTGCCTGTGTTTGCATACATAAATTAACACTATTTGCATTGCGACTATGCGTTAAATTAATTTTGCTTTTATTTTATTTTTATTTTGGTTTTTGTTTTTATTTTTGGTTTTAGTTTTGGTTTTGCTCTTTACAATTGTTATTGTATTTTATTGAATTTAATTATTTTTTTATAACTCAACTATCCGAAACAAATGGAAAATGACGCCATTTGTTTGCAATGATTCAATTTCTGTTCGTTTTGAGAAAAATTTATTACATTTCAAAAAGTTTTACATTAATTAAATTTAAATTAAAACAAATAAAAAACGCTTTAAATGGCGGAAAATTTAAATACATAAATAATTAAAAACGTGTTTTTAAAGATATGTGTTGATAAGCAAACTAATTTAACTAGAAATTTTAACTATTGGAACTAACATTAAAAATGTTACCGAAAAACAATCTGATAATAGAATTTTTTTTTTGTATTCTAATAGACGCTTTATATTAAATGATAATATTAATCACATGTGTACAATAACACAACATTAACAGTAACATAAAAAAAATGGTATAATCGTATAATATTTGTCACAGTTAAAAAAAAGTATCATATTTAAAAAAAAAAATACCCGCGATGAAGTAAGCATCATGTTAACTCATAATTTATGTATACTAGTTTATATATGAATCTGATGAACATAATGTATATTATATATAAAATAAAACTAAAATGTAAGTGAATGAAACTACAATGAAAATTCACTACTAAAAATTACTTAAAAAAATTTATGTAATACTATGTTCAGACAGTCAATTTTCTTAATTTCGTAAAAATGAAATTAAGTTAATTTCAAAAGTGTTCATACTGTACCAAATTAAGGAAATCATATGTTTTTTGTTTACAAATCGAATGTTAAAAATTACATGCTCCAAACACAATTTTTATCTGGGAAATTTTGAAAATTGATTATTATAACTATAAAGGATGGCATTCAGTGGTTTTATTAGCTTTAGTGGATTTCAGGTATGCGAGTTTTTATTTTTCATTTTATTTTAAACTAATAAATACAGTTTTTTCTCTATATGCAAATTTAAAATATTTTTAAAATATTTTTCCGCATTTATTAAAGTCAACTGTCATTGATATTTATTTAAAAAAAGTGTCACTTTTTCGTTATCTTAACTTTATCTTTTGCTTAAAATTTATCTTACGTATAGTCGCATTTGAAATGTCCCTTAATTTCAGCCTTCGCTTCAATGAAATTAAAGTAATTTTCCTTAATTTTGTTCTAACCTTAAAACTAAATTTTGTAATGAAAAAAACTACTTAATTGCGCGGAAACGAAGACGAAATTAGGATTTTTGAGAAATTAAGGTGTATCTGAACCTAATATAAGTATTAAGTAATAATTTTGCTGATTTGATTGCCTTACTTTTGTTATCTTATGTTATTCATGTATTCATGTTATAATTATATCAAAATAGAGAATATGACATCCTTCCAGCAGCATATGCAGATAATAATCCCTCACTGACATCCAAATCTACAGATAATATACTGCAAAAACACTAACAAAATAAATAATTCCTTGTGTATCGCCAGGCACAATCCTGGCTATGGCACCGAAACCCAGAGGGCTATGGCCCTCTTCCAAGTTTAGAGTAAATCTCTGAACCTTGTTTCGCCAATAAAAAGTAGTATAGAACTTCTTTACAGAGTTTTATTGTCTCTTCCGTAAGAATATACATTCTCAGGTGCCTATTCCATATGTGCATTAGCGCAGGGCATTCTAACAGCACATGTGTGGCCTCATTCTCTTCACATAATCTACAGTGTAGTATGAAGTGTAGAGATTTTTTGCTTTTTAAGTATCTTTAAATACTGTAATATAAAATCTTAAATGAAAATTTCACCTACAAAATTTGCATCTGAAAAATACTAAACAAAATATGCGTTTATTTGCACTAACGAAACAATAGCACATCTTACATTTCTCAGGTTTTACATAGGCAACGAAAGTGGAATCTGACCAGGCAGGTTTTCAGATCGCTCCATAAAGTGCTGAGTGTGACAGATTTGTATATTTATACCACTACTTTTGCTATAACTTTATAAGTGAGTTAGATATTAACATTTCTATCACCAATATATTATTTTCTATGAAATTTACATTTCATAGCAAACTCCATAAGTGAGGCAAAATTTGATGTTTCTATCATCAATATATTCTTTTCCCTCATACCTCAAGAAGTGCTGTAACTATTCAATGTAAACGACTCGTTAGTCAGTATAACTGTATAACTATTATTCCATTTCACTGTTTTAAAAAATATTCAAAACAAAAACGATGACCAGTTGAAATCCTTATAAAACTAAATGTAATCATCTTATATCTATTAAGCAACATTATTAATCAATTGTAAATAAATTATTTTTATGCAATAAGTGCTACTCAAATAAATTGTTACATTAGTTGAAGATTTATTGGAGATTTGTATTTATCAGAAATGCAACTGTATTTGTTGCTTGTCTGTTAAAATTTGACCTATTTTTTGTTCATTTATTTTAATTAATTTTAAATATTCTATTTAACATTTCGACATAATCTACCTTGCAGACAGATCAGATTAAGATATTTTATTTAAAGATATTTTAAGCTGATATATAACAGCTGTCTTATTTTTCTCAAACTAAATCAAAAGACTGAATAACCTCAAGTGTTCGGTGAATTTTCAATTTATTTCACTAAAAGTGGTTAACACTTTTTTCTTTGTAGCTTCAAATTTAGATTTGATTTCCTGATCTATTATCTCACATGCAGACCCAATCAATAAAATTGCTCTGGAGATTTATCTGCCATTAATTTGATTACTATCGGTTGGCACATACATGATTTTGACATTCTGACATTTGATGCGACAAATTGTGTAAGGCCCTGTGGCATGTAAATTTTTGCGCAAAATGATTGTCAATCAATTAGTAGTCCCCTCAGTTGATCTATAACTTACCATTAAAAAGCAAATAAAATGCAAGTTTTTTAAATAAGTTTACGGCTTTAAGCGGTTTTAGTTTGAAAATTTGCATAAAACCTCAGAAATGAAAGTTAATGATGTCATGTTTAAAAATATAACATTTAGAAAACTAAGAAAGATTAATAGTTTGCTGATTTGATATTATACTTTTTCTATTTTTATTATTTTTATTTTATATACAGTCTATAGACTGTTATGTTTGAATATTGAATATTAAAAAAATTAAAAATCACCGAACGCAAGTAAAAAAATTATCAAATCACTATGCTAATCCTTAATGTAATGTTGCAATTTGTCATATGCAAAGTAGGTTTGAAATGATATGTGGGAGTTTAAGATACAAACTATGGTACAATCGGTGAATTAAGCTGCTTCATGTCAATTTAACGCTTTAAGTCTGTAGCTCTTGCAAGTGTGTAGAGTGTGTAGTTTATAACTCTATTTTGCAGTAAGTATTAAATTTCTTTATGCATTTTACGAAGGTATTGATTGCTCCCCTGTAACTAACTGCCATTTACACTAGGAATATTAATTTTTAATAAATTTTCCATTTTAATTCCAGAGTTTACTTATATCCAGCTATAAATATTAATAAATTTTGATATATAGCATTTTCTCTATAATCCATAAATAAAATAAATACGAAGTATTTGCATCTACAGCGACTGCAAGTTGAAAACTTTATTAAAATTTATTTTTTTATTAAATTATTTTATCTTTTCACACTTGATTTACTTAAATTATTGAAAAATTCCTTTAGTAAAGCACAACTCGTTGCTGCTTTCGGAATTTATTGAAAATTCCATTGTAAATATCTACATACGCACAAAGGAAAATCTATCTGACTTTAAGCGAAAAGGGCAATATACAATCAACTAACTCCTCTGTCTTTTCCACACCACTTAGAGCTGGCTGGCTACAAAATTCCTGAAATGTAAATTATGCCTTGTGCGACATGTACTCGTATAGTATAAACTGTTCTCTATTAAATGGACTGACAACACATGGTAATTTTACTGTATGGTATACTCGTACTCGTACATGCTGATATAGCAATGGAGAGTATCTATATCTGTTTTCTGTGCTTATTGTTTCACCAACGAGTAGTTTCATAGATATGCATAATTGCACTTGCTAAAATCCTGCTGTGTGTCGTTTGTTGCCTGACATAAACGTAATGCATTTGCAGCAGCCGTTCTATGTGTAATGCCTGCCATGTTGACAATGCACAATACCAAAAAATTAAATTACTCTTAAAATTTATGCTAAAATCATTTTGCGGAATTCCAGCACTTAATATTATTTACAACTCTGCTAAAGGTTACTTCTCACATTCCGTGTCGGTGCAGTTGGTATGCTGTGCGGTTCATGCCTGCTGCTGGCAGCTAATTAATTAGCTGTGTAACATTTCTGTACAAGAGGGATTGGGATGATGTTTATTAATAAATTGTAATTTATATGAATTATTACACATGTTTGGCTGACATAAACTAACTGCACTGCACGTCATAAGCTCATTCCGAAATTTAATAATTTAAATTGTGAATTGTAAATTTAAGATACTTGCATTTTAAGCATTTCTATTGTGTGGCCAACAAAGCGGCAAAAACGCCAATGCCACAAACTGACAATGACCACAAAAACTTTTATTATCACTTTTTTTTCTCATAAAAGTTTTTCAATATTACTATTTTACTATTTTACTATTTTTTTTTTCTTCTACAATTGCCATTGTTTTGCATAAACTGCATTTTACGATTTTAGCATAAATTTTCACGCCAAATGGTGGCATAATGCAGTGAAGTTCCTTTTCCGTTATTGCCACAAACCACACATTTCAAGTGATTTCAAACCGAAAGAAATTACACTGAAGCATATTAACCAAAACCCTAAAGTGGCACATAAATGGTCAGAATGGTAATGCGGCAAAATCTACGTTAAGTAAAATCTAACCATTGCATTTCAAGTAAAAAATGCAATCATTCTCTGCTTTCAATTTAAGGACATGATTTTAATGAAAATTCTGTATAAAATGCTTTAAAAGGAAACTTTACATTGAACCTGCACAAGGACACAGTTCAACATAATAAAAATATATTTTTTTAATATTCGAAAACTACAATCAAAGTGAAAGGTTTATGTAAAGATTTTTATGCAAATTAAAAATTTTTTTTCTTATATCATGCATTTGTTGACAAACAAAATAATGGCGAAAATATCCTTTAAGCTTGGCACAATTTTTTGCTCATAAACGTATATCCTTTGGCTCATGTGGTTTTCATTGGGTTCTGATTTTGTGTTGCATGCACTTGAGCTCCTAGTTTTCCATCCCCTTTCAATATAACTGGCAACGAAATGTGGAAACTCAAAGGACATATAGTGTTGCGAATTGTGTTCTTATGAATTATACTGAAAAGCATTGCACAATTATTGTACTATTATCTATTTTATTGGATTTGTTATTTTTTCCTTCTGCAACATATTGTATTTTAAACCAACATGTGTCCCTTAGTTTTAATTTACGTTTCATAAAGTATAGTGGACAATATTTACAAAAACCTTAATAAAAAAAATAGAATGGTTTTATTATGAAATTATTTTTACTATAAGAAACATAAGATTTGACCTAAACCAGGGTTAGGGCTTCATATTTAACTCAATACGTACTTTAACCGAAACGGAGGTTAAGGTTGTAGATATAACTCACTACACTCTTCGACTAAAACCCGTGATATGGCTGCAGTTTAAATTCTCTGTGCTCTAAATTTCTCTCAACTTCTCTCTAAACTTATTAGTCTCAATTTAAAGCATTGGTTTTTATGTCTCCCATATACTATATGATATACAGCCATAATAGGTAGATCGACTCATTAATATTTTTAAATTTTATTAATAATTATTCCTGACAATTGCCAAGTACTAAACATACACCTCATCACTTCTATCTGTTTATCCAAGTTCAATAGCCCTTTTGAATTGAAACAATTAAATTATGGCTCCGTTCAACCGTGGTGGCACCTTTCTTAATCATTTGTGTAAAATAGATTTGAGCTGTATCTATCCACTTTGCAACCGCGGTGACACCTTTTTTGTTAGTTTGTATAAAATAGATTCGAGCTCTCCTCTTTCCACCAATCACAAATCCTACTTTTTGTCTATATTCTTCATAGCAATAAGATCACTCTAATGTGGACGCGCCACCCGCTGGGCTTCTGAAACATTAACTTTTTGAATGAAAAGTAGCAATACATTTTTTACCAAAATTATTCACACATTATTTCTTCATTTCACTTCGTTCCCACGGGAACATTGGGACATTTCTGTGGTTATAGTTGTACCTACCAAAGAGATTCTGCTTGAACGTGAGTTCGCACCTCCAAATTCGTTATGCGTGCTGCCGAAGCAAATAGATGCGCCATATATATATACGGGTACCACTTGGAGACTGTAATTCCATCGGGTTTAGACTTATGTTTTATTTCCAGAAAATAATTAAAGAAGGCAGCAAAGCTCTGGATTACAAGCGCAATGTCAGTCCTGTAAGCTTTGCACGTAGTGACAGACACTTTTAAATAGGCCGCTCCTAACCTGGAGAACAGACGCCTTTTGCAGCCGCTCATTATGAATACCAAAGCTACTTTGTGGACTGCGCTTAGCTTCATTTCTCCTCATTCGACCTTACCGGCAAGGGAAGATCTACCAGTAGCATGCTACTACCGGTATCGCTCGAAAACTCTACGTAACAACTGAGCCTTCTCACCACGTCAAGGTGGCTGTCCCCGAGGAGACATATATTATTTACTAAACTTATTATGTGAAATCATAATTTTTATTTGTTTAAAAATTGTACGTTTTACCCCACTGTTTGTATTCATAATATTTGCTCCCATTTAATGGAGTAAGTTAAGAACTATGTAAAAACTACTTCATACCATATAGTTTAGTCTATTTTTTTATAATTCCTTTTTATGTATTAAATATTTGGCAAACGTTATTTTTATTAAAAAATATTGCAATCTATGTGTTTTGTCCAGTGACATATTTTATTTGAACTTTTTGTCGCATATGTGGGAAATGTTTATGCTTTATGTGGGCTTTTCTCAAGTCCAAAATCTTGCAGATTTATGTTCTGATATTAATTTTTTATGGTACTGAGCTGTAAAATATTGCGAAATCATTGCCAAAAATATTTTCTTCACGTTCGAAGTTATTGAACTTTGTTTGCTTAGTCAACAAAAAACTAAATCATGTCGGTTTTAAATTCGTAAGATATTTCGCTACTTTTAACAAAATTATGGGTCTTAAGGTATAGATTCGGTTGAATTAATTTTATAGCTTAAAATATTCTGAGTAAAATAACAAATTTTAAGCGCATTATAGTTTTTTCTACTCTATTATTTGTTTGTAAAAATTGTACCAAAGTTTTTATACTTTTTCAATCGACTCTACTAACTTTTCGACGCCCTTGCCGTGAATAGCGAAAATTTTGGTTTACATTAGTTTTCGAAGTCACTCCCGTATTTTTGTTATACTTCATTTATTTTTAAGCTACTGTCATAACATTTCCATTTATTTTTTGAATAAAACTTACTGTCTGCACGTGATATTTTCAAAGTTAAGTTTCAAAAATTTGTTCAATGTTTTAACAATTTGTTATTCTATTTATTATTACTTAATTTCCTACTTCTTGTAGTTTTTTTTTGTTTTTTTTTTTCATTTAAAAACAACAGAACGTGGCGTCATTGTTTCCTTTTTTGATTGCAGAACGCGAGTATCAATTCAAGCTGTCAGTCAGAAAAGCAGAAATGGTTCGAAAATATGCGGGGGCCACGAAATATAAGAATACGTTTCAATGGAACAAACTAATCTATCAAACCATTAATAATTATTAATTTTAATTAATTATGATGTATGAGTTCTTTTACACACTTGATCACATTTTTGTAATCCGTAACTTAAATCATTTTGAACCTATTCACTTGGTTAATTAAGTTCATATACATTAGATAAATTATTTTTGTTTCGATTGTGTCAAATATTTTTATTAGGAACAACTTTGTGTAACACAGAAACTATAAATATTTTGATCAACTAGCTACTTTGATTGTTACGGGATGTAGCACTGCGATCGTCGGGTATATTGTGCCCCCTTCTGGGTCTAAAGTAGGTCTCTAAGTTATCTTGCGTCAATCAAAATTAGCATAGAACCTACTTTACAGAGTTTTATTGCCTCTTCCGTAAGAATATACATTCCCAGAAGCCGATTTCGTATGTGTATTAGCGCAGGGCATTTTTACAGTACATGTGTGGCACATAACTCATCATTCTTTTTACAAAATCTACAGTTTGCATCCGTATGTATGTATGTATTTTAGTTGACAGTGTCCTGTTAGGATTCCTGTGTTGATTCGAAGTTTTTCTTTTGATACGTTCATACAATCCTGGTATCTCTTTTTGTTATAGGTACCAATAAGTGATTTGGATTGTGTTAATCCTGGTATATTATCGCAGTAATGCTTTTTATTCTGATTCTCCTTTATTTTTATATTAAATAATAACATATTAAAATATTAAAAATTTATTAGATATTAGTTTGAATATTGCAAACCAATCATGAAAACATGGCTCGTACAGAGACGGGCTGTTTTAACTTATGGTATACAATTATAGGGACTGCAAGCAATGCTAATATTAACTTCTTTAAGTTTATTAATCAATTTGTTTTATGTGTCTAAGTTAAATAGATACAAAAAAATCTGACTTTTAGTATGTAAAAAGAGAAATACACACTCTAAACAATACAGATATAGATTGATTAGACATTACAACCACTAAGTTTTAAGCCTAACAGATAATAGTTAATTTATTTATTAGAGAACTGTAAAAAATACGTGTACTTTATATCCAGATAGGTTACAAAAATAGGTTTAAGTATTTAATTCTATAATATTACAAACAACCAATGAAATATATAATAAACCATTATCCATTTCGTGGTCCTGTTTTAGCAGTACTATGTTATTTCAGTAACACAAGTCAAACAGAACTGTCATTTTAGGGTCATAGTATGCAGTTTAGTGAACTTTCTGGGTTGCATAAGAATTAATAATAATAATAATAAAAGTAATAATTTTTCAATGTGAATAAAAACATATAAAATAAAAACATACATATATAAAACATATATCCTTAGTTAAAATCCCATAAAACTACAACATTTATTCAAAAGAAAAAAGTATTTAGTTTCGAAAATATTTTATATTTTTTAATTTAATATAAAACATTTATCATATTAAAAAGAAAATAATTTTATATTATTTAACAATTAAATTATTTATTTTATAACAAAAATAATTAAAATTGTTTATTCTTTTGCAGGTACGATACTTTTATTTATAAACGGTGGTATGTAATAATATGAATGACATATAATTGATAAATCAATTCAAAGGTAAAATTACAGTATTTTTGACAATATTTCAAAAATATTAGAAAATATTATATTTGTTATTACCACAAATTTAAACTTACTTAGACTCTACGTATCATATTTAAATTATTTATAAGTAAAAATTAATTAATAAAAATTATGTTATATGATATTCAGCACTTTTTTAAAGTTTGTCATGCCTTTATTTTTTTCACTTCAGTAACAACAACTAATAATAAACTGACTCAAATGTGGAGTCATTGTTTATAAAAAGTTGTCTTATAAATAATAGATTTTATTAATTAATTTAAAATTTGCACATTTTAATAAAGTTATGATGCATTTGTCGAAGTTTTTAAAAATAACTTTTAGTTGATACTAAGATAATGCACTTAGATTTCCGAACTCGTAAACTCCTTCATAAAATTAGCCATAAACTTTAGTTACACTGAAAGCAACTACAATTTAATAAACCTCAACGAAGTATATGAATGAACTAATAAGAGCTCCAAAAGTAAATTAACAAACTATCTTCCAAACAAATAGCAACATAAACTTCGTAAAGGATAATAAAATTTATTTAACACAATTTGATGGAATCCAAAGATACATAAAATGAAACGGGAAGTTGCTGCACAAAAGGACAACTAACAAATTTGCTAAAATTGATTAAAGTTTAATGGAAAAGTATTTCTTTGTGCCATAAACAACCCCAGCTAAGCCGTGGAAGAGTACACAGAACAAATCTATTATTTTTATAGAGTTTTGCAAATAAACACTACAATTAACATCGGCAATAATACAATATTTTTGTGAATATAGCACAGAAGTGCAAGCTGCTCCGTCAACCCTCGCACTAAGGCGCAAGGATTTGCTTGATGAGAAGAACGGTCAGCTGCATTAGACATACCAGTATTAGAGTTCAAAGCGACTTAAATGAATCCCTTCGTGATATGTTTGCCTTTTTCAATTTTAATTTGTACTTCGCGCCACTATCGTTTATATCCATCTTTGAACTGTGAGCTCTAAGCTGTTTCATTATGTTTTGACATACGTGCACATACATATAGTTCTATAGTGCCTGACTGCATTGTTCATAGTTTCAATTTCAATGATCCTAGTACTCTTACAATGGCTCTTTATGTCCTATAGCATTGCATGCATTTCACATTTCACAAGGCTTTCACTTGAATATTAACTGGCGGCTGCTGATTGACAGTGCAGTGCGGATTCCATTCACGTGTCAGTATTGGCGGTACGTCCGTTTGTCATTTGAGTTTATTTGTTATTTGTTGAAAAGTTTTGTCATGTGGAAATTCTTTCCTTTAAATAACTTTTATTGTAAGATACATTTTTCTTGCATTTATTTCAATAGACAAAATGTCTACTATTATGACATGGCTGTCAACAACCGCACAATAATAAGATTTCAATAGAAATAATCTATTACATTTAGAGTTTAAAATAATGATTTGCTTAATGTATTCAAAACGAATATCCAAGTGTGCTCTATTGGTGAATCAAATATTAAAAATAAATTTAAAATGAAACAGAATTTTTAATACAAACTATCTATTAAGATTAAATTGAAGTCAAATTGAATATTTAATTAAAACAAATCATTAGGATTAGTTAAGAGGCAAATGGTGAATATCGGTGTCAATTAGTTCCAAAATTTACTTTATTTATGAATATTATAATTATTATGATACCGTAAGAAATTTTCTGATACTTTCACTTTCAAAAAATATAGTTAATAAACCCGCATTATATTTAGAAGAACACCAATTCAGAAATTAAACAAAGCGGGCAATGACTTTACTGTCACGTTTAATAATTTTAGTAGTGATAGGATTTCTTCTTCAAACCAGAAATAATTTCAAAAATGAAGCTATTCTATGAGATTACTAACTATACATGCACTTCCAAAAAGAAGGAATGTTCTGCAGTAATACAATGGATGCAGATGCAGATAGTTATGCTTTTTATTACCTTCTCTAATCTACAGTTGGAGATAGTTAAGGATTTTTTTCGAAACAAATAGAATCAGTTATGGTGTTCGACTTGTCAGTTCCGAATTAATAATAAAGTATGTGTTATTCATCAGTCATGCTTAGGTGTTTATTCCGCCATATAACAATATGGAACAATATGAGGAGCACAAATGTGATTCCTAACATAGAACATTGAAGTCATTTTCTACACGTATAAATGTACTTCACTTTTAAATTCTTTCAATGATATTATTATTCTATACCCCATTTTTCCGAATATATAGAACAATTATTGCAGATAATCTCTTTTCAGACTTATTACTTGATATACACAGTACATTTTAAATTCTGTACAACATATCGTCTAGCCGTATTTTGGACGGCTAAATAAACTAAAATTCAGTTTTAAAATTTATTGCAAGGATCTTTTTTCGAACATATAGCACAACCGTCGCAGATGGTGTTCATTGTTAGAAGATCATCATAAATTCAGTATCAAATACAGAATATTGAAATACAGAATATAGTATATATATAGAATACAACTAATAGTATTCTAGATGGCCTAATCAACTGAAGTAAACTATAGTTTTATGATGTCATCTAAAACATATTTTTTTCGAATGTATAACACAATCGTTATAGATTATCTTCATTGTTAGATATGAACATTATATTTTAAATTCTCTATCAAATACATATCATCTAGTAGTATTCTAGATGGCTTAGTAAACTGAAGTACACTATAGTTTCATAATGTCATATAATAGATCTTTTTTTGAATGTATAGTATAATTGTTGCAGATAATCTTCATTGTAAGATATGAGCACTATTCATTATATTCTGTACTAAGTACATATCTTCTATTAGAAGTTTATACGGCTAAAGTAAACTTAATTATATTTAAGTTAAACTAAAATTCATACATGAAACACTTCAAAAAAAGTAAACAAACGCCAGATTTGTTACATTATTCACATAGATGACCTTTAAGCACAAATAATCGATCTCAACCTAAAAATCTTCTATCCAAAAAAAAAATGTTATGAAATTTTAATGAATACTTTCCTTTACCTAATACTTTTAAGCACTTCCTCAACATTCACTTACTTCGTAATGCATTTTCCAGAAAAAACAGCCTTTCATGTCTAATATTCATGAAGTAACATTGGATCGTTTCTCGCCGCTCCGCGCTCTATACACGACACCACATGCGCTTATAAACGCAACTAATTTATCCAGTAAAATTCATAAAATAATAAAGTCTTAAATTATTTATTCGGAAAGTAAATTGCATATTAAGTTTAAATAAAATTATTTCTAAGATTTATTTACGGATTAAAAGTTTTGATTATATTTGCAAATCGCAGCCATTTATTGACTCAAATAAATGAGAAAAAGTGTTTAGTATGAGTAACAGTTTCATGTCTGGGTACAATAATCCTTGACCTTTGCACACAAATAATGGAAACTGGTAATTTTTGGTTAAATTACCACTGAAGGTTTAGAAAAAATGTTAGTTTTGTGATGATTGCATGTCAGGAAATTGTAGTAAAAGTCAAAAAACAAACTCTTAAATTAAAAATAGTAAATAAATTTCGGTTTCAATTTTAAAAGTTTTAGTTTCAACAAACGACGCAAATTTTTATTAGAAAATTTTTAAAAGCATAAATATTAAAATAGTAATTTTGTAATAATTTCAACAAAATCAATAAATGCTTTACCAATTATCTGATTTGAAGGTATAGAACTTTAATTTTATGCACTTTAACAATACAAATAATGAACTAAAACAAATATTTCCAAGGTCTATTACAACAGATATTACGACCAGCTAAAACTCTGCATGAAACTCAAAACGATTGTAATGACAAAACTGTGCCCGGAGCATATGAAAACAATAATATTTACCCAAATAAGATAAGCGGATTGACACCTCAAAGTTAGTGAATGTGTTTACCAAAGCCGAACTTCTTATGACAATATGTGCCAAATGTAAATATTTACTTCAGATAACAATAAACTTGCAGAAACTCTTACAAAACTCATTTGGCAGCATCTCTACCCATACAAGTAGTACATATACTATACGTTTTATGAGATTGCGGACTGCAGACTGCGGATTGCGGATTTCGGATTGCAGCAGAGCAAACTGTGCCTGTAAAGATAATAATAAGAAAACCATACAAACGAAATATGATTGCATATTGTGTCATAAATTAGCTGCTCACTGCATAAATAGAATTTCATATTTTCATATTGCATTCATATTCTGAAATCACAAAAGTCAAAAGACAATGCACATTTGAATTCGAATATTGTGCAAGCAAATGTTGCACTGTGTGCCAATCTTGCCTAAAGCAAATATTGCACAGTAAATAGAATAGCCAAAAAATTGTATCTAACCCACAAGCGTTTTGACTCTACCACTTCCGCTGCTTGTGTGCCGGAAATGATAATATTCTTCGAGAATTTTCTTGCCAACTGATTTGCATTTAAATGGAAGTTCTTTTCAGCTGTGTTGAGTTGTGATTTTCTGCTGTTGCAGTTGTAATATAAATAAAATTACAAAGTGAGCTAAGCCCATTGTGAAGATGCTCATATCTTTTTTTGTTAATTCCACTTGATTTACATTTTATTTAATATAGCACAACAAGCCTTAACTTTAAAATATAAACTAAAAAAAAATCTCCTTTTTTCAAAAAATGTATTCTTAATTAAGCCTCTTAAATGTTCCCTTGTGTCTGCTTACCCTAACCATAACAATAGTTTAAGGTACAAACTTTTTTATAGGCTTATAAAAAGTTTTACCATAAAATCTCAAGAAATCTCGAGGAATCTCACCCTTCTTTTCTCATACTTCACTCGTACTCGCACTCTTAAAGTGTATGTAATAATCATTTGTGTCTAAATCTTGCATTTCCTTAAGCTGGTACCGCACACTTAAGATGGCATTACCGTAATTCTTTTAGCTACAAATTGCCTTTGGCAAATTTACACCCAACATTCATTATTTATAGATGCTTGTGCCTTCATCTTGCCGTTGTTGTTGTCTACTCCGCCCCAATACAAAATTGCTCCACAACTCAATTTAGTCTTACCCTAAAGGCTCTCCGTGGAATGATGAATGAAATTTGTCTGATTCGCTTCATCTGGCATGCAACACTCTATATATATTTGTATAAGCATTATTATGCACCCTGTAAGTTATATTTACATTCTGTCTTACTTTAATTTTATTTCGAGCACAAATGTATAATCAATAATTTATTCAAGTGCAGCCCTCACATATGACATAGCCTCGCAGCACCGTCCAAGTGGGTTAAACGCATGGAAAAACCTCATTTTTATTGTGTAGATGATTCCGGAAAATGACTTTTAAGGGAAAATACTTAAGAAAATTTATTGCTTAGAAATTGTGTTTGTAATGCAACGCATGGCATTTTTGAATGAAATTTTATGATCAAACAGAATACTTTAAAACATTTGATGTACAAAAAAAAAAAAAATTTTATATATGGTATACATAATTTATATAGAAATATATAAATATATGTATTTAAACCAGTTAAGCTTTTTAAAATAATTATAAAATAAATGTCTCCTTCAGAAATATTGTCTACTTAATAGGACAGTCCGTTCACCAGAATACATTTTGAGAAAGTTTTTACTCTTTAAAAGTTTCAAAAAGTATATATTTATTATAATATAACTGTATTTATTTGTCTCTGTATTTCTATATAAAAAACGTTTTTGAAATTCAGTGAAAACTTTCGCAAAAGATTATGGTAAACGGACTGTCCTATTGAGTGGATAACATTTCTAAAAGACAAATTTTTTCGTCATGATCCGTGACTAGACAGTCCATATAGGATCTATCTATTTGTCTACTTAATCTATTTAACAACAGCCTTCCATTCTTCTTTGTTTTTTACTTTTGTTTTCCAATTTCTTATGTTCATTTCTTCTAAATCCTGCTGCACAACTGTCTTTCCATAGTTTTCTTGGTTGCCCTCTTCTTCTGCTGTTTTCTACTTCGTTCTCATAAATCTTAAGCGGTACTTTCATATAACATTATAATATTACATAATATATTATAAATTATTATATATTATATAACATATAATTATAAATTTTTATGTAATATTAATTGTTTATTATCATATAATTATATATTTTATCATAATTTATAATTATATTGAATACATTATATTTTTAACCTTTATTATTAATATAATTATAAGAGTCAAAAGGCTAGTCCTATTCCCACAAAACCCTAGTTTTGTGGGAATAGGACTAGCCTTTAATGTACTTTCAGAAACCTTGTGAGAAAATTCATTTTTGTTCTACTTAATGAAGGAAGTCTCTTCTAGTTTGCGTTGGATGAGTTAATAAATGTGTTAGCTTATACTATAACCATTATCGATCTTAAATGATGATTCATCCCAGAATACGAATTTTTTCACATTATGTCATATTGTGAGACTACAGCGTGTGTGGGGTCCTGAAAATAGACAGGAATGTTTAAAATGTACGTTCTAATGTGTTCTTAAAATCTTCAAGAATCTAGAATCTTAAACATCTTCAAGTTTAATTTATTTAAATACTAGATTTATAAACCGTCATTTAATAGATTTCGATTATCATCCAAAATTTTTTGATTCGGGATAAAAATTTTAAATGACTCTACTAAATCGATTTTTGGAATATTCAATATCTTAAAAATGAGTTTCGATTAGCATCCAAAAAATGGGTCGTCAATAATATACATATTATGCTCAAGTGAGCTTATAACTATCCTCTAATCATAGCAAGTCCATCTTTGCTTTACAAATTCTAGTTTTTGGAATGCCATCAATAAATTGAAAATGGGTTACGATCAACATCTAAAAAAATAGTATACAATACCACATACCATTTAATAAAATTAAATTATCAGTGTGAAACTGTTTTTAATGTCATCTGGCTCATCTTTTGGACTTGTTTGTATAACAAAATGTTCATGAAACATTTTGGTAGATATGTAGCCTTCTGAGTATATTGCATAAATCAAATAGTCTGCAGACTTTCGCTAAAATTTTAAATATTCATGTCAAATATTTTCAATTTCAATTCAAAACAATAGGTGTTTACAATAATCTATTCTACTAGGAACCTCTCTCCTTATCTTATGCTTTTAATTGCTAAATAGCTAAGTAGTATCAATTTATTCGGTGCTTGTGGAGTACTTTCCGCAGTTCTGGTTTTTAAGTTTTAACGATTGACATATTTAAGTTATTTTTTGGATATACACTGAATTTTTCTCACCAAATGTTTATGATCATTCACACTATCATTTTACAATATAATAAAAAAAATTTAAAATTTATGTTAATCGATTAAACGAATCTGTATTTAATTAACGTTAATTATATTTTCATGTGTTTAATAACAAAATTTCGAAAGTCAGTTTTAGTGAAACCATTGTTAAGGTTGGACAAAAATACAAATTTTTAATAAATTTTAGTTTTGGAAACAAGTTCCGTTTTGATTTTCTCAAATCGAAAAGTATCTGTAAACAATTTCGCAAGTTACAACACAAAACTCTTTTGTTTTAATATTTAAGAAACCATGTGAATGAACGAAAATATTTGCATATAATAATCATTATCACCCCTATTAATATTAGTTAATATAATAAACAAAAAATAAGGTAAGCAAATTCCTGATTATACTGGTAGGAAATAATAGATATACAAATATTGCGCCCCATAGAAGATACAAAATTATCACTAATATGCAAATAATATACCTCACATGTGTCGAAATGTAATCTTTCCAAGTACTCTTTATCATACTAATTAAACCAACAGAAATACTCATATATTTTTAAATGCACTTTTAAATAATACAAAAAAAAATATATTAATTAAAGCATTTTTTAAACACACTTTCAAGAATAATATCTTGAGATACTTTTAACAAAGTAAATTAAATTGTCTAAACTTGAATTTATTTTACTATTCCTATCAAGTCTTTTTTAATAGCGTACAACAAACACTTTGCTGAAGTAAAAAAAATTTAATTAAAAGTGATGAAACAATCTGACAGCACTTAAACCTAAGGCAGCAATAGAAAACTGCAGAAACAAAAGTATCTCACAGATAAAAATGCGGCGAAGTGGCACTTTTTAAGTTTAAAGAAGAGCAAGACCTCTAATTAAAAATAGAATAACGACTGACTTAAAACTGAAAATAATCTTTAAGAATTGTTTTCAGTTTTGCAGCAAAAACAGAGCAGAAGCAGAAGTAGACACAGACGCAGACGCAGACACCAAATGCAGAAATATACTTTAAGAATTCGAAGATATGCAAGTTACTGACTGACTGTTACGTATGTTAGTAAATACTTAAGTCTACTATCAAAGTGATATTGTTGTCTATTGCGCTGGTCTATTACTTAACCGGAGTTGCATGTTGTGCATTGCGAGTGTATGGCTTGCAAAACACAATTCTATCTTTCCGTGCCGTTGCAAGTACGAGTATCTTAAATGTAGGGTAACGCACATAAAACTTACTCAGCGAAGAAAAAAGACTAAAATATTAAAATTCAGATTTTAAAGCTGAAATAAAAGCAATTACGAAATATCAACGATTGCATAAGGAAGAGCCAACTGACTCCAAAGTGTACTGAAGTGAATTGAATGAATCTCAACCGAAGAGAAAAAATTTACAAATATCTTTTGCATTATGCGTGCACCCAAAGTAGCACGAATTGTGATGTTTGGCTTTATTTTCATGCATTTCAAATGACGAAATGCCAAGAATTTATAAAGACTTTTTGCACTTTTTGCACTTTTTACAGGTACGTTTACGTTTTTGGATTGAAGAGAAGAAAAGTTTAAATTTTTTTCGCGGTCTAAGATAATTATGAATATTTTTGGACACTTGGACTAAAATAGAAAAATGTGTTTCAAGTTTTGTTAGCGGAAGTTGTATTTCTGTCAATTACGATATGTGCTCAACGAAGTCAGTCATTAAGTATTTTAATTAAATTAATTTAAAAATTTTATTTTTAGTAATAGTATATAATTATGTTAAAATATCTTGGAGTATAAAGATTTTTAGAAACAGGTAGGTCTGTGTTATGAATTTTAATTCTGAGAAAATTAAAATCATTTAGGCATTAACTGGTATATAGAGTGGTCTATTATGTGTTTTTCATTTATTTTTAGACAGCCTACATTTATTTTTTAATAAACTTTTAATAATAACTACATTATCCGTAAAGAATCACTTTCACAAAAACGGTGATGTCACGAACAAATCAGTATTCAACAGAACAAAAAACAATTTTTTTTTTTAAATTTATTCATTTATTATGAAACAGCTGACTACTATAATCTCTATAATATTTGATCGCAAACAGATAATAAGTTTATATATATAAAGCATAAATAATTGCTTATAAACTGGTCACATGATTCCCTAACCGACAGAGTAAAACTGTTATTTTATACAAATATGATATTCTAATGAAAGCTTAAAAAAAGAGTTGAGTTCTTATTTTATCACTGTTACTTTTTCTCTGGCCAAATGATCAATTCCTTGGAATATTTCTACTTTGAGAAATTGGCAAAAATTAAAACTTTACTCTAAAACTAAAACGAACTCTTCTATTGCATCTTCTCCGTATTTGTTTTTGAAAGTTGGCTACTTTTAACAATGTTTATAATGTTTTAATTTAGTAAATATTAATTAATATTTTATGTTTAATACTGACATATAGAAAAAAAATTGTGAAAAATAAACAGAATCAGTGTAAACATCACTCGTACTAATAAATATTAGTTTGAGCTCAATAGCAATCGACAAGCAGGTCCTACTGTATGCTGCAGAAGCTTTGACAATAATTAACAATGATAAGATGGCATTAGAAGTAATCAAGAAAAAAAATTGTTTGGATAGTCAATAGCCCCACACGTATTAGGTGGAACGATGAGCTGTATGAGATATACCGCAAAATTGACTTAGTTAAATTCTGTAGTTTGGTTCTTATTGTCTTGCGATTATATTGTCAAGATAGTGTAACTACCGCTTGATCTCCCCCTACCACTGTATAAGCCAATGTTCATGTTTTTATCTTTTATTATTCGTTCTATATTATTATTATAACGAATTCAAAACAAGCTATCAGTATAGAATATTTGTTACAAACTTTACTTGTCATCTCTGAGAATATGTGATCACATGTGCCACCAATCGTAACGGTTTTGTTGCAGAATAAAAGTCGTGCTCTAAGAATCTGTGTTATTTAGCGCAATAAAATAGCCGTAGGGTGTCTGTAAGTCACAGATTCTATATTCCAAGATTACAGTTTTGGATGTGAACATCACCTTTCTGCCTCTTTCTATAATGGGTAAAATAGCGCACTCTTATATTAAATAAATTTTATAAGGCATAAAATAAAACTTTCTTTATTTGATAAATTTTATAAGGCATAAAATAAGACTTTCTTTTATTTGATGAATTTTATAAGGCATAAAATAAAACCTTGTTTTATTTCATAAATTTTTTAAGGTCTAAAACACCACCTTCTTATATTTGATGAGCTTTATACCGCCTCTAATACCGACTTCTTATATTTGATAAGCTTTGTATCGCCTAAAATACCAACTTCTTTCTTTTTTTTCTTTTCACCATCTTTTTATATTTGAAACATTTTTAATGCATTAATACCATCTTCTTATAATTGATCAATTATATAACGCCTAAAATACCACCTTCTTATATTTGAAAAATTTTTAGAAACGTAAAATAACACCGTCTTCTTCTATTAATTTTATGAGGCGTTAAATACCACCTTCTTATATATGATAAATTTTATAAAGTATATAATACCATCTTTTTATACTTCGTACATCTTTTAGGGCATAAGATACCAACTACTTATATTTGATGAACTTTATTAGGTTTCAAATGTAATTTTTCTACATTTAATAAATTCTGTATGACAAAAATATGCACTTTTTCTTCATCTTATGCACTTATGATACTTTGACTAGCCTATCCACAAGTTAATAAAACTCATAGTTTTTTCGCTAACTCTTGAGGTTTAATTTTATGTAATTTTGTGCACATTGTCACTACTTTTAAGTATTCAGATATGTAATACCTTCTAATGCACTTTTGAAACTTTGACTAGCCTATCCATAAGTTAATAAGAATCATAGTTTTTTCACTAACTCTTGAGTTTATACTTTATATGTCCTGAATAACTGCACAATATCACTGTTTTTTTAATAACATGATATGTAATGATTTTGAGTACAAAATGTAAAAAGGTTAATTTTTTTTTATAAAAAATAAAATTGTTTATTTACTACAAATTTACAACAAATTTGCTCGTTTACCTACAAGCAAAAGAATCGATCAAAAGTTCAAGTTATTCCATACGAGTATTGAAATGCAACATTAATGCTAAACTACTTAATCGAATTACTATTATTATTTTTAGTGTTTATTTATTATCTGCATTTTAAACATTTTTCTCGTTAATTTAATTGTTTTGAACATAATGAACTCTTTTACAATTCAATTTTATTAAACTGCCACGGAACACGCCAGCCGATGGCGTTTAATTTAAATTTGCTGAACATTTTCACGATCATTTTGTTCAACATAAAAATGTTAAAATGTTAAAATGTTAAATTGTTAAATTGTTGAATTGTTAAATTCAATAAAAAAGTTTAAAATCCGCAGAATATAGTAAAAAAGTGCAATTAGTAGGAGCGAAATGTCATTATTATTTGCTATGAATATTCACAAAAAAAAAACCCAGTAATTTCTTCATGCCATGCATTTTCATATCAAAGAAGTATCTCTTTTCTTTGCTTTTGCTTTTCTTCTCTTATTGGACTTTTAAATAAGAAGCAAATAAATAAGTTTTACACATTAAAAGTTAGTAACAATCAAGCGACATGAAGTTAAATTTTTACTAATAGTAAAAAATCGGAAAATTGAAAAATGAAAAATGAAAAATTGAAAATGGAAAAATCGAAAAAGAAGGAAACATGACTAACAAATAATTTAAGTTTTTCCAATCATGTAACAAAGTATGGCGGCAGCATAGTTTCTGCATATACGATTATACGACGAGTATACAACTTTACGAGTTAGTCCTGTCAGGCATAGTTCATGTGGTCCTGCCTTATTTAAGGCGTTTGCTGCATTTTGTTGGTCACACAACCAAATGTCAAAATGTTACTGTAAATATCAAGGCGGTTGTTTTCATTGGATTGCATTTTTTCGCGGCGCCCATTTTATTGTGTTGTACTCCGGTACTTGCATTTTATTTTCTTCTTTTTTTCATATAAATATTGTATTTTTATTTTACAAAACTTTTTTTTGTATTTTTTTTTTTTTTGTATTAATTTTATTTTTATTTTTATTACTTAGCTATTTTGTTATTTTGCTATTTTGCCATGTTATGTCGTGATCTTTGTTTGGGGAAAACATTGTCAACTCTTGTGATGCTGTAGTTTTCCTAACTTGGATTTCTAAACGGCAAACGCCTGTCTTGCCTACATTTTCTAATCGTTTTAAACGCCGTGCAAATCACCCGCCGCATTAATATTTAATTTTTACGTTTTTGGTATCGTTTGATCATATATCACACAAACGATTATTTTTTTATTGTAATTTTTTCTGAATTTTCTTCATTTATTTTTTATTTTTTTTAATTTTTTTTTTTGCTGGTGATGTGTTTACTCTAAGCCAAGCTTGGTCTTTATGACATTTTAGCCTTATTTGACAATGGTGGACATGATATGACATTTTTTCTACTAAAAGTTCATTAGTGGACAAAATAAATGTGATATACATATGAAGAGACATTTTTCACCGTTTGCATTTTCATTCAATAAAAAGTGAAATTTTTAATAGAAATTTTTTTTAAAAAAATAATAAAATAATAAGAAAGAAATTCACTTAATAAAAGATGTTTAATTGTCAAGATGTTTAATTTTTAACCGAACTTGGTTAAACTTTTCAAAAAGAAATATTTTTTTTATTTTTGCTTTAATTTTTGCAATATAACAAGCAGCAATTATTATTTAAATGAGTTTAAATAGAATAAAAATAATAAAATATTAAATAAAAAAAAATATTTAACTAAAATATCAAAATATTAAATTAAATAAAAAGTAGTTAGATATGCAAAAGCTCTTTAAAGGTAACTTCCTACGTGCCAAATAGCATATAAAATTTAAAAATTCTTAATCATATTCTATATGCATTGCTAAGCCTTGAGAAAACATGATTTCCTTAAAAATCTTGTAAAACTTTGACAAATAAATTTTGATGGGATAATAAAAGATGCTTAGTATCAGAATAACATTTCCTTAATATTCACAAAATAGAATATTCATATAGAATATTCATAATATCCTATATGCGTTGCTAAGCCTTGAGAACATATGATTTCCTTAAAAAATTTGTGAAACTTTGACAAGCAAATTTTGATGGACTAATAAAAAATGTTTAGTATCAGAATAGCATTTCTACGCCTTCAGAACATATGATTTCCTTAAAAAATTTGTAAAACTTTGACAAGCAAATTTTGATGGACTAATGAAAAATGTTTAGTATCAGAATAGCATTTCCCGAATATTCGCAAAATAGAATATTCGTATAGAATATTCATAATATCTTATATGCGTTGCTACGCCTTCAGAACATATGATTTCGTTAAAAAATTTGTAAAACTATGACAAGCAAATTTTGATGGAAACATAATGAAAGATGTTTAGTATCAGAATAGCATTTCTTTATGAATTTCCTTTCAGATCTGTTGCTTCAATAACAATTTGCATCAATCAAAACATTTCGGCACTTAACTTTTGATAGGATGGTATATACCTACGACTCTTCATTTAGATCTGTTGCTTCAACAAGATTTAGAATCAATTTAAAAAAGTTATACACTTAAATTTTGATGGGATAACAATGAATGTTTAGTATCAGAATGGCATATCCTGACGACTCTATATACAGAACAAACATATTGCTTCAATAACATTTGGCACCAATTTATAATACTTTAATATGTAAATTTGGTAATGAAACCGTGGTATTAGAGTAGCAACTTCTTGCGACTCTCTAATCAGGTCTGTTGCTTTTATAACATTTGGCATTAACTTACAAAACTGGTATGCAAATTTGTATGGTATGATGATCGATCATGGTATTGAAACAGCATCCTTTACTACTCTTCATTTAGTTATGTTACTTTGGTATCAAGTTATAATACTTTGGCACTTAAATATTGAAAAAATGACAATGGATGCATTGTATCAAACAAAACATTCTTACAACTCTTCAATCAAATATGTAACTTTAATAACATTTGACTTCAGTTTTTCGGTTTTCTTTAGACACAGAAATAGTTTAAAATAAAAGATAATATCAGAACTTTTTAGTCGATGCTGAGAGACCTTTACCAACATCCTAAAAGACTATCATATCAGACACATTAACTCCATATAAATTCTTTCAGATGTGATAAAATTTTAAGGACACATTCATAGATGGCGTCACTACAAATAATTACTTTAAAAAAGTTACATACTCATTGAAACTCGTCATATGTGGATATAAAAGCCAGCAACAATTCATATGCGTATTGTAGTGTATATGTTATATATATAGCTCCTTATATATTTTGGAAGACGTATAGATAATTATATAAAATTTTTTAAATATCATCAACCAATGGTATCTATGATATTGATAAATTGACATGATTAATAGCACTAATATAGTGTCTTAAAGTATTCGAACATTTCGATATTTGAGCAGCTCGTCTATAGTACATTTTTGCAAATAAGATACTAATAATAGATAATAATTACATTTCAAATACATTATAGTATGAGCAAGTAATTAAATATAGATAAAATTAAGGTTTTATGGAGCTCATTATCCAACTATTTATTTTTTACAGCACAAGCACAGAATATTAAAACTGAATATATACCATATAGTACTACTGTTTAATAAAGTTTATTATTTCATTAAATCGTCGAATTTTAATAACATATTTGGCTAACTTTTTGAAGCTAATAGTTAATCAGGATTTTGTATATATAATAAAACAAAACCATTTATACTAACTTTATTATTTTATATAAAGTAATAAATTTGTGTATGATTTTGATTTTATATCCAATAAAATGTTTCGACTATTTTAGATAGTAATCAGTAGGTAGTGAATTTTTATTTCTCTAATTACTATATAATAAAAATATTTATACTTAAAATTCCCTAATTTGAATTTGACAGGTTTAAATATAAATCAAATAATTTATACATGTATAAAAATACTAATTGACTTCGTCTAAATACAATAACCAAAGCATTGCTTTGGCTTTAATAAAGATAAAATTAAAAATTAATTAACTTTGAATTAATACAATTAATTTTGTAATTAATTTAATCTCGTTTTTATTTTATTCAATAAATTTGTAAAAACTTTTAGTAAGAAAAATATTTTCAAATCAAAAAGATTTTACAATCAAACTTACAAATTATGAATATAAAGCCCTGATTCTTAAAATTATATTTAAGAAAAAATAATTACATAAAATTAAAACTAATAAATTTAAAATATAATAGATTAAAGTTTTAGGTAAGAATGTGTTATGTGATATATACTAATTCAAATTTATAATTTATTTTGCTATAATACTTCTTATAATTAATGTATTTCTTTCTCCGTTCCCAATGAGAAAGAAAGCAGAAGGTGTTTCCAAATTCCAAATTAAACAAACCTTTTGACCATCAAAATTTCTGACTCCATTTAAGTATATTAGTATATTAGTATTCTCCGTTAGTTCTCAATTTTTTTCCGACCAAGGACCATTATGATATTTTTCTTTTTAATAGGGGTCATAAAGTTTAAGAATAATAAACTGTATGATTATTTTAATATACTTTATACATCTCTGGTATAATGTATAATGAATTGCTTGTTTTCTAATTAGTGATATCTCAGTGAGAAAACTACAAGCTAACATATGTATCCGTACCTGTTAAATTTAATTCACAGGCTATTTTCAACCATCTAGCGGACCACCGGTTGGGAACCACTAATATAGACGTATCAGATATAAAACGAAATGATATATAATGATACATATATTATTTTAGCTATTCGAGGGAACCGTTATTAAGATTTTAGCGACTTTTCAAAACTTAAAAATTTGTGCAAACCTGTTACTGTATACTCCGACCCGCAATATACAGTAATACTCTATAGTTGTGGATGAATTTTCTTCAGTAAAGTTACAAAATTATTCCACCTGGCAGAATGAAAATCCCACAAAAAAGTATCAAAAGACCATTACATTCACGAATTCACAAAAAGTCACCGTATCGTGACATTTGATCTGGAGGTGTCAGAAATATGCATATATTAAAAATTTTTTTTTCCAAAAATTTTTGATCTTTTATTTTTTGGTACATTCTGATAATCTGAATTGCTTAAAGAGTTATTAAATATGCGCACTCAAAAGTTACAATTTCCTTATTCAATGTTTGATATAATTTATAATCAAAAATGTTTTTATTTTCAGAATTTTCTCGCAGCTAACGCTCAGTGCTGGTGGAATGCCCCATTAACCGCTGCAACCCGTGCTTTAAAATATGCTGGACATGTTGCACCTGGCATGTTATTAGTAACTGCTGAACCATGTGCACTCGAAGTACTTAGAGGTGCTTACGCACGTAGCGTCTTAAAACCGCCAGCGACCTATGTCATCAGTTCAGTCGGTAAGTAAAACTACCAATGAATCCAATCAATATACAATATACTGGTTGATTTTATCTATGCAACGGTGTTTACCACTTAGTCCTACCTTTAATAGATAAATAATTATAATATATACTATTCTTATTAGTTAAAAAAAATTTGATCATAGTAAACTATTGTCAATTATCAAATAAAAACTAATATAACAAAATAATAATTCCAGGAAAATTCTTAGAGAACAAAAAATTTAAAGTTAAACTTAAAATTATAGCCACATCTTTTTTTGTTATAAAGTTTTTACGCTCTATTAAATTTTGCAAAAACCATGAGTTTTTTCCTCCCACCGGGTGTGAATAATCTTGAAGATGAAGATTTATTAAAAACAACACAGCTCGAAATTTTATATTGGTGTCGAAAATTGGGCGTTTCACCTTTACATTTGTTTCGACTTTCCGAAAACGAGTTACAAGAAAGATTTACCGCAGTAGGATATATCGATCGTTCCAAAAAACAAAAGAGATCTAAATTTAACAAGTTAAGAACGATGATTTCAGATAAAAGTAGGCTGACAGGTGGAAATGAAGATGCAATAGAAAAAATTGTTTCACTAGTACTTAAAAAAGCTGCTAAAGAAATCTCTGAAATATTTACACAAAAATTTGAAGTTAAAAATCATTCTGAAAAACAAAATGTTAACAATAATGATCATTCCTTCGCGAAACTAAATGATTCTATTCATGAACGAAATACATCCCATTGCAATGGCCACTCTCACTGTTCATGTGCCAACTGCATAAATCCTACTAAAAGGAAGTGTGCTGATCATATGTATGATTTCTCCAAAGTAGTGGAACCGAAATCCAACAATCACTTCGTCAGCTATTTTTCATGTCCAAATAATTGTTTTCAAACCAATCCCATGGAACCAAACAGAGAAAATCTTTCAAAACATTCCACAACGTATGATTGCATTTCACCAATGAAAGCACCACAAATTAATAAAGGCATTTCACTGTCATATGATAAACCATGTGGCTTTCGACCAATGCCACGTGCGACTACAAGCAGGATAAGTGATTCATTTGATTTTCATTGTTCTGAAGATAATAATTTTAACTCCACAAAAACAACAAGTGTCCTTTTTACACGTCCGAAAGGTGGCCAATCTGATAGAAATGACAATTATCAACAAAATGAGAGTTATTATTATGCACAGTCAAATTCTGCAAATCCAAATTCATATTATAATTCAACGCCAGTTCCCAATCAACCCAGAATTCATTTTTCACAGATTAGACAATATCCTGATACTCCAAATGTTCGTTACCAAGGACAACAGGTACATTTTACACCACCTAATGAGTCTAGAGGACCATCTTTAAAATATGGAAAATCCAAAATATGGAATCCGCACCCCAGTTACGGATTGGAAAACAAATATTTTAGTTCCATAAATGATGATAGCGAAGATTCAGATCCAGAGATTGAGATAAGTCATGATTCATTATCTTCGCTGGCAAATAGTATAAATTCGACCTTATCGGACATATCCATAAATATGAATACTGGAGGAATATTGGATCAATATCTTGAACTAACACCTGAACCTCCGATTTCTGCTGGCGATATTATATTTAATGCAGATGCGTATTCTAGATTACATAATCGCGCAAATCAGTTTTTATTAAAACCACTACAACCAACTGAAGCAGATCCTTTTCCCGGACAACATCAAACTAATGGTATTTTTCCAAAATACAATGCTGTAAGTACAGGGTATCCACAAGACGTAAGTTTGCCAGTAGAGAATCAGTTAAGTGCACCTAATCAATATCCTCAACAGAGTGCATTATCTTCTGAGACTATGACATTTAATACGCTATCAACATCTGCATCTAGTTCGGCTAGTGACGAAAATCCATTGGATATGACTGTGAAAGAATTTTTTAGACGTTATCTACGGCAGCCATAGACAAACATTTACAGAATTGTTAAAAGTATAGTAAAACTTCATCTATCATTTACTAACATGATTGTAAATGATAACCAACTCAAAAATCCTTATTGCAAATATTATTGAAAAATTCTTCCTCTTTAATCATTATTTAAGGAAATAAAACGTTAACTAAATGGCTTAATAAATTAGTGAAAAAATAGGTGAATACAAAACTGAATAAACATTTTCTACTGTTTTTCATATCAAATATATATTTAATTGTTTTTCCATATATGAATTTTATTAGTAGTTAGAAAAACAAATAAATATCTATTTGATATGAAAATCTGGTAAGAAAATGAAGAACTGTAGAGCGTAAGAAATTGACATTAGTGGCAATAAATTTTAAGTTTAATTAAAATTTTCTTTTTGACTTTTTAATTATATAAACACAATTATATTTTTGAACCCGCCAAGTGCAGTAAAATATCTATTGAATATTGTCTTATCATGAATGGTTTGTATCTTCATTATTAATTTCATTACACTGCAATGTTGTGTTATTAGAGGCGTGTATTAAAAATGTGTTATCAAAACATAGATATATCATATATATGAATAATATAACATTCAATGATATGTTAGACTCTAAATAAAACCAAAAAAAAATTTAAATTTATTTAGTAACCTAAAAAATAGGCCTTAACGAATGCAATACAATCATACCAGCACTTAACCCAATCCTACACATATATTTCGCAGGCTGTCAGAATCATCGCCTTAAACTCTTGCTGCAAATTTTGTGATTCTTAGGGTAGCAGAGTCTACAGTCATAAGGAAAGTAAATCATAGAGTCTTCAAGAGGAGCAGAAAACTACTTTTGCCATTACAACAACATTAAGGTTTTAAAAATAGTCGGGTAGTACTTATATAGGTATTAAAAGATTGTTCGGAAAATAATTTCGTTTTTTTAAATAAAGGACTTAATACGTTGGGTGCACTAATAGAGATCGTTGGATAATTTTTTTTTTATATTAGTTTGTGTTAATTTTTAAACAATCTATTTATGTATCCCAACTGGGTTTTTAGAATCTGACTAAATCGAGTTTTCTGTGCCTTAAATATATCAGCAGAAAAAATTTAGTTATTATATATCAAAAATAATTACATCTATCAGTTTCACTTTATAATATGCTATCCTAATAATACCAAGATATTTGATGGATTTCATAACGCATATTTAGAATTATGCGTTTTATATCCGAAGTGTGACGTTTTAAGCCATTTAATATATGAAAGCAGCTCTTTGCCTTTGCTAAGTCTTTATTAATCGTTGCATGGCTAACTTTTTCTATCCAAAAAACGCAAGAGATCAGAAACTAATTTAATAAATTATTTTTTTAAGTTTTTTGTGGATGATCCAATAAAAATTTACAAATCGCTTTTCTGAAACTTTTTACTAAATCAAATCAAAGTGTTTTCGGGCACTTAAGTATTTGAAATCAACTCTCTATATTAATGTAGTTATTGCTGTTCTTCGGGCTCGAACATTAACTCTTAGTACCCTTTCATAGAAGGATTTTGTCACATCTGCTATATACAGGAAAGTTTTAAACTAGGTTAATATTTGACTACTCCCATTCACAAAATTTTTCTCCTATAATATATATGGCAAAGGTCTGTAAGAATGTTTCTGTGTTTTCTATACATAGTCTGCATTCGTAGGTTTTAGATAGTTTTAACAGCACTTGCATAAAGATGTATTGTTATGTACGTTATATACATATATATAGTCTAATAAGAGTAAAAAGTATTTTTAACGATAATGAACCATATTTAATAAATATTTTGTATAGGGCTAGGTGTTGTTGTGGGCGGAATATCATGAAAAAAAATTAAGACATTTGTATAACATTGCAGGTATTTAGTACATCAAATTTCAAGAGAACATAGTTTTTGAGATTCCGCCATATGCCCTTATAAATGCATTGTAATAATAATAATAAATATATTGCAAATACAATAAGGATATAATAATAATAGTTTTTGAGATAAGTAAAATATTTTAAAATGTTCCATGTTTGCTCACAAATTTGGAGAAGTTGCGTTAGGGCGTTTGGGCTAATATTCAAAACAAGACCATCTCAGAAACAACATTTAAAAGAACTATATTTCAGTATCTGTACTGGTTCAGAAAATACAGAATTTTGATTGCAACGGTTGCCAATCTACCTATAAAATTTTTATTATTTAAATATCTATTCATTATAATGTCTTTTTTTTCATATGTGAATATAAATATAACAACAAAAAAGATAAAAACTAAAATTAATATTCAATTAATTGTAATTTAAAATTTCATGCTCATTTCAAGCATATCCTTAGGTTTCATCGTTTAACTTTAGTTTTAACATATCCAAATCACTTTTAATATATTTTTTTTATTTTTGCTATTAGCACTGCTACTTGTTAACATACATAAACGTCTACACATATATATTATCAAGAGTTATACAATATTTTATATTCGATTTTATCTGTAAAATCTTCACGTTTTCCTAGTTTATTGGAGCGACAAGCTGAAATTTGCATATCAACATCGCACTTTACATGCCGTATCCATCCGTACGGCATAATGACGATCTCTTTATGCAAAGTTTTGCTTAAGCGAATGTTTTCACAAGACATTAATTGCTTCCGTCAGCTGCTATTCCAACAAATTGCTAACAAGATAACAATAGATTCTTCATAACAGTGGCAAAAACCAAAAATGAATTTTTGTTACTTTTATTAAAAACTGAAACTGTGATAAGCACCGCCAATAGCCACCGATGATGATACGAGTATCCGTAATTGCAAATGCACACATTAATTTTGATATTGTATCTTCGTGCGGCGTTGGTGTGTTTGTATCTCATATTGCCAACTGCTGCTACTTACTTCATCGCAGCAAAAGTGCAATTTTATGCAGTTAAAGAGTTACAGAGTTACAGAGTTAAAGATCAAACAAATGAAAATGAAAACTGAAACTCAGTTGAAATCAGTTAGAGGCCAATCAAAAAATGCGTTTAAAATTGTAAAACAACGTCAATGATTGTTAAATGTAAAATAGAGACATTTTTTAGTACATAAAATTATTTTAATAATTTTGCACTTTTTTGCTTAGATTGTCGTTGTGCAGTTAGCAAAATTCCCTCAAGTTATTTTGTTAAAAATTTTACTTCATTTCATTAGAAAGAAATCCGTGCGATTTGCATCATTGCGGACGCACTCTCATATTGCATATTTCTCCATAATTTCTTCAATACATTTGCCAACGGATAAACGCGCCATATTATCTGATAAATGTCAGTCATAAGCATCGTAACAAAAATCGTGCAAATAACTACAAAGTATCTTAAAGGAAAATGTTTTCAAGGCATTTTTTTTGCTTTTTGTTTAGATACTTTTTTTGGGTTCATATTTCCATATTAGTTTGAGTATTTATCTACTAGTAATGTTTGATTTCTAACACGAAGTATATTTTATATTTTTGTTAAGAAATTGACGTTGACTTCTTAAAATTATTTAAAGAGTAAAGAGAGTCCAATTGAAATCAATAAAGATGCAGCACCAAAACTTGCAGCTATTAAATCTGCTTGAATAACTTAAAATATCCTCAGCACGATTTTGATTGCAATTTTTGAGTTAAAAAAATATCAAAGTATAAGCGACACAGCTCACAGCTACGAAAAAATTTTATTGTTAAATTATAAAGGACATAAGATATTGCACTATAATTTAAAAAAAATAATATTAAATTATTTTAGCTTTCAAGTCAATTATGGCAAAAAACTTTATTCGGCGGTGATAAAAAGTCAAATTTAGAAAATTATACAAATTATAAAAACAAAAACAAAAACTTTAATAAAATAATTTTGAATATATATATTTAAGCTCACAGATAAATTAACAGAATATCTCTATATTATTTTGAAAATGAGTTTTTCCAGAATTTCTAGTTCTCAGAATTGTTTAATATATAGCACATGTTATTTTGTACATAGACTTTGAAATGTTTGCTGAGAGACCCAAGATTCAATGATTCTGGCGAGTTCACATCTACTTTGCTTCAAACCGTATTTATCGTCAAATGTGTTAGGAACTTGGTTGGTCAGTTTCTTGCAGTGACCGATTCGTAAAAACCCACCCGCCTCACATAATTAGCAAAATAATTATTTCCCACTTTAATAACTCATTTCTCACTAGGGTCTCTTGAGATAAACTAGATTCATTAACAGATTTTTTGTTCTTACCAACTGTCAAAAATTAACTACGGTAATAATCTGATCTGAATAGTCTCTTATTTATTCTCTGTCAATCTGTTCTGGAAAAAACTGGACAGTCACAACGAAACTGTGCAATTGTTTCTTCTTCATCCAATTTATGTTCAATGTTCTATATAGCTGTGACTTGAAAGAACTGCGATTATTTTGACAGTATGAATTTTATCCCGAACCGGTGTTCTGTGATGACCGGTTCGACTGAGATGTTTTACATATTGTAAATATACTAAGAACTGCTAAGTATACTGAGCACAAATTTTTGAACAATAGTGATGTTCAAGCGTAACACAGTAACTTGACAATTTTTTTTTTGATATTACAATATTATTGAGTTATCGCGACATCACATCTGTATAAGACTAGACTTTCTTTATTTTGCGATATTTGTCGAAGTTCAGTAAACGATTTGTCAGTTTCAGTATTAATTGTTCTTCCCTGAGGATTTCATGTCAGCGCTGCGTGCGGGATATCGTCATAAAGCTTTCGCATGGTATGGCTTATCCACCCATTTTTCGCTTTTAAATTTTAACATTAATAGACATTTGGTTAGTTTACCTTCAGTGTGCTTCATTTGATATCGTTCTTTGTCATTGTTCTTGAAAATCATTTGTTGTATCCTTAAGCTCCTAATGCGGTATGGAATTAAATAATAATAATAATATAATACTAAAACCACTTTTGAACAATAAATTGAAAACAATTTTCAAGCAATTGATCCGTTAAGGTTCCTTTTAATAGTCATTATAGAAGTTTCACACAGAAGAAAAGAAATAAATAAACAATTGGTTTTCTCTGTGACTGTCCTCCTTTGAGTTCTAAAGGAAACAGAATTATATGGAAATACTTTTTTGAAAGTATAAAGATATTAAAAAATCTGTTAAGTTACTTAAACACAATGGAATTGTTATAGTCTTCTTTTTTATCTTGCAAGGAATATGGTAGTGAAATGTCGAATATCATTAATTATGAGCAGTGGCATGATAAGTACTGACCTAATCAACCAATCAACTAAAGACACCTATTTTGAGCAACTTTTACCGCTACGCAATGTGGTGATGTATTATATATGGAGCGTCTACTAGTTGCATATGTATACACTTTAGATAACGTTAGTTGGTTTGTGTAGTGAACAACTTTACTTCTAAATATCTTAAAAACGAATTTATATCGACATGAAGCGCGATAAAAAAAGTTAATCAAAACAGAGGACTATACTTAAGTCTGTTGCTAAGTCGGGGCCACTCAAGAGTTGGGATATTTTTTTTTTTGTTGAAAAAATTGACATCAAGTTTTTAGTTCCTTTTTAGGTTAAAAAAAAATTATTTACTACCTCAGTAGCAAATTTTCCTCATAACAGCTGCTAGTAACTGAATAGTAATTAATATCCTTAGTACTATCCTGTTATCATTTGTAATATTTTTTATTTTTATTATTTAAACTCAATCAGTAAACTTAGAATATGTATTTTTAAATATATCTCAACTGTACGAACTTCTTATTAGTAATTCTGATCTATAGTGTATATCTCTCACAAACAAAACTAGAAGTCTTTAGAATGCAAAAACTATAAAATTAAGATTCAGTTTAAGTTGTTGCACTCTGAAAAGTTTTTGTGTTGTACATTAATTTAGAAATAAACGATAAAAACGTTTTAATGATTTTAAAATTATATTTTTATTGTCCCCTTTGGCATAGGTACATGTACATACGTACGATAGTACATATGTCAGACATGGCACAACGAACACATTTCCTACATTTTCTAGCTTAAAAAGTTCATTGAAGGCACTTGTCAAACTATTGTTGTTATACGAGTATACGAGTATATGACATGGCGCTCCAAGCGTCCATACTAACACCAATTCCAGCACCAACCTTCCATAAATTTGTACCACAAGAGCAACACTCATGTTGGGCAATTAAAAGTTTTTGTTGAACCGCAAAACACAATGTTTCAGCGTTTTTCCCGTGTTTACTGCTGTTTGTTGCTGTTTTCTGCTGTTTGCTGCTGTTGGTCTAAATAATACATAAAAATATTAATTTTAAAGAGAATTCATCAGCAACATAAACGCAAACGCTAACGAAAAAATCTGATAGCAGCAGCAATTGTTGCTATTACTTACTTTCTTAAAGAATCCAAGACAACAAACGCGTAATGATCACCGAAGCATGAGCTTGCAATTGTCATGTCAAGTCAAAATGTTGCCAGTTTGTTCTACAATTATTGCTGGCGGCGCAACCAAAGCAATTTACCCAAACAACAACAACAACATTTTAAGATAATTGAAAGACTATTTCAGCTATTTCAGGGAACTTTAGAAAAGATCATTTACCTTTTTTTTGTAACATTATAGAATTATTTTAATGGGTGGGTGCCTCGTTGAACGGCTTAAGTACTTCGGTAGTTAACGGTTTAATAAATTAAATGTCATTATGTGAATTTCTCCGTAACAAATTCAGAAACAACAGAAACTGAGATCCAAAAATGTTATTATTCAGAATTTTGGCCACAAAAATTGGGTTCATTTAACTGTTCATACATACCTATATATATGTCATTACAACACTTTCCTAGATTTTCTAATAATACAAGTATTGCGGAAGATTTGCTCAAGATTTTGCTATTGTAATCATTATAGCTTTAAAAATCCTTTAAGGGAATTGGTTCTTTGCTGCTCACCATAGCAGTTTGTTGCCAATATTAGACTTACCACATTTTCCCTTAAGCCAGCAACATTGCAATCTTTGAATGTTCATTAAAATTTCTATTTTGTATCTTTTTTTGCATTTCCGTGACTTTATTTTTTTCAGAGAGATTTCAAAAACCTAATACTCGGATCGGCAGAAAACAAAACCAAAACCAAAGGGTTTCTTTTATTTTTATAATTAGCACAATAAATAGTGGCAAGGGCCAATTTCGTTTTCATTGCTTGCACGATCAAATTTGTTTACTTTTTTAGTTGATCTTTTGCACTTTGATCCTCTTAGTGAACTATTGTTGAATGTTGAACGTTGAATGTTGAATGTTGAATCATTACTGCTTTGTTTTGAGATATTGTGTCACCAAAAATATTGAGAGAAAAAGTGTTACTGTTTTTCTGAAGTTTTCTTCATTCAATTTTCTTGAGGTGATCATGACAAAACCAAAATATAGTTATCATGGCTTTAGAAACGTGACTTTATGTGCCTAATGCAATACCTTTTTCTAATAAAGATTTCACTTAGATTAATTACGATTCAACAGAGAGCAAAATATTTAATTAAAAACCAATTTTCTATTCAGTTTAATGATTCCCTAAAATAAAAGATCGTTTAAAACTATACTCTATTGATTTAGCTTCTGATTTTATACTACTAAAACAAACAAAAACAAACTTTACAGAATACAGGAAACATTGAAAATAGTAAAAAATTTTCCTTAATAACAATTCTTTCATTAAACATAGTTTATATAGACTTTTCTTTCATACGCCGTATCTTATGCCATTTTCAATTAGTAAATCTGAGGCAAATTCGTATCAATCGAAATTCACTTTAAGTGCAATTTTCATCTTTAATTGGGAAATCTCGAGCAAAATGTATAACTCTTCTGATTAATTTATTACACTCCAGATATTTTCTCAGAGTAATAAGATTACCCTAAAATTAACAGCTGTTTTATATAACTTGTCAAATAAATTCGGGCTTTATTACAATGATATTAGTTTACTAATGGCTTTTTCGATTGATAAATCTGTGGTAGCTTTTTTAATTGAAATTCACTTTTAGTACAATTTTCATTTTTGATTGGCGAGTCTTGAGCGAAATATATAACACTTGAGATTCAGTTATAACACTCTAGATATTAAACCAGAGTAACAAAATTACCCTGAAATTAACAGCTGTTTTATATGACTGTTAATTTCAGACGAAAATTAACTTTTTTTCACATGTGTATTAATTGATTGAATGAAGACTTACCAATCGAAAATGCTATTAACCAGTTATTAACCCAAACTAGTCTTAACTTCACTTTCCATGTGATTTTTAGATTTATTGAACCATTCCCTGTATTTATTCTATTTTGTTGAGAAACATTTTGTATATTCTTATTCAAACCGATAAGACAAATTGATTTACGTGTTGAATAGTTTATAAACCATATATTTGTATATGTTTCAATTTCAATGTCCATTAACTGTTAAAATTCAAAAAAGAGGGCATGTCCTGCTCAACTTTATTCCCAAAATATCAACAAGTTGATAAAAATAGATCCACAGAGTCATTTGAGCATACTTGAGTATAATAACTTAGTACCCGTTTTTTATAGTTTCCGATGATATATCAAAAAAATGTTGAATTGTAAAGAAATTCGAGATTAATAATTTTAGCCAAGAAAAATGGATAGAAAATTGGAACCAAATTATTAAAAGTTCTAAAATCAAATATACAAATGATTACATATAGGAAGGTACAGGAACTGAAATACTATGACCTATATACTACGTAGCCGCGTCTATGAAAGTGTCTAATTGCCTTTCAAGCAGAATTTTTTACCACAAAAACCTATACTGGCGAATATTTTGATTTTTAATAAAAAGAATTATTGTTTTGTCCTAGACCGCAAAAGAATTCTGGGCTAGAAAGCAAAGCTACTGGTAGTTTGTCTGTTTTTTTTTGTTATATCTAATCCTAGCATACACCGAAAAGCATACAATCTGTACTTGATTGTATTATATTTAACACCACAAAAAAAATTTACGATATTATAAGGTAGGGTTAATCGACGAGCTAAATCGATTGGCTGATATCAGCCTCATCTGGGTTCCTGGACATAGGAAATCGTAGGAAACGAGAAAGCTGACAGTTTAGCCCGCTCTGGTGCCTTCCTAGATGCGTTACTGGCGGTAACGGTTTATATCACCCTAAAGAATATTAAGAGAAGTACCTTCCTCTACTTTCTGCAACTTGCCAATAACAGATGGAAAGCATTTAGGTCATGTGCGACTTCTAGGTTTACATGGATCTATAATAAAAATAAATCCTCGGAACCTTAGAATAGACCCGATCAAAAAATACATAAGGAACAGAGCCCTGAAGTTATATGCGAAAATTTACAGGCTATCCTACTTATCCTACCACTATCTAATCTTAGAGTAATCACTCTTCGCACGGGGAGGTACGCAGATCTTAGATCAATCACTGAATAATCAAGAAGCTCATAAGGAATACATAAATTAGTCAATGAGATGGGTGGGACCCTGTAGTACCCCCAGCTATCAAAGAGTAAAAGTGCCCAGTTGTGCTGACTCGAAAAAAAGGATCAACATACATACATACTGGTCATTGGTGTGTAGAAACTCACGCAGAGAAACAACGCATTCCCCATAACCCTCACTGCAGAAGTTGTGAAAACACGCAGGAGAAAGAAACCATAATACATTTTCTCTGTGAATGTCCGACTTTGGTGTCCAGAAGAAATAGGTTCTTATGAAAATACTTCTTTGATAGTTTATCAGACTGTTCATCGGTGAAAATTAAAGACCTATTAAATTACCTAAACTCAGTGGGATGGATTTAGTCTTTACTCATCTATACTAGGATTCTTGCGAGGAATGTGGTAGCAAAACGGTGAAAAAACGCTAATTGAGGTACATGGAAGATACCTAAAAACCTGCCACTGCAACCAACAACCAGCCAACCATAAGGAAAGGGAGTGGTAAAGAAATAAAATTTAACTGATTTACTACATAGATTTTTTTTTATTAGTTATTTCATTATTATTTTAATTTAATTAAATTTTAACAATTATCATTAGCAAATTTTTTTTCTCATTTATTTAAAAAAAATTGACAATGACTTTACCTTATATCCAATTCAAATCTACTGTATTGCAAAATATTGCTACTTGTAAAGTATAAAGTATCCTTGACTTTCGTTACACAATCTCAATCTCAAATAATGGCAAAGTTGTGTATTTACAGAAAATTTACAGAAATTTACAGAAATGCCATAAATCGAGACTGTAAAAAACACACGCGATACTTTATCACCTCATACGACGTATCGGATAATTGTACCCCCCAAAGGTGTGCAACAACCAACAAGGCAGGCCCCTTTAATAAAAATTCAATTTAATATTTATCAAATGTACGCCCCTATCAAAACGCCTCTGTGGCGCACTGGACAAGACAAAAAGATTCAAATGAAAACTAAATCAAACCAAAATAGGCAAATGCCAAATGCGTTTGCTTTTCAATTTAATTTGTGGCAAGAAATTTGTAAATAGAAAAACAGCGAATATGGCCTCCTGACTGCTAATAAGGAAGGAGTTAACAGATCATCATCAGTTACTTTTGGTTAACGTCGCACTGCACACGTATGGCTTTATTCGTCTGTCGGGCCTTACGTCCATACGCTATACGTCCATACGTCTATATGTCTATATGTTTGTTTTTGCTGTTTATATATCTGAGCATGTATCTAACGTGTACAATGTGCATTTATCGTTTTCTGTGTTTGCTGGATTTGAGTTTTCTATTGGCGTTTTATTGGACTTCGTATGCTGCGCATGCTCGAACTCCTCACGGTAGTGCGCCATAGTCCGTTGCATTTCAATGTTGAAATTGATTGAATTACCTCGAATATGTGTGGTTAAAACGATTTTATTTTCTTACGTAGTTTCTGTAATCGTACAGCTATTTTATTAAACTGCTTGCCTGCTGCCTGCTGCCCGCCGCCTGTGAGTGCTACTCTTTTCTGGAAAGGATTTCGTGGTTAAACGCTGCTTCCGCAAGCGTTTTCCTAACATTTTGCTGTGTATATTATTATTATCTTTTCTTGTCAGCTTTTTTTCTTTGTAATTTTTCTCTGATTTTATTTCAAGATGTTGTTATGCGATTGTTAAATTAGCAGTTTAAACAAATTGAAAACCTTTACTTGCACTTAAATAAACGTTTAATTTGCTTTAATGCGCCACTCATAATAAATTTTTTTCATCTTTTTGCTCCTCTCAAGTTTTCATTTATTCAGGCGCCTTTTTAAACACGCAGATGCAGATACTTTTTTATTTTTTCTTAAAGTTTTTTATTTAATTTTTTTTTTTTTGTTTTTTTTTATGAGAAACTATATTTCGTATTTGATATAATTAATTGCAATTTACGATTGGTTTTACAAAAGATATTTATGAGCTCTTCGGATTTCGTTTATTGTAATATAAATTAAGTAGTTTTTCCATTTTTCATTTTATAAGAGCTTTTCTGGTTCTGAATGAAAATAGATTTACGTCATTATCAACATTGATATTCATGGGATAGTAATAATTTACTTACTCTGACTCTGACTCATTTTTGCTTCATTCATTGTTCATTAGGTTATTAAGCAATCGATTCTGACTTTGGGTATAATTAGTTTTACTTTGATATTAAAAAATAATAATACTAAATAATTATATATGTACTTACTTATCTATTCAATTGGCCATAATAACCACTTTTAGATTTTATTTTGATGCAATATATCCTTCCTGGTGTCTTTAACTCTAACTTATGCAAGGCAACGTATGAATATATTGTTGCCAGTCGTAAGTTCATTATTCTTGATAGAACCTCGAAGCATTTTTATGTAAGGCAACGAATGAATAAATCGTTGCTTTATATAAAAATGCTTAGAAGCTCTATCAAGAATAAAGAGCACCTCCTTAAACTTAGGGAAATATTTTTTATAAGTTCTATAATACTTAGAGATTCAACTTTATTTGGTATCACAAGCAACCTAAATATATATGCATATCAAATTGCTAGGCAAATTAACTTAATCTACCATAACCTATACTTGAAGATATAAACGCCACTATGATACAACTATGAGATTTGCGGCACGCAATACATATACAAATAAACCTCTTCTTTTATATGAAATCATTGCAATCTACTGATTTCATTATAACCTTATGAATTATTCAAAACCTTACTTCTCTTATTAACAGAAAGAATATATCTACAGAGTTTGGATCGACTACTTCCATATATCCATTCCGAAATTTACTTAATGATATGCCATCGAATTTTCGAATACAAGAAATTCTATAGAATTCTATATTCTAATTCTATATAAATTTAACAAAATACGAATGTAAATTCAAGATTACTATCCGTATTTTAATACAAGTTTTACCTATCGTAGGAATGATACCAATCATATACAAAACATTTTTGTATAGATCTATAACATTATTTCAATATCAAGATTTTATCCACTTTTGTAGTCGAATCAAATGGCAACAAAAATAAGTGATGTAGCCGAGCGTAACGTTACCCTATACCAAATAAAAGTAACGTTACGTAACCCGAGCAACGTTACGTAAAATAATGCAACTTGCGTAACGTAACGTAACATAACCTGAGTAACATACCTTCGCGTAACCTAAGTAACGTACCTTTACGTAACCTGAGTAACGTACCTTTACGTAACCTGAGCAACGTAAGTAACCTAAGAAACGTAACGTAATTCGAGTAATGTATCGTAACGTAATCCGAGCAACATATCGTGACATTACCTGAGCAACGTAACATAACATAAGGTAAAGTAAGCAATGTAACGTAAGCAACGTAACGCAAAAACGCAACGTAAGCAATATAGCGCAACAAATACATTCCATAACGTAACGCTATTACTAAAAGATTAGATTAGGTTAAGTTAGGTTATACCGGCGATCCCAGGGGGATCCACTTAGACCCATAGGCCCATTGTGCTACCGTATTATTAAAAACCTAAGGGCTTAAACCATTTAGAGTCTTTCACAAAGCTTATGATGCTATTTAAAGGGTAATCTCGCAGTTCGCCAAGATCCTCAAAAAAGAAAGTCCCTAAAATGTTAAGGCGGCGCCGTGCATGTGCCGGATAGAAGCAAAGCAGGTGGGAGACACTGTCATCATCCTCACCACAACTCCAACAGATATGGTACTAAAAGATTACTATTAAATAAAAAAAAATGCTGAAATAAAAAATAATCGAACAGAGCAGGTTTTTAAATAAAAATTAGTTATACTTAGTAATATATTCAAATAACATAATGTGCAGTTACTTGAATGATTATAATAATTTTTTTTAAAAAACAATAAATAATGCTATGTTCTGCCATTTTTTATTTCAGCATAATTTTTATTTATCACTGTTGTGATATATCACATCACTTCTTTTAATTTCTGAAACTAACGATCAGATTGTATCTTAAACAATCAATAAATGAAGATATCCACCCTATGCTGTCGTTAAGACCGGTGACATTAGCCAAGGAAATAAATAATAATAAATGAAGATCAAGCCTTTCTTACTACCATTTGAACATACATTCTCCATGAGCACTCTCTATGCTATCTGATCTATTCGTGTGAAGTCTTTTGCGGTCCTTAAAAGATTCATGTATCATATTTTTTGTGTTTGCAACACATCTTTTGTGGCAATCCTGCTTTCATAAGACTTTTACAAATGACATCATTATGTTTCCAATAGAACTTCATTACACTCTATAAAAGTAACTCACAATATGATATCACTATATAGGTATTATTAATTTTATTTAATATTTTTTGATTTTTTATATATAACTAATGAACTGAGTCTTGACAATTGTTGGCTAAAATTAACAAATGAATAAACGTGATTTTTTGTACAATATAAGCCATAATTTTATTGTTGATCCTTGTGCGCTTGGGTGCCTGCACAGGCACTATTGGTGGAGGCATTTCCACCACCGCCAGTTGAACCATAAATAATCGCACTGCAACTAAGTGGCGTAACAACGGCAATATCGCTGCGGTTTTATCAATTACAAATTGCAATTTTAAATTATTGCTAGCATCGCTGCTATTGTTGGCGGCGTTTTTAATAGCGTTAATATTCATTATGTGCATAAATATGCGTTCGGATTATCTATTAAGGAAGTAGCCAACCAGGCCAGATACTCGTATACAAAAAATATATTTGATTTAAAAAAATTTCTACAAACAATAAACAAATTTTAGTGTCAAAAGCAAACAAGTATAGATTTAAGGAAATTAAATATTAAACCTATTAAAATATAAAAAATGATTTTAATTAAAACTTATTGAAAATTATTTGAGGAAATGATAATTATTTCAATAATTAGGAACCAAAGGAAATTTTTAGTTAAATAACAATATTTCAGTTGCACCATATATGAGTCCAATACTTTATTCCTGCTTGGAATTAGTTGGCATTAACAGGAAATGAGAAGAAAAATAATTATACAAATATTTTAGTATTTCAATTATAATATTATCTATTGATAATTATGAAAAGTAAGAAGATTAAAAGATTAATAAATTAATTTACATATATAAACAAGATAAGTAAAAGTATGATAAGTAGTATAAATCACAAATGCGACGCTCTATTATACATCAACATTACTGGTTTTAGAGCACAGATGAAGAAAATGAATATGGACAATGAAATAGTTGGACATATTCTTTCAAAAAGAACTGAAAAGATCCTAATTTTCTAGATTATTATATATGTTAATCCTTTTTTCGAGTCAGCGCAACTGGGCACTTTTACTCTTTGATAGCTGGGGGTACTACAAGGTCCCACCCATCTTATTGACTAATTTATGTATTGCCTATAAGCTTCATGATTATTCAGTGATTGATCTAAGATCTACCTCCCCGTCCGGAGAGTGATTACTCTAACATTAGATAGTGGTAAATAGGAAAGCCTGTCAATTTTCGCATATAACTTCAGGGCTCTGTCCCTTATGTATTTTTTGATCGGGTCTATTCTAAGGTCTCTTAGTATGTCGTTTGTACGGATGTATCAAGGCACTTTGAAGAGCCCTCGGAGAACCGACTTTGAGCGACTTGTAGCTTTTGTATAGTAGAGTCGGCAGCTTTGCTATACGCGACACACCCATAAAGTAATGCTAATTTAATAATCTGGCTATAGATTATTAAATCGTTGTAGGTTTTAAGAGTTTTTGAAGATTTTTGAAGGTGAGGACTACTATTATCTATGAAGCTAAAATTTGTCTAAATGCTGGTAATATGAATACAACAATCTTCTATGAAACCGCTTCAGTCACTGACGATTAATACAATTTGCATGTATCGGGTATTTTTTTAACATCGAGATAACATAAAATGATAATACGAGACTGAAATATTGTTGTAAATTAAATTTTTTTATTATAATCTGGTAGATAATTCCAGGGCATTTATTTTTTGAATATGATTTCTGGCATATTTTTCGCTTTTTTTGCAATAAATGTGGCCGTATGGCGTCAATGGTGGATTGAACATTAGCTTCTAAGGCTTCAAGAGTTATTAGTTTGTCGGCATAAACTTAATGGCATAACATAGCCCCATAAAAAGTAATCTAGAGGCGTTAAATCGCACAAAAGATGGTTTACACGGCCAGGTAAAAGCAAATAAAGTTGTTACCAAATTGATTCCCAATAAATGGATTGTTTAGCCCGCTATATGGCAAGTTGCGCCGTTTTGCTGGAACCAAATGTCGTCGATATTTAACTGATTAATTTTTAGAAACAAGAATTCAATCAGCATGGCTCGATAGCACTCGCCATTTACCGTAACAGTAGCTCCTTCCTAATTACGAAATGATTGTGATGACGAATCGATGATGCCGCCTTTGTGTAAACCTAACCCAGCAGTCAATATTAATGGATGGATTATGATTTTGAATCGAGAAGAGTAAAAGTGGTGCAAAAAAGATCAATAACTGCACGAATTGTTTGTTCACTAAGCCGATTATTTTGACCATAAAATAGTTTATGAACTTCACGAACAGATTTATTTTTTTCAAAGTAAATTTCCACAATTTGGAAGCATTGTTCTAGCGCTAAACGATTCGTGATGAATTATCAGACATAACTAAACAGAAATGTTAACATAGTTTGATAGTCTTAGCTGTCAAATCATAGTTATCAATATCGATAGTTCTCATACAGATAAAAAACATACCTGAAAGAAAGAATGAATGTATTTATAAACAGACTGGTTCCCACTTTCCATCATCTCATCATTTAATTTATGGGTATGGTTAATGAATAATGGATGATTATTCATTTTTATAGAGTTTCTGTTGCTTGAATAAATATATAAACATACATAAAATTTCTAAACGGATTTTAATATGATCTTGATGGATACAGTTTAGTGGAGTTTTACTATATTTGTGCCCGTACTGACAATACCTTGAACATTGTCATCAATAGCATTAGAGAAAATCCATGTCGATCGAAAATCGTATTATGTACTCATTATTAAACTTGTGAAGATTTTTATGTTAAGCCTAGTACTAACATCCTTTTCGTACGAAATTGACATAAGTTTCTTCACAAAAAAAACATTTCATTATATTAAAACTTAGTAGAATTTTTTTTCTAAATGATGTTTTATGTTAGTTTCTTGTGCGAAGTGGATGTTAGGTAGTACTAAATTTGAGGTAAAAATCTTTATTATATTTATTAGTTATTTAATGGAACAAGTCATACTTTATGGTATTAAAGGTCTTATTTCTGCTCTTTAAATTATAAAGAGCAATTAATGATATATATACACTAAACTATTGTGATGTATATATCACTTCAGTTAGTCACTCAACCAATTATTATTAATTATTTTATTATGAATTAAGTGAAGTCAAAAAGTCGTTCATTTAAAGTTTATTATGCAATTTATTTATGTTTCTTAATTTTTATGGCTATACTTAATTATTCGTGATATCATGATATTGCAACTATACAAATTTACACACAATTTTCACACTTTTTACACAAACATTGAAGTCAACAATGTAACTCTCATTGACAACAGCTGCAATGATTTCGGCAAAAGCGGTAGCTCCATTAAACAAATTAAAAACGCATAAAAAAACCATAAAACTCATGTTGCTAGTGTAACAATTTGTTGACAGCAGGACACTTAGAAGCTGCAGAGCACCTCAAGTGCCCCCCACTTGCGCCCAACTGTAATTGCAAGTGCAACAAAAACGAAGTGCATTAAATATGGTACAATGTATACTCGTAAATGGAAATGAAATGAAGTAATCTTATAGAGAAATTTGAAATAAATGATGTAACATTTATTAAACTGTCACACATAGTCACACACAACAACACTTGCAACACGAAACTACAATAAAAAATTAACAGCAACAACAACTACAACTACAACAGCGATATAACATACATAAGTGCAACAATTAAATTGTTGCAATAAAGCAAAAAACGTTGACAAGAAATTGTTCAATTTTTACATTAAAAAGACTAGAAATATACATAAATAAAACATAAAATGTACAATCGTTAGTTAAGCGATAAAAAAATTTAAAAATTTGCCGCCAACACAACATTAACAACGGCAACAATGGCAACAACGGCAACAAAGTGCTTGGCGCACAAGCCGTGCGCTAGTGCAGCCCGTAGTGAAAGTGTTGCTGCAACAAATTTTGTTGCTGGCTGCCGTTTGTGCAGCAAGCGCAGTGAGCGCAAATCCACCTGCGGGCTGTTGCCCATTCATACTGCCAAATTGCATACAATCGGACACATGTCCTTGTTCAATCAAATCAGCTCAGCTCAACTCGGTTAAGCTCAGCCCAGCTCAGCTCTGCGCAGCTCACTTCAGTTCAGTGCAATTCAGTGCAGTTCAATGCAGTTTAGTTGAGTTTGTGCAATTTTATGCAAATGCAAATCGCATTACTTTTTTCATATTTCACTCTGATTGTGTACGAGCTCTCGTATCTGCGAGTTTGCCCAAATCTGCTTATTTCAAGATAACTTTTTATTTACCTTATTTATTTCTTCAAATATGAATTGGTAAATTGCTGCTGCTGCTGCTGCTGCTGCTGATGGTGTGTGAAATAGCTGAAATCGCTCCAAAGTTAAATGATGTGGGAAATTGCACTCTGAAACAATAACTCACCTGAAAAGTAACATTTTAATAAAAGAAATTCAAGTTAAATAAATTAAATAAAAAATTCATGTGTACTTATATGAATAATAATTAGATTTAAAATCAATGCATTGAATTTTTAATGATATAAACATTCATTTATTACAATAAGTTTGGCAAGATTTTTTATTATAGTTTATAGACTTATTATAGATTTATTAAACTTACAAGAATATATTTGGGGTATTCACGATCTCGCGTAACAAGGTCGGTATACATTCATTTATTATAATAAATTTACCAAAGAAGTATTTATTATAGTCAGACTACTTATTATTATTAATATTATTGAGAAAAGAAATAGTACACTGTGACCTAAAAGATCAATTGTGTTGATAGTTTTTAGTTGACAGGGGTAATCCAATATCATGTCGCATGCATAAACATAATATATACCCTTACTTTATTATTAAAGTCTTCGGAATCTCCACTAAATAGTTCTAGTTCTCCGGGCAACAATCTGTTACTGCGTACTTACATAGCCCTAACAGTACGCTATCTACTGTATGGTATAATTCACCCCACAAAACATGAGTGATTCTTCAAGTTCGATTTCTTTAATGAAAGACTGTATTGAGCCTGTCTTTCCTAGTCTTGAATCCGTATGATCCATTAAATACCCTCTTAAGTGTTTCTTCCGTTTGTGCATCAGTGCCGGGCACTCCACAAGCACATAGTATGTAGTTTCTCTCTCTTATTATAGTCAGACTAGTTACAAAAATATACAATTTTGTGATATTCACGAACTCTTGCAACAAGTTCGATCAACATTCATTTATTATAATAAATTTAAATAAAAAATTTTCATTACAGTTATAGTACTTACAAGAGTAAATACTTTTAGGGAATTTACGATCCCACGTAACAAGTTCGGCAAACACTCATTTATTATAATGAAACATTGAGTGTAATGTGAACAACGAAACCAAACACATAACAGTTCTGATCCTGATGATGAAATATAGTCAAAATATAGAATACCTTCTGCTCAAAAAGTATCCGGATTTTATTGTTTATTAATTAATCCTTAAGTAATAGATCTTTTTTTTTTGTTATGTTGGTACACCCTTTTAGTTTGTTTACAACAGCTATTAATGTGAGACTACCTCAAGTGCATTTAGCGATTTTCACTATGGAAAATTCTTCTTGTACGCAATTTTTTAACCAAACACGGCACCACTGTTATCGCTCAGCTACCATATTCGCCAGATCTAAATCGGTGCGACTTTTTCCTGTTCCCGAAACTCATATTGCCCCTTCGTGGTAAGCGTTTTGAGTCGATTGAATCGGTAAAAGAGAATTCACTGAAGGAACTAAAAGCCATACCTTCACGGGCCTACGAAAAGTGTATGGAAGATTGGGTTAAGCGTTGGCACATGTGTATCGCTTCAGAAGGAGTATAGTTTGAAGGAGATAAAATAAATTTGGAATGAAATTTAAATTTGTGTGCTTTATTTAAAAAATCCGAATACTTTTTGAGCAGAAGGTGTATTAATAAATATTAAACAAACGTTTAATTCAAAAAAAAGTGACCTATAGTCGGATATAAAGTACATAATAAATATTATTAAAAATACGAGTACCAGGTCGAGAAATAAATTTAATAATAAATTAAGCAAATAAATTTTTATTACAATTATACTACTTACGAGAATATATTACGGAAATTAACGACCTTATGTGACGACGGAGGGACTTAACAAAAGCCATTGGCAAAGCTAGAATAACAAAATGCAGATCTAGAACATATTTTTTATTGATGACACTTAACGGTGTTACCATATAACTTAGCTCGTTACTCGAAATCGTTAATACACCTTTTATTAATATAGTGTTGTTGGTCAGAATAAATTAAATTTTTTTTTATAAATAATACATCTATTTTAGAATTTTTCAATAGTATATTCAAATAAATTCTTTCTGAAACTTATTTTTTGACAAAATTGAGGTCACATCGCGCCATCGGTATGCACATAATTTTACTAATATTGGAATTGAGATGTTAGCAGTATATAGTATATATATATATATATATATATATATATTTCTCTATACGTATCTAACGCCTATGACTCTACTATTTGTCTTTTAAATCATAATTAACTTTGGAAAGTTAATTATCAGTCTACAGAATAAGCTACCTTGCAGACAATAATTTATGCCGGTGTTCTTTAGCTGACAAATAAGTCTAGTATTCTTTCCTTATATTCTTATCTAACCAGTCAATGTTATACTGCGATCCTAAGTAGTTTATCTCAGGTAATAAAGTTGAATATTCTATTGTCCAAAAAATGTTCTATTGCAGCATGTTTTGAGATACGAAATTCTGTAGTCAATCACTACTATATATATATATTGAAATATAAATACATATATAAATAAATGTACTGAAAATATAATAAAGTTGGATATTATTAGTTACCAATCACGACAGTTAATTGACATTATACAGATCACTAATTTGATCGGTAGTTCTCCTTAATTCGTCTTATAGCTTCATTCCTTATCTCTCCCATCAAAAAAACTAATCTATGCTTATAAAATACCGCTAATAAAATGTATATATATATACATTTGAGCACATACATATATACTATTGTGAAGTGAAAAACTTTTGTCAATGGATTATCAATAACTCAATGTGAACTTAAAATAAACTTCAATTAAAATTTTATTTAATTTCTGTTTCAGTATGACAATGTCTATATATATATTTTTTTTTTCAATCTTGTAAATGGTAATTTTGATAAATGCAATCAATCAAAGTTATTGCAGCTCTCACATTTCACACCGTACATCTTGAGTATTTGCCTGGCCTATATTTTTGACATATCACCTTTAACATTCTCGATCAAATTATAGTTCAACTATTTAATAGCTTAAGGCAAAGGCAAAGGAAAGTGGAAAGTTTTTGCACCTTTTGCGGCGATTTAAGCGAAATTTCTGCCATTTCATCTGGTATATGATATACCGTGTTAAATGCCAATATTAGAGTTGGACAAATATACAGACTGATGAATTTCAATCAAATGAAATCGTGGGATTTTAGCATACAAAATACCTGATGTTTTTGGGTTTGTGTTGATTTTACCGAAAAGAAAATAGTACGAAATTAAAAATTAAGACAAAAAAATTTATAAAAAAATACAATTTAGCTGATATTTTGTGCTTTAGTGCACTGAAAGGCATATTTGAGTGGGCAACTTAACTGAGGTTAAGGTCAAAAGCCTGTAGCGATTGTGTTTTCCTTCGAAACTACAAAATTTTTCTTATTTCTTAGATTTTTTTATTACTTTATTTTTTTAATTTTTAGATGTGCGCTAAGTTTTTGCACCTTTTGGTTAGACACAAGAGCTCCGCTCTATAACACTACAACGGCGTTTCGAAATCTTCACAGTCATTTGTAATTGCTGCCTTCGCATTTTCTTAGTAGTGCGAACATAAATTTTTCACGCAGAGATTGCATTAAACTGCATTAATATCAACAACAAACAATCCATCCAATGCATTGGCCGTATGCAAAAATATACAGGAAAACTGTTTAGTTTTGGCATTTCAAATCAGAAATCTGCACTTTTAGTTAAAGATTTAAACTGTGTTTGTACACCGTCCCCATCTTCAACTCCGTCGCCGTATCTGTATCCGTCCACGTCCACGTCCACGTCTACGTCTTCGGCTAGGTAAACTGCAAAGTGCTTTACTAGGTAAAGCGCGTGAAAATTTCATGAAATTAAAAGGAAGTTGCATGCGATGTTTAAGGCAATAAAATTGCTACAAAATGTTGTTTTTAAGTGCGCATAGCGGTAATTGTTTAAGCACTCTTCCACTCTACGAGTCCATGCCAAATGCTCGAGGAGGTGGAAACTTGGTTTGATTTACGCAGAAATCAATAAGCGACCTAAACTTCACTTCTGCAAGACTCCACTTCTCCAATGCCAGAGTACACGGAACTTCGGGCGCACACATTTGATAGTTTCAAATTAAGTGTGTAAAGAATCTATTTTTCTTTAGACTTAGTTTAGTTAGACTTTAGGTTTAGCTGAAGTACACATAGCCAAGATTGCGCAATTTCTTACACAAGAAGGCGGTATTGACAGAGTGCACACATATCTTTCACAAGCAATTAAGTCGGCAATAAATTGCATAAGAATCAACTGAAACTGTAACACATCCAGTAAGAAAAAAAAACAAAGTCTACAAAAGTCAACAGAACATAAATCTTATAACACCTACAGTCAAAGAGCTAGACAGGCATGCAAGAATAAATATAAAAAACAAATAAGAAATTCGCTTAAATATAAAGCGCTTAAATTATGAAAAGATTAAGGAAATTGGAAAAAAAATCTAAGTTCACAATATGCACTTAGTTTCCTCATAACGAACATTTCATTAGGGCCTCAGGACATCACAACCAGCCACATCGCAAATAGACACACACTATATATGTAAAAATATTTGTAGATATAATATTTTTACATCGTTAGATATATAGGTATATATATAGTGTCATGTATATATATTTATGTATATGTTTATCTTTTTCTTATAAATTTTATTAAGCGTTTAATATTAAGAAAAATGCTGGCATAATTTTTCAATATGGCGCTTTTGGTGTTGATATTACTCTACTCATTCATTTATATTCGATTTGGATGGATGATAGCACCTCAACTCATATTTATATTGTTTCGTTTTTTGTTTTTTATTTAATATATATTTATACTTATAGTATCTTGAGGGCTTATCATTATCATTTATGAAGTATTAATTTATTGTTGTTGTGTATCACGACTTTATAATGCAGATTGTACAATACAAGTACCGATAGACAGTGGCAGTAACGTTAAAGTGTTATATTTTGCTGAGTAACTGTTATACTTGAAGGTGTTAGCGGTTCGTTTACAATAAACAAAATACATATAAAGAAAAGATGGTATTATACTTTTTTTCTTTAAATCTTTTTATTAACAATATTATTTATAATCTAATTAATACTACAATAATCTAGAATATCCAATTAAGCATATTATAAATTATAAATTATTATTGAAAAACTACAAATTATTATTGAAAAATTATAAATTATTATTGAAAAATAATTAGTATCTTGGAAACTGGAGAAAAAGTGTTTAAAAGAACACAATCGTAAATACTAAAGTAACACTAAATTCTTCCACAGCTATAAATTAATATAAATTCGTTATATTTAGCTGAGTAACTGTTATACTTAAAGGTGTTAGTAATTCTTTTATTGTAAACATAATGCATATAAATAAAATGTGGCTTAATTATTTTTTGGTTGAAATATTTTTATTTACCGTCTCTTAATACAGCAATAATCTGGTAAGGGAAGCCCAATCATGTAAGCTATAGTTTTTGCGATCGTTTTTTGCAACAGAATAACTAATAAAAGAACTAGAACTAGAAATATTGAGAACTAGATGGAAGAAACATTAGTTTTTGAATTTCCTCATGAATATTTCTTATATACAGTTGATATCGCCATAAAAAAAACTATCGTAAATACTAAAATCACACTAAAGTATCACAAATTCGATATAAATACGATAGTTATCGTTTTTGCGATAGTTTTTCTCAGATAATCATTACCACCTTTATTAGAAAAATTATCCATCGTGACTGTGTTAATTGGGCATCCGTACTTTAGTGCAAATTATGTGGAACTTGTATAGAATGCACCAATTTTAAATATCGACAAAATGCTTTTAAAAAACCGTTGAAGTAATCTATTTGCAAAAAGTCTCGATACATCATCAAGGGAGGTTTAAATAAACTGGAGGTTTAAATAAACAAGGGATATCAATGTTCTTAAACACATATAATATTAGTGCTATTCACTTTAGTTGATTCATTTGCTTCGAGTATATTCGAGTATGATTATTTGAATCCAATATCATATTTTTAGTTAACTTATAAATTTTACTACTATTACTATATGTTTTACTGTATTTAGCGTATATAAATATTCGAATTCAATATCATATTTGTAGTTATTAACTTATATTACTAGAGAACTAGTAATAGCAACTCTCTATAACTCAAGATTTTTAATAAAATTAAGGAAAAAGGTCGAATGTTTTTTAGCAGTTAAAAAAGTGAAACTTTTTTAAAATTTTCGCCTACCACAAAAATTTAATAGCTTTACATCAAAGCTGGATCATCCTTTTTTTTAACTATTATATCGTGACAGAAAATTCAAAAATATGAAATTTATAATTATAAACATCAATAGATATTTAAATAAACTTATTGAAAGGTGTTACTTAAAATTTCAATCGAAATGTAATACGATTTGGGGTTACTAGCGATGTATAACACATCAATCAAAGTAAAACTTCTAACAAGTTATCATAATGAAATAGAAACCTCTCGCGTAAACCGCATAATGTATTATCACGTATAAAGATTTTTCATATATCAGATTATTCAAGGCAAGATTAAAATTGGACAAGTACAAACAATGTGACTGAAAGTAACATCCTCTTTTAGACACAGAAACCTGAGACGAACAAATCCACAAAAATCAACACCTTTGCAACTAAACAAGAAAGAAACAGAGACGATTTTGTCAACATGAGATGGCAACATGCGTTCCGATAATCCATATGTAAACAACCAGCAACCTCAAAGCTGTTCTATCTAAAATATATATCTCCTTATAGGTGTTTGACTACACCAACTCTTTAATTTGTCAGTTAGCTGAGTTGGTGAGCCAGTCGGCTTCTTTAGATTTACATTATATTTTTCACGCATAGGACTATATAGGACCTAAACTAAAAACCTTATATATTCTTAGTTGTGATAGAGTATTTGATTTCATAAAATTTTGTTATTAATATATATAAAGTTTTTTAACCGAAGTTAATTATTATATTAAACATAAATATATTTAATTGAGCTATAAATTCATCAAATTTTACAAAGAAAACTTTCGAATGAACACATTTTTGTTCATTGAATCATTTAAGTTTACTTATAAACATTTTATTTTATATACATAAAATAATTTATAACAATAATATATTTGTATTTTATTATATCTAACGTATCCGCAATTTATGACCTATGTTATAAATAATATTTAAACAAATGCATTCACAATGCAAAACGAGAAAACAGTGTCTTGATTATAGTAGTTACTCTCTCAACTCTCAAGTTGTGGATATTCGTAACTATCGAAAGTATTAAAAAGTAACCAGATACACGTTTTAGAGTGGGAGGGCAATAAAAATTAGCGTTTTACGATAACTCCGTTTAACTAATTTTAATTTGTTAGTTGTAATTACGTACTTAAAGCAAATCTCATAAAATCCGCACAATTAATACTTGAACGTTGACGTAGACTTACACGGATGAACTCATAGTGATGAATTGTCTCGAAGCAAGTAATCGTAACCTTCACTGAAGACGTCGATTTGAGATCAGCAGGATAAGTTAACTACAGCCAGGATAGCTGAGAATGTATCATACGAAGAAATAATAAATATATCAATAGTTCATAACAAAGATACCTAATTGGCTTTGTGTATATTTAGTAGAGATGGATATGGCTTATCAATCATTAGCGCACTATAATTTAGTGTACAGTACGGGTGCCTGACTAATGAACGGCAACGCAAGTAAAAACCATTAAGAAAGGAAATGTAGCTTAAAATTTATACTTTTATTTCGAAAAGAAAATGAAGCAATAAATTATTCCGCAGGTGTTGCAAGTTTATAGCGAAACTTTTACTAAATAATATTAATGCCTGATTTTGTTATTATTTAATAGCTGCAAAAAGATGCTTACCGAGACGCAATTGTTGAAGGCGTTGCTAGCTTTTTCACTAAAAATTTCACAGTATTTATTTCTAGTGATTTTTTTCATTTTAATTTGAAGTTAGAGGTTAAATTAGACAGCAGCATCTGTGTGATTTCTATATTCGGAATGAAGTTGCAGATGAACGCACGTAAACAGTCATTAAATGTTATAAAACTGACATCGGTTTCCCGGTTACTACCAAACAAGTGCCAATTGTGGGAGTCATTTCAATTATATTATCAAGGAAATTATGTAAATTTTGTACTGGCAATCAAATTAAATTGCTAATTAAAATATATCTTGTTAAAACAGTTAATGACCAATGATTTATAATAAAATGTTACTTGTCAAAAATGCTCAAAATGTAAATTTGATTTGGATATAAATTTACATTAGACGTTTTTGGGAGTTTTTTATACTGTTCAGTGTAACTAATTTAAGCTTCACTTTAATTGGTATAATAGGTAGGATCCATTGATTTCACTACAAATCATACTACACTAAATATTTTATACGAACGCTCTAATAGTACTGTAAGTGTGTACTAGAACTACGGTATATGGGATCTGATCTCAAACCTAGCGAGGTCTATTCTAAAAATATGCATTGAAAATCATGAAAATGTTTTATGACTCCTTTAAGGACAAAAATTTCAAACAATTTTTACGAGTAAATTCACAAAAATGCTTACTAGAAAAAGATTGACTCGAACCATTAGAAAGCAATAGGTCTATCCGTGGCTTAAGATCAAACGTATACTTTTGTATGACGAAAACTCTTAAATTAAGATAAAATATCTAAACCAAATAGAGGAGACCAATTATTACATTATTCTGTTAAACAGGTTCAGCTATTATAACATATGCATAAAAGAAAATTAAATTAAAGTAGTACCGTTTTTGATTGGTTTCTTTTTTACAGTAAGTAGAAAGCATCAAAAACCATAGTGTGAGGCTTAAATCCATTCAAATCACGTTTTAAGAATATATGAGAAAAATTTTCACAACAATGTGGACTCATCATTCTAATAATCAATGGAGACAGATGAGAGCAAGGGGCTTAATACCTAGCGGACTAGGTGAATCTAAGCCAGAAAGCATGGGCATAAAGGTAGACTGGAAATTGATGAAGGGCGTTTTTCGATTGTTAAATCTAGGAAAAATTTTGCATTCGAAATACACTTTTAGTACAATTTTCATTTGCTGTTGATAAATCTCGAGCAAAATGTATAACACTCAAGATTAATTTATAACCCTCTTGTTGTTTTGTCTGCTATTCTGGCAGGCAAATTTTTTCAGAGCAATTTCAGATCACTCTGAAATTAACAACTGTTTTATATGACTTGTCAAATAAATTTTGGTTTGATAGCAATGATATGAGCTTACTGATGCCGTTTTCGATTGATAACTCTGGGGTAGCCTTTTTAAATGGGATTCACTTTAAGTGCAAAATTAGTGCAATCTTGAGCGAAATGTATAACACTTAAGATTTAATTATAACACTCTAGATATTTTAACAGTGTAGCAAGATTACACTGAAATTAAGAACGGTTTTATATGACCTGACAAATAATTCGATATGTTTTGATTCGATAAATGTATTTATGAAAAATATGAATCTCTACTTACACTAATACTAAAATGCTAGATCACTTCAAAAATGTTTGATTGGGCAAGAAAACTTGACAGATTTAGAATAAATCTAGCTTGAATACAGATTTAGCCATTGAAATGGTAATAAGATCTCGAAATTGGTCATACGTTTTAACAATTAGTATATTTTGTTTAATAAAATGGTTTTATATTCTTTATCTCTTTATATGCTATATTTTTGAGAACCATTGAATTAAGATAAGATTATAATTTCATTCGCAAACAGGATTTACTGACGATATGGTACGGATATGCACTAAGAAATTTATACTATAACAGGTTAAATTGATAGGTTTAGGTTCGTCATGATTAGAATTATGATTAGATACTATATAATAATTTAGTTCCAGTTAAGAATAGTTCTCGAAATATATAATTTCTATTAATTCTTATAAAATAATTTTTATTATCTCACAGTTTCTTCTTGATAAAATCACCATTGGAATGCAAGTCCCTAGTAGTTGCAAGATTTATTTTAAGAGTTAAAAAATGTATATAATAATAGTTTTCACTACTTTAATTGTTAATGAAGTTGTAAACTTGAAGTTATTTTTAAAATATTAATAACATTAATTAAAAAGTAAAAATATTAAATAATATATTTTTAGATTGAAATGAACATTAAATAATTTATTTTTAGGCTCTAAGGGAAAAATAAAAATAGCTTTTTATTAAAAGTGAAAATACCCTTTTCTACGAAACTATAAAAATGGTTTTTTAATTTAATTATTAAATATTTTCAAAAATGTTAGTATTGCTAACTACTGTTAATGCCACAATATTTTCACACTACAACATCTCAAGCGTCGCCTCCAAACATTAGGAGAAACTATCCTATTTATGGAATCTATTAAATGAGTTACTACTACACGTAATTGATTATAAGAAACTCCTTCTTTTTACAAAACCTATAATTAGGTTTATTTATGAATGCAGAAGTACTCCTACCTGGTATTGAAATATTTTACAATGAATAAATACTCGTTTCAACAATCATTTACGTATTTATTAAAAATTTTATAATAAATATATTAAAATTTTATTACTTATTGTTTATTTTGTATTAAAATTAATAAAAACACTAAACTTTAACTTTCACTTTTTAATCAAAATCTTTTTTATCTCAGAAGCTTCAATATTATATGAACCATACATGGTCATGAAGTACACAAAGTAAATATTTTTAAAAGTTTCCTTGAAATTTTTATATTCGTTAAAATTTTTTTTAATTTTATAATAAATAAACAAGTATTGTAATAAATCCAATAACAAAAAATTCTCTACGGCGTTTCTCTGATTTTGATCTATCAACTTTGATTTATAATAATACTTTTAACCGGACAAGTATTAAAGGAGTTTAAACTCAATTAAACCTTGGGTATAGAGTGCATCTTTAACGTTCACCTAATTTTAATATTTTATAGTCTCATTTTAATTGAATATTTATCATTTCTATCATATTTCTTTAATTGTACTTTATATTTTCTTTCAATCAACTTACTTACTCCCTCACTAATTCACTCACCAACATTTGTAACGCTCCCTCCCTAACATTCTGCGCATGGTATAAATACTTTTCCGATCCCCTTCCCCCGATCCCCTACATATCTTCAATTGTAATAATATTGCAACAACTTCCATTGTATATATATATATGTGAGTGCTTTTTTTCTTCTAGGTGAAGCATAGAACCTCTGTTATCAATTAAAATCGATATTTGTTATGGACAACAATATCATTTCATGAAAAATTTGTAACCTTCAATTCGCGTTTCACTGGTCTCCTTCTAATCAAGGTCGGAATACTTGATCTGGGATTGATTCTTCAACTCAGTATTCCGCGGTTGCCATCTCAGTAACCTTTGAGCGATATTGTTATAGTGCTTTTGAGACTGTATCCAATTGAGGTCTCTGAATTTTATCCATCGCTCTAGTTGGCTACTCTGAACCCACAGATCGATAAAGCATATTCTCTGAGACAAACAGATTCGCAAGATTCTTCAAAGATATTCGTTTATCTGATTATTAAGCCTAGATTGTAGTAGTACTCTTCAACAATTTACTTTTATAAGATTCCTAATATTACCTATGCAAGTATTGAATGCGAAGTTTTGTTAAAGTGGATGTATGACCGAACTTCCATATCTTTTTAAATTTAGAAGCACCTCTGATGTTATTGATTCTGACAATAACATCCTTCTCTGTTCTACTTCTATTTGTTATAATGCTTATATATAATCTTATATATAAGATACAACTGTATACACGCGGGTTATGATCTCATCCTAAAATTGCAGCTGGGACTGTGTAAAGAATTTTCGTACAATAAATTCAAGACTGGAGCTACTATAGCAAAGTGGACATACATCATCTGCTCATCCATTAATTGTAATTATTTAATGTTATATGTATTATGATTGATCAGATGGAACATTTTAAATGAATTATTGATTAAATTTTTAATAAAATATTTGAGACGGATAAAAACACTGTATATTTGATCAAATCTCTCTCCACATGTTCTATTCTTAAAAGCCGTGTAACTCTGTTGTCAAAAATAAAACCACTTATTGAATCGCTACCTAATTACACCAATAGTGGAAAATACTTTCATCCAATGAGTCTAGTAAGGCAGCATTGATTACATGAAACACTTTTATGAGTTATTAAAATTTTCAAACACTTTTTCATCATTCATCATAACTTTGAAGGCAATATAACCATGGATAATCTAATTTACTTTTATGATACCAGTAATGAAAAACAAACTCTGTGATTTACACAGAGCTAAGCACAGGCGGCTAAGTCGTAAGTCGGCTAACCTTAGTATTTTAATGGCTTACAACAGACTTACAACAGACAGAGAGACAGACAGACAACTTCATATGGGTTTACATAAATGCTCATCGTATTTAACTTTAAATATTTAATTTGCAATTTCAAAACATGTTTACAACATTTCAGTTTCAAATTATTTAAAATACTTGTAAGACAGAAATGCACTTGGCTTGTCTTGTCTTTATTGAGTTTCAGATTCCATTGAAAACGAAACCATGCACCAGCGCTGCACTTCGCCGTGACAACTGAAATACTAAAATAGCCATTTAATTAGCCTTAAATAATAAACTTGTTAGCAAACTGAAACTGAAAATAGAAAAAGAATTCAGCACGCGTTGTAAAAATACAAGCCGATCGACAGAAAAGGCTTTTAGCAACATAATTTCAATTAACCATGTTGAGGTTATGTCTCTTATTGTTTATTGTTTACCACAAAAAATACCAATTAAAACTTGTTTAAACGATCAATGACACTGTGCCAAACTGACAAATCCACAAGTTAATTACTATATTTGTTTATTTTACTTTTTAGGTGACATCGATGACTGCATCGTCACACCGACAGTTCAAGGACAGTTCACACCATTGCCCGAAGCGCTCTGTGATGTTATAATGGACCTAACAGCAGAGGGACACTCGGCGACAATTGAGAATATACGCACCAAGCTAAGCATACGATTTCCACACATGACAACACCCGCCATTGAAGTTATTTATGACTCGCTAGCACAACTAATGCAGGAGCAAAAAATTTACCAAACATCCAAGGGTTACTTTATATTTACACCAGAGTAAGTCATCAAAATCTTATTAGTGACTATCAAAATGTAAAATATATCCACTATAACTCTTTTTCAGACGACGTCGTAGTCGATCGCGTCCACGTAATATACGTAATATAGCTTATCAGGATTTCGAGGAAGTTGATGAGATACCTCAGGAGGCGCGCACTATGCTAATGACCAATGCCGAAGCTTTACATTCTCTGTATGGAGAAATATCAACAGAACGTGATGGTGATCTTACGCATCAATGTATACAAACCAATTTAGCGGATGTTATATGTGGAGGCGAGTATAACCCAACATTTTGTCAATCTCAATATATATAATTTAATTTATGTTTTTATTTTATATACATAGGTAATCCGAACGACAAAATTCTATATCCTCGTGCTGCTAAACGACGCAGTGCTTCATTTCCTACCCCACGTAGTTTAGAACGAAGGCATAGTCTCAGACTGTTTGGCTCATCGAAACGCTTACAACGTTGTGCTTCTACAAGAAGTCTATCCAAAACTTATGCACAAACATTAGCCACTGATAGCAGCAGCTCAGAGTATCAAAGCACAGATTCTTCATCACCAAGTAAGTGTGACAATAGTTTAAAGTAAATTCAAGTTTTTCAGATAAGTTAAGAAACCACAATGCTGTAGTTATTATGCTTATCATTAGACTAATCCCTGAAGAAAGATTCGCAGTACTTCTGATTCCAATTTTCTTGATAAAATGAAGTATTAAAACTACTAACCTAGTCATATTTCTTTCGGGATCCTATATCCGGTATGAGATACCCACTTAGCATTGTTACAAAGAAGGACGCTGGGTAATTAAATAATTATGATGTACCTAATTGTGATTTACTTATGCTGGTCATCTGATTCAAAACTATCACAACATCCTAGCCTACCAAGGATGCTCATTTTTTTTTTTTGGAAATCCATATACTTTCCAGAGTCATATTAGATCTATATCTGATTAATATATTAATATATATTATTGTATTAATATTAATATATATTGAGCATAATGAAACATTTCATTACTAGAGTTGTTAAAGTCACCTGATAAGAATTGAGTGGCTTTATTGCTACATGGCTATCAGTTAGGATGGCTATTCTTTGATTCTGAAAGTTACGTTCAGGGTTGAAGTAAACTCATCCATGTATTGCACAAATTTTTGTTTGAAATGTGGTTCTGTTTTTACTAATTCAAATAAAGAATCATATCAAATCTTTCACTCAGACTTAACAGAAAGCTAAACATTACATGTAATCTACTGAAGTTGCTGTTGTAACACTGTTTCCTTAAATTATTAACCGTCTTATGACTTATTTTAATAATAAATAATAAATTAAATATTTTAAATTATTTTTTTATTAATTATAGAAAAAGGATCTTTACTCTCGCGTCTGTTTAGGCGAAGTGGCCGCGCTAAGCCTCGTCAAATCGAAACATATTCAGCGCAATTTCCGCCTGCCGAATGGTTCAACTCTAGAGCTGTACACTTACACAGTGTGGGTACGCAGACTACAGATCATGTAAGACTTTAATGCACTCTCTTCAAGTACCAAAATATTGAAATGAAATCCTTTTCTTTTTGTAGGAATTACCAGTTACACATACGCTTTCGAATTCAACTTTCTATGATGGTTCTGAGCTAAGTCAACGTTCATCAACTTTACCGCGTCGACATCGTCGGCATATGTCCAGTGAATCAACGTTTTTAATATCGTCACGTGATTGTTCGCCCATAAGAAGGCGTTCGCCCGTCTACTGCAGCAGCTCCCTACCACGTTCAACACAATCTATACCTACAACAGCGAGTGGTGCTGTTTCCAGTATTGTAGGCAGTACAAAACCAAATCATTCTTCAGCCACACTTTCACGTCTCTCAACGCCCAACTCCACCAACAGCACGCACAAAACTGCACAAAAGAGCGTCATTGGCAAACATATTTTCGAACAGTCACAGTCTCCGTCACGTTCAACGGCTACACTCAAATCGCTTCCAAAGCGACAGACAGACAATATAATTGTCAATGGTTATGTGGATAATAAAACATGTTATCGCAACGCACAAAGCGGTCCATCCAGTCTTGAATCAGGCAAAGCATCTTCAATGTTTACATCTGGACCTTCAAGCATAGACAGCGGCAAAGTATCATTTAGCAAAACCAGTGGTCATTCTAGTCTAGACTCACAGTGCTCTACAAATACAGCTGTGATACAACCAAGCCCAGCACGTTCAATACTGGTGCTGAACGGTTCACCACGAGGCACACCACGACATCAAGTTATGCGTGCACGTGCCGCTGAGCAATCGCAGCGCAATCGTTCATCGACACCATCACGCATACTGGAAGAAATAACCAATCAACAACAGCAGCAACAGCAACAACAACAAACCAGTAGTAGTCGCTGCTCATCATCAGCTGGACAGGTTACATTTAATAGTGTGCCCAATTCAAATTCCAACAATTCAATAACACTACAAGTGACCACCTCAAATGGCAGCCAGAGCAGTATTCCAAGCACAAAAATATTCGTACAAAATTCACCAGTGCGTAGCGTTATAACGCTGGAAAATGGCAAACTAATGGAAAACTCAAATGTGTTCATCATCAACAACGAGACCACCACCAATGAAAAGGGAGAAATCATTAAGAAGACGCTGTCCAAGCACCAAACAACGCCCATGAAAAGTCAGCAACAGGAGCAACTCAACAAGCATCTCTATAAAGAAAGTTCTATCAGTGAAAATGATGCAAATTCCGAGACTTGTGACTCCATATCATTTATCAGTGAAACATCGCCCGATAATCTGGATACGCTGAGCTCAACAGAAATAATAGACAATTCGAAATTCACCAAGAACATAAACAATGACGCCACTATGAATAACAGCCGTAAGCTCGGTCTGCAGCTGTCACAACACGGTTCAAACAATATTGTTTACAAGAATAACGTCCTGAAAAACGAGTCCAATCCCACTTCACCGAGCGGGGAAAAAACGTTGACTATGGCAGCCTTAGCTAAACAAGATTTTGAAATTGCTGGTTCAATTGATAATTTGCGCTTCTACGAGAAGGGAAGCGTAAACGAAACACAGGGTAAATTGATGAATTCGCATTGCGATCTGAAGAATCTGTGTTATGAATCTGTGGGAAACTTACAAAAATCTGGCAATTTACTTAATTCCAATCCTGCCATCAATGGCGACGACATAGCGCATTTATTGCAGAAGAATATGATTGCGGTAGGCAGTGAACCGAATTTGGCCTTGAAGGACAATAATTGTGCAATTGGTACGGACAAGTCTATTGAGAAGGAAGCACTCGATCGTCGGTTTAGTCTGACAAAGGAGAAAGCATGCGGTGGGCCAACAGGTGCTGAAGACCTATACAATTTTCCAAGTTTAACCGATTTGAGCTTTAATTTTACCTCATTAGCTGCGCAGAAGATACTACAGGGTGTCAGTTTAAATAGCATCGATACGCTTGTGGAACTCAATATGGCTGCGGCGGCTGCAGCGGCTAATACCGCAAAAGAAAAGCAACAAAATAACCAACCCACTGCAGTCTGCACAGATTACGGCATGGTTTAGAGAGGACATGGTTCATCGCAAAGGAATATTTAGAGTATGGAGGTTTCGGCTACAGTTTCGCTACAGTTTGGCAACAGCAAATAAATTATTATTATTGTTATTATAATAATATTTATAATTTTAATCATTGTTTAAACGTTTATATGCTTGACTGATACGCATGAGCTTTGAATATTTCTCCAGACTTAAAAATAGTGAACAAAAAAAAAAAATAAATTAAAAATTTCTATAAAAATTTAGGAACGTTTTATAACGAAATATGTATGTGTAATAAATTATTTTATACAAAAACGGGTATTATATATAATATGATGAATCCATTATTAATTGGAGACCACATTTATTTCACACAGTAATCAAAATAAAATTTAATTTTATTTGATTTAATTTAATTCGGCTTTTGTCCTCTTCTTCAATTGCTTAGTTATTTTAATATTTTTTTACAGTGCCAAAATGTTTTAGTTTTAAAATCTAAATGCATTAACAGAAAAGTTATAATAATTAATTTAAGTTCGATTTATAGCTAAACATTAATTTTTAATATAATTAAATGTACACCACACAAATATAATAAACGATTAAATAAATCAATTTACAAACATTACTGAAAGGATCGTACGAACTTACACAAATATTTTTATAGATCAGTTGCTTTACAATATTCTATGCATTTTTTGCTGCAATATTTTAAAATGTTTAATTATAAATATTCATTTGTATATTTTTAAAAAATAAATAATAAAATTGTATGATTTTGTTCGTAAATTTAAATAGTTTTAATTTGATATTATTTTTTGTTTTTAAATGTATATTTTTATAATGTTTATAACGATAAAACGATATACATATATACCATGTAATCATAAAGAAGCACAATAAATTAAAAACTTAACGAAAATAAATAAAATTCTATTTTATGATTTCATTTCATTATAAAATAAGTAGGTAGCTTAATAAAAATTAATATACTTCTTGGAAATTCAATTAATTCAAAAACAAATTTAAATTGTAACGCACAGGCATTGGGGGTTTGTTTATGCTGTAGGGTGTGTTCAGTGATTTAAATATAACAAACTTCGAGTCTCGATTTAAAGAAATATATTAATCTAAAATTTTGTTATAAATAATTGGCATAAAAATTTTATAAAAACACTCACGGAACCTTTCAAACTCTAGGAACTCAAATTGACTTTAATTTAAATAAACAATGGCGTAAGTAATTGCTAAAATTAGCTTTTCTGCTAACTCACTTTGTAGTTTAATGCGAACAAAAATATTTCACAGAAAAAAATTAGAACAATATTTAATTATTAAAATAAATTAAATTAATCTTCCGATTTGTGTAAATATTACTAAAAATTAAAACATAATACAATATATTAATAATAATAAATATTACACTACGCAGTAACCATTTGCAGCAGTTTATATAAAACGTCATCTCAAGATTAAACAATTTTATCAACTCTAAAACTGATTTATTTTTAATATTTTATATTTCCAAATGTAAGCTTTAGTAAAAATAAAAAGATTATCAACCGATTAAAATTTATTTTATAGCTGATCAAGTGCTATGCAAACTCTTGACACAACCCTTCATACATTTCTCGTAGGATCTCAAGTCTTGTAAAATGTATCGGATATGATATTTCACGTTCAAGTAGGAACGTAAAAAAATATCAAGTTACCCATCAACATTTCAAGTTTATGCACACATTTAACAACCTATATAATAAAAATAAAAATAAATGCTGTAGAATATAATTGTTATGACTTAAAATGTATTTTAATATTTATAATTTGTCATTTGTATGGCAAATTTATTTTGTGCTATATTATAATAATTTATTTTATAGCATTTTGTTTCTGCGCCAGAAATATTAAATTCTTTTATTATATTAGAGAATCAGAATAAAATAAAATACTTTTCATCATCAGTTCGCTATACTATAGCACTGCTGATTAAAAATCGACTAATTTTAAAAATAATTTTGCATCCTAAATATCATAAACCTCCTTGTAGGACTTAATAGTTATTTAAGCAACATATCCTGAAAATTCTTATTGAAGATTCTTATAGGACGTGGTGTTGTTTAATTTATTGCATATTAAAATTTTTTAAATTTTTTTTTCTTTTGGTAAGGCCATATATGATACCAATTCACATCAGTTGTTATTATATTAAACTCATCATTAAATTAAATATTAGTCAAAATCACTTAGGAAACTAAAAAACTTCGCTGAATGCCAAGAGATTATTAATTCATGACTACACATTTCATAATTCACTGTGCATTGTCCATTATTATAACATTTTTATTTACAAAAATCTAGCAGACCATAAAAATGCAACCATGCGCTCGTGTTATTTATGTTGAACAACAGCAGCCCCAGGTGTTGTCATCCGCCGCATTCCAAATTATTATCAAAAATTATAGTTATTAAAAATCGAAGATAACTAACTATATTTAATTTATTTGATATATTATTAGGAAAACACTTCGGAGCTATAGATAAGAGCGAGTGCAAGGCACATATCAATCAATTGATAGGAAGCAGTTCGCTTTGATACATAAAAACAAATAGTTTAATTAAACATCTGTGAAAATGTTGCAAAACTTCTTTGATTTCTGTAATTACTGGTGGTTTCGATATTTAATGGTTACCGAATTGTATATGGTAGAGAAATGGGAACGTGTTACAATACGTATGTGTTTGTAATTTGTGCAATTGAATGGCTAATTAATGTAAACAAATTATTTTCAGATGTTTTAATGGCAATACTCTTCTGCCTATTTTGGTATTTTAATTACTCGGTGCTGTTATCATTTACGGGTAATTTGCTGGGAATAACCTCAACATCAACTAGTCTTGATGAACAATCAAGTGTTCAATAGTACAAAAGTTTGTTTTAGAAACGCATAAAATATTTCTTAGTTCGTAGCATCGATAAACGCTTTTCAACTTCCTTCTACAAGTTCCTCCGCTTATTGACAAATCAACTGATTTAAAAGTTTATGTTTTTCGTCAGAAACCTACTTGTTATGCATAATAATTGATTATAAAGTGCTGGCAAGGAAAAATAATATAAATATTTAAATAGTGTACGAATGTAAATTAACAAAGCAATAAGTTAGCATATAAAATATATGTATATGTATTTGAAATCACACTTATTTAATTAACATTTTAAAAACTCATTCATTTGGTATGCAAACAAATACAAAAATTTGAAGTATTTATTCTATATGCAGTATATACTTTCAGTCTAGCACTTTTATGTATAATTAGCTTTAAAGCGTTATAACGAACAAATAATCACTGTTTTTACATATATATTTTTTTATTAATTAAAACTTTATATATAAGTAGCACATACGTATTTATGTAAATTTCGAAATATATATTAAATACAAGTATTACTCTAAATAGCAATTTTAAATAGTTTTAATGCAAAAGGAAAAACTGTTACAGTTTCTTTTAAGAAAAACCTAATTAAAATTAATATTAAAAATTATATAAACGTTTGTATATTATATTTCATTATACGATTATTAAAATAACATTAAAAACTAGTAGTTTCTTGTCAAATGGTCGTAAGGTGGGAGTTTGAAAAAATTTGAAAATTGTTTTTCCGAGTTTAGAAAGCGGTATTCAAGCAATATAAATTGCTCTTTATCAACTTACTTTTATTTATTATAATTTAATTTTTTGCAATTAAATGTAAAACAAAATTGTGACTTTTTGACCTATGAACTGTGGCTTAAATTTATGCAATTAAGTTCAATTAATAAATTATTATATTTGTTTAACGTTATACATTTCAAAAACTTTTACGCTTTTTTTTTAATTATGTAGATAAAATTGTTAATAAAATTTCTTTTTTTCGAAAATTCTATGAATTTATGTAAAAGAAAACATGAAAGGAATAAGGAATTTCATTTAGTGTTTTTTTATATATTATTACTTTTACTTATTATTATTATATTTATTTATTATTATTATTATTTATAAATGTTTTTATTTTATGTAGAGGTTTCGAAAAGTAGCAAATTACAACAAAAATTATTTTTATATCTTTTTAATTAATTGAATTTTGGCCGACCATACATTAGCTGCAAATTATTATAAAATTTTATACTATTATGTTTTATTAATATTATATCAACCATGCCGGTTCTATACAACCTAAATATTTTATTAAGGCTTTCCTTTCTAGAGAAACAACTATATATGTATGTATTAGAATTATTCAGAAAACCAATCTACATAATCAAGTTTAAAAATATATGCTGTTAAATTGGACTTAGAAATAATTATTCTATCTGTAATTGAACAGTATATAATAATGTTTTCACAGAAATATATTCCAGGAGTGGTCATATCTAAAACCCAAACTTCCTTGCTGTCTTGTACACTAAAGCCCACTCGACTTCAATTACTAATAATAGCAGAATATAGCAGAATAAAACTGAGTAAAAATAAAGTTTGAGCTTAAATAATAGCTTAATGATTAAAATAATGAATTAACTTTGTTTATACACAGACCAGATGTACCCCCCCGTACTTCGCCTTACAGACAACGCTACAAATCATGATCTTCCAATTAAAGTAAAAGTGAACCGAACCGATAAATCAATTAACTTAGCCATATCACTAAGTTCGCAAGCTGGCAATTCTATAAAGTCGGTGAGAAAAGTTACCCTAAGTTTTTTAATCTTCTCCTAGCCAAAAAGACTGAAAAAAATTTATTTAATTTCTATATTCCTCGTCTTGAGAAGAAATCTTTAAAATAAGTACTAGCAGACACGAATAAAGGCAAATAAGTTGTTATAATTAGTTGTCTATTCAATAATTTCTAGCTTTCATATCATTTTTGTAAAGGTTATGGTACTTAAGTCTAAGTCAAGAACATTTACGTTTGCTCGACGATTCTATTTAATGTTCTACATGACTACAGATAATTACTATCATCCTACCTTATATTTTAAATAAAACTAATGTTATGCCTATCTATCTCACTTTATTACTGAACACTGAAAGAAATGGCTAAAATGCATTAACGTTATTAATATTTTAATGTTACCGAATTGAAATCTTTTTGCTGGTGGGAACGAAAGGATTCGTAACTGACTGTGAACATTTTAGCCATTTGTTTTTGTCCTAACGAACACACCAAGTTGAGTACAATTGATCTTTGGATTCGTCCTATGGATAGATTTCTTCGCATTTACTTTAATTGAAATTGTTCTCATTCTAAATCCCCTCCCCTTTCCCGCTTTCTTTACATAAACATGAACGAACTTACGTACACTTATTTGTAATTCCTTCCATGTTATCTGCTATATAGGTCTCAATGGTTAACCACCACAATAAATTGGTTTAACTAAATTTAATAAAAAAAAATGTTTTCTTTTGCCTATATTATTATTTATATTTATTTTATACTTTCCGCTTTTAATAACATTGCCTTTATAAACCATATGAAGCAATAGTTCTTAGCGAAATAAGAATCTGTTTGCAATTTCCTCAATAAGTAACTCTTCAACTTAATTAGCAAATAGGATTTACTACTGATTGAGGGGTGTTTGCGCAATAACGCAACAGCCTCTACAAGTCAGCTTTCATCGGACTTTTCAAGATCTGATATATAAAAAATGATATTAGTAATTACTCGATTATAAATATTATATCACTTAGTTAATGTCTATTCATACCACACTTGGCAATAGTTTGTATACCTCATACCATGTAATATTTCTTTAAATACATACAAATAAAAAACATTATTTTTAAATTTTAATAAATATTTAATCCATAATTATTTTCTTATAAAAATACATTAGAAAAGTAATGCTACAGTGAATATTTTGAATGCACTTAACATTTTAAAACTAATCTTAACTATGTAATATTCTGCACTGATTTTGTGTAGAACCTTCATTCTCATATAATTTACCAATGAAAGTAAAATTGAACTTTTATATTAATATATTATAGTACTAAATACAATAGTTATAATGATACTTAATCAGTAGTAAACTGTACAATATTAAAAACTACATACAAAATAATATAAATGTAATAAACATTCCAAATGAACTGCTCCTAGCTCCTAAAAGTTTCGGATACTGATAATCCGGCGTGAGACACCTTGCAATTACTGGAGAACAGTTTCTAATGCTAGTATAAAATAGAGAATATTCAAAATTCATCCACAATGCAGAAGGTGGCATTTCACTAATGTATTTCAGTAACAATTAATTATGTTTGTTTACATTTTAATCCTCTTAATGCTATGCTAGTTTCTTTAATTAAAACTTAATTATATAAATTTACATATGAAAAAAGAAAATGATTAATTTTAACTCTATTATGCTTAGCATATCTGGGGTTATGGATTTTGTAGTAAATACACCAAATTCGGATCTTCGCCTAATTCGAGACGGCCATAGCGCGCCACTAGTGGTTTAGTGTTTGACTGATTGTTATTTAAACGTGACCATTTACGTTTGGGCTTAGTGTGGGTAATCATATGTGATTTTAGATTTGTGGACTGTGCAAAACACTTGGAACAACCATCTACAGGACAGTGATATGGTCTATCGCCAGTATGTATGCGTACGTGTGTACGTAAATTGAAGTCGAGCGAGAAACGTTTTCCACAACCTTCGAACGTGCATTCGAATGGTTTCTCACCCGTATGCACTAGTTGATGGCGTTTAAGTTTAGAACTTTCTACAAATGATTTCCCACATTCAGCGCAGACATGCCCTCTTGGTCCATGCGTATGCATATGTTTTCGCATTGCAGAGTGGTTTCGGAATTCCTTATTGCAGCCACGATGCGTACAACGAAACGGACTTGCTTTTGTACTACCAGAGTTTGTTGCTGACGTACTAACAGCTTCTGTGGTATTATTCGTTCGTGCGGAGTTTGTGGTACTTATTATCTGAGTGGATGTGGCTTTTTGTGGTAATATCGGTTTTAACCGCATATTCGATACACATTTATCAAATATTAATTTCGGTACTGAGTTCATTAACGGAATAGAAAGTTCATTTTCCTTCGATTGGATTTCATCTTTCACATCTTCATTGCAATTTATTAATTCATCGTAATCTAATTCATGATTATTCATATAAAAATCATCTGATATTTCAATTGATTGTTCGCTCTCCTCTTTGATCTCTTCACTTAAGCCAGTCTCGACTTCTTCTTCAATGGTCCCAGTAAAGGGATCTGGCAATATAATATAGTTGCTACCATTTAACTCATCAGAACTATGTATGATACCATCATCAATCACTAATTTTTCAAAGTTCGAATCTGAGTCGTTTTCTTTGGTACCTTGTGATTCATCATCTTCATCCTCAGAATTCAAAGATGACCACAGTGTTACATTAAATTCATCCTGTGTCACTCTTATAGGTACTTTAGTCTGTTTCCAACGTTTCAATGATAGCTTTTTTGAATTGACAATTTTGTTCTCATCATCGTTTACGTAACTTTCTAAGCCGTTAAATGTAGAGCAGCTGGAATCGTTAATTAAACCATCATTTTCAACAATTTCCTCTTTAATCCATCCACACTTATCAAAACTATTATCATCATTTTCCATTTTAATATTTGGAAAATTATTCGATTCTAAGTTGTTTGGTACATAACTCGCGAAATCGCTTTCCACATAAGCTTTCTGCGTAGTATTTATGTACTCATCGCTTTCCTCATCTTCATCATCGGTTTGTTGCATAATTATTTGTGGCGGCAATTCTTCTGCTGCAACTTCCACATTCGCAAGCACACCATTATCAGGTATTGAAAAATATTGTACACTATCACCCGTTATAAAATACTCGCCACCAGCATCTAACACTATATTACCCTCTTCGTCGCGATCGTCTATGATTTCCTCAATTAAGAAACTTTCACCCAAATGTTGATCCAAATCGGACGCATATGGCTGCTCTACAATTGTTGTTGAAGGCGGCAATACATGTGTGAAATATAACGGCGATGTTGCACTACTAGGGCAGGGCGCTGCGGCCGAAGCCAATGATAAGTTATTCACTATTGGCGCCAACGAATTCATCTGAAAACTATGGTTTGCCATATTTATCTCTATTATTATAAATCATTTAGTTATTTTTTATGTGTATTAATTAAAGTTATTTCGATATTACGTTGAAAACAATTATAAAATATATAAATATTAAAATTAATATATTGCGAATTTTCTTGTCACAAGCATGGAAGGCGTACGACTTTCTTTATTGCCGCCAAAAAAAAACACTTTTACTGTTTATGTATCGAAAAATTTATTAATAATTTTTTTAAATGAACTTTTTTGTTTTTGTTTACTTCTATAATTAGGTAAATATTTTCAAATATTGCCGGTAAATATGGCGGATTTATTTTCCAAAATGTATATTTCCTTTGTTTCTGTCTTTCTTCCGCGACGATAGCAATTTTATTTGACAATAATCAGCTGTTCGCGATACATATAACAAGATTACCAGGGTTGTTGTGCGCTGAAGTCAGCAGTGAATACTAACATTTGCGACTTTTTCCTCTATTCCGCGTTTATTATATTATACCATAATCAAGTAAAATATGATTTTATTTATTCATCTATAATTATAATAACAAATTTAAAAATTACTCACAAAAATTTATTTTTTCTGATGTATAAGCAAAACAAAATAGTAAAAATTAAAAATTTAAAAAACTCCGTATAAACATAAAAAACTAAAAATATTTATTTATGCAAAATAAAATAATACCATGTTTCCATTGGTCTCATTTAGGCAGATTAAATGTTTTAGGCCGCTATATTTGCATCCACATTAATACGGTCGCTTGTGAACGAACGAACTTTAGAAAGTACAATTCCTGCGAATGTTCGTTCATTCGCAAGCGTTCGCTTTGGTGTAGATGCACCTCAATGAGTATAATTTGCCAAACAGCTCTGATAGAAATTAGCACATTATAAATAAATCAATTTATTTAAGACGAAAAATGTCGAATGCAACCGTTAAAAATGAATTTCCCACAAGGGAAATTACCAAAACTTACAATATTTGTCATGTGTTTTATATGTAAAATGTAAGCAAACAAACTGTTTCACATGCATACGTCAGCTCATGCCAATGGAAACGATAAAATCTTAATTTAATTATCATAATAGTCACAAATAACGCACCTCGGTTTATCCGATTCGAAAGACCAAATGTTCACGATTACTACAATCTAAACAATACAATTTAAGTTTAACAGAAAAATTAAACTTTTTATTTCAATGTTTAATTAATACTTGTCTTCTTAATATTATATTAAAACTAAGCTTCTGTAATTGTCTCAAAGACGAGCCATTATTGTTGTTTAAAAATATTTGAACAATTGGAATAGATTAATTATATATTCTAGCTGCGACTGATATATTATAATTAATTGAAATAAAATTATTTTTCATGATAGGTAATATACCTGTATAAATGAACAAGATACTGGTCTGTTTTAATATTTATTCTTCCTTTTGCCAACTTCCATTTCCACCAATTTTATGGAAATCTTCGGTATTAAAAAGAATACTGAAAAAATAATTAACCTAATATGGTTTAATTTAAAAAAAATAGCTTAAGCCGGTTGTACTATGTATTTTGTTGTTGCATCACTGTCCCTCACTGAAATCCCGACAACTAGTTTTTTTTTAAATAAATTGAATCTAACCATAAGCTGTTGTTGTTGTAACCGGTGGTGATCTACATACTATATATAGCAGAAAATATGAAAATTATAATAATTCATAGCTTGTGATTAAATGAAGGTAGATGAGGTTGGTGAGCATTAATTGGGGGTTCAGCTGATAATTTTTGATGAATTTTTTATATATACCATTGGGTAATTTGGTAAAGTTGGAATCAGAATTGTTGTTTGAGATATAAAATGGATGTTGGTGTGGATGGATGTTAATTGAAGGCTATAGTGATCATGTTTAATCAACAGAGGATTTGGAGGATTTGGTGAAAGTGGGATGAGAATGATAGTTTTCGATAAGGTAAGTTAGGTGGTCATTAACTCAGTATTCTTCTAATCACATATTTGATCCATTGTTTAAATATATATCATTTTTGGTTACATATATGTAGGCTGCAATGGTAAATATAAATACTCTCTTATTTAAAATAAAAAAAATATCCACAATAACAATAAACACTAAAAATCCAGAACAGAAAATAAGAGATAAATTGACTCAATAATATTGTTTTAAAAAAGTTAAATAATTAAAACTTAGTTGCGTTATTCCTTTATTTTAATTTTTATAGTTTATGTCTATATACAATTAAAAACAAAATATAAACTTAGTTATTGCACAAATTTAATTGGTACATGTTTAGTTTGTTTTTACATTTATACTCGTAGATTACATTATATTGAGGCACAATCTTTTCACAATATTTTTTAAAAATAAGACATTATTTTCTATTTTCTATCTTGACATGAAATCCCATGGAATACATACAATGCCATCTGTAAGCACCGAATAGTAGTTTGTAATGTGCAAATCAATATTTTTAAAGGGATCCTTTTCGTAATTTATTAGATTTGTTAGTGTTTCTATCATTTTTTCAGGTATGATGGAGTCATCCTTGGTAAGCGATTTCAGTTGTAGTTGCTTCTGACATTGATTCACTAACTCCCGTTCGATTACTTTCTGTGATTTATATTTTTCTTCGCGTTCTTTGGCTATACTCATATTCGTTGTTATGAAGTCGACTAACATAAAGCCAGGACATGTTGCAGGTGCTATAAACTGTCCTGTTGGATTAACCATTAAAGGACCAGCTTCAGATTCAATAACAATTTCATATTCATTTAAAGATTCTGGCCAAGACTTTGGATATTTATTACGTGACAGGTAGTCGCCAAGATTAGTTGTTAATTTTACCAAATGACCAGCATATTCCACGGCTTGTTGCTTAGGCATAAATTTTCTACGGCCGACCCTGATGTTTCGTAATACTTGCGAAAGAGTATTTTCATATCTGGGCACCTTTTTTAAGAACACATCCTGTCTGGGTATTTTTTTTATGAAATCTAGCCAGTTGTTTAATACATCACCTGTGAATAACATCACATGTCCCTCTAAACTGACACCAGTGAAAGAGGCAAACACCACAGTTCTGTCCTTCAAAACTGTCATGTGTTGTGCATGCAAGTTGGCTAAACGTTCCAGTGATTTAAGACACCCACGAAAGTGGTCGTAATTCCAACCGCAATCATATTTTAACTCTCGTAAATTCAACTGTTTAACAAGCGTTTTACTCAACTTAGATACTTCCTCTTTTACACTCTCTAGTTCGATGGAGCGATTTCTTGCCACTGGCGCATTTTCTAACATCCACGAATGTAAAGTCTTCTTTGTTTCTTCCTTTGCCTTTAATATACGTGTAGAGAGTTTTATAAGCCAATTTGTATCTAATCAGAATTTACCTTGTAAAAATGTGATTCAAATCCAGTGAACTCAGAGCCATACTTATAATCGCCACCGGGTTTATAATTGGATTTGTTATTGTGGGTTTTGGAAAAGCTTTTTGGATCGTATGTCGGTTCCGGTTTAAGACTTTTGACATAATCAGTGGGTAGATTACATAATTCCAGTAAGTTTTGTACAATTATCTTTGGATCTTTGTTATGCTGCCCTAACTTTATTTTAATAGTCTTAAATTTATCACGTTTTACTGTTTTACCAACTCGTATATAAAATGTTAGCTCCTTGCTATCCAGATGATATCTATGCTCGGTTATGCATTCCATGTGTGCGCTCAGCTGCTTCAATGAATCTTCATTTACCTTTCGCTGCACTGGATGCTGTCCAAATAGATCTGGATGCACCGCAAAATAGAACGGGCGAAGCGCTGCAGTCAACTCAGTACTAATACCGCGACGCAGTGCCTTTGCTATCATTAAAAATCCACGAGAAAACATTTTGAAACGGCGAATTATTATATAAGGAACACAGCGTAATAACATAAAAAATTTGTCCTACAAATTCACTATTTTTATAAAAATATTTTTTTTAAACATTTTATTTTTAAATATTTTTTTTTAGAAAATTGCAAATATTTCAGTTCTTACACATTTTTTATTGATAACAAAAGCCCAATTTTTGTTTGTTTTGTTTGAAAAAAACAAAAACAAAACAAAAGCTACGAATTCTACTTGGAAAACATGTTTGATTGACAGATAATATTCAGAATAGACCAACAGATAATATTCAGAATAGACCAACACTTTCTTTCATGTCAAACACAGCATGCTTTCCAAGAGCAAGATGTGTGTTATTATGCTTTGCTAGTTTTATAATTAGCATATATATATGTAATTAGTGTGCAATAAATTCAATAATAAATTAAATTAAAAAGTTATAAGATGTCTGCACACACAAATTAATAAAATTTTTAGAATTCCGTTATATTGCCATATAAAATCCACTCCAAATCCATGCAAAGATGTGCGAGGTAAGCCCAAATTTATTTTTTATGTTTTTTGTTTTAGTAAATGCTGTTTCAAAAAAGTCCAATATGAATATTAATGCAAATTCTAAAAATTACAAAGTAAAAATAAAACTGCGAATCAAAATAATTGAAAAAAAAAATAATAAATTGAAAACAAGAACATAGCAGTATTTAAATTTATTATATGTCATCTAAAATCGAATTTACTTAATAGTAGGAATAGAAGTAGGAATAAAATAAATGAATTAATTGTTATTATTTATTATTTTTAATAATTAATTGTTAATACAACCTATTTTATGAAAAAAAAAATTGCATTTATTAATTTATTTATTATGATGACTATATAGTACAGTCGATATATCGAATATAACGGTCGATATACCGTTAAAAACAAAGTTATTATTAAAAATATTTAGTCATGAAATCATTAAGGTCGTGTGCGAGTTAGGCTAAGTTGCGTTCTAAATAAGGGAAATTCTAAGTTGTGCCGATAATATAGTGATGTGTCGATACGTGTTGATAAATGGCTAAATGTGTGCAGTGCAAAAAATCCCAAGAAAAGTCCCATTTGGTTTAACATCCACTTAGCCTAACTCGCACACGACCTAAATTTTTAAAAAAAAATTTAATACAGATATAACAGGTCTGTTCCACGAGCTACTCGTAGTAAAACACAAGTAACGTACGAACTGAGAGCGTAATGCAAATAAAATGCCAAATTAAGTTCTTTACACAGATTTTCATGGAACAAATTTGTGAAGAGCAATATAAACATTTAAATTCAAATCAAAACTGCTGATTCACACATCACACCAATTTTAATTGAAATAAAATGTACGAGTAAAGTCTGTGTATCATTTTCAAAATTTCGACAGGCATGTTACGTTCTCTCAGATACTTTCATTTACTTAAAAATTTGCTGGTAGAATGCACTTGTGTACATACAATGTTACTCAGAGTTACTACAAGTATTAATTTTGACAGTTGTTCTTATCTTTTTATTTGTTTTCGTATTTAATCTGTTTACAAATCCTTCAGTATGTTTGGATAGGGCCTATTTACAATATCATGAACGTGAGATGAACTTGGCGACAACATGAACTGTCAGTTCAGTTTACATTATAATGAATTCTCATGAGCGTGAAACTTGTTTTGTTTTGTGTAAACGTATAAAACTGCTTGTATGTAGTAGTGCAGAGCACATAAATTGAGTGTATTCAGCATTAAAAGGTAAACATAAACATAATAAAATTGCATATATATGCGTGTCAAGCTGAAGAAACGCAGCAAATTTCATTGCCTGAAATTTATAAACTCACATCACACTCTCTTCCATTTCTCATTAATAAGCAATTGGTTTTCAAATTCATGTTCATGTTCATGTTCATGATAGTGTAAATAGGCCCATATACTTGTTTACTTTATAAACAAATGTTATTTTGACATTTTTGAACCAAAAACTTATCGATAAAATAATATTCACAGCGTTGTATCTCAAGGAAAGATATTAAAGCAACGAGTCTCATACTATGAATTTCGGTGCTTTCTACTTGATAAAAAGTGAGAATCCAGATTTACCAATCAAAAACCCTAATAATGTGATTTGATCGTCACAGTTTCGTTATGTATAAGAACACATATATATGACATTTATAAATTTTGACAATGTTGTAAATCAACTTTTAAAAATTTATATATCTCAAAAATATTTATTAATTGGTAATATTTTTATGGCCCTACGCTCCATGAACAGCAGTAAGTAAGAAAATAAAATTTTTATGACATCATGCATCCAATTTCTATCTCGATTTTAATATAAAAATTAATTTTATATAAAAATGTTTAGTATTATAATCAACTAATGTAGTTAATAATAAAATCATGGTTTAGAAAGATATTCACTGACAAGTTAATAAGAATGACTACATTATGTCGTAGTTGTTTCTAGTTCGAGTGTTCTATGTTTAAACAGCTGATTTTGAAATTAGCAAAGAAATTGCCAACTTCGATAGTATAAACAAAGTGTCCGATAAATATCAACAAAACAGAAGCTTGTATGCAGCAGAACTCCTCGTAGCTGTCAGAAATGGCTGCATAAGTACAAAGCTCATGGTGCAGGATTCCTCAGTCCAAAAAAATTATCTACAATATATAAATGTTATTTTGCCAATAAGTTAACATTTTAATTAATTAATAACATATACTCAACCTGATTATAATGAATCGCACTGGAGAAATTACTGCCGCCAATTATAAAAATTATGATGCAAACAAAATAATTATTAACACACGTTTTGTAAATATATACACAAATTGTATACAGAGGATTTGTAGTATAAATAAATGTATAAAAATGGACGCGTAGGGCTGGATCTCAGAAGCCATGTGGCAAATTCAGTCGAGTTTATCTATCAAAATCCTGCTTTTCCTTAACTGAATATTGAATGGAAAGGCTATATAAACATGGCGCAATGCCAATCAAATTTACAAGTAACATCCCGTGATTGTTTTTGGAAGAGTAGATAAAATTATTTACGTGCACATATCACGTACGATTTCGATTCATTTTGAAACACGCATGGCAACTCTAATAAATTTTGTCAAATAAAATGTAAAATTGTTAAAAAATTATATATATTTAATATACAATTTTTTTAATTTGTTTTTTATTTTGTCTTCATAAAAATGAGTACATTCGTGAAAGGAACTTGTGAGAAACTCTGTCCTGACAATGAAACAAAGCTGTAATTACCAAACGATGTAAACAATCAATTTCAATAATTTTTATTAATTATTAGGCGAACAAAAGAAAAAGTCTTACACTTCTATGAATACAGTGATGTGAAGAGGAAAACTCCGGGAACTTTAGTGAAATGTTTTTCAAGATCAGCGGCTGGCATCAAACTTCCAACAGCAAAAGATATCCGCACCGAGCAATGCTTACACCGCACACTCGCGTATTTACTTAAAGAGTAAGTAACCATCTTATATAAATGTTTTAATTATATAAAATAATATATTTATATTATAGCATTCTGTTGGATAAACGGAAATCTTTTAACTTTGCATATAATTTTATATTTGATCGACTGCGTGCGGTACGACAGGAAGCTGTAATGCAGAATTTCAATAATTACCAATCAATAAAGTTATTAGAACCAATTATTATGTTTTTAGCATATAGCCGTTATAGGTATTTTTCATACAAGTATCAAAATTAAATAAATTAAAAAATTTTCTATTCTTAAAGATTGTGTGAAGAGCCTATAGATTTCTTTGATCCAAAAATTTGTGACCAACATTTACAGGAGTGTCTGAAACGTGTGCTGTGCGCCTATGACACCGTCGATATCACCAAATTAAATTTAAATGAATTGAGAAATCGTAATTTTATTGAAGCACTTTATCAAATTTTTAATCTGGGCTCTGCCGAAGCATTACAACGCAGTTTTACATTACCGCTTGAAACAAGGTTCTTATAAATATGAGTTTCAAATATTCGAATAACTGAGTAAGCCAATAGCTCAAGCACTGTCAGATGTTTGAAAATAGTCACACTTCCTTTACCCTATCATATCCTAACCCATGTATACGTATAAGTTGTTATTGTTGTAATCGCTAGAGATCTATAAAGGAGACAACATAAAAGGAATTCAAGCAACATATGTGACTCTTTGTGTAGTCCATTATGGGATTTTTGAACGATATTTGCTCTTCGAAATCGACAAGTGGCTCCACTTCCTTTATCCTATCATATCCTCATTCATGTATACATATAAGTTGTTATTGCTGTAATCCTCAGAGATCTATAAAGGAGACAACATGAAAGGAATTCAAACAACAGATGTGCCTTCTTGTGTAGTCTAATATGGGAGTGTTGAACGGCATTTGCTCTTCGAAATCGACAAGTAGCTTCTGGACATGAACCCAGACCTTTATATGTATTATATGTATATATAATTCCTTTCATATTATCTGAAATATAGATCACCAAGAATTGTCAAAATAACTAAATATATGAGCATCAAAAAGATTTCAAGCATCAAATAGTGTTCGAGCATCAAATAGTATTCAAGCATTTGCTATTATACATGTTTACTTATTCGAAATGATTGATAATCATAATATTCGAACAGTTGAAGCACTTATAATATACAGTTGAAATACATACATTGTATTATATAAATAAATATTATATCAGATTAGATGCTTATTTTAAAAATGCTGTTAATATATCGAAGTCCTATACGCTTGGAAATTACTACCGTGCTTTTGATGGTATTAAAAATCTTCCACATCTGCTTTGTGCAATAGCGGCATTGAAATTACCCGAAATGAGAAGGTAATCTTAAATTAAGTTTTAAAATTTTTATTTAATATTTCTCTTTTTTTTACAGGCAATTGTATTTAGTATTTGCACATGCCTACAATAGTAAGGCCTTAACAGTTTCCGCAGATTTTGTGAGAAGTTTGACGCTGCATAAGTGTTTATATGATTTATTCGAAGAATGTAAATATTACAATATGAAAATTGTAGAAGAACAGAAAAGTTTGCGATTTATAAAGAATGATTTTAAAGTGGAACTACCACCTTCTAAGCCCAAACATGAAGACATTGTAGAAAACAAGCTTAGGCATATATTTTTACCTGAAGTTTTACTTATGAAGAAGATTTAATGCACTTTTTTTTAATATATATTTTTTTTGATTTTATTTTTTTTTTATTTTGTGAATTGAATTATGACTGAATGATATGAATGAAAGTTTTTATTAAATTTTTTTTTTATGTTTTTTTTAAATTTCTTTTTTTATGTTTTTATTAAATTTTTTTTATATTTTTTATATAAAAAATTAACTTGTTTTTTATCTTCTTTAGTAAAATATTTATATACTTTTTTCACCGCAGAGTTAATTTGCTTGGTTGTAATTTGTGACATTTGTGTACCCATAAAGAAAGAATCTTAGCCGTATTAACTGGGGATTTTGATGTTATTATACATCTTTTCTGTTACTGTCCGCCAATTATCAGAAGACGCATATTCACTGCAGGGTATTGCTTTTTAAATGTCTGTTCAATAGCACTAGCTATTCTATCAAATAAACTACCCGTTGAACTAAACTGACACAATGGTTTCTCAATATAAAACGGAGATATCTTTATTTAAAGCTCGTTAAAATTTTATGCCCAGATAAACCACTTCCCTTGCCTGACAGGCTGTCATTAGTAACTATCACGCGCCTACTATTCTTACCATGTGACCTGTCTAGTTGTTGTTACCAATTTTTGTAATCAATGTAAAAATTGGATATAGTAAATAGCGCAATATCTGAAATAGTATAGTAAGCTAAACCGACATATAGCGTCATGGAAAAAATTTTTCAAAATAGTTGACGCAATTATAATCCGCTGTGAAATAGGCGTACTCGGAAAATCGGATTAGCTCCAAATGAATAGATGTAAATCGTAAATAGTATTTACATAGATTAATATAGATCATTTACTGGGAAATCTATGAATGTATAATAAATTTAACATAATCTATATATGTTTTTGTTTAATAATATCATCTAGTTTTAAGGTTATAAGCGGGTATAGTTGGTTGTTTGAACAGACGAGTAATTGAGGGAAGTAGGCCCTGTCTCCACATGCATATATTTTTTTATTTAAATTTAACATTTCTTAAAATCAAGCAGATGTTTCCTTCACCTTGAAGGCGTTAGTCTCTACAATTCGAATTATAAATCTTCTATGATTCGTATAAATTTTTGGCATTCAGTAGCTCTATCGTTTGATTATTTCAAAGACCTCCTCTACAAATCGAAATTTCTGTCTAATTTGAGTCACTAATTTTGTTGGATTTTGGAGAATAATGAAATCATATATTTACTAAATCTGATTAATCTGATTATTTTTATTTGTTTTATTATTATTATTTGTCAATAATAGTGTATTTATTATTTATATTAATTTTATATTTTTTTATGTATTTTTGTTATAATGTACTTATTATTTATATTAATTTTATATTTTTGTAATTTTTGATTTTACATTCAATTACTTAACAAATACTGAGTTTTTTGTTTTCTCATTTTTAAGAGCCTATGGTTAGTTCCTAGGCGAAACGCGTCAGTGGAAACTTATAGATTGACAAGACAGTTAGTAGATTTTCAAATATCTATTGATACTGTTAAGCTATTATAATATATTCTTAGTATATAATATATTCATAGTATATAATATATTCATAGTATATAATATATTCATAGTAGACAGAAGCATAGATATATGCTGACAAAATTAAATATATTGTTATGATGTAAGGATTAGTTAATAGGAATAAATAGATATGGGCTCGTAGCCACAGAAGTGGTTTTGGGCCTATGATGGTGACGGAGCTCCAGTTTGTGCTTGAGTTTGAGCTCAATTAGTGACTGGAGGTCTGGACACTAAATTATGATTGATAAAGTATACATATAGATATTATACTATTAACTATGAATTTTTGGTTTACAACACGAAATAAATATATTGTATTTACTTCATATCAAATAATATGTAATAAAATTTATGAATATATAAAAACATCTGCATTTTTATTAAGAAAAAGAAAAATAAATAAATCCAAATTTCGAACTTGACTTTTTGTTCTTTAGCTCCATAATTCGAAAACTCGATATATTAAAATTTCTATCATTCGAATGTTTCTGCTTTTCTTCTAGATTTCGATACGAGGTTCTACTATATAATAATTTATATTTATTAAAAACACATCTTTAACATTAATTAAAAAATATTTATTTAATAATTTTTTAACATTCATTTTGTGATATCAAACGCAAACATAAATAATCGATATTAAATAAATTTATATATCAAATATATATAAATTTGTATATGTATAATATAACTTGCAATAATATAAAATAAAATTAAAAGTTCATTTTATTATATGTTCATATAAGAAAAAAAACTAGGTATTTAACAAATTAATTTTATTGGTTTTACTCTTTATTTAAACTTAATTTAGTTACTAAAATTTTTTTATTTTATTTTATTTTTTATGTTTTTACCATATAGCATTATAAAATATATATATATAAATGTTGACTTAATAACTTTGATGGTTAATTTAAAAAATAATAACGAAGTGGTGGCTAAAACAAAAGTTCTCTCATTTCTTTTCAGCATTCCAAATTAAATACATATATTTAAGACAATGTTTTTCCTTGAAAGAAGTTTTAGCAAATTTTAATTCCAAACTTTTTTAAGTGATTTTATTGTGGCATCTGACTGGATGATCTACGTTTGTCCTTTTCCTTATCACCTTTACGACCAAATATTCTGAACATCCCACTTCTACGTTCCTCCTTGTTTTTACTGCCTTTAACGCCGGATAATGAAGATATTGATTGAGCTTCACTCTCGCTTGAGCTTTCCGCGGAGACACGAGATATATTTACTGCATCGGGTTGCAATGATACTGGCCGATTACTTTCGAAACGAGTTGTGCCCCAGCCTAAGAAAAGTAAAATAATAAAATTAGTTAATTTTTTTTATAGATAAGTTAAGGGAAATCATGCAGTAAGTAATTAAGGATATACATAAATCATAAAAAAGAAATAGTTAATATTTTTAAGACAATAACCAGGCAATATAGTTTATCAAAATGCTCATAAATTCATTAACACCATAATTACTTTGCAAACTGGTGCGTAGATAAGAACGGCTTAGTTTAACAGATTTTAAATATGGTCCTTTTCCGATTGGAAAGACATGCAGGAAGGAGGCAATAGACATATATACAAATCACATAATTATTACATGCTAATATAATATAAAAATTAAACATTAAACTTAAAATAAAGCCCTTAACACCAAGCTTAATTACAGTCTACCTTTGCAATGGTGGAATAAGTGCAGTATGAATCATTCTTTGAACGATAGAAGATTAAATAAAAAGATAGTTTATTAAATTATTAATTGTCGTTAACATAAAATTTTAAATAAACTGGGGTCTAAATATAGCACAACGATTTCTTCCCGCTTTTTGTATTCGCAGATTAGTCTTATTTGATCCATGATCAATTCTAAAATGCTGTCACAGTTTAAAAATGGTAAGAATTACGCAAGACGTCCAAATGTACGGCTAGACGGCAAGTGTACGGTAATATTCAGATTGGAATACTGATCTTAATCGTTTCTGGAACTAAAAATACTTTAACAAATAATGTTGATGTTGTTGTAACACAAGGAAAGCTGTGTAATGAGCAACATAAATGAATTGCAATATGAATATAAGCGATAGAGGGGAAGTATGTGTTATTGGGTAGAAGGTTTTGGGTGTGGGAAGAGTCCTCATTGAAACTAGCCTGGGTCGAAGTGCTACTTCAATTAGACGCACCCAGAATTTAATAGCGTTGAAATTTGGGTGCGTTGGGATATGCAAATGGACGACTTAAGTTAGAATATATATATAGGCATGTCCATGTGTAACTATTTGGAAGACTGCTGCATTTTGAAGGAAACCTGTCTTCAATTGAGCAACGACAGGTATTTTTGAGCGATGGAAGACGTCTTTCAACCAAAAGTTTTTACGCGGAAACCTGTTAAGAACTTTATTGTAAACGTCGACTCGAAAAAGATACTTAACAGGTATGAATACAAAAGTAATGTTCGACCGATGCAACGTGGCGGGAAGAGACCGACAGTGGTGTCATTGGGATGTCTACCCATAATGCACGTGAGGGGGATTGTGCTGATTGTAGTTTTCTACCAGAAGGATTCTGGGCTTTATATAAAAGTGAACAATATGCGATAGAAACTAGTTGAAATACGCAGCTCTCACGAAGAGTTTTGAAATGATTGGATGTTATACCAATGTATCTTGTTTAGCTGTGTGCGCAATATAGGCTGCAATAAGTTATCTTATTACTTTATATTTGCCAGCAGATTGCGAGATTTCATAACAATTAATTAACAGGAATATGTTCACGATCTACTGTAACGAGATCAGTAGTCGAGTAACAGTGCAAAGCTGCAACAAAGAAATACATTTGGAGTATATATATTTTCTTGTTGGTACTTTGTGGGGTTACATTGTTCCTCAATTACCGAAACAACGAGTTCGTTATACTGGATTGTGAATATGCCCTTATGTATTACAGAATAATTTTAAATTATCACTTCACAGTGTTACTATGTCGATTACCGAATTACTGGAGATTCTGAATAAGTCTTATGTATTTCAGAATAATTAGATTGGACTAGAAAACTGCGTTTTAGAAATGAGGTATTGCACTTCCTTTATAAAAGTCAATCTTATAGATGATTTTTAATGTTCCAACCATATGCAAAAGGAAATTCAGCTTGTAATTATAATTTTCATTAGTGTTAATTTTAAAAATATCACTTAAGTTAAGTTTTTATTTTAAAAATATTACTTATTAATAAAATAAACCAATAACCACCACAATTAATTCTTAATAACAAATGTATTTATGAATGCTTGTATGAGAGAAAGTTTTATGTATTTGTTGCTAACCAGTTCCATCGTTATTATTGAGACCCATGTAACTTGGATTATTTATGGAGTTATTATCGGTGGTGAAATGCCAAACTGTTCGACTATTTGTAGTCGTTGTTGTTGTCGTAATAGTTGTTGTACTCGCATTAAATATGTTATGTGTGGTTTGTTTACCATTGTTATTGTTGTTGTTGCTATTACTGCCGATACTCGAGTTAGAACTTGTTGACATAGTACTGTGAACGATTCTCTTGTTCATGCCACTGCCATGTGTTGGCTGATGTTCCATAGGCATACTGCCAATACCGCTGGATTCAACTTCTATAAATTTACGTACTGTATCCATACGACCACCGACACTTGTACGTGGTGTTGCCGTCACTATATGGGATGGCGGTGAATGATGCAATTGATGCTGCTGATGCTGATGTTGATGTTGGTGTTGATGCAGTTGATTTTGATGCATTCTCACGTAGTTACCATGATAATCCTGATTGTTATTTTGTGGTGGTGTGGCTGCTGCAGCAGCATTATATGCATTTATGCGTTGTTGAATTTGTGTATGATGACCAGCACCTCTTGGAGGCATTGTTGTAGGTAATGGCGGAGGATTTTCTAATATTTTTTTTATATATATATTTTATACAAAAATGTATATGAATGAGTTTTTGTTTGAATAAATATTGAATGTAATTGTAAATTGGACAACATAATAAGTTTTACTAATATTTAATAGATACGTAACAGTTTTTAATGGAACCTGAGTTAATATGCTTTTCTAAAGTTTGGAGTTATAACTTTACATACCTGATTGTCTATTCTCACTGTGGCGTTTTATTACAATGACACTGTCATCATTTGAACCATTTTGTATGCCCGAAATGCCAGCGGGTAATGTGGAGGATTGTAAACGTGACATACTACCACCAAAATTGCTGTTCATATCTGAAACATCTGCAAGAAAATCGTGATTTAATCGCTTGGATAAATGAGATGCGCTTGTCACAATAACTGCATCAGAATAATATAATATAAATTTTTATGATTTGACTTCAGTTAAGTTGAGGATGTTGAGATTATATCTCATCGAAGTAGGACGAAGTAAAAACTTTTTACTTTATTAATATTAAAGTTATTAGAAAAAATTAATAAAAACAAATCAATATCTTATTTCAATATATGCAACTATTCTTAAAAAACTACAAAGTGAAGACTCGCCTGACAGAAGTGCAGGGTTAAATACGGATTGGACTAAAATTCAAATTAAAAGCACCTTGAATACAATAACTCATTGATTCAAATCAATTTGAGTTGAAAGATAAAAATTAAGTTGATTGAAAATCAGCACAGAAGTAGATGAAACAAAGCTCCTTGAAGATATATAGAATGGAATAAAAATAAACTGGATATTGCAGATCTTTTGTGCTACACGCCTAACCCTAACTGCACAGAAGACATTTAGCTCTTTGAATGAAGCCTGTTATGGTGTCTGTTGAAGATTATTTAATATAAGATCAGAATGTTGGTGTAACCCATAGGAATTTATCTGTGTAATCCCTTTTGGGTGTGATGAACGACCCAACAGAGATTTGTCGAACTCGATGAGTGGCTTCTGTAGGTAAACTCGGTCGTTTTTAGAAATATCAGACAGAAAAAGGAGCACACAGCTGAGTAAATCATTTTTGATCCAATCAAAACCGAACAGTTACAAAGAATGTGAGTAGTGGTCCGATCTGCCTTAGCGTTCTATCTTCTTAGACAGACCCCTTTTGAATAAATGGTCTGTCTAACAATAAAATCTATATTAAGTCAATGCATATTAAGTAGATGATATGCATTGAGCTGCTATTATTTCTTTAAGTGTACAGTAAACTTACCGCTATTTGAGTTATTACGATTCCTTAACACAACTAAGTTATCTGTACTTTGTCTGTTTGGCACTGGTGGTGGCGCACCTCTAGGTGGTATGGGTGGTTTTTGTTCAAAACCATAAGGACTTGTTGGCGATGTAGGCGACGTTGATTGCTGCATTTCAAATTAAAAATATAATTAAATTTAATCATTTTAATATACAAATAATAAACTTACACTATGTTGTTGTTGTTGCATCTGTTTTTGTAAGAAATTCATTTGGGGTGTTGCTGAGCTAGCAGAAACACCACTATTTACGGAATCATTTCTAGAAACGGCGCGTCTCTGTGAATCTGGTGAAGAATTACGAGAACTATTTGGTGATTCAAGTTGGTGGCTAACCACTTTAATGTCTGGCACACTATTTGATTGTTGCTATGTAAATCAAAGAAATAAATTTATAAAAATAAGCATCCCAAAATAATTATACAAATGATTATAGTACCTTTACTGATTCATCGTAGCTTAATAATTGTAGGTTCGGTGGCAGACTAGCATGGAATGATATCTTGCGTACCCAATCATTCATTATGTCAAGGGAAGGTGCTTCAAATAAAAACTCTGAGCCATCAGGTAATTTTAATCGGAATACGTATTTCTTCTTGGTGTAGTCATCCGCGCGTTCACATTTTGCACCCAAAATATTTACTGGTGCAGTGGCTGTCTTCTGTTGCAAGAAATCATTTTCATCCTTAAAGAAACATAACAACTGTCCGCAAAGTACTGTATGGAATTGTTTCCAGGAACGTACGGGTGCCTTTTTGCCACCTGATTGCAGACCGTGTTTTCGTTCTAGCATACCTTGAATCTCAACTGGTGGCAAATCAAATCCTTCACCCTTTTGATTTTTACGGAAAGACTGGGCACGGCGTCTAGTTGTAAAGGAAGGTGTACGTTTTGGTTGTTTTTGTTGTACCTTCATACTTTCCGCACGTTTAACAGTATCGGATCCACGTCGTAATCGGTCGCCGAATATATTACTGGAATTACTTTTTTGTAATGAATAATGATCTTCTTCAAATGGTGCACGTGCATTTGATGTTACTGGTGGAGACTGAGGTGTGTTATTAGAGTTCACAACAACCATTGGCGATGAGAATATTGGCGTCTTCTCTTGAGCTGCTACATTGTTTCGATGTTCCATTTGTTTTTCAGCTCGTCTTCTTTCATCATTCAATCTTTGCAGCTCTTTCTGTTTCAACTGTTCAAGTCTTTCCTTTTCTAAACGCTCTTTTTCTTTGAGTTTAGCCAATTTTTCACTTTCAACCTGCTTGCGGAAACGTTGTTCCAATAAAGTAATGCGCTTAATAGCTTGGAACTTTTCTTCTTGTGCAGCAACTGTCTTCTCGAAGTCCTGATGGCGACGTATCAAATCTTCTACTTGTGGTATGGAATCACCCAATTTTGCATCTTTAAGCAATGGCTCGCGGCTAATTATCCAATTTTCTAGTATTTCTGCATCTTTAAGGAACAATTGTGTATCCAAGTTAAGTTCATAGATTTCTTTACGTTGTTGCAGTGTATGCAGCAGTAAATCGTGACGTTGTTTTAAAACTTGTATTTTATCTTCAACTTCATGTGCCAAAAAGTGTTTCTCTTTAATAAGTTTCTGACCATTAGCGGTGAAGTTTGCAAAAGTTTCGTCGCGTGCATGAATTTCGGCATGATGTTCTTTAATACTAGCCAACAGTGACTCAGCACCGGCAACAGTTGTTGCAAGTTCTGGTGCAGTTATTTTGGCAAGCATCTCATTTATCCAAGCGATTAAATCACGATATTCATCGAAGTAAGACTGTAGCTGCTCTGCTTGTGACAATTTTCCTTTACGAACGTTTGTCTTTTCTTTTAGATCCGCCCATGCCTCGACTGTTTCATCACGTTTCACTTCAATGTGTTCCTTGGCATCAGGGAATATTTCACCCAATTTCTTAGCCTCTGCTAGTACAGAATCTACTTGTTCTTTAATAGCTACAAGCTCTGATTCGAATACTAAGTGCTTACGACTTAGTGCTTGTATGCTCTCCAAATCTTGTCCATAATCTTCTGATATAAGTGATGATTCCTTCTCGTTAATAAGTGATATAGTCTCGTCAGCTATACGATCATAGACATGTACTTGTTTTGCACCTGCCAAAGCTTCCTGACGTGCGTTTACTAAATCTTTCAATTCCTCCCAAAGCTGTTTGGTTTCATCACGTTTAGTTTTGATTGATGAACGATATGGATTATTTTCCTTTATTAGTTCATCGCCATGCTGGAGACAAGCTTGAACGCGTGATTCATTTGCAGTAAGATTGGAAACAAAGGATTCAAAAGCAAGTATCAATTGTTCAACATGTTCCACATCTTCTCCATAGTCTTCAGAAGCAGTAACGGTCATTTGGTCGCCAATCCATTCATGTAAGTCTTCAGCTTCGCGCAGGTATTCGTACAGTTTCTTACATTCGCCGAGTCTTATATCACGATCTTTCGCAAGTCTCAGTAATTCGCTGTATTGTTGGTTGACTGATGTGTTCTTTGTGTTTATGTTTTCACTGTCGAAATGATTTCGTTCAATGAGACTTGTGGCAAGTTTGTTGACTTTCTCTATAGATGCTTTGAATGATACTAATTCACGTTGTAATACTTCGAGTTTCTTCTGATGAGATTGTACGGAACTTTCATCTCGTCCATAGTCACTTGATGCCAGTATTGGACGTTTCTCACGCATCCATGCTTCAGCTTCATTTGCTTCCACATAAAACATTTGACTTTCGACGGCATCCAAAAGTCGCAAACGACGTATACTGGATAAATCCCTCAGATTAATCAACTTCTTTTGCAACAAATCGCATTTATATTGCACTTCTTCGCTTGCAAAGTGATTGTCACGTATCATTTGTTGTCCACGTTGTAAAAGTGCTTGTATAAGTGGTTCTTGGGACAATATTTCTGCCTCAAGTCCATGATGTTTCTTTTGTAGTACCTGTACAGCAATCAAGCTACTGCCTAGATCTTGTGAACCAGCTATAACTTCTTTTTCTGTTAGCCATTGTAATTCATCTTCTGCGTCGCGCAAAAATTGTTGTAAGCTTAAAGAATCTTCGAGATTTTCTCGGCGTATACCAATAGGTTCATGAAGTGTGTGATAACGTTTAATTGTGTTGATAGCTCTTTCATGTATTTCATCCTTAAGAAAATGATCTGCCTTGAAGAATTTCTCATCGTTTACTTTAATCTGATCTGCTAAATCGCTATGATGTGACACATCGGCTTCAAGACGTTCGTGTTTCTTAATTAAATTGCTGACAGCTGCTAAATCTTTACCGTAATCTTCACTAGATAGATGTGATTCTACTTCGTCCATCCAATTACTAAACTCATCCAGGTTACGATTGAATGTTAGTGCTTCATGAGCTTGATTAAGTTTCTCTTTCTTTTCTTGTGAAGCCGCTTTTAGTTTATTCCAATCATTTTCAAGTATCTCCAGATGTTGAACAATTTCAGCCTTTGCATAATGTTCACCCTTTATAAGGCGTTCCCCTTCACTTATAACATCTTTAACACGAGAAGCATTGGTCAAAAGCTCGCTATCAAATGCAGTATGTTTTTGTATTTTGCTCTGCAAATTATTTGGTTCACGATAGTTTTCATCTAGAGCAACTTGCATTTTCTGTACCAACCACCGATCTATTTCATAGAGACTGCGTAAGAACTCCTGCAATTGCAATGATTGCAATAATTTCTGTTTACGTTCCTGTGCAAGTGCATTCAATTTGGCCTTTCGTTTTAAAATGTAAGCTAGTTTTTCCTCTACAATATCAGCATCTTTTGGTTCCCCTTCTAGTATGCTCTTAGCAAACTTTTGAAGCTCATCGACATTATCGGAACTCAAAAGCTTTTCAAATGCATCATGTTTTTTGATTAAACGTTCTACTGCAGTATAGGAATCGCCCAAATCGTCATTGTTGAGAAAAGCTTCTTTATTTGCAAGCCAAATTTCTACTTGTTCTACTTGTGTTTTGAATAAATGTAATTGATGGGCTTCGGTAAGATCCTTTGCACGTTCATTCCAAGCCTCATGTAATGTTCTATGTAGATCTTCTAGAATAATTAAGTACTGCTTCACATTAGCTGGCTTATTTTTGCTGGAAATCGTTTCACCATGCGCCTTTAGCTCTTTAAAAGCTCTATCACGACCATCGATTTCTACTTTACGCTCCTGATGTAATTCCAATTGGGTCTCGCAATCGGTTATAGTCATCGGTGTCTGCGCCGAATTCATTTTCTTAATCATATCATTCACCCATAACTCCAGCTCTTTAACATCAGACACAAATTTATGCACTAAGTAAGCTTCATTAAGTATTGCACGCCGTTTAACTGAAAGGTCCGCTAAGTTTTGCCATGAAACACTCAATTCATCGAGTTTACGCTCAATGTCCTTTGCACGTTCAGGATATTTTTGTTGCAGTTTAAGTGCATCATTTTCGTGTTCAGCTATTTTTTGCTTAACTGCCGACATATCACGTTCGAGTGCATCTTCACGCCGTATAAGTGTTTCTACTGCAGCTAAATCACGACCAATATCTTCCGAGCTCATCGCTAGTGCCTTTTCAGCAATGCGATCAGCAGTATCATCTACATCGCGGTTAAACACATGTATTTCGTTTGCACCACTCAGTAAAGCTCTATATGCGCCTAGTGCACCCTGTAACTGACGCCATCTGCTGTTAAAATCACGACGACGTTTGTCAATATTTTTAGTTTCTGCGGGCACTTCGCCTTGATGTATAAGCTTATCTGCCAGACTGTTGATGTGTTTAACTCTCTGATCATCAACACGCATATCAGAATCCACGTCATCCAGTTTTCTTATAAGTGCATTACAATGTTCTAAATCGCGGCCAGTGTCGCTAGCTTGAATCATCATTTCTTTGTCACGTATCCAGGCTTCAATCTTATCCAATTGGTTATTGAACTCGAGAATATCTTGCGCTTCCTCAAGACCGCGCCCACGGTTATCTAGCTCATTCAATAAACTCTTCCATGCCGATACCACCCGCTCTATAGCTATTTTAATTTCGGGTGAAGACTCATGTTGTTTTGTCAGCAAAATAAGACCGGTTTCTTGTATCTCCTTGATGCGACCTTGGTTAGCAGCAACTTCAGCTTGGAAAGCTTGATGTTTTTGCAATTTTTTGATTTTCTCATCCAAGTTAGTCACTTCAGAGTAACTAGCAGCATCAGCTTCCAGTTTCTTTTTCTTCTCGTTAATCCAAGACTCAGCTTCAGCGCAATCACGTACAAACTGTGCGTACAATAATGCGTCTTCCAGCTTATAACGACGCACAGCACAGAGATCTTTTACCTTTTGTCTACGAGCAAGCACATCTTGTAGTATATTCTGAATATTAGCACTGTCATAGTGACGTTGTTCTACAAGTTTACGTCCGTGTTCTTGTAACAAAGCTACCTTCTCTTCTTGTGTTTGTATCAGCCGTTCGAATTCGTCATGTTTTTTGATTTGATTTTGTACATCTTCAACCGTGTGTCCAAAGTCTGAGCTTGTCAAAGCAGCCTGTTGAGAACTGGACAAGTTGTCAATTTGCTTAGCATCACGTAAGAAACAGAAAAGATCAATTTTTTGTTCTAACATAATTTTCTTTTTGTTCCAAGCCGTATGCAGTTTCTGGCGTTCATCTAACATAGCCGTACATTTTTCTTCTACTTCAGCTGCAGCATAATGCCCTGTTTGCACCATAGAGTCACTTAGCTCATTTAGATATCGGAATTTATCTTCACGGGCTTCAATTTCACCGTAGATAGCATCGTGTTGAATTTTAAGCGCAGTTGCACCTGCTGCATCACTGACATGTTCTTCTGCTTGTAAAGCGGCACGCAAATTAGATGACCATGACATAATATCGCGCACATCAGTGAGGAATGATTGCAGATCTGAGCTAGCAGCCAAACGATCGCTACGTGCGCCAGATTTTTCCTTTAAGTCATTCCAAGCAGCTACAACTTTGTCTTGTTGTTGTGCAATGGCAGTTGCATTTGAAGGATATTTTGCTTGCAACCTTACCGAATCTTCAACCAAAACCTGCAGTTGTGCTTCTAAAGCCACTAAATCATTTTCAAAGCCTTCGTGCTTTCTTAGCAAAGCTAATGCAGAATTCAAATCTTTGCCTAGTTCTGATGAAAGCGCTGCATTTTTGTCCTGTATGCGGAAAAGTGCTTCGGCAACGTCTCGGTGGAAGCGATGTATTTCACCAGCAGCAAGTAATTTTTGCTCACGTTGATTAAGTAATTTAAGCAAATTGTCCCAAGATAATCTTAAAGTATGAAAAAAATATATTATTTTATATTTTATAAACTAATCATACGATACATGGAATCGAAAAATAATCATTATAAACTAAATTAAAACAAAGTTTTTTGCCATGACTGAAACTTACCTCAATTGTTCTTGTCTCTTTTCCACATCAGCTGCGTAAGGACTTTCAGAATCGATTAACTTTTTGGCCAAAACCTCACATTGGTTCACACGATCCGACCCAACTTCAACACGATGTTTTAAATCGTCGAATTTGTTTTGTAGAAGTTGCAAGTGTTCATAATCTTGACCATAATCTTCAGAGGATGCCGCTTGTTCCTGTTCCTTGATCCATTGTTCCACCTCATCGGACTCCAAGAAGTATTCATGCATGTAAAGACTTTCCATAAGACGCAATTGACGTTGTGATGCAAGTTTATGCAATGATTTCAACATTTTTTCGATTAGTTGTTGTTTGGCAGTGAGTATCTTGCTATCCGGATGACCTGCAGCAACCATTGAGGCACAGTTATGACCCATTTCAGTTACAATGGCTGAATAAGTATCTAATTCAAGTTCAATTGTTTTATGTTTTGTCAACAATTTTGCAGCAGAATCGCGATCTCGTCCATATTCTGTTGAACGCAAAACATTGCTGCGTTCATTCAACCATGATTCGATTTCTCCAGCATCTGATAGATATTGTTGAGCTTTCAAAGACATTTCTAATTTCTTGGAACGATCATTAGTGTAATTATTTAAATCTGCCCAAGCATCTTCTAGTTTTTCGCATAATTTCTCAACATTATCTTTTTCTGGGTGATTCTGTGATACAAGTATCTGACCGGATTGTAAGGCTTTATTAATCATTAGTTGATGACCTTTAATTTCTGCCTCCAACTTCTTGTGTTTCTTTGATAAAGTTTGCGCTTGATGTAAGTTTTGTCCCAGTTCTTTTGATTTAGCGGCTGGCATATGATCATTAATCCATTGGAATTCTGCATCTAATTCAAACACGAATTTATGGTAATTTAAGCTTTCTTCTAGCTCTTCTCGACGTTTGGCCATTGGATCACGCAATAACTTGAATTCATTTTGTACATCTTTTGTTTCATCTTTAATGTTGGCAGCATTGAAGTGGCCCTCGTGTGCCATTTCTTCGCCCGAGTTGACAAGTTCTGCAATCTTTTGTTCCCAGATAGTAACTTCCGATTCCAATAATTGATGTTTGTTTATTAAATCCTTACAACTACGTAAATCATTGCCGACATCTTTGCTTTTGAGAGCTGCATTAAGTTCATCAACTTTCTTCTTGGCGTCCTCAATGGCACGATTATGTTCACGTTGTAATGCCGCTTGTTCCAATTTACGACCTTTATCCTCTGATAGTATCAGCAAATCTTTCCAGTTCTTATTTAAAGTAGCTACTTTCAGTTCTACTTCTGGTACACGATTTTTAGTTGCAATCAATGCTTCACCATCCTTATTAATATTTCTAAGTTGACCCTCATTTGCGCGCAATTCTCGCTCAAAGGCCTTATGTTTCTGTAATTTTCTGGGCAAATTTGACAAGTCACGGTAATTTTCATCGCCTGCAATTTTCATTTTATCATTTAACCAAACTGAAAGATCATCAGCTTCTGCAGCAAATTTATGGAAATCTTTTGAAGCTTGCAATGCACGTTTACGTTCGAATGCACGATCTTTAACAGCTTTACGTTTACCCAAAACTTGATTGCGTCTATCTTCAATGCTAAAATATTAAAAACAAAAAAAAAAAATTAGTGCATGAATATATAAGTAATTCAAAAAATTCACGTACTATTTTGCATCATAATGATCGTTGGCGATTAGTTTATCTGCATTATCAGAGAAACCTTTAAGTATCTTATCTTGTGCCATTAAACTTTTTTCAAAATCAATGTGACGTTTCAATATAGCCTCTACTTCGTCTAGGGAATTCTGTAAGCAAGAATATTGTTTTAAAAATTTTCATCAGACATTGGACATCATTTGAATTACTTACGCCTAAATTATTATACTCCAAGAAAGCCTCGTGACTTTTAGTGGTTGCATCTATTTTATCTGCTTCGCGATTAAATATTTGCAATTCTACGCATTGCTGCAACCATTTTTGTTTTTCTACCCAACCACGATGAATTGCATCCTGTTCAGCTCTAAGGCGTTCGATTATCTTGACAGTTTCTTCCATATTTGGCTTGCCGTCCGATAGCTGCTTGCCCAAATTGATAACTTCAACGAACTCATTATCGTGTGCTTTGATGTCATCACCCAAATCATTATGTTTCTTCAGTAGATTATTGGCTGTCTCAACATCACGCGCTGGTTCATCGGCATTAAGTTGATCTTTCACTGAATCTATCCAAGCAAGTAACGTTTTTGCACTACAAAAAAACAAAAACAATTATTAAAATATGTTAAGTTTATTATTGTAGTAGTGCAAACCTGTTATTAAATATTTGCTGACCAACAGCGCTTTCGATACGATTTCGTAATTCATTTCCTTTGGCATGAACTTGCTTCCACATATCCTGTACATCCTTCTGACGAGCAGTAACATTATCGCGCTCTGCAGGATACGCATTCTTTACACTATAATAAAATGAAGTAGTAAAATAGCAATTAAAATTAGCACCTATAATAGTTATAGACACTACTTACGAATTTCCCAAATAATTCACACGATTGACTTTCTCCTCCACAGGTGCTAATTCTCGCTCTAAGTTTTGATGGCGACGCTGTAAAGCTTGCACAGTTCTCAAATCCGGTGTTATAACCGCAGTATCCAATTGCAACATTTTTTCGTTCATCCATACTTTCGCTTCATCACAAGTGCGATTGAAAAGTTCAACACTTGAAGCTCCTTCCAAACTCTTTTCACGTTGTGCTTTAGCATTATTAAGACGTTGCCAGATTTGATGTATTTGTCGCTGACGGGCTATGATCTTATCTAATTGTGAATGTCCTTGACGACGGAACGTATCTACTGCACCATCAATTTCTTCGATACGTTTGGAAGCAGCTGAGAGATCTGTTAAGAATTTTTCAAACTTTCGTTTAACATTTTCTACGCCATCGCCATCATCAGATTTGATAATGCGTTCTTTCTCCTTCATCCATTTCTCGAAATCATCACATTCACGATAAAATCCGAAAAGATGTATGGAGTCTTCAAGAAGTGCATGTCGTTTCTGTGCCATTTCTTGTAATTCATCATAAGTTGTATTTATACGTTTCTGACGTTTTTCCACACTGTCGTTATTATCATTTATACTGTTAGTAGATGTACGACGTTTTATAAGCGGTTTAGGAGCAGCAGTGACTGGTTTGATACGTTTCACAGGCACCACTTGACGTACTAATATTGTTTTCTTAACCTTTTGTAAGCTTTTAACTTTTTCAGCTTTAGGTACAATGCATGTTACTGGACGTGCTTCAATTTCGCGCACATAATTTGCAGGCACAAATCCTTCAAGTCCATTCTCCTTGCGTACACACCACCAATCATCGTTTGTTTTCGATTTAAGTAACATGACTTCACCTTTATCCATTTTCATACCCTGACCTTCAAATGGAAACATGGCTCTAACATGTGGAAGCATCTTTGTTTCAGTAACCTTCTTATGTTCAAGTTTTTCAACCCATTCATCTTCCCACACTTCCTTTGGCACAAGTCGAGTTTCGTTAACCCATTCCTCTTGCTCAACTTCCGGCAGTTCTGGTTCATTAGCGGTCAACTAAAAGTTGTAAGTAAAAAATACAATTTAATTAATAATAAATACAAGGAACTGAAATGGGTTGTATTTCCAATGTTACAGTAAAATAACAAATATTTAACTAAAAATACTTAATATTTGTTTTAGTTACTTACTTCTAGTGTACAAATGCCTGCTTTTATAAGTTTATCGGCCTGTTGATTCAGATTAAGTATGTCGCCGGAATAAGCATTCAATTCGCCTTGTAAGTCACGGTGTCTTTGTAATAAGGCTTGTGCTGAAGGTTCATCATTGCCATAATCCTTAGAATTCACCAAAGCCATTTTCTCATTAAGCCATGATTCAGCTTCATTGGCGTCAGTATAAAATTGATATGCTTCGGCAGCATCTTCTAACTGACGGCGACGAAGTTCAACTAGATCTTCGAGAGCTTTCCAATGTTCAGCTAGTGAATCTATACGACTCTTAATTTCTGTTGAACGAGGATGTTTTTCGCCAATCAATTTTTTTCCAGCATCAGACATTTGTGTTGATTTTGGTTTACGCACTTTTATTTCATCTTCAAGTGCTTTGTGTTTTTGTTGTAAAGAAAGCACTGCACGCAGATCCTTCGCTGTAATACCAGTTTTGCAAATTCGTTGTTTATCCACTAACCAGCCTTCTTCATTGTCGTAATCTTCCATGAAGTGATGGAAGTTCCTTGCTTCTTCAAGACAAGCACGTCGTTTGGCACAGAGTTGCAATAATCTGCAATAAAAACAATAATAATATTAAATTTGTATGGACAAAAGTTAAGTTTATTTACATTGCATAGGCTTCTTCAAGATCATCTAAGCGTTGCACTAATAAAATAGCATCTTTTTGTTCAGAGTTTTTATATGGTTGCGCTAGACGATTAAAACGTTTAATAGTTTCACCGTAGGTGTTTACTTGTAGTTCTTGTAGTGAATGTGCTTGCAACAGTTCCTCAACGCCCAACAAGTGTGGTCCTACATCCTCTGATGCGAACTGCACTTGTAGTTCTTTTACGGATTCTGTTGTGCTAGCGATTTCTCGTAATAAATTCATTAGATTACTCATTTGTGATAGATTTAAACGTTGACTCTCTAATAACTCTAAAAGTTTTCGCCATTTTTCCATTACTTCAGCCTCGCGTTTCTTCACACGGTCCTTGCCGTGGTAGTTCTCCCGCTCCAACTCGTTCGCCATTGACGTCAAATCATTAAAACGCTCAACGCGTGCTAATATATCTGCTGATATCGCTTCGTGCTTCTTTAAAGTGGCATCCACTTGACGTAAATAACGTGGATCAGACAAGACTTGTATCATTTCTTTTAAGTAACCCTCACGGAGCACAGACTTCTTTTCAAATTTGTAATTCAATTGCTCAAGTTTTTCCTGACGCAAAAGCTCTTCACGCAATGCTACCTCGCGATTGTGTTCTGCATACTCCAGTAATTGCCAAGCTTTTTCGATATCATTTACTAACTGACCATCCTGTGGATTGTAGGGAGGTTGATTTAGCGCCTTGAGTAGTGTGTTTATAGTGAAATACAATGCTTCTATTTCACTACGCTCCTTATACCTGTAAACAGAAACATGTTAATATTTATTTCTATAATAGTTTTGGCTAATAATATACTTTGGTGGTTTCTCAATGGTACGATACTCCTTAAAAGCCAAGAGCTCTCTTTGTATACCTTCCAATGAGTTAGGAAAATCACGTTTTTGAAGTTCAATTGTTTTTTGTCTGATCCAGCTGAGTAGATTTGTGGTCAAGCGTTCGTAATGAATTTTTTTACGATCGGCATCCATAAGTTGCCCTACAATCTATTAATAAAATTCAAATAGGAAATAATATTATTAAGCGGGCATTCATGTTAATGTTCAAGGTAAAATAATAGTTGAAACATTTTCTTTTCTTTTTTTTTTCTCTTGAATTAGCAAAATCCAATATACAAAGTTTGAAATGGAAATAAATTTGTGCATGGTTTCTGCCAGCAGTTATTGCACCCAAGATGAAATAGAGCGTGCATAAATTTATTATTGGACATATATTGGGTTGGACTTTTGTTTGTAGCATAATTCGTACACGTTTGTTAGTACTACGATAGAGCATGGCAAAACAAGTATTTCATTTTGCGGCCATATAAGCACTTACTACACTTTCTTCTGTTAAGCTTCACCTTTCGGTAAGCTACCTTTACGTGCTTTAATACTCACATTTGCGATACGTTTTCCACTTTTCTGTTCGTTTTTCATGCGTGCAAATGTGTGATAGTAAGACGCCACATAGGTCAGGATCGATTTTTCGTCGGGACGTGCAGAGTCAATATCTTCAGCATCAAGTAAACTGCAAAAGAAAATTAACAAAATTAACAAAATAAAGAAAATGAATTTATTATTTTACGAATATGCAAAACGCAAAACGCAAAACATACCTTGGTATACCCAATTCCGTGGCAGCAACATCGAAGGCATGATTCAAATTATCAATGTTGGAATTTTTCGAATTAACAATTGTGCTGTATTCAAACAAATCAGGTCGATGTGAATGAATGAGCGCATTGAAACCTAAACCAGAACGCCATGACGATGTGAAGTCTTGTATGTTAACGCCTGGATAACCATGTGTTTTACGCTGACACCACAATAAAAGTGCATCTTTCGCGGAACGTTTTTCAGATGATTCATTTTCTTCGTCCTTAAGGAAAAAAAATATATTTTGTATAATTTGTACAATATGTACAATGTTTATATTAGATATATACCACATCAATTTCAATCTCTTGAATTTGGAACCGTAAAATAATTGTCCAAATAAGACCCAAAATTAAGCGGGGATTTCCATCTACAATGTCTTCTGCACCAATTGATTCTAAACGAACCTGAAAATAAATCAAAGAAGATTGTTATTTGATAATACATAAAAGATGAAGAACGATATAAACGTAGGGAGAAGGTTTATTTTGATATCCTTTTTAAATTTTTATTGAATGTATAAGAGCAAAAATATTTTTATATAAAAGAAACTATGATTTGAAAAGGCAATAAATCAAAAAGCAAGACTAGAAGTTCGAAGTCTTAAGAAAAATTAATTTGAAGAAATCAGGTGTTGTCTTGATTTCAAAAATTGAAAATAGTGTGAAGTTAGATGTAAAATGATCTTCAAATGTGCTTAAATCCGAATTTATAGAAGACCATATAGTTGCATAATAGGTATTTAAGTCTTTCTTCTTCAACATCAATGTACTAAAATTTTATGAATGGATCTTATTTTGAAGAAACAGCTTGTGTATTACCACGGGAATGAACCAGGGTATAAAGCAGTTGGTGACGAAAAATAATATTATTTAAATGCCGTAACCACTCTATTGCCACTTTATAAGTTTCTATATTCCAAAACTCAAAATATATGAAATAAAAGCTAAATTACAGGGCACATTCAAAACCATAATTAAAGTGTTCATCCAAACACTGTTTGTCTGGGTTCTTCGACGGAATCAATGTATGGACTGTATTCTACAGTCTACCGTAGAGTAGAGTCGCGCTCTACTTAACATTTTCAAGAAAGAAACACAGAAAGAAGTCATCTTATTTAATAAGAGTTATTAGAACCTTATTTAGGTTAGCATATAACCAGTTATTTGTTACGCATAAACTGTCTACTTTTGATATGTGTCCCAATTGCAGGTTTGCTCAAGAACTCAGCAGTAATATGATCAAGAACTCACCTATACATTCAACTTTAGTCCAATTGATTTCTGACTCTGTCTTTCATCTGTCTGTTCATAAACTGTGTCCTAACATGTGTCCCAATCGTATATGTGCTCCACTCCACGTCATTTATCTGTTCTAAAACTCAACTGTATATGTCCTATCGATTATATAATATTTTTTCATCTGGATTCAGGCTAACTTTTGTAATCATCCTTTCGCGTGATTATTTTTTTTACAATTGCACTTTCTATTTTTTTTCTTACTAAACGTGTCCATATTATAACTTCTTTTTCTCGTAAACTTGTTTATGGTTTTGGTTTCATGTGTTAAAGTAACAACAACAATAACAACAACTATAGAGACAGGAAAGTAGCTGGTACTAAGCTCATTTTTGTCTAAAGAAGGTGCAAAATAGTACTTCTTAATATGGACAAAAGGAATGTTTAGACTCCATTTAGTGTGAACATTTGTCACATCAACTATGATACGGTACTTTTTTTTTTAAATTTCTATATACATTTGTTATGAAACTATTTAGTGCTTTTAAATAACACTTTTGTATGACTTCCAGTTTTTTAGTGGTTTTAGCTGGCACTTCTATTTTATTTTCTCATTAAATTTTATTCATATGGTTACTGAGCAGTTTGAATTGTTTGCTTTTCCTATATACAATGTATATTTGATTGATATGAATTCATTTTAATACTGCAATTCATATGATGTATTTATTTTTATTTAAATGATTCGACAATTTTGTGATATGATAACAGTTCTCAAGTGTATTCCATTGAATAAGACTTACTACTAAGTTCACTTTCTAATGCGAACATTTTCAGTGCATGACTTAATTTCTTTAGTCAATTAATTTTAAAATTTATATAATTTCAAAAATTAATTAGAAATTTAATCAATTAATCAATTAATTGCTTTAATGTGAATTCAATAATAGAAATAGAAAATATAGAATTCAATCCAACTTGATTATCATTCATTTCTTTCAAATTGAGTAATTTTAGAACATTATTTTTTGTTTTTACTACTTTTTTTTGTATTTAATAGTTTATCGTGGTACATTTATGGTAATAAAAATTAATGCATTGAAAAAATTCCTAACGAAGTCATTTAGATAAGCTCTAGTCTAATCACGTACTATAGAATACCTGTGTAGTTGATTATAATTTCTATGCATAACAGCAGTAGAAACGACTACGACTAATAATTATAAAAAGAACAAACCAAAACACACATTTAATAATATTTAAACATAAAGATAGGCGAACTTATTTACGAGTATAAGAAAGCAGATAAAAAATCACAGTTCATTTAAATGCTGCACATTAACTTGAGTGATCGACAGATGATTGGCTCAGCAGAAAGAACGTTTAAAACGAGGTTTTTGTTACAAATCACAATGAAATCAGAACCACACGAGAGCTAAGAGAAGATTGAAACGACTGCCAAGAGGTCGATCAATGATAACAGATAACAACAGCGGTGATTTCAGGTCCAATAAACAAGAGAGTTATGTGTATTTATATGAAAATGAATACGGAAAGCGGCGGCTTGTTTTGTTTGAGTCAAAATTTATGAATATTGTCTTTTGATAGAATTTTAAGATATAAGATATTTTTATTTTAGATATAAGATATTTTAATTCAAGACATAAGATAGTTTTTTTTAATTATAATTATTTTAAGTTTCAGTACTTATTGCAAGCAGCCACAGTTTTTGAGTTGGAGATTATAATTCATAAAAAATATAAATAAATTAGAAAGTATGTAAAAGACAACTATTATATCTAAATTCTTAATTATATAAAAAAAAGTATATTAAGTATAAATGTAGTTGCAATTTGTGTTAGTTTTATCAAATTTATTGGTTCAAATGCCTAAGGCAGTTCACTGACACTTAGTCAGCGAATGTTGCATCGGGAAACCTTAAAAGCAACGTCTCATAGCGAGGCGGCAATGCAATGCAAGAATGCAAGTGGCGTTACCAATAAATAACTGCAGCTGTCAATATGCTTACTACTAAGTATGTAAGTAAGTAAGTAAGTAAGTGAATACCTGAGAATTTATGTGAATTTTGCATTTCACATTTGTTGACATATCAGTAAATAATACCCAAAATATATTAGGGAAATAATGAAATAGTCCATTAAGAGAAGCTTTCACTGTCTTTTACTAACTTTGTGGCATGAATTTATTTCGCTATTCGCTATTCGCGATTCCCTTACCAAGAAAAAATGCATTTATTTTAAATTACGTGAATTAATGTGAATTAAACTATTGTTTTAATTAGATTAAATAAATCCGTTAGAAAGAAAAGCAATGGAGGAAAAATTGTGTCACACGCCAACTGAAAGTGTAAATTAAGAGTTATTTACCACGAACACAATAACAACCAACCACCAACAACCGACAACTACGATTGAGATTGAGATAGTAAAAATTGCAGAATAAAAAGTGAAGCCGCACACATTTGGATTTAATTAATCTTTCAGCAAAATGTTTAACTACAAATGAATTGCATGTGATAGATAACTTTTAGTAAGTGAACAAAGCATTCACTAATATATTACTGCACTTTTGTTAGTGAATGTGGAAACTGGCGAGTTCTGGCGGGGGAGTCAACAAGTAGAAAGCACACTCACTCGACTTACTATGCTAGTAAACAAGGAATTCAAAGCAGTTGCACCAAATTAAAAAATAAGTAAAATATTTTTCAAAAATCTTCTTGTTATTGAGATACTGACAGTAAAATTTCTGGTCTATCACAAATAAATTTACCGATGGCAATCGATAAAAGTCAAACCATTAATTATTAATCTTAAATGAAATCAAGACCTCCAATCGCCAATCGCCAATTAAACTTAAAAACTAGAGCTCTGTGACCATCATGGGCCCATAAAACTAATCATTTCTGTTGCAACTAGCAAATACATTCAATACAGTGATACTAAAATCTATCCCGTTCTTCGCGCTCATGCAGACGAATCAACTGCTGTTGAACGTGTAAAAACAGTAACTACCGTGACAACGTCGACATTCCCAAGCATTATCGACAATAACCGGACATCAGTGGCGACTCACCACTCGAAACACCATTAATATAAGCTTAACAAAAGACTAAAGTATAACTTAAAAAAATAAATCTAAAAAAGTTACAGACACATTTTTTCTCCAGGTCCACTTCCCAAAACTTTAACACAAGTGCTACACAACCCTTCCAAAAGGGAGAATACCAGTTGTTATTGTATTGTTATTGTTTCCCTTGGATATTTATATAGAAATCCCGAAGTAGAAGAGGGGGTGTTTTAGTCCACATACTACACAGTACAAGTCAGGCACACCATTAACGGGAATGGTATAAAACTTTTACCATCTCGCCATTAACAAAAAAAAAGGTATACGTGGGTGTTAAAATCTGATTAGTAAGGTTAGGGTGAGCAAAACAAAGTATTAGGTTGGAGATTGCTTTGACAGACGGTAAAAAAGATAATATATAGCAATATGTCGTTAGCACATTTTTTGGAAGTATAGAGTTATCATATCGAAAGAAACTTTAAAACAAAAATTTATAAATAAGTTTATATATATATTTTAATACCATTACTCAGTTTTGTTATAATTTGAATAATAAATTTCGAGTAATAAATTTAACAATGAAGATTGTTTGGGATATGGAATGAAATAAATAAGGGATGATTGCATTTTAATTGGCCCAGACTAGCTCAAGCCGAAGTAACCTAACCACTTCAAAGGGTGAGAGGTAAAGATTGATATAAACGGCCGGCTATACATTGTGGAAACCGTCATTAACTAAGACGACGAAAGACGGCTTAACACTCTCAGCAGACTGTATCAGCAGGTATGTGCTGATATTTGACAATATCAATTGGTTTCTTAGGATTTGGACAATCATAACATCAATATGACTGAAGTTATGTCTGTGCAATGGGAATATAGTCATGACTACCATGAGAATTTTTGTTCTTCATGGTTTTTAATACATTCTTAAATTCAATTAAAATCAGTGATCCATTAATTTTAATATATACCTTAATATATTTTAATTTTATATAAGATTTTACTGAATATAAAGTCACACTTGCAATAAATTTATGTTTAGTGTTTTAATAATATTAATTTATTGCACGTAGTCATTTACATTTTTGAATGAAATTAAAACGAATAACTTTGGCTTGGCATATTACTTATGTATCTCATCGGGTAAATAAATTTACAGAAATGTAAAGCTACTTTTTAGATAGCAAAAAGCCTAAAATGAAAGTTAAATAATTTTTTCTTCTGCTGTAAGTTGGAAAGTTTGTACATGAACTGCACATAAATAAGTTTAAAATATTTTGGATAAATTATCAAAAATACAATATGGGTAATTAAGTTAAGAGAAGAAGAAAAAATAAAATAAGAAATTAAATAAGCAAAACAAAAAATCGCAAAAATTCCAAACGACTCACGAGTGACTTTCAAATTTAAATATGTGAACATAAACATTAAAGCACCACCGAGTAAAGCCACTAAAATGGAAATACGCAATGAAACGCAGTCACAGCTGCGCAATCGCACCAACTACGAATATTTCAAACTTTTTCAAAGATAAAAATAATGGTAGGCACCACCAGCTGCAGCTTTTAAGCAGCATTTCTGTCTATGTTTGTATGGGCATAGATAGATACTTTTATCGCCCTATAAGGCAAGACGCAAGCAAATACCTCTGCTACTCACTTGAAGACTTGAAGAAACGCAAATATTTTATCTTAACTTAAAGTAACTGACTGAGTCAATGTTCGAGAAGCGCAAGTTGACAGTCGTCAACGTTAACGTCAACTTGCTCAGTCGACTCCATTCGACTGACTAGCTGGCTTTAGCTGGCTTACCTTGGTGTGCAAGAATGCCAGACTCTTGTTGACATTTTCAATTTTATGAACACGCATTCGACCGTTATTTGGCTTTCCCAGTTTCTCCGATGATATGATCTCAAGTAATTTAAGTAATTTAATACCATCGGCTAAATCTGTGAATAGGTCTTCGACCTCCATTTTGGCCTGCAAGTAAACAGATAAACAGATATTAGATATTAGAAATAATAAACAGTAACAGTAATAACAAAAAGAATATATGAGTAAATAAATCAATGTATTATATGAGGCAGAAATATATTCTTACTTTTATTAAAAATGAATTCATCCATTTTGTGAATGTTTTCTTCTGTATGTGTAAACGTTCTTCTTGGAGGGTTTTGATGCGTTCGTTCTCAAATTTTATAATACCATCCCGTTGGGTCATATTGGCCGAATTTCGGTTTTGTGCTTGCAACGAGTAACCGCCGGGTTCATATTGTGATGCTAAAATAAAAAAAACATAAAGAATATATTAATTATAGTTAAATGAAAATATAAAAAAAATTATTTTATAAAAAAAAATTTAGTATTCATAGATATATTAACCAAATTTGAATTAGAGACGCTTTGTGACCAACTACAGTAGTTGACTATAGCCGCTAGAAATGTCAATAGTAAAATTAAGTAAACATTCAAGTAGAACGAAGCTATTCGCTCATATCCGAATATTCGGTATATTCTAAAAATTCGCATTATTCGAATACGAACACCACTAATAAACACACGTTACTGTAATACGTATTGAATCTATTCTATTAGTAGAATCAATTCTATTAGTAGAATCTATTCTATTAGTAGAACCTATTCTATTAGTAGAATCAATTCTATTAGTATAAAATATTCTATTTGTAGAATATATTCTATTAGTAGAATAGATCGAACTATTCGTCCATATCCGAATATTCAGTATACGGACACCACTAATAAATACGTTACTGTAATACGTATTGAATTTATTCTATTAGTAGAATCTATTTTATTAGTAGAACCTATTCTATTAGTAGAATCAATTCTATTAGTATAACCTATTCTATTAGTAGAATCAATTTTATTAGTAGAATCTATTCTATTAGTAGAATCTAATCTATTAGTAGAATCAATTCTATTAGTAGAACCTACTCTATTAGTAGAATATGTTCTATTAGTAGAATAGATCGAAATATTCGCTCATATCCGAATATTCGGTATACGCACAGCAATCGCTGGCTACAGTGTTCCATAAAATTGAATTACAAAAAGATTAGCTAGTTACTGTAGTCAACGACTGTAGTTTAATCGCACATTTGGCACAATTTTTGCTAGAAACAAGAAGTATCTCACACTAGATCTGATACCAAAGATATGCATAAACATTTTTTGTTGTTAAAATTTTTACCTAACTCACACATTTCTTTTAAATTATAAATATTATAAACTCAAAAGTAAACTTCTTTATTAAAGTGGCTTTAAATAAAATACCAAAAATATAGATAAAAATTTATGAAGGTAGATTTTTTTGTAGTTTGAAAGTGCACATCATAGTGACTTATTAAAATATAGTGAAGTGAAGTGAAGTTCAAATGTTTTGAATAATTTAAAAAAACAATATATACAGAGTAATTTTAAAATAAATTACTTCATTTTTTTAACAATGCTTCTAACAAGAAAACCATGCTTTCAAGCATAAATTCATTATTGTATAAACAATAATTTTAGGCAAAAAGTAATACTGCCCTCCGGTCATTATTACATATGTTTGCTTAACAAATTATTTTACTTTATTAAAAGTTCTTTATTTCTTTATTTTTCTGCTGCAAATAATACGAAATTATTACTCGTATTATATTCGAGCTCTACAGATAAATCAACATTTGAGTAGACAATAAAAAATATAAAAGAAATATAAAAAAAATATATAAAAACTAACAACAAAACAATTTTTTTGTGTATTTCAAATATTTAACTTTTTAAAAGCCTTTTTAACAATAAATGATAGAATACAAAAATTAATAACTTCTATTCAATATCTGAAATACATTTATATTAAAGAAAAACAAAAAAAAATTATATTGTATAAATAAAATATCTGTAATAAACATTCTCGTACACCTGCGATTGCACAACTTTATTTCATAATAGAAGTAAGTACAAGTATTGATATTTAATAACTATTTTCGCTAGAAATTAATATTATTTTTATGAGAACTGACTCCGCATACATCAATTTCCCAAAAGAATGTCACAGATTAACAAGATTAACAAAGCTATTATTTTTAGAGTTAGAACGCAAATGGTATCGCTCAAAAACCGGTTTATCTAACGACCCTAGTAGAGGTTCCAGACAGTTCATGTATATGTACAGTTCGTGTTTTCGGTCAACTACACTAAATAGTCGGAAATTCGTTTAAAAATCGCTGTCAGCTCTGTTTTCTGTAAATTCTCTAAATATATGTTAGACCAACATCGCAGGCTATGTCACAGACAACCAATATACAAGTCCGTATAACTATAAATATGTCATTGTTAATTTTTATATTGGTTTCCAATCTTTAAAATCATAAGCATTGTGTACAAAAATGGTAAAAATTATGAAGAAAAAAGTTACTATAACATATAAGTCATGCTAAAGCTGTAATAGGTTTAGCAACTTTACGGAAGCAGTATATTTCTAAACCCATATTTATTATTAGTCTTTATATAAGTGCAAATATTTTGAATCCCATTCTATAGAACTACTTAAAATTTTAAACATCACTTACTAAAGTAATTAAACTAGACATTGAAAATGTTCTCATTACAAAGTGAACACACCTAATTTTGAATATTCGTGTTTCAATAATTTATAATTAAAAAAAATTTTAAACAAGTAATTAATTGAAATTAATTATTTTGTTAACTAATCAAGTGTTTTATTGAATTATAATTGAAAAAAAATGTTATATATTATTATTAAGTAATCAAGTGATATATTCAAAATGAAACAGTGTTTATCGAAGTAAATTACACTCAAGCACTCATTGCTCAACTTAGCTCAAATAAATACATTACACAAATAAATTCAAAGTGCCAGCTAACACTACCAAAAAATGAAAGTAACAGCCAACAGCAAATACGCGTAAAATTGGGTTTAAAAAAGAATGTGAATAGCTTAAGGTGCCACCCAAAATACTATTAAAAATTGAAAAAGGAGAAGAAATGAAAAAATAAGCTTAAACCACTTAAAATGGGGAAAATAATTTAGCAAAAAGGGTTATAGGAAATTTTTTGTAAAACATTCTCAAAAAGCATAAAAATTTACTAGATAATATATATAGAGTACTATAAAATAAAAATCATAGTTTTATAATAACAAACAGAACGTTGGATAATTGTACCGAGTGGAAGAGATAGTACATTCTAATTAAGAAAACGATATTAACTTATCTTAAATTTATTATATTGTTTCAGTAATTTTGGTTTCTATTGTATAGAACTGTAAAAAGTACATACAAAATTTCTAGATATACATAAATCACAATCTTAAAATGGAACTATAATACCTGTCTAAGTGTCTACTTATACAGGTATGTGTCAATTTATCATATTGAGACCTGAATGTATACCAACCATATATTTTATTTTAAAATTATGAATATAATAAAGAATCAGTAATCAATGCGAAAATTATAGAATATAATATATATTTATAACATAAAAAATATTTTTTTTCTCTAGCAGATATTTATGTCCGATTTTATTAATAAATCATGAGAGATGATTTTACTGAAACTGCTTTTTCATACTTAAAAGCTTTTTAATTAAAAATAAATAATAATTTTAATTTTGTTATTAATCAGCATTTAAAAGTTAATACCAGTAATAGTTAAAAATAGAATTTGTCAAAATTAGTATGAAATTCTTTAGTTTTCTAAGTGTTAGTTTAGTCGTCATTAGTCAGGTCTGTTAATATCTTTATGACACTTTAAAATGCTGAACTACAAGTACTTTTTGCAACTTAACACAAATGTCTGTATTCAATTTGTGTTATCTAAAAATTCTTGATAATTGTAATAAATAAATTAAAATATTTTTAAAATCGAATTGAAATATTTTCAAAACTGCTCATATTTGGAAATAAAGTTTGACTTCATTAAAGATAACCAGAACAATCTTTGATCGAAACACGAAAGTATCAACATTACCAATTATTATTTACTGATTGCAATAATACATGAAAATAGTAGTTTCGTAAATAAATAATTTATATATGGTATAGATAATAATAACAACCTCTGTTAAATTTATTTGTTATTTTTCTAATTTTGAAAGTTATTTTTATACTACTGTCAAAATTATAGTATGAAAAAGGTACACAGTGAAGGAACTATAGAGATTTTAAGACAGACTATGTATATATGTACTATATATTTTCTAAAAGAATGACAAAGGCAAATGATACAATTAAATTAATCTATTGCTTCAATTTATAATGTTATATGTATATAATGCCTTACAGGATATATTAGAGACGTTCAGGGTCTGAAAAATATATATTTTTGATTACTTCAATAAGAAAAATTAATTTTCATGTATATTTATCTTTTTTAAAGTTATTTATTTCCTCAGTTTGAGATGTACGATTGAAAGTTTGTATATTAAATTTCTTAGGAATGGATCTTAAGTATTTGTCAGGACAATTAAAATAGAGTGAATATATTCTATGTACCGCTCAAGATTTATGAGAAATCAGTAGGAACTAGCACAAGCAGAGGGCGACCAGGAAAGCGATGGAAAGACAGTGTGCAGCAGGACTGAACATAAGAACATGCAGCAGAAATAAACATAAGAAATTGAAAAACAAAAGCAAAATATAGGGAAGAATGGACGGCTTAGGTCCTACATGGACTGTATAGTCACGGATGGTGATGAATGTATTCTATATCTGTCATATAAATTGAACAATCAAAACTATGGTTGTCATATTATTTATAAAAGTATTAAATTGAAATTTGGTATAAAATAAATATGAGCTATATATTAGAAATTAATATGATTAAATTTATTTAAATCGATACAGATTCAGATATTATTGCCATACAGACTGATGCTATTCTTAGGAAAAATATTTAATTTGTTTAAATATATTCAGCAACTTTGGTAGATAGGTGTTAAAATCCATTTTGTAAATAACTATTAAAAACTAGATAATTTGCAAAAAATTTGACTATACCTACGAAGTATAGTAAGCTAACCGTGAGCCATAATGCAAAGACAAGTTTAATTTAATTATCTGATTTAAATTGGAAATATCACTATTAAATTATAATAAATATTTCTTTCTTTAATTAATTAATTATTTAACAATTAAATAAAAAAAAAGTTTTGATTATTTTAATAATCATTAATAGTGAAATTAACACTTAAAAGCTCATTTATATTAATTTAATTCTTTTTAAAATAAATAAATATATGTTATTTGATAGTTTTTTATCTACTTATCATTTTACACGACTTTCATTTAAATTATGCTATTATTATTATTTATTGTTATTATATTAATTTATACATTTAATCCATCAACTTTTTTATCCATAAGTATTTTTATTTAATCATGTTACTATTATTAATATCATATTAATCATGTCAAATTGCTAATGGCTCTATTCTATTTATTCTGTTTTTCTATTTTGAACGAAAACGATCAATATTTCATATATTGGATATAATTAAGTGATGAGGTTAGTATATTTCTAATGCCAATATAATATTTTATATAAGCCAGTAAGATAGAGATA
>NC_051846.1:7832373-7838485 GCF_002237135.1 Teleopsis dalmanni
TTACCATTAAAAAGCAAATAAAATGCAAGTTTTTTAAATAAGTTTACGGCTTTAAGCGGTTTTAGTTTGAAAATTTGCATAAAACCTCAGAAATGAAAGTTAATGATGTCATGTTTAAAAATATAACATTTAGAAAACTAAGAAAGATTAATAGTTTGCTGATTTGATATTATACTTTTTCTATTTTTATTATTTTTATTTTATATACAGTCTATAGACTGTTATGTTTGAATATTGAATATTAAAAAAATTAAAAATCACCGAACGCAAGTAAAAAAATTATCAAATCACTATGCTAATCCTTAATGTAATGTTGCAATTTGTCATATGCAAAGTAGGTTTGAAATGATATGTGGGAGTTTAAGATACAAACTATGGTACAATCGGTGAATTAAGCTGCTTCATGTCAATTTAACGCTTTAAGTCTGTAGCTCTTGCAAGTGTGTAGAGTGTGTAGTTTATAACTCTATTTTGCAGTAAGTATTAAATTTCTTTATGCATTTTACGAAGGTATTGATTGCTCCCCTGTAACTAACTGCCATTTACACTAGGAATATTAATTTTTAATAAATTTTCCATTTTAATTCCAGAGTTTACTTATATCCAGCTATAAATATTAATAAATTTTGATATATAGCATTTTCTCTATAATCCATAAATAAAATAAATACGAAGTATTTGCATCTACAGCGACTGCAAGTTGAAAACTTTATTAAAATTTATTTTTTTATTAAATTATTTTATCTTTTCACACTTGATTTACTTAAATTATTGAAAAATTCCTTTAGTAAAGCACAACTCGTTGCTGGTTTCGGAATTTATTGAAAATTCCATTGTAAATATCTACATACGCACAAAGGAAAATCTATCTGACTTTAAGCGAAAAGGGCAATATACAATCTACTAACTCCTCTGTCTTTTCCACACCACTTAGAGCTGGCTGGCTACAAAATTCCTGAAATGTAAATTATGCCTTGTGCGACATGTACTCGTATAGTATAGACTGTTCTCTATTAAATGGACTGACAACACATGGTAATTTTACTGTATGGTATACTCGTACTCGTACATGCTGATATAGCAATGGAGAGTATCTATATCTGTTTTCTGTGCTTATTGTTTCACCAACGAGTAGTTTCATAGATATGCATAATTGCACTTGCTAAAATCCTGCTGTGTGTCGTTTGTTGCCTGACATAAACGTAATGCATTTGCAGCAGCCGTTCTATGTGTAATGCCTGCCATGTTGACAATGCACAATACCAAAAAATTAAATTACTCTTAAAATTTATGCTAAAATCATTTTGCGGAATTCCAGCACTTAATATTATTTACAACTCTGCTAAAGGTTACTTCTCACATTCCGTGTCGGTGCAGTTGGTATGCTGTGCGGTTCATGCCTGCTGCTGGCAGCTAATTAATTAGCTGTGTAACATTTCTGTACAAGAGGGATTGGGATGATGTTTATTAATAAATTGTAATTTATATGAATTATTACACATGTTTGGCTGACATAAACTAACTGCACTGCACGTCATAAGCTCATTCCGAAATTTAATAATTTAAATTGTGAATTGTAAATTTAAGATACTTGCATTTTAAGCATTTCTATTGTGTGGCCAACAAAGCGGCAAAAACGCCAATGCCACAAACTGACAATGACCACAAAAACTTTTATTATCACTTTTTTTTCTCATAAAAGTTTTTCAATATTACTATTTTACTATTTTACTATTTTTTTTTTCTTCTACAATTGCCATTGTTTTGCATAAACTGCATTTTACGATTTTAGCATAAATTTTCACGCCAAATGGTGGCATAATGCAGTGAAGTTCCTTTTCCGTTATTGCCACAAACCACACATTTCAAGTGATTTCAAACCGAAAGAAATTACACTGAAGCATATTAACCAAAACCCTAAAGTGGCACATAAATGGTCAGAATGGTAATGCGGCAAAATCTACGTTAAGTAAAATCTAACCATTGCATTTCAAGTAAAAAATGCAATCATTCTCTGCTTTCAATTTAAGGACATGATTTTAATGAAAATTCTGTATAAAATGCTTTAAAAGGAAACTTTACATTGAACCTGCACAAGGACACAGTTCAACATAATAAAAATATATTTTTTTAATATTCGAAAACTACAATCAAAGTGAAAGGTTTATGTAAAGATTTTTATGCAAATTAAAAATTTTTTTTCTTATATCATGCATTTGTTGACAAACAAAATAATGGCGAAAATATCCTTTAAGCTTGGCACAATTTTTTGCTCATAAACGTATATCCTTTGGCTCATGTGGTTTTCATTGGGTTCTGATTTTGTGTTGCATGCACTTGAGCTCCTAGTTTTCCATCCCCTTTCAATATAACTGGCAACGAAATGTGGAAACTCAAAGGACATATAGTGTTGCGAATTGTGTTCTTATGAATTATACTGAAAAGCATTGCACAATTATTGTACTATTATCTATTTTATTGGATTTGTTATTTTTTCCTTCTGCAACATATTGTATTTTAAACCAACATGTGTCCCTTAGTTTTAATTTACGTTTCATAAAGTATAGTGGACAATATTTACAAAAATCTTAATAAAAAAAATAGAAGAGTTTTATTATGAAATTATTTTTACTATAAGAAACATAAGATTTGACTTAAACCAGGGTTAAGGCTGCAAACTAAACTCAATACATACTTTTATCGAAACGGAGGTTAAGGTTGTAGATTAAACCCACTACACTCTTTGACTAAAACGCGTGATATGGGTGCAGTTTAGACTCTCTGTGTTCAAAACTTCAGGTTTCTTGTTTTGGTATGCTTAGTTTTAATCTAAGCAAACCTTTTTATGTCTCGCATATACTATATGATATATAGCCATAATAGGTAGATCGACTCATTAATATTTTTAGTTTTTAAATTTTATCAATAACTATTCCTGACAATTGCCAAGTACTAAACATACAACTCATGACTTCTACGAGTATCTGTTTAAATGTCCTACCAGTAACACACACGAATCCGAGTTCAATAGCCCTTTTGGATTAAAACAATTAAATTATGGCTCTGTTCAACCGTTTTGATACCTTTTCTGATAATAATATATAATAATATATGGCCGATAATTTGTATAAAATAGATTCGAGCTGTATCTATCCACTTTGCAACCGTATTGGCACCTTTTCTGTTAGTTTATATAAAATAGATTCGAGCTATATCTATCCACTTTGCACTCCTCTTTCCACCAATCACAAATCCTACCTTTTATCTTTATTCTTCATAGCAACAAGATCATTCTAAAATAGACGGACCACCCGCTGGGCTTCTGAAACATTAACTTTTTTTAATAGAAAGTAGCAATGCATTTTTTACCAAAATTATTCATACATTATTTCTTATTATTTATTATTCTTATTATTTATTTCAAGCGAACATTGGGCCATTTTTGTGGTTATAGTTGTACCTACCAAAGAGATTCTGCTTGAACGTGAGTTTCGCACCACCAAATATGTTATGCGTGCTGCCATTTCGCCGTAATTGTACGGGCACCACTTGGAGACTGTAATTCCATCGCGTTTAGACTCATGTTTTATTTCCAGAAAATAGTTAAAGAAGGCAGCATAGCTCTGGGTTACAAGCGCAATATCAGTCCTGTAAGCTTTGCACGTAGTGACAGGTCACTTTTAAATAGGTCGCTCCTAACCTGGAGAACTACGTTGTGGACTGTGCTTAGCTTCATTTCTCCTCATTCGACCTTACCGGCAAGGGAAGCTCTACCAGTAGCATGCTACCGCCGGTATACCTCGAAAATTCTACGTAACAACTGAGCCTTCTCACCACGTCAAGGTCGCAGTCTCCGAGGAGACATACATTATTTACTAAACTTATTATGTGAAATCATAATTTTTATTTGTTTAAAAATTGTACGTTTTACCCCACTGTTTGTATTCATAATATTTGCTCCCATTTAATGGAGTAAGTTAAGAACTATGTAAAAAGTACTTCATACCATACAGTTTAGTTTATTTTTTTATAATTCCTTTTTATATATTAAATATTTGGCAAACGTTATATTTATTAAAAAAATATTGCAATCTATGTGTTTTGTCCAGTGACATATTTTATTTGAACTTTTTGTCGCATATGTGGGAAATGTTTATGCTTTATGTGGGCTTTTCTCAAGTCCAAAATCTTGCAGATTTATGTTCTGATATTAATTTTTTATGGTACTGAGCTGTAAAATATTGCGAAATCATAACCAAAAATATTTTCTTCACGTTCGAAGTTATTGAACTTTGTTTGCTTAGTCAACAAAAAACTAAATCATGTCGGTTTTAAATTCGTAAGATACTTCACTACTTTTAACAAAATTGTGGGTCTTAAGGTATAGATTCGGTTGAATTAATTTTATAGCTTAAAATATTCTGAGTAAAATAACAAATTTTAAGCGCATTATAGTTTTTTCTACTCTATTATTTGTTTGTAAAAATTGTACCAAAGTTTTTATACTTTTTCAATCGACTCTACTAACTTTTCGACGCCCTTGCCGTGAATAGCGAAAATTTTGGTTTACATTAGTTTTCGAAGTCACTCCCGTATTTTTGTTATACTTCATTTATTTTTAAGCTACTGTCATAACATTTCCATTTATTTTTTGAATAAAACTTACTGTCTGCACGTGATATTTTCAAAGTTAAGTTTCAAAAATTTGTTCAATGTTTTAACAATTTGTTATTCTATTTATTATTACTTAATTTCCTACTTCTTGTAGTTTTTTTTTGTTTTTTTTTTTCATTTAAAAACAACAGAACGTGGCGTCATTGTTTCCTTTTTTGATTGCAGAACGCGAGTATCAATTCAAGCTGTCAGTCAGAAAGTCAGAAATGCTTCGAAAATATGCGGGGGCCACGAAGTATAAGAATACGTTTCCATGGAACAAACTAATCTATCAAACCATTAATAATTATTAATTTTAATTAATTATGATGTATGAGTTCTTTTACACACTTGATCACATTTTTGAAATCCGTAACTTAAATCATTTTGAACCTATTCACTTGGTTAATTAAGTTCATATACATTAGATAAATCATTTTTGTTTCGATTGTGTAAAATATTTTTATTAAGAACAACTTCGTGTAACACAGAAACTATAAATATTTTGATCAACTAGCTACTTTGATTGTTACGGGATGTAGCACTGAGATCGTCGGGTATATTGTGCCCCCTTCTGGGTCTAAAGTAGGTCTCTAAGTTCTCTTGCGTCAATAAAAATTAGCATGGAACCTACTTTACAGAGTTTTATTGCCTCTTTCGTAAGAATATACATTTCCAGGAGCCGATTTCGTATGTGTATTAGCGCAGGGCATTTTTACAGCACATGTGTGGCACATAACTCATCATTATTTTTACAAAATCTACAGTTTGCATCCGTATGTATGTATGTACTTTAGTTTACAGTGTCCTGTTAGGATTCCTGTGTTGATTCGAAGTTTTTCTTTTGATACGTTCATACAATCCTGGTATCTCTTTTTGTTATAGGTACCAATAAGTGATTTGGATTGTGTTAATCCTGGTATATTATCCCAGTAATGCTTTTTATTCTGATTCTCCTTTATTTTTATATTAAATAATAACGTATTAAAATATTAAAAATTTATTAGATATTAGTTTGAATATTGCAAACCAATCGTGAAAACATGGCTCGTCTCTGTAAAAACATAATAAAACCTGTTTTAACTTATGGTATACAATTATAGGGACTGCAAGCAATGCTAATATTAACTTCTTTAAGTTTATTAATCAATTTGTTTTGTGTTTCTAAGTTAAATAGATACAAAAAATTTGACTTTTAGTATGTAAAGAGCGAAATACACACTCTAAACAATACAGATATAGATTGATTAGACATTACAACCACTAAGTTTTAAGCCTAACAGATAATAGTTAATTTATTTATTAGAGAACTGTAAAAAATACATGTACTTTATATCCAGATAGGTTACAAAAATAGGTTTAAGTATTTAATTCTATAATATTACAAACAACAAATGAAATATATAATAAACCATTATCCATTTCGTGGTCCTGTTTTAGCAGTACTATGTTATTTCAG
>NC_051846.1:7838585-7843821 GCF_002237135.1 Teleopsis dalmanni
CTATTGTATCTATAGCACCGATTGTACGACCAGGACGTGCCTTAATAAATCCATTTGATCCATCACATGTTACAATAAAATTAACATCAAATCGTCGCCGTTGGACACATATATTTCCTAAAGTAAGAAGCAACCAGTTTTATTTTTTTTTTTTTGTAATTTTACATATGATATGATATCTTTTTATAGGGCCCTACTGGTGTACTTATACAGCAACATCATTATCAAGCTATACCTGCAAAACCAGCACTTCCTATTAACAATAACAATGAGAATGAATATTCCTCAGGTTTTAATTCTTCTGATTATGATCACACATCGAATTGTTCATCGTTAAACAAATCGTATAATTCCAATCATAGCGAAGAGAAAATTGATTGTATGTAAATTATATTTAACAGTATTGAATTATTTGTTTTTTGTTATTTATATTATAATTTATTTATTTGAATTTAGTTACAAAAAAACGTAATAATTCACTTTTAAGTACAACAAATAATGGACCTCTTATAAATAGTGCTGTCCCACCCTCAAAAAGTTTCTTATGGGGTGCTACGGGTGAACAAGAATGGACTCCGGCAATAACGACAGGTAAGTCTAAATGTTTTCCTTCTTTTTTTGTTACCAAGTTTTTAATCATATTTAATTATCAATAATAAATAAAAAAGTTAAATTAACTTTTATAATATATCCACTAAAATACTACATTTAAAACAAGCTAAAAATTATAACATTAAACAAGTTAAAGCAAAATATTATATATTTAATATAGTTTAATAAATTTTAAAAAAACTTAATTAATGTTGAAACTTTTTCTTTAATGCCAAATTTCCTGTCCACATGTGTTAATGTTATACAGCTTTTGTCATATGTGTTCATATCTTTTCTTGCAATTATTGCCTTTTGATTAAAACAGAAAAGGTCAATTGTATGTCTCTTTTAAGAACAGAAGAGATCGGTTTACATAATTTTTCTGTGGGTAAAATGGAATAGTTATAAATTTTTCAAGTTCGCATAAAATAACTTTACAGACAGTTTTACGATGTACACTTAATTAAGTAACCCTTAAGTGTTCGATAGTTAAGTGTACACTGCAAAATTGGCCCTTAATGTATTTAACTTAAAATAATTGGTTAATAAAAAATTTGTGTATTAAAAATTTTTCGCTATAATAATATTAAATTATAAAATAAATAATTTTTTTTTATTGAAAAAAGTATATAACTGTAAATTAAATATAAACTATATAAAAATTAATTTAAACAATAATGAGGTTAATAATAATATAATTAATAAATGAAATTTTGTGAGCATAAAAAATATATTAAATAAATAAATATATTTATAAAATATGTATATATTAAATAAGTACATATTTTTAAATGTTAATGATAAAAAATAAACTAAGACTATTGTTAATAATTTTTAATACGTAGGAATTTTAGTTTCTTTTTAAAAAATATATGTGTATATAATTTTATTTGAAGTTTATTGATTCTGAGGCATCACATATAAATAATTAATAATTCATTTATACTACAATCATATCTATAATTTAATTTACATTTCTATTTTTATAAAGAGGTTTTTTCGAATAGTAGTGAACTACAACAACAACCATTTTATTTTTTATATTATTTTAATTAATTGAATTTTTAGCTGATCAGGCAATGTCCTTTGAATGTCTTTTTGGGTTGGCAAATAAAAAAGAATATAATGCTGTATCTGAAGAATTGGGATAATTGCGGCATCACAGTCATGTTATGTTTCGCTATAAATTCTTGGATAAGCAAAGTAGTAGTCAATAGTTTCGGGAACTTAAGCCTTGAATTTTAAAAAGCTTTATTATAATTTACATTTTGAGTTTGGCGAAATAATAAATATTTCCTAATATTTGACATAAAGCAAAGAATACTCTTTTTTGTTTAAAACTTAAGTAAGTGGATCATTTCCTGATAATTTATTGTAATAAAGTATTTTCACCAAAAACTCTTTCATATTCTTCTGCCACTTTCTTGCATTTGGAATATATTAAGCTATAGCCAATTTAATTCCAGTTTTCTCTCGCGTCTATTTAATACCGATCACAGTTCAATATTTATTAAACAACAACTAGTTTGTCATTTGTGAAAACAAAATATAAAAAATATGATTAAATTGCTATTACATATTAATTTCGTTCCTCATTTAAGGTTTCTATTTAATAATAATTTTGTCAATAGATAATAATAATTGGTCATTAGTTAAATAATCAACTTTTTAAAAAATATATTCTATAATCATCATCATGACACAAATATAATGACGATACAGTTAATTTAATAAATGAATTCAGAAGCATTTAAAAAATTTAAGGAAATTCTTATAAGAACCAAATGAACTTCAATTAAATTAAATAAAATTAATATATAATTATAAAGATATACTATTTGCATAAAAACTTATAATTGAGCAATTTTATAAAGTATATATTACTTATATTTTCGAATATTATTAAAAATTAATTTATTTTTAAACTGATTTTTAATCAAAACTAATATATCTTATTAGCATTAATTATAAAATATAATAAATACGTACAGTGAAAGCTTTTTTAAAAGGGCGTTATTATAAACGGACATATTCCATTACCATGAAATGTTGCTAATCTCTATCCATTGTTTATATAAAGTAAATTATTTTAAACTATCTGTTCTCTTAGTTGGAGAGAATTGCTAGTTGCACCGATGTCCTCTTAAGGGAGCTCTCAATATACATATTAACTTATATACAGTATTAAGAATAAGAAATGTTTTAGTTACAAGGGGGTTAGTTTAGTTTTTAATAATATAAAAAATATTCTGCAAGTTTTTAAGTTTAAATAAGAAAAATATTAATATAAATAATTTTATATATTTCTTCATAATTAAATACATACAAATGAAGTAGTTAGAGTACTAAAAACTCAGAAAAAATGCTTGCCAATCTAAAACAAATCACGTATCATTAAAGGAAATGTTTTATTAACTCATTGAGTATCGACACAATGCAATATGCAATAACATATAATTTATTATATATTAAAAAAAAATTAATAATTTTAACTAATTATTTATTTTTTTGTCTTTTCTTTTATATAAATTTATTATACATATATGAAAATTGCAAATTAAAAAAAATAAAATAATTTAAATAAATAACCTTACCTGCATCCTCAACCACAAACAACCACGCTACATAACGTATTTTTGGAATCAAATAATGTTTGTTTGCATTTAATTAAACATTTTTTATTAAGTGAATGCTATGAATACCAGAAAACATTTGAAACCCATTGTTGAAACTGATCAGAAAGGAATTACCTGTACAGACGCAGACGGAGGTGGAAAAATTATAATAGGTTTGCAATAGTTCAATTCAGTAAAATTTCCTTTTTTTATATAAACACACACACAAATAATATTTGCACATTAGTTTAAAAACAGCTTTATTTAAAATTTTATATATTTTTGGGTTAATCAATTCATATTGTGCAAGAACTTCTATTAAAACTATATATATTTAAACCAATTATGAAAATGGATAACCATTTATCAAAGGAAAACAATATCAGATTTGGTGCTACTAGTTTACAATGATTTTAACCTTAGGTGTAGAGGTAAGTAATTTATTAAGTATCTATATCTATTAAATGCTCACCTATTGATTGTTTAAAAATTATTATTAAACACTTAATTCGTTTATATAGGATTCAGATTACTTTGATATAGACTTCTTCTTACTTGCAACTGATTATGCTGTCTTCTTATTTGATTTTCTGATTATCCGCATATGATACACGTACACTGATCATATGAGGTATACTTGCAAAAATAGTCTTACACTATAGATTAGTATCTATTGCCTGAATAGAAGTATGAAGTTAATTAGTGTTACTGAATAATTCATCCCCTGACTCTTTAAACTTATTATGCTATCGATTATCGAATTTCGAGGATTGAGTTTATTAAGTTCTAAACTTAATCATATTTTCTAATTCCTGGTTTTGCAAACATGGTCGCTAACCAATATATGAATGAATTTGCAAATAACGATAATTACTCTATACGGTGTTATATATAGGAAGGGGATGAATTATTCAGTAACACTAATTACCTTCATACTTCTATTCAGGCAATAGATACTAATGTACAGTGTAAGACTATTTTTTGCAAGTATACCTCATATGATCAGTGTATGTGTATTATATGCGGATAATCAGAAACTCAAATAAGAAGACAGCATAATCAGTTGCAAGTAAGAAGAAGTCTATATCAAGTTAATCTGAATCCTATATAAACGAATTAAGTGTTTAATAATAATTTTTAAACAAATCAATAGGTGAGCATTTAATAGATATAGATAACTAATAAGATTACTACCTCTACACCTTAAGGTTAAAATCATTTGTAACTAGTAGCACCAAATCTTGATAATTTTTCCTTTGATAAATTGGTTATCCATTTTCATAATTGGTTTAAATATATATAGTTTTTTATAGGAAGTTCTTGCACCAATATGAATTGATTACCCAAAAATATATAAAATTTTAAATAAAGCTGTTTTTTAAACTAATGTTGCAAATATTATTTGTGTGTGTGTTTATATAAAAAAAGGAAATTTTACTGAATTGAACTATTGCAAACCTATTATAATTTTTCCACCTCCGTCTGCGTCTGTACAGGTAATTCCTTTCTGATCAGTTTCAACAATGGGTTTCAAATGTTTTCTGGTATTCATAGCATTCACTTAATAAAAAATGTTTAATTAAATGCAAACAAACATTATTTGATTCCAAAAATACGTTATGTAGCGTGGTTGTTTGTGGTTGAGGATGCAGGTAAGGTTATTTATTTAAATTATTTTATTTTTTTTAATTTGCAATTTTCATATATGTATAATAAATTTATATAAAAGAAAAGACAAAAAAATAAATAATTAGTTAAAATTATTAATTTTTTTTTAATATATAATAAATTATATGTTATTGCATATTGCATTGTGTCGATACTCAATGAGTTAATAAAACATTTCCTTTAATGATACGTGATTTGTTTTAGATTGGCAAGCATTTTTTCTGAGTTTTTAGTACTCTAACTACTTCATTTGTATGTATTTAATTATGAAAAAATATATAAAATTATTTATATCAATATTTTTCTTATTTAAACTTAAAAACTTGCAGAATATTTTTTATATTATTAAAAACTAAACTAAC
>NC_051846.1:7843921-7853591 GCF_002237135.1 Teleopsis dalmanni
TTATAATCTTTTTGTCTCCATTTATTTTTTTTTTTTTAGTTTTCTTTAGAGAACAACTGCTCAACTGTTTCTGAGTAACACTTAAATTATCTGCATAATGAAAATTTAATTATCAATTCATTTTTAAGATACGCTTAATTGGTATTAATTACTAAAAATAAAATTATCTGTTATTCAATGCCATGATAATAAATAATCGCTCGGTAACTGTGTTGCCCACATGTTAATTCTGCAAAACATCCATAGACTTAAGATATTTTTATCATCTGACAATAATTAAATACTTAATTTTACCATTGTAAAATTAGCATTGATTCGCCAATGGAACAATTTTCTATGCCAATATTTTTTTTTCGCAGATTTCTTAATCTATTGTGTATATAATAAAAATTAGTTGTTACACCTGTCCAAATAATTTACTAATTATTTTCTATTTTTAAATGATAAGATTAAAAGATTATATCTGCAGATTTAAAAAAAGTATATATAGAAATACTAGTTTCCACTTGTGCTTATCTATTTAGTATATTTTTATATGGATTTTGTATAAATAATTGATATATGTAATTTGCTGTCTACACATGGCGAATGATCTACTTCTTGTAGCTCTTTTCCTGAATATCATTGAAAAATTCAATATGTCTGGTCTTTATATAGTCTATCACGACTTAGAGCAAGAAATATGAAACCCTCTTCCAACGACAAAAAGACACTAAGTAAATAGTCTAAAAAATAGTATACAGCATTGTAATAAATCTCATGTCTACCATTTTGTATCTTATTAAATATCTTTTTGACCTGGTACTAAGAATCTAAAATAAATTTTATTTTAAAACTCTGTTACGCTAAAGCTAAAGACTTTTGCTATATAAAAGGATAAGCGGGACCAAACCCTTTTCATATCAAACGATTTATTCCAGTCTTTTTATTTAATTAATCGGTTGACCACATTTTTATGAACGTGGTTTTATCTTTTCTTTAATAACAGAAATTAGTATACGAAGTCTTTTTGCGACCAATAGCAATATTTCATATAAAACATTTTGTATTGGTATGTTCACGATCTTGCGTAACGAGCTCAGTAACTGAGTAACAAACTAACATAACAGTGCAAATCTGGAAGAACAAAACACATTTCAGGTATCCGCATTTTATTATTAACACATTTGAGTGTTACTATGTTATTCGATTTTTGAGCCGAGAACGTGAATGCTATCCCTTATGTTACTATTTTGTTGTCAGTAGTCATAAAACCAATGATCACTAACCATGTAGTGAACATATGAAAATCTGCTATTATATTAACCAATCTTGATACTGATTTGTACATATCTGTTTATTAATAATAAATCATTTACCTGGGTAAATGCAAATTCTAATTATATAACAAGACTTACATACCTATTCCAAATTTGACAAAATTCATAGCAGTTAGATGGTTTAATAGACGTGGTAATAACTTTAGCTCTGAGGTATCAATACTGACAGATTACTACGTATCAAAGAGACATGTATTAACACAGCGCTTTCAATGACTTTCAGGGTTGTGACTCTGCGGATGAAGAAAAACTGTATTCCACGACAAGTGTTAGTAAATATAATTGACTAGAAGAAAATTCAATATCGGATCTAACAGTGCTATCATCCTTTAAAATTAAGAACTAAGCCATGTTTTTAGATTTATCAGTTTGGTGCCCTTACACCTGAATGCAGAGTATCGCATTCTCAAAAAACGACATTCGTACACTATACTGCAGTAGATTGAATTCTATCTTTTGAATGATTCTCAAAATCTGTCGTGTGGACGGTGTTCTATCCGTGGTCATCTGTCATTAACTTTACTTAAATAAGCTTTTATGTCGTAAGCTGCCATTTCAACCTCACCTGACTTATGACGATTACTCGATTGATGTTTGCTTTTCGTAACTTTACTGCGTTTGCAGAACTCAAGCCAGTAACAAAATTAAGTAGTAAGTTTTTAAGTTTTAACTGGTCTTTTATTTGATCTAATCCTACCTATTCTGAACAGATTTAGCTAATTGTAATAATATACTATATGGCTTTAATCGATTAAAATTTGACAGTAGTTCACAAGTTTAGTTTTTTAATTACTAAATAATAATAACATGGTAATACTATTACTACTGCTACTACTAATGTCATTACTATTTCTATTACTAATGTTATTACTATTGCTATTACTACTACTATTACTTTTTCTATTAGCAATCTTTGATATAATAATTTCTCTAAATATGCTTATTTAAAACTTTTCACCTATTAGATATTATTTGTAGTATAATTAAATATTTTTTAGAACTATATTTATAACACTTTATTATGCCTTATTATAAAATAAATACTTAATTGATCTAACTAGTAAATTAATTGTCATTTTTAATTGACAATATTAAAGAAATAAATAACAGATAATTCCACTTTGTTTCTTATTTTGTGCTTTTATTTAATTATCTTTATTATTATTTTTAAATGATTGATTGCACTATTAACTTTTTAAAAAAATCAGTCATTGGAATGCATTACATTATAATTAAGTTATTAGTAGTTTTTAACTTATTATATCTAAAGACATAATGTCATTGGATATAATAATCAATACATTTATATCAAAAGATTAAATTAAAAAACTGCAACTTCTTTTGAAACACTTGAAACACTTTAGAGATTTAATTTAATCTTTAATTAAATTTATTTAGTTTATTAGATCATTTATCTGATAAAGTACATGCGATGCTTAACATTATTATTTTTTTTGTTTAACATAATAATCAAAAAAAGTTGACTTTATGACTGTAAACACTTTCATATTATAATATTTAGCTTAACATAATGCGTGTATTTAAATGTTATTAACTTCATGAGTCTAAATACTTTCTACAGTAACTGAACTGTCATCACAACGATACTGGTTGATTTTCATCCTCCTTTATTCGCTTGAGATTGTAATATGACCTGCAGAACTATATTTATAATATTAAAAAATAAAAGTACAAATAAAAATATAATAAAACATATATTAAAATATTCTTTTTAATGTTTTTAACCAAGCAAATTTTGTATTTATTAAGAAGCTTTTAAATGCTAAGCAAACATAGTTTCTTCTTAGAATCGCTGCTCTCCCAGATATATTCGTATGAATTTCTTTGACGTATAAAGAAAATAACATGGCTTTGTTAATTTATTCTTTAAGAAAAAAGGAATTAAATTAAATGAAATAAAATCTTTGGAATTCAGAATAACCAGTTCAATGTACGGTCGAATCTGAAAAATTTCAAATAAAACCAAAAAAAATATATGCGAGTATCTGAGAACTGTGGCATGCATATATAAACCCAAATACCACAAAAAAAAACGATATCGTGAAAAAAGGTGGTTTATGAGCCGTATCGGCTACAGAACTTCTGTTAGCACATTCGCTGTTGCTGTTATTGGTTCTGTTAGTTTTTGTTTTGTTTTTCGCTTTTTGATGTTGATTAACACGTTAAACTCGTATGGCAAGAGCGCGATTTTATTTATATTTGCGTTTGCGTTTGTATTTGTATTTGTACGCTTTAATGCATAAATTTAGTTAATTTCCAAACTGTTAGTTTAACAATATTTTTTAATTTAATAATATTTTTTTTTCCATTAAGTTACAAAACAAAACAAGTTCAAGGTTAGCACCGGCTGTGACTGTAGCTAATGTCAATTGTTTTTCCATTTTCATTATTTTTTAAATATTTAATATATTTGGTTATATGGTTAACCTTTAAGTTAATTCTAAAAATAGATAGATTGTTTATTTGTTTTAAATTAAAATACTACTCATAAATTTTTTCGTCATCATTTATTTAAACAAATATTAATTTTAAATTGAAAATTTTAATTAAATTGGTTGCAGCGTAAAAATCAATAGTAGCGCTTTTTAATTAAATTGAAGACTAAATCAATTTATCTTTATGTATTCTCTGAAGCAATGAATTTTAACACTTTTTTGTTATATTTTTTTTTATTTCAACTTTTCCGCATTATTTTTGTATATTCATTAAAAAACAATAAAGCCAAGCCGTTAGCACACAATAAATTAATTTCATTCATTATTCAGTATTGGCATCTTTAATTCAATTTGACATCAACAGCGATGCGCGCGCCTTTTATGATTTGATTCGCTTCAAATTGCTTTTGATGAGCTGAAACAAACTGTAAATACAAAAATAGACCTAAAGAAATTTCTTTTTAAAATGAATATTTTAATAATTTAAAATGTTTTTAATTTAAATTTTAAAATTCTTTAATGAAATTTGAATTCAATAAATTAGATATGGAAAAAAACCCTCAACATCGATATTAGAATACAGGGTTGTACAATTGGACTGTAACCAACTTCAAAATGTGTATAGAATTTGAACTGGAGGCAACATTGCATAATTATTTTGCTAATAAGAGCTAATTTTGTAATTGTTAGATGGTTTAGAAGCATTTGAAGTTCGCTAAAAATCAAACAAAATAGTTTGGTAGGATAACACTACTTTTTGAGTGAAAAATACAAGTAGTAGTAGTTAAGGCCTTTAAACACCTCTACTATTATATATGTGAATAAACTTCGCATGCCAAGATCCATAAAAGTGAAACCGATACTGTTAGTATTAAAAAATTATATAGTGATGGTTAGAAACGAATTACATCTCCAACAGAAGTGGTTCAATAAATGAAGACACGATTTAAATTATACATGCGTAGAAGTGGAGAACAAATGGTTATAGTGATAGCTCGAAAGTGGATGGAAAGTGGTAGTTTCGGTAAATGAAGGCATCATTTGATAGTAGCTAGAAAGTGAGTTCATTTATAGCAGAAATATTTCGGTAAATTAAGACATCATTTAAACGAAATCTGTCTCTCAGTCAAAGACAAATATCTGCTCACCTGAACATAAAAAAGATAACAATACAGTGACTATTCAAAAGCGAGCTCAAATTGCAGTTCAACAAGATACAAAATAGGCAAGACTTTATCGATCCCAAAAAACAAACTATTATCATCAATAAAGATGATAATCATCTTCGATCATCTTTATTGAGAGTGGGTGAAAAATATCAAAGCTCGCTGTAGGAGATTTCAAATCACTTAAAACATTTTAGAAATTAGTTGAGAACAAATTTCAGCAGTGTTTCGCTAATTGGAGTCAACCCAACAAACAGATCATACGGATATTTATCCATTAAAATAGCCAAGAAAACTTGATAGCAATCCTTTATAATAGTCGAGCTGCCCGTGACGATCGTAATCCTTTAGTATTTTTCAGTTCTAGTCTTAAGATTGTAAAAGTCTACTTCGAATGCACTCTGCAAAGTGCTAAGAAGCTATGAATAACCAAATATTTCGTTAAGAGAAAAGAAACTATTCAATAAGATTCTGTTCCGTCGCACAGAGCAAGCTTTAAGCCACAATAACAGAAAGACAACTTCAACGCATCATTATGACCATTAAGTACTTTCCATTATGGGAGCTGAACACTGGTTCAGTAAACCCGCACACGTATTACTTAATATCTATTAAGTACAATTTAGCAATAGTAATAAATTAACTAATAGTTAATATTATACTACTCATATCCAATAAAAGATGTTTTAAAAGAAAAAACACATTTCACGATCACGATACTAACCCGTCCGACTTCTCAATACATGATGTGAACATTCTGAAAGCCAAAGTCAGCACTATATCGAATATATATTGTGATAAAAATGTTTATTTTATCAATATCAAATATTAAAGTCAACAAGAAAGCAGTTCTTCTATGAAAATTCCACGAGAACACATTAGTATACCGTGTGACTCAATGGTCAGTCAACGTAAAACCATAAAGCGCTAAAGCTAGCCATTTTGAAAGTTTAAATTAACTTTGAAAAATTGAACGATTCACTTAAAATTTCATAAAATACGATTTAATAAACATTGTATGCAGAAAAGTTGCAGTTTACCTAGTATATATTTTTCATCTTTAAAGAAAAGAAGGAGGAAGAAACCATAATACGTTTTCTCTCTAAATGCCCGGCTTTGGCGTCCAGAAGATATACCATAGGTTCTTAGAAAAAAACTTCTTTGATAGTTTATCAGACTGTTTATCGGTGAAGACGAAAGACCTATAAAATTATCGAAATTCGTCGGGATGGATTCAATCTTTACTCTTCTATATTAGGGTTCTTGCGAGGAATATGGTAGCAAAACGGCGAAAAATCGCTAATTGAGGTACATGAAAGCGTGCCACTGCAACCAACCAACCAAAGAAACGCACGTAAAAGTCTGACCAAAACTATAAATAGAGTGAACTTTTTTTTTTGTTTTTTTGATCATTTGAATGAGTCGACAGTTCATAATTACTCTTTTAAAATCTAATATGCTTTTATGTTGACAAATCCTGGAATTTATTCGGTATTCATTGAAAATCCTTTTTGTGCATCTACACGTTGATCTTTTAATTGCCTTGCACAACATAAAATTTTTTATCAGATTGAAATGAAAAATCTGTTCTCTTCATCAAAGGAATTTATTTCTCAGAATTTAATTATTTATAACACCTCCTCTTAATCCAGAAAAAAAACCACACACACTGACACACTGTTTGGACAAGAACCTTGAAACAAACTCACGGAAGTAAATTTAACAGGCGCTGCTATAGAACACACAGCAGTGGTAGGAGGCAATATTAAAAAAAATGTTTACTCCTCGCCTCTGTTACCACTTTTATGTTCGAAAAATATTGACACTGCCATTTTCTGCAATGCAACATTTTCATGTACAGTCGTGATGCAATATTCATGTAAATCCAATATGCTCCGTTCCTCCCTTCCACCCGCTCTATAAGCTCTAAAGGCAAACAGTCCATTCGATGTACTCACTCACTTATGTACATAAGTAGTTTATTTATTTCCATGAACTGTATTTACTGATTTTATTTATTTATTTATGAGTTCATTTTTCATTTTCAATTTGTTTTACTTAAAAATGATGTTATGTTATTTGTGCCAATTGAAATGTTTTTGACACTTGCCGCTGGCAAGGTGTGCAACAATTACTGTACGTGCCTGTGTTTGCATACATAAATTAACACTATTTGCATTGCGACTATGCGTTAAATTAATTTTGCTTTTATTTTATTTTTATTTTGGTTTTTGTTTTTATTTTTGGTTTTAGTTTTGGTTTTGCTCTTTACAATTGTTATTGTATTTTATTGAATTTAATTATTTTTTTATAACTCAACTATCCGAAACAAATGGAAAATGACGCCATTTGTTTGCAATGATTCAATTTCTGTTCGTTTTGAGAAAAATTTATTACATTTCAAAAAGTTTTACATTAATTAAATTTAAATTAAAACAAATAAAAAACGCTTTAAATGGCGGAAAATTTAAATACATAAATAATTAAAAACGTGTTTTTAAAGATATGTGTTGATAAGCAAACTAATTTAACTAGAAATTTTAACTATTGGAACTAACATTAAAAATGTTACCGAAAAACAATCTGATAATAGAATTTTTTTTTTGTATTCTAATAGACGCTTTATATTAAATGATAATATTAATCACATGTGTACAATAACACAACATTAACAGTAACATAAAAAAAATGGTATAATCGTATAATATTTGTCACAGTTAAAAAAAAGTATCATATTTAAAAAAAAAAATACCCGCGATGAAGTAAGCATCATGTTAACTCATAATTTATGTATACTAGTTTATATATGAATCTGATGAACATAATGTATATTATATATAAAATAAAACTAAAATGTAAGTGAATGAAACTACAATGAAAATTCACTACTAAAAATTACTTAAAAAAATTTATGTAATACTATGTTCAGACAGTCAATTTTCTTAATTTCGTAAAAATGAAATTAAGTTAATTTCAAAAGTGTTCATACTGTACCAAATTAAGGAAATCATATGTTTTTTGTTTACAAATCGAATGTTAAAAATTACATGCTCCAAACACAATTTTTATCTGGGAAATTTTGAAAATTGATTATTATAACTATAAAGGATGGCATTCAGTGGTTTTATTAGCTTTAGTGGATTTCAGGTATGCGAGTTTTTATTTTTCATTTTATTTTAAACTAATAAATACAGTTTTTTCTCTATATGCAAATTTAAAATATTTTTAAAATATTTTTCCGCATTTATTAAAGTCAACTGTCATTGATATTTATTTAAAAAAAGTGTCACTTTTTCGTTATCTTAACTTTATCTTTTGCTTAAAATTTATCTTACGTATAGTCGCATTTGAAATGTCCCTTAATTTCAGCCTTCGCTTCAATGAAATTAAAGTAATTTTCCTTAATTTTGTTCTAACCTTAAAACTAAATTTTGTAATGAAAAAAACTACTTAATTGCGCGGAAACGAAGACGAAATTAGGATTTTTGAGAAATTAAGGTGTATCTGAACCTAATATAAGTATTAAGTAATAATTTTGCTGATTTGATTGCCTTACTTTTGTTATCTTATGTTATTCATGTATTCATGTTATAATTATATCAAAATAGAGAATATGACATCCTTCCAGCAAGACTCCAAATCTACAGAAATAAATAAATACTGCAAAACACTAACAAAGAAGATAAATTCCTTGTGTAGTCCACACCACGGCACATGCCTGAGCTTTCCACAGAAACCACAGCAAATCTATATTGTGGCACAAAAAGTTTTTTAACAATGATTTTTATAATGTAACTGGTACTAGTGGATTAAATCATAATGCTTACTGCTTACATTGGCCATCTTTGGAATATAGTCAGGAGCCGATGATTGTGGTTAATGTATTGATAGCTCGATTAGATGAAATAATAATGTCTTGCAATTATTTCTGTTTATCCCAGTCTATTATTACTGTTAGGGGATGTGACACTGCGACCGTCGGATCTATTGTGCCCTCTTCCAAGTTTAGAGTAAATCTCTGAACCCTGTTTCGCCAATAAAAAGTAGTATAGAACTTCTTTACAGAGTTTTATTATCTCTTCCGTAAGAATATACATTCTCAGGTGCCTATTCCATATGTGCATTAGCGCAGGGCATTCTAACAGCATATGTGTGGCCAACACCTCATTCTCTTAACAGAATCTACAGTGTAGTATGAAGTGTAGAGATTTTTTGCTTTTTGAGTATCTTTTGAGCTTAGTGGTCCAGTAACCAAAAAAATACTGTGATATAAAATCTTAAATGAAAATTTCAATTCACATTAATCAATGAAATAATGACAAGAATGCTTACTAAAAAGAATCACCTACATTAGAAGATCTCAAACAATAACAGAATTTGCCACTGAAAAATAGTAAACAAAATATCCGTTTATTTGCACTAACAAAACAATAGCACATCTTACATTTCTCAGGTTTTACAGAGGCGACGAAAGTGAAATCTGACCAGGCAGGTTTTCAGATCCATAAAGTGCTGAGTGTGACAGAAGTAGAAATTTGAATCATTACTTTTGCTAAAACTTTATGGATGAGTAAGATATTAACATTTCTATTACCAATACCTTATTTTCTATGAAATTTACATTTCATAGCAAACTCCATAAGTGAGGCAAAAATTGATATTTCTGTCATCAATATATTCTTTTCCCTCCTACCTCAAGAAGTGCTTTAACGATTCAATGTAAACGACT
>NC_051846.1:7853691-7858088 GCF_002237135.1 Teleopsis dalmanni
GCTAGATAATTCTAAATTCCATAAATATAATTTATATCAATTACAAACTCATTCACTTTATTCTTACAAGTACCTGCATTACTTCTTATTCTGACAAACTCATTCACTTTATTCTTACAAGTAGTCAATGCTCAACTTAGCTCCCATACTATATATATAGTAAATGTACAATAGTACAGTAATGAACACAGTGTCAGGATAGTTAATGTCCAAGTCCATATAACTACTATATATATGTATAGTAAAATCTAAATATAATTGAGAAATCAAGTGTGAGCTAATAGCATCAGAAACACAAAAAAAATAAACAAAATATGAAGAAAAGAACAAAGTCATATGACGAATAAGTGGGCCATTACGCTTCAAAATTTCTATAGAAAATTTCTACATAAACCTTTTTACTGTTATACTGATTTTTTTCTACAAAAAGATAAAAGATAAAAATGTTCCTTTAAAATAATTCTTATATTAAATGGATCTATTACTTGTTACTGACATATTTATTCTTCAATATTCAAATCAATGAATATCTTCAATCTAAATTTCTCAATAAATTGTTAATACATATTACTAATATTTTATTTCACTAATAATCAAGTCAGTGAATATCACTGATTTATATTCAACAGCAAATTACTAATTTCATGATTTCGCTTAAGGATTATGAAAATTTCTAGAATTTTTGGTAAAGGATGCTATAATTTCTAATACATATTAGTGACACTATATTTCTTATAACTTAAGTCAGTGAATATCTGCAATCGAAATCTCATAACAGATTTATTCATTTTGTAAATTTATTTATTTTTTTCATAGAATTAAATTTAAAAGAATTAGATAAGGATTAGATAAGATTTATTAACTTCCTTATAAATGATATTCTTCTTGCTAATATATTTTAATGACACTATTTCTTCAACACCCTTAAATCAGTACATAAAATACTTATTAAAGATACTTTATTTCTTCAATAACTTTAAATCGGTGAATATTTTTAATATAAATAGTTGAACAGGTTTAACCGTTTAATTAATATAATTCTAAATTATTTAAATAATGAAAATTTTGACGAGTTTTCACTTTATAGTGAATCTATCAATTTGCTATTATTGTAAATGGGCTCGTAACTAGGAGAAAAAGGGAGCTTGAGGAGTTATAAACTCTCCCGCAATAAATTCAAAGACTGTATTCATATACATGTATGTATTTTCATTTTTAATGCGACATGAGCATTTAAAATGAAAAAACGGACTGAGGACAGTGGAAAGGTTTTAAAATACTGAAGAACCTTTCCGAAATAAATCTATAGACCAAATTTATACACGCCTGACATTTCCTAGACCACTGCTGATGAGTACTTGGCAATACTCGAAACAGCGTTGAATTTTTAGCCAAATTTTTATAAATTTAATAAATTTTTGTCCTTGTCTTCTCTTTGTTATTCGAATCCATCTTACTTTTAAATAAATCTATACTCATTTCTAAAACATCATAATCGTTTAATAAGATACAATTTTTGTTTGAAGTTATTAAAATTAACTGCTAATAAACACACCCTCTTGAATTGTCGCAACTGGTCTGCTTGTAACCCATATTATTAACTCGTCCTTGGAAAGTCTGTTTAGTGGAATAACTTTATTTTCTGACAAAATCAATATAATCCTTCCTTCTAATGGTAACATACTACCACACTATATAAATGCATGCTAGACTTTTGCACTAGAAAAGTGTACCAAAGTTCTTCTCATGACTACATTGCATCCACATCCTACGTGCCCCAAATACCTGAAGGTCGGTTGACTATAATTTATGTTCTCACTTAAAATCTGTGTAATTTCTTATTACAACCACATAAATATAATTTTAACTATTTTTGTGTTAAAAAATGAGTAATTTAAAGAAACTTTTTTTTTAAATTAAAAAATTAATATGCAACTTGCGTAGCTATTTTTGCGCTCAATGACGTGCCAGTTGCGCTCGTATATTTCAAACGAATAAAACAAAAACAACACAAAAAATATATAACAAATCGGGTCTTAAATATATGGGCAACATACCGACGTTGGTAGAAATTTCAATTTCAGTTTCAGTTTCACCCAATAATGTTGCAATGCACCAAGCAACAAACAAACAAAGTCACTAAAGCCACTAAAGGCGATAAAGTCGCCAAAATCGTCGTCCAAATCGCATTGCACTGAACCAGTCGAAAGCGTTTGGCAACAAAGCCAGGCACAAGCACAGGCAGAAGCACAGCCACTGGCAGAGGCATTGGCAGGGGCATGGGCATGAGCTGCTTGGTTGGCGTGAAAGGCAAACAGTCTACGATTGAAGTCAAAACGGAAGCGGAAGAAAGTTATGTAAGGGTTGGGGTAATGTTAAGCCATCAAAATTTTATCGATTTTTATATTGCAACATCAGTTCAGTTGCTATGTAAATAATTTCGATTGTTTGCACTATTTTTGATTCTAAAGCGAAAAGTGGCTTCTTTGTGCCACTCATTAGCAGGAATATTTTTTCTATTATTAAATAAATGAATAAATAAAAAACATTTTTATAGCACTTTTCGGAGATTTCGGAAAAACTCTTTTTTTATCTAATTTACATCATTTTAGATATTTCATTTAAATATTTACTTTTATAATTTGTGTGTTTTGTTTTGTTTATTAACAAATGTTAAATCTATTATAAATATAGTTTTATTTATTTATTTAGTTTTATTTTTATTTTTATTCGCATATTCGTTTGTGTTTAAGTAAACATTTTATTTTACTTTTGTTTTGCTTGGCAAATGCCATAATGCAGTATTTTTTGGTTTTTTTGGTTTTTTGTTTGAGAAAAGAAAATATTTATACAAAAATCTGATTTTTTGACAATTTCAAAAAAAAATGATCAACTATTTTATTTGAATTCATTATAATAATTCTTTAATCATTTAACCCACTGACCATTGATAACAATCAAGTGTCAAATTTCACAATTACATTTTAATTTATTGTATTTTTATGTACTAAATTTTATTGTTCATTGTTATTTTATTTATTTTTTTTATATAAATTTTTTCTTCCACTTTTTATTATTTTTGTTTTTTGAATTTTTTATTTTATTGTTGCACAAATGCCCGCATTCAAATCTTGCCTTTCTATCACATGAGCGGCCGCGCGCACAATAAAATTGAAATCTTAATCAATAGAAATTTCTACTTTCGTGAAAATTGAATGCTCATTCTTGCTCCAATTTTCTTCTCCTACTCTCCCAGTTGCCTTGTTTGTCGCTCGCACGCATTTTCTCTCCTTAAAGTTCGCAAAAGCTCATTGTTGTTGTGTTTGTTGTTTGTTGTTTGTATGTAAACAAACAACAAAAACGGGCAGCATTGCCCGATTACTTAAGCAACAAAAGCTTAACACAGCTGAACAAAAACAAAAACAATGGCGAAGACAAAAACAAAAACAATGGCGAAAAATAAAAACAATGGCGAAAAGCAAAAACAAAAACAAAAGTATTTATGAATGAAAGCATTCCGTGCATAACTGAAAGCCAAAAGGTCAACATTGTGTGCGGATTAATTACGTCAGGGACAATCTGATATTATTTTTTTTTTTTAGGTTAAGTAAATTCTTAAGAAGTGCACCTCTTGGGAAAAAGCCTAGTTGTTAGGCAGTTGTTCTGAGAATTATTATAAATTCGAAAGTAAACTGAACGGAACATACATATTAATGAAGTTTTTAGATAATAATGTTTTGTTTTTTTTATTTATTCCATCAATCTTTTTGTAAATATACATAATACACTGTTAAATAGACAATAAAAAATATTATTTTTATAAATACATCAAAATGTTTCGTGAACTGTTGGAAGCTGTCAAACAAATCCACAGGTTGTGATTTATATAGATTGAGTGGTTGGTTTGTTGGTGGGTTATCTTAGCTGATCGACATATATTCTTTAGCCACACAGAACAATATTTATAATTTTAACCGTTACAATACCAAACCCCTATAGATAAACTAGATCCATCCACTGTAGTTTATGTACAATAGATTAATTTATTTTCACTGACTCCTATATATGTTATATTGATGATAATGGTATTAAGAGTTCACCAACATTAGACTATCGGTCACATCTACATGGATCATATATACTTTGTTTGCAGATCTTTAGTCCATAGAAACTATTTTCAACATCAATTCATGAAAGTGAACTCATCAAACTAATACTAATACTAAAGCACAAATGGGACAGAATGGGATACACTCTTGAAAGAGTGAATAATTATATTGCTCGACAATCATTGCGGTGAATCACATTTATGGTATCAGTCATGACATGAAAGAAAAGAAAGAAAATAATAGAATTAGAGTTCAGAAATAAAGAGGATTCGTGGAAACACTTAGTTA
>NC_051846.1:7858188-7868039 GCF_002237135.1 Teleopsis dalmanni
TCAAATTAAATTAAAATAAATTATATTAAAAGTATTTAAATTAAAATTTATTAAATTAATATCAATTATATTAAAATTAATTAAATTAAAATTAATTAAATTCAGTTTACTTGAATTAAAATTAATAAAATCAAAATTAATTAAATTAAATTAAATTAAAATGAAATAAATTAAATTAAATTAAATTAAAATAAATAAAATTTTAATTAACTTAATTTAAATCGATAAAATTAAGACGAATTAAATTAAGATTAATTAAATTTAAATTAATTAAACTAGAATTAATTAAATTTTAAGAAATTTAAATTAAAATTGACTTAATTAAAATTATTTAAATTAAAATGATTACATTAAAATCATACTAAATTAAATTTAGTTAAATTAAAATCAAGTTAAATTAAAAATAATAAAATTAAAATTTATAAAATTAAAATCAATCATATTAAAATTAATTAAATTAAAATTAACTCAATTAAAATTAATTTAATTAAATCAAATTAAACTCAAATTAAATTAAAATTAATTAAATTAAAATTAATTAAATAAAAATCAGGTTAAATTAATAATAATGAAATTAAAATTAAATTAAATTAAAATCAATTATATTAAAATTAATTATATTTAAAATTAAATTCAAATTAAATTAAATTAAATTAAATTAAATTAAATTAAATTAAATTAAATTAAATTAAATTAAGTTAAATTGAATCGAATTTAATTATATCGAATTAAGTTAAATTTAGTTAAATTAAATTATATAAAATCAAATGAAATTATATTAAATTAAATTAATTATATTATATTAAATGAAATTACATCAAATTAAATTAATTTAATTTAATTATATAAAATTAAATAAAACTAAAATAAAAAAAAATTAAATAAGATTTTGATAAATTATATACCGGAATAAAACGTAAAATTATTCTATTGCATTATTAATTATCACTGCCAATTCATTGACAATTTATTTATACTTTCGATGTCTTATTAATATATTCTATTCCTATAGTAAATAACACTTAGAGTATTAATTTATAATCATTATCATTAAGTAAAAAATAATACTGTCAACATTTCACAAAATAATCACGAATTTCTTCTGGCAAATCGCCAAACTTAATCATCGCTCGTCACTTTCACTAGACCACACCGAGTACCAGAAGAAAATTCCTTCTTTTATTATTGTTTTTGTTAATGAAATTTTCCATTTTTTTTTTTTGCTATTTTTTGAAAAATAAAATATGAAATATCTTATGACACATTAGTAATATTGGGACAATAAATATTTTATATAATATAATAATTTTCATAAATAAATGCTAAATATTACTCAAGCAACAATAATAAGTCAGAAGTATTTGTGAAATACTTTAAGCAGAATCCGGTTATTAAAAATAATTATATATATATTTTTTTATATATTAATTTATTTAAACAACAAATTTCTACTACTCGTCGGTTTGAAGGATACTCGCTCGTAAGTGAAAGTGAAAGTGCTGTGCGCAAAACATTAATTGTACATTTTTGTCATATTTTTAAAATGACTCGTCATTTCATATATGAAAAAATGAATTTTTACAACGCAATTTATTTATTTACATTAATAAAATATTTATTTCGAAATATTTGTTGACATTTCAGCTTTTCAACAAATATCTTGAGACATATTTCTCATCGAGCGAGGAACATTAAAAATTGATTCGGTAGCCAAAACTATATTTTTCACACCTTTAATTTTGTACAAATTAATTTAAAATTATTTTTGAAGAACAAAAAATATTATGTTTAATGCATTAAATTTTGTTATCAACTAAAAATTTAGTTATTTTTTGTCATTTTTCATATTTCTCTGACAAGGTCAATGGAGTCGCTTTGATTTCGTCTGTAATTCGCAAACAAATAAATTAAGATTCTGACATGAAAACAATACATTTTTTAAATATTTTTAAGGAGTTTATTTATATTTTAGTTTTAATTATGCTCTTTAGTTTCTCATATATATCTCATGTATATATATCTTAAGCCAATATTTCCTGGCAACTGTCGGCGCACCGCTTTTCGCAAGTCCTTCACATTTTGATTTAATTGTCACAGTCAAGGCTGCCTTTGTGAAAATTTGCATGTGAAAACTGAAGTGTGTACTTATAGTTTGTGAAAATATTTATTTATAAAAATAACGATATTTTAAAAAAAAATTAAAATCATAAAACTAATTTTTCATTTTTATTTAATTTTTTTTTTTTAATTTTTTTTTAGTATGATTGTGGCACCATGCCACTTTAGCAGCAATTCAAAAAGTTACTCATAGGGTTTGCTTAATTATATTATTGAAATTAATTGTGATTTACGTATATTATATATAGTCATAAATGGTTTGCCTATATTATATATAATTATAACATATAATATAAATGTAACGCACAATAAAAATCGTGGTCGGAGTATTTAGCTCTTTGGGAGCCAGTATCATTTTAGGTAGATAGATTTTATACGAGTTGAGAACTTGTCACTACATCACTGCTTCTTTTGAGGTTTATTGTGACGCACCCACTTTAGTTCCATATGTGCGAGTAACAGTTAAAAATGCCAATTTGTTGTTTGGAGAGATTTTGCCTAATTCCGTGGATAGGCACTTGATAAGTACTGAAATCTGAGTCTGGCGAGACTATCACAGTGACACAGAATGTGTACTGCTGTTTCCTCTTCTTCGTAACAAAGTCTGCAGCTATCATATCTTGTAATAGCTAGGCTCGATAGATGCTATCAGGTTATTTCATATAAATGTGTAAATGAGTTGCCTTACAGTCCAGAATATCTTATTAGGTATTTTACTTCTAAGTGATTCAATACATTAGAATACTAGAATTATTATTATTAATAAATAATAAGCCACGAATGTACCGCAACCTAAAAGGTCTATTGTGAGCCTAAATGCCCAACTAAAACAATTCTAGTCTATTTACAAATCTCGTAATTGCTGTGGACTTAATTTCAGCTCATTTATTTGGAGTCAAGACACCGCTTCCAAGGTAGTCAAGCCTACGTCTTGCCGCCCATGGACAGTTGCATAGACCATGTTCTGCTGTTTCCTTCTTCTCATAACAATTTACTAAGATAAGACTAAGTTACATATATTCGTAATTTGAATGTTGTTAATATAACTTGAATCATTTGTTTTTTTTCGAGAAATTGTAAGATGTACGATATCAATTTTATACAATTCTTAAGTGTTCTTTGAGAAAAATTTTAAAAAAATTCTGACCCAACTGCTTAAAACTAGGTTTCCGCATAACAAGTTAGAGCTTAAGCATTCTCTTGATAATTTGTTGATGCCGGTCCTTATGCACGTCTGACTGTTAAGTTCATCAAACGAAAGCACATTAAGTTAAATAGTTTTTCAGTTCTAAAAGAGTAAAAAGGTTGTCAGATTTGTTTGACCTCATTGCAAATGATCTCATGTGCTAGCAATAAGTAATTTTGAGAGATCACTAAAGAGGGATAGAGGAGACAAGCAAGACAACTGAAATCAGTGAGGCTCAATGAAGTAATTAGATATGTCATTTTATGGATGTGTCTTTATATTATAAGATTTAAGTGCAACAATTAATCTCTATAGAATAATTAATTAATTTTATTATAATTACAAAATTATATATGATCACATTAGTTTTTAATAAACTAATTAAATTTTATTTAAAAATAAAATTTTTATTAGTTTTCTTTTATAATAAATTTTTTAATGTGAATAAAATTAATTTTCCACACTTTGAGATTTTTTCACCTACAATAAATAATTTTCTGCGTGCAACAGATTTTTGTGCACCGCTGGCCCCGCTAGTCCCGCTCACCTAAGACCTAACAGCAACAACCGTTTGAAATAAGCTATGAAAAATTCAGAAATGAAAGTTCTGCTCTATTAGTTCGGACAGAAATAACGAAAACATGAGTGAGGAATGCACCTCGATGCATAAAATTTTAAAATGTATCTTTAGAATGCGGCTAAGATAATACATTACATAAGAAAATAAATAAAAACTGAATTCTGCGGAAAAGAAAACACTGAGAAATAAATTTGAAGAAGTTTTTAGATACGCCGCATTTCTGTTTAATAATTTTTATATCACATATGAAAATTTTTAATTTTTCATTAAAAATTTTTAATGAATGAAATAATTGAAGACATTTTCTAATTTTATTTTTGAAACATTGAAAATATTAATATGGAACACTCTGCTATGATAGGCAAGTGCAGATTTAGTTTTTGGCTAGTTTTTTATTTAGAAAGACATGAAAGAAAGAATAACACTCAGACTCATAGTGGAAATTGCCAGAATCACCACTGATCACTTAGTTCGATGGTGAAAATCACTATAAAGTCACCAGCATCTTTCATCTCCACTATACCTTTTATCTTCGTTAAGTCAAATTTCGACCACAGTGGAAGTTGGAGCACTATACCTTTCACCTTTAGTTAGTCAAGCTTACTTTCATAGTCTTAATTGGGGCACCATTACCTATCATTCTCGTTAATTCAAATTTAATACCACACTGGAAGTCATAGTTGCAAAATAATTAACTTTCATCTCTAGTTGTCCAAACATGGTTCCACACTTTCAGTTCGTGAACTGCCAACAATCGTGTCTAAATAGCCAATTTTCATTCCATGGTGGAAATCTCATTTGAGATACCATTAATTTCTAGTTAGCCTAGTTAAGTCTAATAGTGAAATCGGAACTAGGATTGGAACTAGAATAACCTTTATCGTTAGTTAGTCAAGTTTAGTTCTACAAGGAACGAATTATTTGGGAATTGTTTACCTTTTATTTCATTTGTAAGAAGCCAAATATGCTTTTGTAGGTATAGTCTTAAACCAAGCAGAACTACCTTTAATCTCTAGTCAGACAAATTTCGTGCCACAGGGAAGTTCTGAGACAAACCGTCTCTTATTTTTAGTTAAGCAAGTTAAGTTCAATAGCAAAATCTCAGTTAAGACCCCACTAACTTTCATCTTCAAAACAAGTTCTACAATGAAAGTTTAAGTTCGGATTTTAATATCTTTCGCTTATGAGCATTCAAGCTCAGCTCTATAAGGGAACTCTTAATTGGACCAGAACGACCATTCTACCTAGTTAGCCAAGTAAGTTAAATGGTGAAAAAATAAGTTGTGGCACCACTATCAATAATTTTTCAAGCTAATATAGCTTTTACAGAACTTAAGGTATATTTATCGGGGTAACACTATTCATATAAATAATATTAATATTTTTAACTAAGAAACTAAAATAAAACTTAATCACGAGCTTTTCTTTTAACAATATCGTTCATAATGTTTACCGAGTCCTCATATTCTACTGCTGAGATTATGAGTATATTATCTTATTTTATGTTAATCGCAACAAAAAATTTGAAACAACAACGATGTTGTGTTGTACGCTATAGGACTTTGTTTCTATGAAGTTCACTTAAGTGAAAGATTAGGTTGTTATTATTTTTTTTTAATGATCCTTTATTGGATATTAATAGTACAATCTCAACTATATGTTAATTTATTACTATTACTCTATTGTACTTAATAGATATTAAGTAATACGTGTGCGCATTTACGGAACCAGTATTCACCTCCCATATAGGTTATTATGGCATAATATATCATCAAGAATGTTATTCCACCTGGTAATGAAAACTTTTTTATTTTAACCTACATATAGAATATAGTATAAATAACATTAACCACCCACTTTCTTTAAAAATTAATTAAAGTTTTAAGAATTTATTTTCCTCTTTTCTTTTGCCTGATACAGTCTGCATTCCAAATTAAATTATTTCAATTTTTTTTAATTTTTTCTACTAGAAAACAATTAACATATATTACAATAATTTTAATTTTAACGTTGAAATGCCATTTTTTATGGCATGAGCTCACGCTATAATTAAGGTAATTTTTTAAATGCGTCCGTCGCGACGTCACCCTCGCCGAGTGTCATATCCAATATATGGAGAATACTTAATACATGGCACAGTACGAAGTTAAAATGACATAATCCGGCCTTGAAATGTACTAGTATAGATATTTCAGGCAAAAATAAATAAATAAAAATATTAAGTGTTTTTCTGTAACACGAATTCAAAGTTTATTCGATATTCAAAGGTAAGCAGACGAGCGGAGTACAAGAGTATATGTGGATTACATACTCTTGAGTATCTTAAGTATCTGAGAAAATTATATATTCCTTAAAAGAATTTCATTATAAACAAAAATTGCTTTCCATTTTATTATTGTTTAAAGATGTATTGAAGAGTATATTACATAAACATTTGTAATTTATAGCAAAATTCTACTTATATATGTATATACCCATATATGTATATACATAATAAACTTTATATTGCACTAAGGAAATATACTTTTTGCAAGCTATGGTCAAATAATCGATATCAATATTATTTTATATTAATAATTTTTTTATACGTATAAAAAATATTAAACATATATACATTTAAAGTATATTATAAGAGATATTCCTTCTTAATACAATTTTTTGCAGTACACCGACTATAATGTCAGAAGTATTATTGATTTTCTTATTATGAATGGCATGACTGCAGTACTTTGAGAAAATATTAGCAAGTCATAAAAGCAATAATATAAATATTATATATTGCGAAAATGATTTAGCAAACAATATAGAGTATATAAAGACCTAAACGTATTTACTACACTGCGTACATGAACATAAACTTACAAAAACCCAATGATTGACTTAATATAAGTAGGGTTAAAATTCTGATTTTATGAGAGATCGAATATACACTAGTCCACATAGATTCACAATTAATATTAGGGAATAATTTACTACTACTAAAAATATTTTTAAATTTGGATTACCTATAGCTTCTTTAACAAAAGATTATACTACATTTAATGGTTCCGAAAACAATCGTGAATATAATGTACTTGTGATTCAAATTTTTATTAAGTGCTTATAGGTATTTTAGTTTATTACCTAAACCTGGCCATTACATGGTATATACAATATCCTTAAAACATCCTCTTTGAGACATCTGTAATTTCTAATTTTCGATGAGTTTTTCGCCATATAACTAGCAATAGTTAGATTATAATTCCACAGATGTTTGTCCAGAAGTTTGAAAGCATCGAGAATTGAAATACTGTCTGCATATATATGATCGCTGGCATAACTCCACAATTACACAAAAATATAGGCCAATGATGACAAATCACTGCTGTCGTCACTAAAAGGTGATATCTCACGTTCAACAAAGTTCTCGTGCTATAAATTAATATAGCACCATCTACCATATATAGTACACACTATATATGTTAGACTATTACATTTTTAATTTCATAACACTAATTTATTTTATACAAGCAGAATTGACACTATGCCTTTAACTTTCTTCATTTTCGAAGAAACTTCAGAGAAATCAAAATATACTCCAAGCGAAAAATGGACATATGATGCCTTAAATGATAGATTTGACTGATAAATGGAACTCAAACACGATTACCAAAGTATGGTCTTAATCTCTGAATTTCTCCAATATATACTCTAATCTATGTCTCTAGGTTTAGAACAATGTTTATAAAATGAGATGTCATCTAATGAGAGTGTGCAATTTGTTAGTTGAAATGGACTTTGAATGGGCTATTTTAAATTGGATTTATTGACAGTGGAGTAGTTCAATCCAATCATGTTATGTGATTTTGCCGTTTAAGAAAATGCTTGCACAACAAAAGTAAGACCAAAAAGAAATTTCTATACTCGTTTGGAGGGGAAATGTATCTATAGAGGTAATGTTGGAATAAGAAAATTTTGAAAAACTTGTATGTAGTATACTAAAAAAGAGATTGGGAACATTGGTATATAGCTGAAAAACAGAGAGAGTTTTAATTCATCTAAAACTCTTCAGCATATATTTTCACACTTCTGTTTTTCAACCATTTTTCTAATAATTGGATGTCTGACGTATTGTCTTTTTTATTTCAGTTATAAATCATAGTATTTTTCATAAATTAAATAATTTTAGAAAATAAATAATAAAATATAGTAATGAAACTTCGTTATGTATAAAAGATATATGACTACTATATGCTATTAATGTAAAATTTTATTTAAATAAAATCTACTGAAAGCTCCTTTTATCTCTATTTAGTCTATTTTTATTAATAATCATAAAACCTGTTTTAAATTGAGGTCATTTGTAAGCTCTCAGACATATTGTTTATATATCAGCTCTATCTATCTATCAGCTTAACCATTCGATCAGACTAAATACTAATATAAGCAAATCAACAAAAATATAAACATTTACCTAGAAGTCTATCTAATAAGAACCCATATTAAAATATTTTGTAAATCACCTCAAATCCTTACGAAAGTCCAAAAAAAGGAGTTATTTTTTATTTATTTATAAATTAAGAAAACCTTTTTACAAATATTTAATCCAATAACTTTGACATATATGTTAAATGTTAAATGTTAATATATTTCAAAAAAAAAGTACTATAGTTTATAACAAAAAAAAAAATTTATACTAAGTTAATAAGTAATTATAGTGATAATTAATTATAATGATTTGTAATTAAAAAAAATATTAAAGTATTATAATTTGTAATTAAAATTATATAAATTTCTATATCAATTAATAAATTAAAAATTTTTGTGAATATAAAATTCATATAAAAAAAAGTTTAAAAAAAATTAAAATTTTTTTCGTGATGTAAAATAATAATTACTGAATAACTACTTAATAATATAATAAAATAAAAAAACTTATCATAATTTTTCATACTGCAAAATCGAATGATATGAAATCGAATATAATATATTATTATATATACTATATTATTAATTTTAATAAAATATTGTAATATATTGAATTAATGTATATTGTCTAATTTTTAATATTTCTTAATAAATTTATTTACCTTTCTGTACTATTCTTCAAGTCCTTAACATTTTCCTTATCGTCTGAAATTTGAGTTGCCTTGAGAATGTTCTGTATGTCTTCAACAATTTTCAATTTATTGGTTGAAGCCTCGGACAAGGCGTTTGGAAGTTGAGATTCTGGTACCAAGATCTGCATTTTGATGTCTTTTCACCTCTGTTAACTATTACTATATTAATTTTTATTTATTTTCTGTATAGTTTTATTTATATATTATAGATTGTTTTTTATTAGAGTTTTATTTTGTTTTATGTTAAATTTAATTTCACTCAATTATTTAGTAGTTCTTTTTTTTTTTTGAAATATTAATTATAAACACAAATATTTCATATATAAACACTGAAGAGTTTATTAGTTCTTTGGCGAAAAAAATGTTTAACAAAATAAAAATTCCACAAATTCCACTGCGAACAGTGCGGCGGCTTGTCTTGTGATAATTTGTGTGGCGTTCACAATATGCAAGAATTTTTTATTTAAAATTTTCTTTATAATTTTTTTGCAAAAATATTTCAATTGTTTTAAACGCAATTTTAGAAAAATTTTGATTAAATTTTCATAAACTCCCAACCACTTCTTTACTTAACTGTGTCTGACCACAGACTGAGTCATTACTCAACAAATCACCAAACGCAAAGTGTTTATTTCATACAAAAACTTTCGTATAATTTCGTTTCTTTTTGTTTACCAACGAAGGCAACGAAATTATTGTGTGGTGAATTACTTTCTTCTATTCAACGTGCGTGTGTGGTGAGTTTTTCAACGTGAAGGTGCAAACATTTTCTTTTATTTGCTTACATTTCACTGAGTCAGTTGTGGAATGTATAAAAGGTAAGTTGAATTTGATTGTTGTTGTTTTATTTTTATGATTTTGGCAAGTG
>NC_051846.1:7868240-7900437 GCF_002237135.1 Teleopsis dalmanni
AATTTCAATCATATCGTTCTATACGAGTCTTTGTTTTTCAATCCACTTACTTACTTCTCTCACTTGTGACCAATTCTCAAGAAACATTCCGCTGAATATATTGATTTTAACGACTATTGTGTTTTGTACTACTGTGTTCTACATTCACAAACTCATAGCAAGGGATAGGGATGTTATAGAGTACTGTATTCCCTTTCAATTCCATTATAATCTCGGGTTTTTCCTCTGGCTTCTCTACATAGATATACCTTCAATAGAAGATATATACATATGATAAATATTTGTCGACGAAGTAGTAGTTATGGCACCTAATAATATATATTGAGCATCTAAAAATAATCGACAATATCACTTTACAATATAAAGCATTGAAGGAATAGGTACAAGGGTTTATTCAGTCTAAAGCCACTCAAATTGCATATACTCTGAATCAACAAAATTTCTAAGCTTTAATCTTGATAAGAAGCAGAACTGCAAACATCATGTTAAACAATAATATGAATTGATGAACCAAAAAGATCAAATAAAGTTAATTGGACAATATTCTCAACTTTATTTATACTAACTATATCTGGAGAGTGGCTTATCAGTCCTTAATCAAAACAATATGGATATGTAGTATACAGTTTTGGGGCTGTGCGAAGCAATTAAATTGAAAAAATATATAGGAAAATCAAAACGATTTATTGGGATATTAACCAGTAAATACGTTTACATAAGTAATCAAGAGTAAAATACTAAAAAATTAGTCAAGAGGTCTATGACATAACATACTGTCGAGCATGAAAGATAACTACTTCTTCACACCTACATAACTCCCAAAAAATAGCATTAACTATAGAACACAGAAAAGAATGGAAAATAAACAGTGATCAGTGAGCGAAACACTACGAGCATGACTAAACTTTTATGTTATTTACTGACTGTCACTAAACAGAAGACATAATGCCCTTTGAATGAAAGCCAAATACAAGTAAATTATAGAGGAACCCCTAATTTTGGTCAGGATCTCTGGCCTAGCAGTCCTCTCCTCTCCTGTCCTAAAACAAAACCCTTGCAGGAAAGGGGTTAGAATATTGTCAAGGTAAGGCATGACTGTCGTAATAAGGGACTAAAATTCATTAGTAACCACCCAAAACTATTTAAACTATAAATAGTAATCAGTGAGTTTTATTTTCGACCCAACTGGAGATACAAATTTGTTGACATAGGGGTTAGGGCACACAGCTTCGAATGTTGACTGTTTGGTTATTATTCGACTGACTGTCCTGTCCTTTAATGGAAGTAGCGTGGTAAAAAATTACCAAATTACAAAATTACTTGGGTGAAATTACATGGTTATGACCCGTCAGATAACTTGCAAATATTATTCAGTATTCTTTTTATCATTTTGAGGAGAGCTGAGAACACTGGCACAATAAGCCCACACATGTCTCGGTTGGATCAATTGAAGACTCAGTACTAGAATCAAATTTGTACTTTCTCGCCACTTTAATAGTATATCCTCATTACCATCTTTTTTTTTTTCTTTGTAGTCCCAAATGAATCATAATATATAATTTTGTGGTATTAAAACCACACCACTAATATATTAACCTAGTTTAGATGTTACTAATCACATTCAATAAAGGACGTGTTTATAAAACAAAATTTAATTATTTACTGTTTGTAGTCTAATATTTTTTCATAAAAAAACCAAAATTTATTTTTCCTCAATTTAAAAACATAAAATTTTTAAAAAAAAATTTTAAACAAAAATTACATCAAAGACAATTGAATTTATGTGCTTCATACGCCATGTAATCCGCAACAATTCAGAAGCGTTTAGCATTTTGAACTCGATTCGATTGCCATTTGCTGTTGTAATTAATTTGTATTAAATTAAAATTACTTAATTCTTTTCGCATTTCAATGAATTTAATTTAATTCGATGCCAATTCAGTTTATTTATAAATCGACACAATTTTTTTGGCAATTTTGAAGGCCGCCAGCAACTTGAAATGTTATGCAAATCTCTTTAAATAAAAGTCGTTATAAATAAAATAGAAGAAAGAAAAAAAATAAATTAAATAAAAAATATACAATAAATCAGCCAAATAGTGACTCAAAGACTGAAACAGTTGTAGACATTCCCGACATAAAATTCCCTATGTGAACCATGAAGTATAAATACACAATTTCTGTATCTGAAAATTAAAAAAAAAAGGCTAAGAATAAAAAAAATAATAAATGTTTATATAATGTTAACTTTAAATTCATGGTCAACATATGTAAAAGATACTTATTTCACTTGACTTATAAACACTAGGGTAAGAAAGTTCAATTAAGGTTGGAAAACAGATGCAGCTTTTCTCACGAGATATTATAATAAGAGTATAAAGAGCATAATCTATTACTTATTTGCATATTATGGATATACTTAACTGAAAGATTTCAGATTTAAATTCACTTAAAAATAAAAGATATTTTTTTTTTTAATCATATGACTTAATTTAATTGCATTTGAGTTAATTTAATTTTGCTTTATTCATTTATTTAATTTTTTATGGCTAGTTAATTTTTTTCAAATTAATTTAATTTTACTTAATTCTAAATCAAATAATAAATTTTAGTTTAGTTTTTAAATTTTTGCGTGAAATCAATCTTAACCTCAAAATTGGAAAGTATTTAGCTCCCTAAAATTGTGGAGAGCGACTGTTGTCAAGCACTGATAAACCATTATACGTAAAATACAGAACCCGCGATCTAATAACAAACAGAGACAAAGCAATCTGCTGACGCATAATCTTTGTTAGATTCCGTTATTTTATTATATTTTATTTTATTTAATTTTATATTATTTTTTGTATTATATATAACTTTATCTTATTTTATTTTATTTTATTAATATCATTATTATATCATTATTATTATTTTTTATTTTTTATATCATTTCGTTTTAATTTATTTCATTTTATATCATTTTATTTTAATTTATTTTATTTTGTTCTATTTTTTTTATAATTTATTTTATTTTATTATCATTTTATTTTGTATTAAATTATTTCATTTATTTAATTTTTTTTATTTTGTATTTCATTTCATTTTATTTATTAAATTTTTTTTTTTTTTTTTTTAATTATTATTATTTTTATTTTAATTTTTTATTATTATTTTTATTTATTTATTTAATTTTAATTTATTATTTATTAATTTATTATTATTATTATTATTATTTTATTTTAATTTATTTTTTTTTTTATTTATAATTATTATTTTTTATTTTTTTTTACTTTATTTCATTTTAATTTTATTTCTTTAATTTTTATTATTTTATATTATTTTATTTTATTCTGTTATATTTTGTTTTATTTTATCTCATTTCATTTTATTTTGTATTATTTTATTTTATTTATTTTAATTTATTTTTTTTTATTTCATTTTATTTTATTTTGTTTTGTATTATTTTATTTTATTTATTTTTATTTTTTGTTTTATTTTGTTTATTTTATTTTATTTTGTTTTAATTTATTTTACTTTATTTTTATTTTTTGTGTTATTTTGTTCATTTTATTTTATTTCAATTTATTTTTTTTAATTTAATTTTATTTTATTTTGTATTATTTTATTTTATTTATTTTTATTTTTTGTTTTATTTTATTTTATTTTATTTTATATTTTATATTTTATATTTGGTTTTATTTATTTCATTTCATTTTAATTTTGTATTATTTTATTTTATGTTTTATTTTGTTTATTTTATATAATTTAATTTTATTTTATTTTATTTCAATTTATTTTATATTAATGAATTTCAATTTCTCCATTGATACTCGTATCGAAATAATTGAACCAAATATTTTTTCAAAAATAGAAATTTCTTCAAAGTTTTCCATCAAATGTCAACACCATGTGATTTCCATGTTGTTGTGCTCGAGTGGAAGACGATGCTTAAATTTAGCATAGAAAGAGAAACCGAATCTCCATGTGACACAAATAAAAAAAATATTTCAAATCGTTATGTTTCCGATTGTGTATTATTATTTTCTGAAAGCCTAAATATTTTCACAGTTCGTGCTTTTATTAACGAAAGAATTTTATAGTTTATAGTTTCCAAAGAACGCTGTCAATATGACGCCAATTGGCATGTTTGTACAACTATTTTCGGAGATTGTTGCATTTGGTTTCAATCAAGTGAATTTCTGTTGACCCAAATTACATATTTCGGCTTTGTTTTCACGATTTGTCAAAACACTTTGATGTCTCACTACAAAATTCTTCATGTTATTCAAAGACTTCTTCTAATGGATTAGCGAGGAATACCGCAAGTGTCACCTTAGCGTATCCAACATCAGTCACACTGCATACAGCGAACAAAGTTCCTCTTCTTACATTGTAGGGAATCGGCGCCAATGTCTACTTGATTCACCATTACAGCTGTAATACTTAATCAAAATCATAAAATAAAATATTTCAGAAAAAAATATTTAAATTATAAAAAAATGCAAGAAAACGCTCAAGACTACAGCAAAACTGCATTATTTTCCTCAAGACGCGAGCATCTGGTGGCTTTGCTAAGTGGAAGAAATTAAATGGCGCCACAGAATCATTCTGAAGCGTTGAAATGTTTCTTAGTCAATAGATTTGCATCGTTGGGCAGCAATTAAGCGGCAAAATATAAAAGCGAAATCAGCGAAGAGACACATTCCTCTCCCATAAACACACACGTACAATACGTCAAAGTTCTTATGACGCGGACGACGTATGAGTAATATTATTCTTTTCATTTCATACGAGTGATGGGGTTTGGTTAAGGAACAATAATAAAAATTCAATTTATTGAAAATACTTTTTATATTCGATATGAAAGAAAGTCCATCAAATTAGTATTAACCGTTGAATATAATATTCCTAAAAGTTTAAGCTAGGGCATATATGCATATATGCCATACAAATATCACATATATCAACATATGTGTTGATATCTCTCAAACTATGTTATTCAAGCATTGACGAAAAAGGTACCTGTCGGGACTAAAAACTAGAGAAATCTATGGAGGGCCTTTATATTTTAGAAATAAATAGTTTTCTTGTGAAACCAAGGGAAAGTGTGATACCAACAAACAAAAGTTTTTCAATCAGAGACCATTTCGACGCACAGTACCTCTTTTGTCTGACACACAGTTTAGGATTTGAGATGGTTTCTACCCATTTTTGGACCAAAAACCACTAATATATTTATGTTTTTACTAGAAACCACAAAGTTTAAGAATAATGAACTGTATGTATGTTTTAATATGCTTAAAGTATCTCTGATATAATGTATAATGGATTGCATAAATGTATACGTGCTATATATAGGCTATAAAATAGGTATATAATAACTTGGAAATTTTTTATGTTTACTTCTAATAAGTGAAGCCTAAGTGGACAAACTGCAAGCTATTTATACATACTTGTAAAATTTTAATCACGGACTATCTTTAACCATCTCGCTAACCACCTATGGTCCGCAGACCACCGGACTAGAGACTGGACTGAACTAGAAGCTAGAGAAATGTTTAGAAAGTCTGTGCATTTTCAAAATAAATAGTTTTCTTATGAAATAGAGAAAAATTGATGAAGGATTTTACTTATGTACCCAATATTCTCATAATATAGGGTTGCCAATTTTCTTGTTCTCGAAAATATATATGAATAATTGATACTTGTTATTGAGATCTTGCCTAAGTCTTGCTTTCTAGTGGAAATCACAACATTGAAATGGTCTTACTGGATCTTTTTCAGACAATTAATAAAACATCTCAGTACATAGCCAGCAATAGCTTAATCATAACGTAAAGAATGGTTATATTCAACAAGTTTGCAAATTTGAGGATGGTTCTCATAATCCTACAAAAAAATCAAAAAGTCAGAAAGTTTTTAACTGCATGGCTACTTCATATTATTTAAAAATAAAACTACAAGTCAGTCAATTTTCTTTCACAACAAAGGGAAAAGAGGACGCCGTGTCCCGTTGATCAAATCCATATTCTCAATTTTTTCTATTTTTTTTCTCAATTTTTCATCATGCCTTGCTATGATGGTATTTTGACAGTGATTAAGGGATTCTCAATGCCCTATGTGTGATATATCAATTAAGCGTAAAATCATTAAATAAAATTTAATGTGAATTATTATCATCTTGACGTTATTGTTCAACATATTTTTATCGCATTGCATCGCCTGACGGGTTAAGTTCTTGTGTGAGCTGAGTTTTTCAAGAAATAAATGTAATTCCATAATGTGTTCTGATATGTTAAACTTAATCACATTTAACGAAATTCGTTGAACAACAATCGCCCAATTCGGGATTCTTAGGATCAGGGAGATATGATCCTAAAGATCCGCTTAACATAAAATATGCGGCAAAAGGTTCTCTTTTTCACTCATGAGAGAAAGAAAACCCATCCATCGGTGTCTATTGATTATAACTTTTACAACTACATGTGCTTCGATATAGATTATTTATATATATATTATATTGATTATACTGCCTCTATAAGGCGTTAAACTGCCCTACATAAAAGGTTGCTACATATTCGGAGGTAGTGCCGTAAAATAAGATCAAATACTGTCCACGGATATTACGGATACATATAGGTAGTTTTGATACATATACTAACAGTGACAATATTCTAAGCCGGAAACATGTTGTAAAGATATTGTAAATCTGACCGTAATCGTTGTAGACTCTTTACATCTTCAAATTTCTGTATTGTTTTGATATAGACCCCTCAGATATGCTAGCCACAATCTCTTCGTAATGCACAAAATATACCTAGTTTAATACCTTCATATTTGTCATGGTTTAAAAATTTAATGGTTTTATAGGCGATCCTTATGACATATCTTAAACCAAGTATATGAAGTACTGGACCGCCAAATTTACTTAACATAGAATAGTGCTGAAACTAGAATAGTGCTGCCAAATCAGGACTATCTCTCTATATTAATATCTGAAAGGAAATGCTTTTAAGTTTATATATAAAAGTACATTCTTTTGCTTTGTTTTCAATAAATATTTTGAAATATGTGGTATTTTATGAAACTTAATAAAACAATTAGTTTATCCGCCAAATATTTATCGCATCTCAGATAAAAATTCATCAACAATTAGGCGTACGCAACCTACACAAATTCTTTGATTTACAAATTTACAAAGCGGCACCGACACCGACACCGACAGCGACAGAGGCAGAGGTAGCGGATTTGTAGCTGAGGAATTCCAAAAATTTCGTTGTTAATTTCGATTAAAATTGTTCTGGGCGCTTTGCCAAAACAAATGCATAATTAAAATATCTTTCCGTACTCAATTTTAATAAACTAAAAAATCTATGCTTCTCATCCTCACTGAGAATATCCGAATTCTGAGCATCGGATCGGCCGATTATTTTCGTCCGTGTGATTATTAATTATTTCGCAATTGCAGAGTGTATTGGCCTCTGCTTGGAATGTTTTGGGTGCTTGGATGCTTGGGTGCTTGGGTGCGAGGCGAGCACCCAATAATAAAATGTCAATTTCGGATGTTTCGCAAGAAGTTTTCCGAGATAAACAACAGATGCTTTTGTTTTGGTCGAATTAATACAACAAAAAAAAAAGAAAGATATGGAATAATAAAAGTTTATTATAATTGGGAACAATTAAAATAAAGATTTGTTTTGCAGGTGGGCATTGGAATTTTTGCTTATTGCGTTTTATTTACTATTGAATTTGGAAGAAAATGAAAAAAAAATTAATGTTATTTGGAAAAAAATAAAATAAATTGAAACATTTCTTTTGTTTATTATTTAATTGCTCCGATAACTCAAGAAAAGATACTAATTGGTTACGATTCTGATGTTTGTTTGTTGGCCTTGATGAAAGGTGAATAAATAAAAGAGGTTTTGTTTAAAAATTTTACTTATAGATTCAAGAAAACCATCCAATTATTCACAAATGTTTAAATCAATATGAAGTATTTAAAAATAATTTAATATTATTTATACAGATTAAAAATAACCATTGCGTAAACTTACAATTAGTAATAACTTATGAATAATAATTATTAATAATTAATTGCTAATTATATCATTAATAATTGGTTAATCAAAGTTCAATCATTTGCACCTTAGCATCTAAATTTTATGAATTATTCTGACTACTCATATTTTACCTCTATGGAACTTGATTCCTATCTTATCCTATCTTAATCAATGGTGCTAGTACAAGTTCATTTGCACCAGTTTTTTTCTTGAGGTTAGCTCCAAAAACCGGAAGAATGAAGTGGATTTGTTCCCAGAAAAGGCGCAAAAGAGCAAATCCTGAACGTCCGGCAAATAATAGATATGGCACGAGAATTTAACATTCCAATCTACTTTTGTTTTTTGGACTACACTAAAGCGTTACGTTAGGTGGGATCATTTATGGTTGAATTTAGGGGAGTTTGGTGTACCAAATCAACTGATCAACATAATAAAAAGTATTTATGATAACAATGAAGCGAAAGTGAGAGGCATCTAATGTGTTCAAAGCTGAAGCTGGCATTAAGCATGGCTGCATTTCTTCGCCAATATTGAATATTAAAAATCGGAAACGCGGCATATCTGTAGTGTGCGTTATGTGGACACACTTATTACAGGATTCAGTCAAAGTGAGCTCGTCCTATTGATGGAGAAATTGAGATAGTTGACAGATAAAATAACAACCAACCAAATGTAGCGACGATTGCAGGTTTCAAGGTAGGAGATAAATTTAACTACTTGGGATCCCTCTTAACTAACACTGGCGGCAACTCTAAAGAAATTAAACAACATATAACAATTGTAAGATTTGCAACAAAATAAACTTATAAAAATATAAAAAGATAGAACTATAAAAAAACTTAATATAGCTTCCTATGCAATCGAAATATAGACTATAAAAGTATTGGACAGATAGAAGATTGAGGAATTCGAACTGTGGTTCTATAGAAGACAGTTAAGAATTCTACGGACTGCTCACCAAACGTCTCTATACTCGAAGAATTAATGTAAAGACCAGCCTTATAAAAATGATTTTCAACTCATACTTAACCTACTTTGGCCACGTAGCGAGGTGATCAGGAACACTGAAACAACTGTTTGTAGAGGGAAAAGTAAGCAAAAGCAGACGACGAGGTCAGTTGCCTACACGTTGAGTGAATCAATTACAGCGTCTTCCTGCAGAAACGTTAAGTGAAGCTATACACACTGTAAAAGATCCAACAACATGGCGCACGGAAACAAAAAATATGGATTTATAATCCGCCACCTCGCAAATGATTGAGATGAAAGGAAGGCATGTTATGTTATTAGTTGCAGTAGTCTATTATGCAAATTGCGAAAAGATTTTTATTATTAATTTGTTGGAGTATTTTAAACTACAATTTAGAGATGTATTGTGCACTCCTCACGGTTTCGAAATATTTCTCCGAGCCCAATTTCTTAGATAAACTATACATATATATTTCTTTATCTCTTGTTCTTTTTCCAATATATGGAGCTTATATAAGTATTTCTTGTCTGTCAATCATAATAAACAGCTAACACTTGATATAATAATTTCTGTAGTCAGTTAATGAATTTCCATTTGCCTTTCTTTTTCCTATTATGATTGCTAGGCAAAGGTGTGTAAATTTATATTGTGTGTTTTTTAATCATAAATTTAAATTGTTATTTCTCAATTATTACAGATTTTTTAAGCAAAACTAGGACATAATTAAAGCTAGTAAAATATTTGTCGAGGGTTCTTATTATTTTGCAACACAATCTATAATAAAATTGGCGCAGTACAACCAATTCTCAGTCTAATGACTTAATACCATGAAAGACGATTAGCAGAAAAATCTTTAAAAGTAAAATTTTAAATATAATATATTTTAAATATTTATTGTTTTAAATCGTAATTCTTATTCTAATACAATTTTAACTATTTTCGCTGTTTAGATATTAAAATAGTCAATATCAACATATGTTGCATAGCACATCAAAAGTACTCGAATACATAAAATTTTACTGGAGATTGTTGAATCAAATAAATATATTTTTTTATATATAATTATATATCATATAACAAAAATAATTAATAATTAAATTTTTTATATTTTCACAAAATAATTCAAATATGGCAACCTTTTTTCTGAACTACGCTATTTCATAAACATTTATGTAGCATGCTTTTAGGATGCTCGATTGTACCTGTAATTTACTGACAAGTCGACTTACACTCTATATTATTAACTAAAAACGGTTGTATAAAACAACAAAATATTACAATAACAAACAGTATCATAATAATAACTGTAATAGTAATAAAAATTAAAATAAAGGTAATAATACATTGGCATTTTTTTTCTTAAATATAAAATTAGTATCATTTTAATTTGAGACGCCATAAAGGTTTCGCTCACAATGGTTTTCGTTATTCCTTCAGCTCGAGCGCTTCATTTGTATGACCATTCTTTTGTGCTTTCTGTTCTAATGCTGCCGCTCTTTGTTCTGGAGTCATAGCCCATTCTTGTAGTTCACCTGACGCCCAAATCCAATAAATAATGCAGCCGATGCAGTAAATACCAGCTGAGATAAAGAAGACAGCTTTCCATTCATCACTTGTACCATCAACAACAAGGTAACCAGTCAACATAGGACTGACAATACCAGGAACAGTAGCAATGGTATTACCAATACCCATAAGCAAACTGGCATGTTGTGGCGCTATATCCAAGTGATTTACACTGCAAGAGAAGATTTAACAGAATGCAATTTTATTCTAATGAAGCTTAAAAAGTAACACTGTTGTGACTTACGCAAATCCAGACCAGGCAAAAGCACCTAAGCCTACAGCAATGGTGATGCAAACAACCGACCAAGTTGGATCCAATAGGTAAGCTGTCAATACCATGAAAACAGTTTGTGCCAAGAATGCGCCACAGTTGAAATAGCGACGGACTTGGGTCGTAGTAAGAATACCCTTGACTTGCAACATATCGGCCAAGTAACCGGAAACACCCAAGAGGATACCCATAGCCAAATATGGTACCGCAGCAAGGAAACCAGTTTTGTCCAAATTGAATTCAAGTGTATCTGGAAAACAAAAATTATTATAATTTTTAATTTGACTATACAAAATACATTGAACTTATGACTTTACCTCTAAGGAAAGTAGGCAATTGCGTAAGTAAGGTATAGAAACCCCAATTTTCAGAGAAATGTGAAGCAATAATAGCATAAAACGGCAGTGAAGTGAATATAGCTCTCCAGGGATGTGTTACTTTTTGTTCACTAGTGTAGCCAATAGTTTTTTGTATATATTCACGTTCGTCTTGTGAGCAGAAACGATCTCTGTCAGGTCCAGAACGCACAATAATGAACCAAAGTATTAACCAAAGGCAACCAATGGTACCAAACACATAGAAGACGCTCTCCCAACCGTAAGCAGTGGCAAGTAAGCCTGACGCTGGCATAGCCACGACAGTGCCTGCATAGTTACCAGCAAATGCAATGGAAGCCATACGTGAACGCTCTAGTGGCGGTGACCAACGTGACCAGACGGCGTGTATGCAAGGGAAAGTCACACCTTCGAAGAAACCTTCAATTATACGAACAGCAATGAATGCATCCAAACTATGTTTCGCAGCCATCGGTGTGAATAGTGTCAATATAGCAGTGGCACCAATGCCTATGCCAAAAACCTGATGAAGTCAACAAAATATATTTGAAATTAATTATTCATTTTATGTTCAATTAATAGGACTTACAATGTTGCCACCTATTTTCGAACTAATAAAACCGCCCGCGAATTGTGTCAGTATATAGCCATAGAAGAATGAACTGAGTATAAGTCCTTTTTGCTTGGAGTCCCAAGGAAACTCAGGTCCGACCGTTTCCACACCATTGGCGTCAATTGTCGTGCGGTTCTCCGTCATTGCTACAATTGCCACACTCAAATTTACACGCATCGAGTAGACGTTGAAGAAACCAAAAAAGGCCAACAGCACTACGATGTACCGGCGTTTCCTCCAAAATCTCCATGACAGTGGTTCAGCTTCAGCAATTTCTTCACTGAAAGTAAGAAAATAAAAGTTCAAATTAATAAAGACAAAGAAATTTCAAAATTTGAATATGCAAAGTTGAAGTGAGGTAAGATGAGAGGAGATAAGTGTCTCTACGGTAGCAACGTTTGTTAGCGCCCATGCGCTTAATCAGCTGTGGCGTATGTTAGAGCAACGGCAAGGTTAACCGCATTGCGGTCGCCTGCAGCGTTTGAAATTATCACTACAACAACAATAACGAATTGAAAATGCGGTAACTTAAGTTACTTTCGCTTTCAACTTTTTTCTTGGCTGTGTCGGATTTGCTGTTGATTATTTGAGGTTGATTTGTGAGTTACTGTGGATTTGATGAGTTTAATTTTAATTTTAATTTATTTTCACATTATAATCTTTCTTTAGATAATGAATAACTTATACTCGTATCGCAGATAAATTTCAATAGATAATACTTTAACCAATTTACGGCTACGTATCACTTAATGGAATTGCATTGCAATCAGTGATATATTGATTTTTATTGTTATCATCACTTATTAAAGTTGTTCAAATTGATTGAAATTACAATAAATGGAAGGAAGGGAAAGTTAGATATTAGTTAGTTAAGTACTAGTACAATTCAATATACATCATATGTTGCTTATTATACTAATAACTTATAATTAGTTTGACTGATTTTAGAATTTGATGAATTGTTCGGGACTGTACATAAACCTACAATAAAACTATACACATAAAGTACACAAAGTGGGCCTTTGAACATCCAATAAGTCTTCTTGTCGCCTCTTATAATGATTGCTGGACTGCTTTAAAGCTTTTTACTATAATATTAATGCAAATAGGAAGCATCGACCTATTTCCTATTCCATCAAACATTAGCCGGTTGTGTCTGGGATTGAAATACTTATAAGAATTTGAATGATACTTATATTTTCCCCCGATTATTTAAAATATTTTGATAAATTTTTATTATTCACAAAATAAGAATATGTCTACTGACCAAATGAAACAACTAAAATCATATGCAAAGAAATTACGGCGAAGACAATATGACATACCTGGTATAAAAGACTTTGTGACATTCTATCAGAAAATAATGTATGTACAAAGAAAAAAAAATTTCTGGGTATCAACTTTTAGTAAAAAGAATGCAACCAATGTTTAAAAAATTTGATCTGTTTCATCTATCTTGTCACTCAATTTCTCCCAAAGTCTGTGTTTACCTAAAAGTCCATCTACATGTCTACCTATGTGTCTACTTATGTGCTTATTTATGAATTTACTTTCGTGCCTAACTGTGAGTCAACCTGTATATCTACGTATGTTTATACCTATGCGTTTACATATATGTCGACCTCCAAGTCCAGTTATGTGTCATTCTATCTTTTTTTTGTCTTTTTTTTAAACAGTACTCAAAAGCATCGCTCTATTAAGTGTGAAAGGGGAACCTCAACCGCACTAAAAATCATATCTTCTACGTCTAAATGGAAAATGGAACCACAATAAATTATTTAATCAAAGTGCTTGTTAGGTTGTACACGTTCGTCACTGTGCTCTGATGGAGAAGATCGCCTCACTTTAGGATTGCTCAATTGCTCTGGATCGTATAATGCCACGCAATTATTTCAGTTCTTTAGTGACTAAAACTTTTGACGGTTTACATACATCACAGGTGCGAATCATTTTTGCAGTTAGATTGTATGCAGAAGACTGCGGTAACGGGATCTCCAAAGGCATCGTTTATCATGTTTCTAGCGGAAATGAAACGAGTATACGTGAAGAGCATATGTCTAGAATATTCGATTTCTCTTATACAGGGACTTCGACATGAATTGCAAAAACGTTTAAAAACGCAAAAGATAGTACTCTTCTCTCTAGTTGTGATAGACGATATATGGATGCTGGTAGAGGCTCTTAATTAACTATTAAAATATATATATATCTATATATATATATATATCTATATATATATATATCTATATATATATATATCTATATATATATATATCTATATATATATATATATCTATATATATCTATATATCTCCTATACAGTTCGAGTAATAATACTCTTCATTGTAATTAAATGGGTGAAGATATCTAGGTAATAGCGTATCTTCACTCCAGAGTTAGGGAGTGAGCCCATCTACTTTTCTTGAAATTTTTGCATCTACGCTGTGCTTATAGCTTTACAATCGTTTGTGGGGGACATGACTGTATCTAGTTTCCTGAAATTCGATTATCAGGAGATCAAATGAATGAATAATCATTTACTTTTCAAGCTAATCGAATGATAGCTTGTACAACCTCCTTTTATTGTTAGTTCAAATCGGTAGTTGAGTTTGAGTAAGTTAAGTGAAGTAACTTAAGAAAGTTAAGTAAATTAAGAATGCTAAGTAACTAGTAAATTAAGTAAGTAAATAGGTTAATTAAGTCTTTTGAACCCATATAAAATAATTTTCTTAAGTAAGACTTATATAGTTGATTAAGAAAAAAATAAATTTATATCATAACTACGTGTAAAGTCTTTACTATCTGAGTGAAGATATAAAGAGATAACTCTTTCCCTGTATTCTTCCCTGTATTCCCTGTTTCCCTGTATTCTTGGTATTTCATTAATTGAATTCATTATTTTTAAAATTATATCTTACTTCTACAGTATATTTAAGATTTAATTGAATTTATTAAATGATTTATCTATTCAATTTACATATTTTAACCATAAGGTGGAGAAAGATATATTGATTAAACTTATAATTATTACATTAATTTAAATACTCAATTAACTAAATTAACTAAAATTTTCAAAATTTTAATTAAAAATTAATGAAAACTGATTTATTTTGTCTATGAATCTAGCAATTCACACTACATAAAAATTGTTTTCATTAAATCTTTCCATATGTTTAGCGATACTGTATCTATGAAATTTTTCTATGAAACTGTGTAAAATTGATTTACGCTAAAGAATTTCAATTTATCACAGAATTTACTTCCCCCGAGCGCCACTTCATGGATTTACGAGTAAATAACAAGAACTATAACGAGTCTTTCGAACTGTTGTCTTGGGATATTTAAATATACCTATCTTAGTATTGATAGAAAATCTGCATTTTGCATTTAATTATTCATTATAGTTTTATTATTTAATAAATATTATTTAATAGTGAATGTTTTAAGCTTTCCGGTTAAATAACTTTTGAAGTAGTTATTATATTTAATAATCATCGAGCATATGACATTAAGAAGTAAGTAACACAATATCAGTAATTATGCAAAAACACACCAATAGTGTAAGTTATAAGCAATTCCTTTCACAAGTTACTAACTAACTGGAATAGATTTTGTAATTAGATACAATGAAAGACCATACGCCACAATAAGTCGCTACAAGATACGAAAAGATAAAACAGTATCCGCGTACGGCTTACCCAAGCTTACCACTGAAGTCTTGTTTGTATATTTTTTCTAGTAAAACACCTGAAAAAATAGTACTCGAGAAACGTGTTCAGTTAATGGGTTAGATACTTTTGCAATTTATTAAACAATATACAGGTATTTAATACTAAAGAATAAGAGATCTGCGTTGAATCTTTATTGTTCCAATTTTCAAACAAAATATTGGATTTATTGCAAGTTATTTATTGGAATTTTCGCAATATAGTTTATACAATATATGTAATTATATTCTATTCAAATATTTTAAAAGCCTATTTAATATTTTTTATTGACCCAACAACTTACTAATGCAAAACAAAATATAATATTAAGATATAATGTTAATTAAAATGTTATATCTGATGACAATTGACTATGACAAAATAATTATAATAACAAATTTTTACTGTCCTATCCTGTACTGTCCTTCTAGTTGGAGGATGGAGCCTCCAATTAGGGATCTTAAAAACTTTTAGCATGTACTTACAATGGATTTCTAAAGTACATAAGTACAGAAGTGACAAGCCAGTCTCAAAACAAATCATTCGGTTGAGTGTGTTAAGCGGCAATCCACTTTCTCATATTAGAGAACTCCCCATATCTGTGCCGCATAGGAGATTATTGATCTTGCATTAGCTTCGTAGAGTTGAAATTTTGTTTTGAATGGTACATCTTTACTTACAAAAATATTTTTCCAGTTAATAGAGCAGTTAATAGCTCTTTTAGCTTCCCTCAATTTTTCAGTTAAATGTCTATTAAATGTAGTATTTTAATACACCCATGTTAAAGATATTTATATTCCTTAACTATTTCTATATAAATTTTTCTACTAATGTCAATATATCCTCATTTGTATATCGCCTGTGATGCTTTTTAAAGACTAGAGCTTTTGATTTCTCAATACTAACTGTTACCCCCATAGGTTTTAAGAACAGTAGTGAACTACAACAACAAAAATTCATTTTATATTATTTTTATTAATTGAATTTTTTGGCTATACATAGAGGTATTTCGAGTATTGTCAAATACCCATCATCAGTGGTCTTGGAAATAATTCTTGTATTTATTTATTCATAAATAATTTTTTGAGACTGCAAGTACGAGAAATCGAACTTGTGTCCTACCAAATTTGAAGCTCAGAGCCAGTGCACCAACTGATTTAAAGCCGTACTTGGCTTTTTATGTTCGTACATTTTTCTGGAGTTTTGATAATTAGCTGTGAAAGTTTTATTATATATTGGAACGAAATCATAAACCAGCTGTAGAATAATTGAATTAATTAATTATATTTTTATTTTTAATTATTAAATTTCAATACTATTCTGTTTGTAGAGGCATCTGTTGCTTGTTTTATATATAATATAGCTTATAACATAGTAACTGCGTAGCTTGTTCACCATATTTTGCAATCCAGACTTGCTAAAGGAACGATATCATCTGCTTATAAAAGAGTTTTATAAGTTTTTCCATCATTTATATTTGTGCCTCCAGATAGATGTGTTACCACATCGTCTATATAAAGTAAAAACACGTCTATATAGGAATCTGTCTGAGTACAATTTTTTTTTGACAATTTGTATATGTATTTGAATTTGATCTAGAACAAAACTGAAGACTAAGGATTTGAAAAACTTTAGTAAATTACAGGTAATTGATATTGTAGTAGTATATAGTATTTAGAGTAAGTATTTCGTATAAGTGTTTAGTTCATAAGCTTAGTAATTAGTTTATCATTGTAATATTACACATAAGAAAATGTACATGGCAACTCTAGTTTATCAAGTTCAACTGATGTGTATCATGAAAATTAAGGAGTCAGTATATTACTGACAACCGAAGAGGTGATGCGTTTTGTATTTAGAGTTGCTTGACTACAATATGTAATACAATTCAAATGTAAAAGCAGTCCTTTATTATGACTGCGAAGCATGGAAGCATTCCCAACAGGTAGAAAGGAACATACAAACATTTTTAAATAAATGCCTGCGAAAAATTCTAGAAATATGGTGACCTAACCACATATCAATTGCAAAACTTTTGTTCCAAACAAATCAAAAAGCTACTGTACCCGACTCTATCCGACGACCAAATAAATACATTCCACGACAAGCTTTGATATGGAACCCACAAGGCAATCAGACGCCCTGGTGCAGCGGCTTTAACTTGCAGAAGGACGGAAGCGCATTACACATGGAACGATATATGCAGAGAAGCACCTAACAGTGTGCGATTGAAGAGAATCGTTGCGTCTCTATGTCCCACTAAGAAGATATGTAATACAAACATGTGTAAGTAGGGTAATAACATGTCGACAAAGCCACATCATTTTTAAAAAGAATATCAATAAAAGGTAATAAATGCTATCATTACTACCTTAAGTTGAAAATCATGTCAGTTGAATCAGTTTAATATCACTTTTATTATTGCTAATTTATTTTGTAAAATATACTTCATTAGTATTATTACTGCAAATTACTCCTCACTAAATTTAACTAAATTAACACTAATTTAATGAAACTTTGTTCAAAGCTATTAATAAAATAATCATTACAGATATGAAATAATGTGGTTAAAATAATAGATACTCACGGATGCGTTAATGACTCCAACTGGTGTCCATTCTGTTTATTATTTACTGAGTCCTCCATCTTAAATGCTCTTAATTAAAAACTTTTGATATTGAAAAATTTGTACTTTATTCCAATGAAGAATATCGTTCAGGAAACAACGAATTTCATTGCCTGCAATAAAAATAAAATTGTATAAATAATTTAGATAAAAACACAACAATTTTAGAAAAGCGTGCAAAATCTTAACTTTCATGTCGAAACTCATTAAAATATTTGTATCAATTTAGCTTGCCATTAGGCGAATGTACCTGTGGCGTGCCATATATCTCCGACATTCTACATCTATTATTAAAATCAGTTATATTATCGCATGATAACAATTTATATACCTAATTCATGTACGGCTGTGTGTGTAAATATTTGTTCATAGATACAAAATTTACAATGGAATAAAGCAAAAATGAAAATATTGACTTTAGCAGTTTTCTACAGATGAAGTGCGACGCTCTTCGCAATTTGCCTAAGTAATTTGATAATGAAAATTAAAACTTTTTTTATGGCTGCTATGGCAGCTCAGGCAGCTCAGGCAGCTAAAGCAGCTGCTTTTTATTATACAAAATTGTTATAAATTTTTTTCTAAACAAATAAATCAACATTCATGCCAGATTTTATAAAAATGTCAATTACGATTTGCAAAAATATTTGTTTATATAGTATTTGCATAAAAATTAATTTAGATTTAAATATTTGCAAAATTTTTATCTAAATTTAACAATGAAGATTCGAAATTGAGATAAAAATGCGCTGGAGTGCCGAGAAGAAATCATTGGATCCATAGGAGAGATAAAGTTCACATGAAAGTGGGAAATTAAATATTTGCTACTGAAATATTTGATTACAGATTATTAAGAAAATAATAAAATTTGTTAAAATATTTGATTATGAACCAAGAAATGTTAGATTTTGAATCAAATTATTTTTTATTTAAATATTTTGATACATAAATTGATCATTGCATGGCAAAAAGTTTACCTCGGTTCAGGCGATTGACTCATGTGACTTCAGATGTCAAATATAAATGTTAACATCTCCATTTTTAATATCACTACAATTTCATTTATTAATGATAAATCAAAGAATAAACTCAACTTAATCAGTTGCACAAGCAATTATCACTATTTCCTAATAGATGATATATTAAAAGCAGTTTTATCTGCTTTAAGTGATTTCTATTAAAAGACATTTATGCTTATGAGATAAATTATTGACTAATATTATAGCTATTAGCATTTCATTAATTTTTTCGAATTTATTTGATATCGTTTCTTAAAAAAGTATTAAATTTAAATATAAAAACTTTGTTATGAATCAAATTAAATAGTGAAATGATCTGGCACGTAGTCAGAGCATAAAGGCTTAATATATATAATATATATATTTAGTGCTTGCAATCTTGATAAAAAGAAACGAGCTGGATCATCTTCGTTATAGGCGACAACTTAATTGGTCTATAAGAGTTGTTTGACCCGTATAAGGCGTTTAAACATGCTCATGAATGCAAAAGTTGGTTAAACTTTATTGGTAGACATAACTTCTTATTGAGTTTCTCCCCTTTCCTTTATATTACACAGACAATAGTATAATATTTGTTGCGATAATTGGTCTAATTTAGGTCTATTAGGTCTAAATTCACTGACAATATAGATGTATATCTATATTAGATGTCGATGTGGATGCATATTTTCATATATAATATTTTCTATTATATTGTCACGCCCTCTCAAGTCTTAGAATTAAAGTTATAGACTCCGTCATTGTCAGTGACTTAAACATTAACTGAAATATTAAAAATAAATGTTTTCATCTTTCTGAAATGGAGCCGAAATTTTAAATTTAGATCCGAATAACTGCTAAAAGGATAACATAAATGGCTGGAGATCTAACATAATACTTAAATTCCTCTATTATTATACTTTAACTACATTAAATGTTTTACATGGAGATCCTGCCGTATTACATGGTGATCCTGTGGTATTACACTATATATCTTTTTAGAAATCATGCTTATATAGTGTTTTTAGTAAGTTAAAGTTTCAAACAATGACTTTTGATCCTTTCCTCTAACTTAAAAAAACTAATTGTTGAAACAATTCTAACTCTTGAATAAAAAATCTGTAAAAAATCACTTTATGAAAACAAGAAAGGGTCTGTTTTGAACAAAATATTAGGCCTGATAATTGTCGTATACAGCAGGTCCCAAAGTATTTGTTATTACACCTTTAATTTTCTTCTTTAGTTTACGCTTGAAGATTATTTGCATCAATCATCTTCAATGTCAAAATTAAATAGGTAAGCTTAAATATATAGATATTCTATTCATAATCAAGGTATATTTGATTCAGTTCATTTTGTATGGTGTTACTGCGATGGTACCATATGGAACCACTTCATATTAGGTTACCGATAAATCCTACATTTTTTTTTCATATATAGATTAGGAGTTGAAAATCAGCGTATGTCGCAGCGAGTGGATTAAATCTGCAACAAATATTGAAAATATTATGGAAGAACAAAGAGAATTATGCACTTTCTAACTATTGTCTCTAGAGCGAGTGGCAAAATATCTAAAACCAGAATTATACATTAAAGTATCTAAGACTATTTGAAGAGACAAAACGATTATGGAATTAAAAAATTCAATGTCAATTGTGCGTGGGGTTGAATCATTATGATTATTATTTCAGTTTTTTTTACATATCATTTTTTTGTCAAAATAAATGCTCTTACCGCACAATTGACATGAACACACAATGTCAAAAGCATTTTTCTTCCATCAAATCGCAGTGTACATAATTTAATCAAATCTAAGGGAATTAAACGATTACGCGTGTCAATTGCACTTAATTTAAATTGAATTATAGCAACGTCCAGAGCTGTAAAAAGTATTTTCATACACAATTTCAGCATAGATACTCGTTACTTTAATATGCATGAGAGCATATTAATAGCGATTTTAGTCAAAAATTTTGAATTATTTCACTTATGACAAAAGCGTTTTTTTTTCATTTTTTTCATTTTTTTGTTGGAGTTAAGTGGATTTTGGCACTAATACAAGTATCTGTAGATACAAATAGCAGTAGTCATTTAATAAAATAATCTCATTTTGTTCAAAGTGCTGCCGTGTAATTTTTACCGCTGAATATGACAAAATTGGTCACGAATTGCACGAAGTTGAGTAGTTCAAAATATTAAATTAAATATTTGATTTATTTCAGATTTCAGATGTGACTTATTACTTTTTATTACCAGATATTAAATAATTTTGCAATTTTCTAAATTTCACAATGAATTATTCTATTAAGAATGGAAGATTTTTGTCGCTACTTCAACTTTGAAGAAAGTGGAAGACTTCTATTAAGTTAGATATGTGAGTTAAATCCTCTTATCCGTAACCTAATAAATATCAATTATTTTATGTATATTAAACTGCATAGAATACTTCCAGAATAACATATAAATAATAACTTATATGAAATTTGTATCAAAGTATAAAGAATATTAAATGTACTAAGTGCAAAAATTTTTCACAATGAAAACAATAGTATAATACGTTTGTAATCATAAACACAGATTTATAAACCCAAATCAAAGACATATCAAATTTTATTATACGAGTATTTCTTAGAAAAATTCTATATTTTACTTTAAAGACTTCATAAATTTCAAAAAAAATAGTTTTCAAAAATATTGATTTACTGCCCTCACTTTTGCGATTCTTCAAATTTTTATTTGCACTCTCAACCTTCACAAAGCGTTATCGATCTTATCGGCATTTATTAAATTAAACTAATCGAATTTTTATTGTTTTATTATCGCTAAACAATAGGCTTTATCGCTTTAATCTGACTACGCGTTGAAACACAATCCGTCACCTGATGCTCCAACTACAAATGAACCGAGTGGGTCAAAATTTTTTTTTGTTATTGGTACGTGGCTGGCTTCGGTTTGCATTGTGTGTAAACAGTAGTCACTTCCTATTCTAGTTTACAAGATAATGAAACTATGAAACGTATTATCAAAGTTATTAATAAATAAAATTAATTTTATATATAATTTTTATTACCCACTTTAGTTTGAGATTACAAGTGGTCTGGGTACTACAATTTAAGCCAAGAAGGTAATAAACCAATATATTGACGTTAGTGTAAAGATAATAGACTTTTACGACACTAATATAAGCTGTTCTCCAATCAGTGTAAACAATCAATATCAATGAAAAATTTTGTGTTTATTGTTTTTATTTTTGAAGTCATATTTTAGTAATGTTGATAAAATAATCTTATAAACAATTTACTTTCTTCGCAAACTATTTATAACTTTTTTAGAAAAAGTACTTTTACCACATAAAAAGAAATTAAATTCTAATAAAAAATTTAAACACGAATGTAATAGATTAGAGAGAGAGCTGTAGCGAATTCATCGCGCCACTCTCAGAAGGACGCAAAATGATTCCTAATACATTGTATATTTTTCAAAGAATCGCTAGCAAGCTATAGTCCCCCACTGTCAGTTTGGTTCATGAAGCAAATCAGACTATAATACTATGTTAACACTTAGATTTATGGAACTAACTTAGCATAATTTATTCTATTGGATTTTGTATGGATTTTGTATAGATTTTGTATGGATTTTATATGAAAAATGGCATATTTGTCGAGTTAAAGTGCAATAGTCTAAACATCATGATTTTTTTGTCATCAATTTAGAACCCATATGCTTATGAAGAAGAAAAATTGAATTAGTTAAAATAATATAAAACAAAAATAATTTTTGTTGTTGTAATTCACTACTTTTCGAAAACTCTCTACCATACACCTATGAATCCACGAATCCAGAAGCATATTAGTGATAAAAAATTAAAAAAAATGAAATAAAAAATGATTCAAATAAAAAAATATATACATATTTTTAAATAAAAAAGTTTTTATATATAAATATAAATCCATTTTGTAATTATATGCTGATTGTTTTTTGAATCTTTATTATAGATGAATTATGGGCTTAATAGTCAGAGATTTTGGTTTGATTTTTTTAAAAATTTTTTAATGTTTTATTTATCAAGTTATCTATTTGATGTAAGACACACTATAAGCTTAAGCCCCTTATGTATATATATACGAAACTATAATTAGTTAGTGTCTACTAAAGTTTTGAAATTTGACCTTTCGAACGCCGTTTAATGTACAAAATATCTCGTTTACACACACATTATATATCAAAGAACACATATTCAAATAGTGAGAGAGAAAGAGAGCGTATCAGAAATCAGAGTTTGAACTTTTTCAATCAATTATGGTTATAATTAATTATAATCCAATGTATCTAAGCGATCACCTATCACTTTACTGTGTATTTGACTGTTTTTGTACTTTCAAATCCTTTCTGTGTTTTTGGATTGCGTTAGCCGTCTATATATTAGTTGTCTGTTCTATAAATGCACAGTTAATAAAGCATGCAGTTTCCATTTTTCAAAAAAGCTATATGAGAGGAATAAATTCAATATATCTAATGGTCTTAAAATAGGTAATTGGGAGAATATAAATCAATTTATTGAAAATGCTCTATTCTATAAAAAAACAAATATTAAACGAATTATTACTCTGGTCGCCAAACCATAAAATTATAGTCGTATGTGTCTACAAAACACAGTTTTTTAACTACACTATTTAGCTTATCAATTATTTTACCCATTTTATTTTATTTTAAATAATTAACTTTCAACAAATAAATTATAAATTAATCGTGTTGAATCGTGTTAAAAAAATATTAATAATTATAATACTATAAGTGTAAAGTCAACAGCTGTATTGGCTGGAATTCAGAATATAAATAATAATAATGATATAGATGTATGTAGGTTTAGGTATAGGGTCAACTACTGCCTTGAATTTATTTCAGTCGCAAATTTTTTTTTTTTTTATTAAATACAAATATTTTATATTTTTTAAATAAACATAAAAATTAAATTGACATGCAATTTAAGGTGCTAATAAGATACACAAGAGTTTTGATTTATATTGTTAAACTTAAAAATAGAAAAATATTTAATATATTCAAACGTGCGTACTACCATGAATTTTAATTAAATAAACAAGCTTATTTAATTAGAAAAATTAGTGTTAATCTTAAATTTATTTTCACCTAAATTAATTTGTTTATTTTAATATATTAAGAATATCCTTCAGCGCCACTACAACTCAAATTTTTTTTTAATGCAAAAAGCTTTTTAAAGAATTTAATGAAGAAAACTAAGTTAACTAAGTTAAAATATATAAATATAAGTAAAATATAAGTCAAAAATATTTATTTGTTTATAGTCATATGGAACTCTGCATGACATGACTGAAACAATTTTGACGTGCCTATGACTTTCATGACTTTCTGCATGACCAAATTTTATATAAAAAGTGGTTGTTGTTTTGTTTCATTTCCTTAACTCTATAAGAACTATATCTATAACTATATAAGAATAAAATCTTAATTTAAACAAAAAAAAAAGAATAGCTCTTCACAGTGAAAACTACCTAAATTATAAATTAACAGGTCTTAAATCTTATTTATCAAAAAATCATAAAATATCACAACATTATTGGACAGAATACATATTAAATTTTAATTACAAAAAAAAAAGCTATATATATTAAAATCATTATAATAATATTTAATGTTTACTACTAAAATCGCTTTAAAAATATTTTGTATATATTTAAAATATAAATTTTAGATTGAATATACTACAAGATCCTTCAGGTAAAGAAACATCCTAATAATAGTGAGTAACAGGTTTGTCCACTGGAAAAATGGAATAGTTTCAATTATCTGGCATCTATAACATTAACTGATGGTACGTTCGCCTACTGTCGACCCAACCAGACCCAACACCTATTAACGATTTTTATCTTTGTGTTTATATACAAATGGGAAACTGATTGTAAATCATCAAACCACATTCTAGAGTTTGGAACTCTTTGAGCGTATTCAGGCATACGCTATTCTATAAACTTTCACCAGTTCTTTCAGTTTACTATATAATATAGGATAAGTATACATTTCTCAATACAAAACATACTTCTCTGTTCTATTATCAAGTTCTGAAAACTATACGAACGTGTAGATATACCAATATTAGCAAAGTGACGACAATTCAAGGTTTTTATATTCAAGGTTTTTAAATTCAAGGTAATTTAAAGTATAAAGTACATGATAGATGCTCCTGGCATATTTAGAGTGTATATGTATATTGTGACCTGACAGTCAAACTGGTCAAAGACGTCAAAGAAACGTTTGCTATAGCTTATTCAAATAAACTAATTCTACTTAAATAAAGAAGTTCTACAATTAGTTAATATAGCTAATTCAAAATGCCAACATATATGTATATAACCTCCGACCACCCTAGGTAGTTAAAGGTGGCACCAGTACTGGTTTTTGTTTGCATAATCTTATTGATTAAAATAATTGCTAAAAACTTATAATATATAGAACTTACATTTCTTAAAATAATATATAAAGCCAATACAATAAAATAAATTTTAGTCATATTAATGGAAATTTTCCGTACGTATTTAATTTAACTGTTCTCTCCAACTTAGGTTTATTAACATTTATATGTATACATTAGTTGTAAAGGTATATTTAATAAGTGAAAAATTCCCCTAAACTAAATATAAAATTTAATGGAAAAATTATTAGTAATATTTACAATGTAATAATGTTTACTACATCTGTCTAAATCTAGGGAAAATCGTAAAGATATTGAGCTTAAACAATAAATAAATTGAATTTCTTATGCTCCTTAAAATCTCCAGTCCTCAACTCAACCCAAATGTATACATTATGCAGTGAAGACACGAACAATAAACATAAAGTGCCCGAAATTAAAGAAGTTGGGCTTATAAATTTCTGTAGGAAACCTCTCTATATATATATATATATAATGTATATATATATATATATATCAAAATTTTTCACAATCTTAAACAATTCAACAATTCTATTAACATGCTTAAAATAATTGTTCAGAAAACAGAATAACCATTATAATACAATAACCATGCTTATTTATTTTTATTATTATTACTCTTTTTTTTTGTTTGCGATAACAGAAATAAAAATATTTTCTAATTTTATTTTTATTTGTTTTGTTTGAATTTGTTTTAAAACATTTGTTTTTAAATGATTGAGGCAATAAATATAAAAAACGTGTTCTACGAAATTATTGCACCCACACGCGAACGAGATAAACCAGAATTCTAAACACAAATACCAATATCTTACCAACAAAAACAATAATAAAATTTATAGTTATTATCATAAAAGAAAAACACATTTTCAAAGATAAAGAATTCATCAAAAATTAAAAAACAAAAAAGTAAAAATCCTCAATATCTTTAACTAATGTAATTAAGCCTGATATTGAAAATGTCAGCTGTTTGTTCTACTAAATAGATTTCTTAACAGTTACGCAATGAACCGCTTAGTGTTTCTTATGCACGCAGTCAGTGTTCAACAGAAAAGGTGAAGTCAGCTAACAGCACCAAAAAAGCGAAGCGAAGTTTATTACACGAATTTACTAATTTCTAATTTCAATGTCAAAAGGTTATTAATTCTAAAAACTGTATAAAACTAATAAATATTGATATAGTACAGACATAATTGATCAGAAAAAGACTAAGTCTGTGTTCATAATTTTTGTTATTCAGACTAATATATTTTAAAAACTCCGAAACTAAACACAAATAACATATTTAGTATTAAAATATCAATATCTAGCTTAAACCATAAAATTATATATAAATTACAATGTATTTCATGGATCGCCATGCAGTACTTGATTCTTGGAAGTTCATTTTCTATAATTTTTCAAAGCTTTCAAATATGGAATTAACGATTGTTTAAGTCCTTGCGTTACTATATAAAAGAAATTAAAAGATGAGAATCAATCAATGGATCAAAGGATCTTGGATCTACAAAGATCCAAAATCGCATGATCTTAGTGATCAAATCACATAACCTTTGGGGTAAAATTACACTTCATGAATCAACTCACGCAATAAAGCAAACAGTAGATTATATGTATAGTTTTTGTTGAAATCACGTATACACCCCATCCATTTCATGAGGTTCTATCCACTTCTGTTAGGAGAAAAGAAATATATCATCCTCATCATTTCATGCCAAAATTAATTGCTATTCATCTGGCTATAGCTATTAGAACTAATGGTTTTTATTACATCTTTGTTATATTCAAAAGAGTACAGGACTATTGCATAGTAGACTACTGTCATACTATACAATGGCTTTCTGAGAATTCATGGATATGTGGATACAATAGTTTTTTATAGGGTTTTTCATAAACCCACTTGTTTTAATTTATTTTTTAACATATTGATTAAACGAATAAGATTAATAAACCTCATTAGTGAAGAAAATTGTCAACTATTGTTATAACAAGTCTTTATAATTTTAATACGTTAAGCTGTTATCAAACGACCCATATTTTAAAATGAATCATAACATATATGTTATAATTATATGGGTCTATAGGTTTAAATTTAAATCTTCAATTAAAGATATAAAGCAGCTCAGGATAATTTTGTTTATCGCTGCCGAATCAAAACCACATCGTAGATGACGCTACGTATTTATATATACATTTTATATTTATTTTTTAAAGTTTAGAAATCTAATTATTAGATATTACTAGAACCATAGCGAAATGGAACAGAACCTGGGATGCACTATGCTTAAGCTGTTGCAGATATCCCCTGGTTCTTCCTCCATATTATTCAAATTATCAATTGATGTGTATATTTTATTTATTAACTGTAGGCAGTTTTAGACAAAGTACGGACAGATCCTGTTTTTTTAAATAAAAATTGTTTTTGTAAGGACTAGCGGTAGCCCTCAACCTCTGGAATCAAAATGTTTTCAAAATAGAATTTAATTTTACGTTATTATTTGTGGATTATTTAATTAAATATGTAACATATATGCAATAAAATTACTTGAATTATTTAAACTCTAGCTTATTCATGGAACAATCAATAAATAAGAATTTTTCGGAAAGTTTATATGGAACTCATAACCTTTAAAGGATTTTGTTAAAACGTAAGTTATTTTTTTTATAAACAGCACATAAAAAATTGTTTTGATTTAGGTAGAAATAATAATTTTTATTTTATAATAATTAATTGTGACCGAAAAGTTTCCGGAAATTTTAAATAAAACGCAAAATTCTTTATCTTCATCAATATTTATTTTATCTCCTTCAAAATATGCTCCATTAGAAGCGATACACAAATGCCAACGTTTCTTCCAATCATCAAAACATTTTTTATAGGCGCTTTCCGGTATGGCTTTGAGTTTCCTCTGCGAATTCTGTTTTACGTCTTCTATGGATTCAAAACGCGTTCCTCTGAGTGGTAATTTGAGTTTGGGAAACAGGAAAAAGTCACACGGTGCAAGATCAGGTGAATACGGGGGCTGTTCGATGGTATTTATTGAATGTTTGGCCTTAAAATCGTTGATAATGTTGGCTCGGTGCGAGGGAGCATTATCGTCATGAAAAATCCATGAATTATCCTTCCACAATTGAGGCCGTTTACGGCGGATATTTTCACGCAAACGTCTTAAAACAGTCAAATAATAGGCTTTATTGACTGTTTGTCCTTCAGGGACGAATTCATGATGCACCACACCACGAATATCGAAGAAAACAATCAGCATTGCCTTGATTTTCGAGCGACTTTGGCGTGGTTTTTTCGGTTTCGGCTCGTCTTTTCCTCTCCATTCCGATGATTGTTGGCTTGTTTGCATGTCGTACTCGTAGACCCATGTCTCGTCACCCGTTATGATGCGTTCCATGAAAGTTGGATCGGAATTGGCACGATCAAGCATGTCTAACGAGACCTGTCCACGATGGTGTTTTTGGAACAAATTGAGGTGAATCGGAAAAAGCCGAGCGTTGACACGTCGCATACACAAATTGTCCACCAAAATCAAACGAGCCATCTCACGACCGATGCCTAGCTCTCGTGCTATCTCTCTAACACTCACATGAGGATTTTTGAACACGATTTCCTTTGCCTTTTCAATGTTTTCGTCGGTGGTAGAGGTCGAAGGTCGTCCAGAACGCGGCATGTCTTCGACGGTCGTACGACAGTCCTGAAAGGCTTTGTACCACTCATAAACTTGAGTTTTCGATAAAACTGATTCCCCATAAGCCTTTTGTAGCATTCGCGATTCTGCACACGAAATTTCGTTCGAAACATAAAATTTGATGCAAACTCTTTGTTCAATATTTTTTTCCATTGTTTTTTTCGCAACGCCCTACTGAGGTGAACTGGTTTCAACAGCTGCCGTAAACGAACTGTCTGACAGATCGCGCTCATTTTTGGCATAGTAATTAAGGACAGTGCTGCCAAACTACATAAACTTAAAATATCGAAAAATATACAGCGCGCGAATTTTAAATGAGAATTTCCGAAAACTTTTCGGTCACAATGTATGTAAATATTTTTGTTTATATATGGGATATATGAGGCTGCAACGGTTTAAAACACAATTAACACTAGAAGCAACCGATAAAAAACATGCTCTTCTTCTTGCTTGTAAATTCAACCCGTCATAAAAATAAAATTAAAAAATAAATAAAAATTATTTTAAAACAGGTTAAACTCAAAAAAAAAAACCTTAAATTTTAATATTCATTATTTGGGTTAACGTACGCAGCAGACATAATTTAAAGTTCATGCTTGTAACTAACCTTGTACAACTCAGACCTAAATGACCTGCAGCTGAGATGAGAACTGCAGAGAAGAGTCCTGTGAATATTAATGATCACTCTATATTCCGAAAAACCGTTTAAAATCCGCTTCAAAAATGTTTCGAACTTAATTTGCACCGAAAAGTATTCACGAGACTGACACACGTCCGCTAGGGCTTAGCTTTCGCAATGCACTAAACTTTGTTCGGTAGTAAATTCGAGTTAAGACGCGACTTCACTACGCGTTGTTCAGAGCCGAGGTGTTTCACTTTTTCTCTTCAACTTTCTAGTATTCTTCGCTTTTGCAGACAAGTTTCGATTTCAATTTCGAATTCAAACTCAAACGCAACTTCAACTGAACTACGAAGCACCTGAACCGCACCGGTCTAACGCTTTTGAGTCTTTGTCTGCGACTGAAATTTGAATGAACTTGCAGCTGCGAGTACAACTTGTAGAGCTCGATCAATACACCGAAAAAAAAACAATTTCAGATACTAATAACAGTAAAATTATACTAGCAGCTTGTGGAATATAGAAAATGGAAAAAAGTATCTTTTGCGGTAGTAGAACTTGTGACTATATTGCAAAAAAAATATATAAAAAACCTGAAAATTACACCAAATAAATGCTTTCGTTATGTGATTTGTAGATTTCCACTTTCGATGTGTTGGTTTAGTGCTTGTTTTATCACAAAATTACTTAATAAACTAGTAATTCGTATGAGTTCTGGAGCTTATCTACGCCATCGAAAATTAAGGCAATTTGCTAGACGACAATTTCGGCACAACTCGCGAGCTTAACGGCGGATTATAAAGATAAGAAACTGTCGATTTCATTGCGATAAATCACATGGACGCATACATCCATATGCTCTCGCAATTCAGAATTCACCATCACAAATGTATCTACTCACACTCCATCGTTGATCGTCAGTCCCGAAATTGAAATACAAATTAATTTCGTAATTGCATTGTAAAAAAACTTTTTTTTTATTATAAATAAAAGTGAAATTATAAATGCCAAAAAAAAAATTTTTTAAGAATTTATAACAGCACTTGAAGCAAACAAGCTTTTTCCTGGGACAGACTTCAGTTGTTTAGGAAATTTGTAAGATAAACGTTTATGATCAGTCGCAACAAATTTGTCTAGTAATTTCAAAGCAGGGAAATAGATAGATAAAGTTATAGGATATCAACCCACGTCAATTAGATAGGAAGGCTATCTGGTTCCATCATTCCTCATTAGTTAGTGGAGAACGACGGTTTGAGGAAGCTATTTGGAAATCAACCAAATAATATGAAAATACATAAACAATAAATTGGAGATGGTGTGGGGTACATAGAAGAATAGGAACTAGGAAGAACTAAAAAAATCGAATAATAGAAACACTGAAGATGAATTGGAGTACATAGAACAATAGGAACTAGGAAAAACTAAATAAACCCAACAAATAAGTAGTTTGGAGATGGTGTGGAGAACATAAAAAAATAGGAACTAGAAAGAACTGATAAAAACCGAACAATAAAAACACTGAAGATGATGTGGAGTACCTAGAACAATCAAAAATAGGAGGAACTAAAGAAAATCAATGAATAAATAATTTGGAAATGAATTGGAGTACATAGAAGAATAGAAACTAAAAGGAACTGAAGAAAACAAAGAAATAAATAATTTGGAGATGGTGTGGAGAACATAGACGAATAGGAACTAGGAGGAACTGAAGAAATCCAAATAATAAAAAACTAAAGATGGTGTGGAGTACATAAAACAATGAGCACTAGAAGGAACTAAAAAAACCAACTAATAAATAATTTGGAAATGGTGTGAAGAACATAGAAGAATAGAAACTAGGAGGAACTAAAGAATCCAAATAATAAATAAATTGTAGTTGGTGTTGGTGAAATACATAAAAAATAGTCTGTGTATTCCTTTGAATCTGTATGTAGAGAAGAATGAACTATGGCATAACAGATCTCCAGTTATTATTCCTCGGACATCAATAATATTATTATACTTTTTTTCCATTGACACTACTTTGCTATCAGTGATGTATTGTTTCCTATGTTCTTTGTAACGATGTGTAGGAGACATAATAAACTCAGTAGGTATATATCATCTTGAATAGTTTAATATTTCACAAATATGCTATTGTATATTTGTTTAAAAATACACTAGACTATTCGTTTTTAACCTAAAATAAATAAAATTTTGAAAAGGGTTATTCGTAAATAGCGTGAGAAAACTTTTCGGGCTATTCGTCACTCAATTACGGGTTATGGCTATATGTTATAATGCCTA
>NC_051846.1:7900537-7907694 GCF_002237135.1 Teleopsis dalmanni
TCTGATCGAATGGTTAAGCATAGAGCTGATATATAAACAATATGTCTGAGAGCCTACAAATGACCTCAACTTAAAACCGGTTTTATGATTATTAATAAAAATACACTAAATAGAGATAAAAGGAGCTTTCAGTTGATTTAAATAAAGTATTACATTAATAGCATATAGTATTATTTATTTTCTGAAATTATTTAATTTATTCAAAATATTATGATTTATAACATACATAAAAAAGACAATACGTCAGACATCCAATTATTAGAAAAATTGTTGAAAGACAAGACTGTGAAAATATATGTTGAAGAGTTTTAGATGAATTAAAACTGGCATAGTTTTTCAGCTATATACCAATGTATATAACATTTTCTTAAACGGCAAAATAACATAACATGATTGGATTGGATTGGACTACTCCACTGTAAATAAATCCAATTTAAAATAGCCCATTTACAGCCCATTTAAACTAACAAATTGTACACTATCATTTAATGACGTCTCATTTTGAGAAACATTATTCTAAACCAAGAGATGTACATTAGAGTATGTGTTGGTACAAGTATATATCTGTACTATATATGATAGATGGTGCTATATTAAAAGGACTACAATTCATACAGCATATTCTGTTTTGAATTTGTTACAGGAAGACTTTCTTGAACCTTTTAGTGGCGCAAATTTGCCATCAGTGATTTCTCATCACTGGCTTGTATTTTCGTTTTATTTTGGAGTTATGCAAAGGATCATATTTATGCAGCCAGTCCTCCAATTCCCGATGTTTTCAAATTTCTTGACGAACATCTGTGAAATTATGACCATACTATTGCTAACTATATGGCTATGGTTTAAAAATTATCCAGTGCTATCAAATGCATCAAAGAATGGGATGTTTGAAGGATATTGTATATAACATCTAATGGCCTGGTTTAGGTAATAAACTAAAATACCTATAAGCACTTAATAAAAATTTGAATCACAAATACATTTTATTCATGTTTCTTTTCGGTCCATTAAATATATTGTGTAACCCTGTGTTATAGAAGCTATAGGTAATCCAAATTTAAAAATGTTTTCAGTAGTAGTAAATTATTTCTACTAAACCCAACCAAAGCTTTACTTGAAAATTTTAATTGTATTTCTAATTTACATCTAATATACCATCTGGGTTATTAATTGTATATTTACATGGAATAGTGGAAATTCCATCTATCTTAGAATCCTCATTTTAAACCTACCTTACTTGTTATTAAATCAATCAAAAGGTTTTTGTAACTTTATATTCATAAACGTAATGTTCAATAGCAGTAATATGTTTAGGTCTTTATATATTCTATATTGTTTGCTAAATCATTTTCGCAATATATAATATTTATATTATTGCTTTTATGACTTGCTAATATTTTCTCAAAGTACTGCAGTCATGCCATTCATAATAAGAAAATCAATAATACTTCTGACATTATAGTCGGTGTACTGCAAAAAATTGTATTAAGAAGGAATGTCTCTTATAATATACTTTATATGTATATATATTTAATATTTTTATACGTATAAAAAAATTATTAATATAAATAATATTGATATCGATTATTTGACCATAGCGTGCAAAAAGTATATTTCCTTAGTGCAATTATAAGTTTATTATGTATATATTTGGGTATATACATATATAAGTAGAATTTTGCTATTAATTACAAATGTTTATGTAATATACTCTTCAATACATCTTTAAACAATAATAAAATGGAAAGCAATTTTTGTTTATAATGAAATTCTTTTAAGGAAAATATAATTTTCTCAGATACTTAAGATACCCAAAAGTATGTAATCCACATATACTCTTGTACTCCGCACGTCTGCTTACCTTTGAATATCGAATAAACTTTGAATTCGTGTTACAGAAAAACACTTAATATTTTTATTTATTTATTTTTGCCTGAAATATCTATACTAGTACATTTCAAGGCCGGATTATGTCATTTTAACTTCGTACTGTGCCATGTATTAAGTATTCTCCATATATTGGATATGACACTCGGTGAGGGTGACGTCGCGACGGACGCATTTAAAAAATTACCTTAATTATAGCGTGAGCTCATGCCATAAAAAAATGGCATTTCAACGTTAAAATTAAAATTATTGTAATATATGTTAATTGTTTTCTAGTAGAAAAAATTAAAAAAAAATTTAAATAATTTAATTTGGAATGCAGACTGTATCAGGCAAAAGAAAAGAGGAAAATTAAATTCTTAAAATTTTAATTAATTTTTAAAGAAAGTGGATGGTTAATGTTTTTTATACTATATTCTATATGTAGGTTACAATAAAAAAGTTTTCATTACCAGGTGGAATAACATTCTTGATGATATATAATGCCATAATAACCTATATGAGAGCTGAACACTGGTTCAGTAAATCCGCACACGTATTACTTAATATCTATTAAGTACAATACAGCAATAGTAATAAATTAACAAATAGTTGAGATTGTACTATTAATATCCAATAAAGGATCATTTAAAAAAAATAATAACAACCTAATCTTTCACTTAAGTGTACTTCATACAAACAAAGTCCTATAGTGTACAACACAACATCGTTGTTGTTTCAAATTTTTTATAGCGAATAGCATAAAATAAGATAATATGCTCATAATCTCAGCAGTAGAATATGAGGACTCGGTAAACATTATGAATGAATGTTGTTCAAAGAAAAGCTCGTGATTAATTTTTATTTCAGTTTCTTAGTTAAAAATATTAATATTATTTATATGAATATTGTTACACCGATAAATATACCTTAAATTCTGTAAAAGCTATATTAGCTTGAAAAATTATTGATAGTGGTGCCACAACTTATTTTTTCACCATTTAACTTACTTGGCTAACTAGAGAAGAATGGTCGTTCTGGTCCAATTAAGAGTGCCCTTATAGAACTGAGCTTGAATTCTCACAAGCGAAGGATATTGAAATCCGAACTTAAGCTTACATTGTAGAACCTGACCCCAATAACGATTTATCTCAGAACTTCCCTGTGGGACGAAATTTGTCCGACTAGAGATTAAAGGTAGTTCTGCTTGGTTTAAGACTATACCTACAAAAGCATATTTGGCTTTTTACAAATTAAATAAAAGGTAGACGAGTCCCAAATAATTCTTTCCTTGTACAACTAAACTTGACTAACTAGCGATAAAGGTTATTCTAGTTCCAATCCTAGTTCCGATTTCACTATTAGACTTAACTAGGCTAACTACAAATTAATGGTGTCTCAAATCAGATTTCCACCATGGAATGAAAGTTGGCTATTTAGACACGATTGTTGTCAGTTCACGAACTGAAAGTGTGGAACCATGTTTGGACAACTAGAGATGAAAGATTATTTTGCAACTACGACTTCCAGTGTGGTATTAAATTTGAATTAACGAGAATGATAGGTAATGGTGCCCCAATTAAGACTATGAAAGTAATCTTGGCTAACTAAAGATGAAAGGTATAGTGCCCCAACTTCCACTGTGGTCGAAATTTGACTTAACGAAGATAAAAGGTATAGTGGAGATGAAAGGTGCTGGTGGCTTTATTGTGATTTTCACTATCGAATTAAGTGATCAGTGGTGATTCTGGGAATTTCGCCTAAGAGTCTGAACGTTATTGTTTCTTTCATGTCTTTCTAAATAAAAAACTAGCCAAAAACTAAATCTGCACTTGCCTATCATAGCAGAGTGTTCCATATTAATATTTTCAATGTTTCAAAAATAAAATTAGAAAATGTCTTCAATTATTTCATTCATTAAAATTTTTTAATAAAAAATTAAAAATTTTCATATGTGATATAAAAATTATTAAGCAGAAATGCGGCGTATCTAAAAACTTCTTCAAATTTATTTTTCAGTGTTTTCTTTTCGGCAGAATTCAGTTTTTATTTATTTTCTTATGTAATGTATTATCTTAGCCGCATTCTGAAGATACATTTTAAAATTTTATGCATCGAGATGCATTCCTCACTCATGTTTTCGTTATTTCTGTCCGAACTAATAGAGCAGAACTTTCATTTCTGAATTTTTCATAGCTCATTTCAAACGGTTGTTGCTGCTTAGGTCTTAGATGAGCGGGACCAGCGGTACCGGCGGTGCACAAAAATCTGTTGCACGCAGAAAATTATTTATTGTAGGTGAAAAAATCTCAAAGTGTGGAAAATTAATTTTATTTACATTAAAAAATTTATTATAAAAGAAAACTAATAAAAATTTTAATTTTAAATAAAATTTAATTAGTTTATCAAAAACTAATGTGTTCATATATAATTTTGTAATTATAATAAAATTAATTAATTATTCTATATAGATTAATTGTTGCACTTAAATCTTATAATATAAAGACACATCCATAAATGGCATATCTAATTACTTCATTGAGCCTCTCTGATTTGAGTTGTCTTGCTTGTCTCCTCTATCCCTCTTTAGTGAGCTCTCAAAATGACTTATTGCTAGCACATGAGATCATTTGCAATGAGGCCAAACAAATCTGACTACCTATTCACTCTTTTAGAACTGAAAAACTATTTAACTTAAGGTTCTTTCGTTTGATAAATCTGGATTTAATCTATATAAATTTTACTTAACTGGCAGGCGTGCATATGGGAGAATGTTCAAGATCTTACTTGTTATGCGAAAATCTAGTTTTAAGCAGTTGGGATAGAATTTTTTTAAATTTTTTCTCACAGAACACTGAAGAAATGTAATAAATTGATATCGTATATCTTTAATTTCTCGAAAAAAACAAATGATTCAAGTTATATTGATAACATTCAAATTACGAATATATGTAACTTATTTTTATCTTGGTAAATCATCATGAGAAGAAGGAAACATCAGAACATGGTCTATGCAACTATCCAGCAGTGGCAAGACGTAGACTTGACTACCTTGGAAGCGGTGTCTTGGCTCCAAATAAAATAGCTGAAATTAAGTCCACAGCAATTGCGAGATTTGTAAATAGACTAGAATTGTTTTAGTTGGGCATTTATGTGCATAATAGACCTTTTAGGTTGCGGTACATTCGTGGCTTATTGTTTATTAATAATAATAATCCTAGTATTCTAGTGTATTGAATCACTTAGAAGAAAAATACCTAATAAGATATTCTGGACTCTAAGGCAACCTATTTACATATCTATATGAAATAAGCTGATAGCATCTATCGAGTCTAGGTATTACAAGAGATGATAGCTGCAGACTTTGTTACGAAGTAGAGGAAACAGCAGTACACATTCGCTGTCACTGTGATAGTCTCGCCAGACTCAGACTTCAGTACTTATCAAGTGCCTATCCACGGAATTAGGCAAAATCTCTCCAAACAACAAATTGGCGTTTTTAACTGTTACTCGTACATATGGAACTAAAGTGGATGTGTCACAATAATCCTCAAAAGAAGCAGTGATGTAGTGACAAGTTCCCAACTCGTGTAAAATCTATCTACCTAAAATGATACTGGCTCCCAAAGAGCTAAATACTCCTATCACGATTTTTATTGTGCGTTACATTTATATTATATGTTATAATTATATATAATACCAGCATACCATTTATGACTATATATAATATACATAAATCATAATTAATTTCAATAATATAATTAAGCAAACCCTATGAGTAACTTTTTGAATTGCTGCTAAAGTGGCATGGTGCCACAATCATACTAAAAAAAAATTAAAAAGAAAAAATTAAATAAAAATGAAAAATTAGTTTTATGATTTTAATTTTTTTTTAAAATATCGTTATTTTTATAAATAAACATTTTCACAAACTATAAGTACACACTTCAGTTTTCACATGCAAATTTTCACAAAGGCAGCCTTGACTGTGACAATTAAATCAAAATGTGAAGGACTTGCGAAAAGCGGCGCGCCGACAGTTGCCAGGAAATATTGGCTTAAGATATATATACATGAGATATATATGAGAAACTAAAAAGCATAATTAAAACTAAAATATAAATAAACTCCTTGAAAATATTTAAAAAATGTATTGTTCTCATGTCAGAATCTTAATTTATTTGTTTGCGAATTACAGACGAAATCAAAGCGACTCCATTGACCTTGTCAGAGAAATATGAAAAATGACAAAAAATAACTAAATTTTTAGTTGATAACAAAATTTAATGCATTAAACATAATATTTTTTGTTCTTCAAAAATAATTTTAAATTAATTTGTACAAAATTAAAGGTGTGAAAAATATAGTTTTGGCTACCGAATCAATTTTTAATGTTTCTCGCTCGATGAGATATATTTCTCAAGATATTTGTTGAAAAGCTGAAATGTCAACAAATATTTCGAAATAAATATTTTATTAATGTAAATAAATAAATTGCGTTGTAAAAATTCATTTTTTCATATATGAAATGGCGAGTCATTTTAAAAATATGACAAAAATTTACAATTAATGTTTTGCGCACAGCACTTTCACTTTCACTTACGAGCGAGTATCCTTCAAACCGACGAGTAGTAGAAATTTGTTGTTTAAATAAATAAATAAATTAATATATAAAAAAAATATATATAATTATTTTTAATAACCGGATTCTGCTTAAAGTATTTCACAAATACTTCTGACTTATTATTGTTGCTTGAGTAATATTTAGCATTTATTTATGAAAATTATTATATTATATAAAATATTTATTGTCCCAATATTACTAATGTGTCATAAGATATTTCATATTTTATTTTTCAAAAAATAGCAAAAAAAAAAAATGGAAAATTTCATTAACAAAAACAATAATAAAAGAAGGAATTTTCTTCTGGTACTCGGTGTGGTCTAGTGAAAGTGACGAGCGATGATTAAGTTTGGCGATTTGCCAGAAGAAATTCGCGATTATTTTGTGAAATGTTGACAGTATTATTTTTCGCTTAATGATAATGATTATAAATTAATACTCTAAGTGTTATTTACTATAGGAATAGAATATATTAATAAGACATCGAAAGTATAAATAAATTGTCAATGAATTGGCAGTGATAATTAATAATGCAATAGAATAATTTTACGTTTCATTCCGGTAAATAATTTATCAAAATCTTATTTAATTTTTTTTTATTTTGGATTTATTTAATTTCATATAATTTGATTTAATTAATTTAATTTGATGTAATTTCATTTGATTT
>NC_051846.1:7907794-7921375 GCF_002237135.1 Teleopsis dalmanni
AGAGATAAACCTATTAAGACATCTTAATTGTTAAAATAAAATATACAATAAGACGAATTATTGAACCATAAATGCAAAGTTCACACTTCAGCTATATCTAAGCTTGCTGTTGTCATACATAGCTTTAGTATAGTCATCCATTTTTAAGTTATCTATCAATTTCAATTAATTCCATTATTAATTTTGAATTAATTGCAATTTCAAATGCAACTTATATTGACAACAAAAAAAAATCGTTCTATAAGTACTTAATCAACCCAAATTAATGCAAGTGTCAAATATGCTCAAAAACAATATCCAAATTTATATTAACTATTTTACATTAATTGCTTTATTGTATAGCATATATATTAGAAAAATAAATTTAACCTGAGAAGAATTATAAATTCACTTCATTAATGTTAATATTGCATAGAAAAAATTTTACTACGCAAAATTTCAAACAAAAAAGACACAATAAGAATACACTCTACACTACATTTTATTATATATTATACTGCCTAAATTTATGCTCAGTTAGAATAATAAATATGGATTATAAGGCATTAATTCATACCCTAAATAATTTCATTTATATCACTAGTTCCTAATTGAACCACTTTTTTAATATTATCCATGCTAGTAAAGATTCCGATACTTCTTCTTTTCCTTAAAAGGCTACAACAACTTGTTTTCAGGTTTTAAAATGAAGCAGCACTCATTTCCAAGCACCTCTGCTGTATTCTCGCCTTTTCCAGTTTCGAATATCAAATGTTGTTAATGCTCCCTCAACTTGATCAACACGGAGACACGGTCTATCGTTATGCCTTCTTTTTTCTAACTGCTTTAAATAACTTTTTCAAAACACCCCGAGTGCTACTGCATCATTTTGCTAAAACATCAATGCTTCTAAGTAATACGAAGCACAGGTAGGATGAGCGACCTATATAGCGTGAATATTGTCTGCGTGAGAGAGCTCTACATCTCAAATGTTTACTAAGCCCGAAGTATATACCATATATATACAATGTATATTGTCCATCTATTATTGAAACTAAAATATCCTCTCCAAATACCAGCTTAGATTTAATCTAGGTCATGAAGCAAGATTTTTGGAAGAAGCTACAGGAGAATGGAGGATGAGGGCCATAAGGGAACACTATTGATGGATTTTATTTAAATACTATTTTTAAAAATGTTTCTTATTAAAGAATGTACAGTACGTAGAAAGAAAGAAATAGTACTCGTATTTGCAGACATAAGATGAGAGAAGAAAGTGGAAAAGGAACAGAATTGCAATCAATAAACTGAAAACGTTGAACTCAATTTTGTTTTCAATGTTGATTTTCTAAAATGCAACTAATTACCGCGAGACGTGCAAGTGCAAGCAAAAGTCCCACTTTTTCCACTTTTCTTTTTAGATACAAAATATTTCGCTATCCGTATTTTACGTATCTTTTATTTATTGCAAATTTTCATGTTCACACTTTTTATTTCTATTTTTATTTTTATTTATTTATTTTTTTTTTTTTCTTTGCTATCGTGTTAACGCGCCTCTCCAAGCACACGTCAAGACAATTTATCATAGGAAAATGTATTTATTTTAGCTCGAAGAAAATGAGGTGCTGAAGAAAAGCGTTTTTTCGTGCTTCGAAGTTTTCTTTTCGATTGAACTGATTTACTAATTTTTTGTGTTTTTCTTAAGAATCACAGTCGATGCAGTTTTGCTGAAATGAAAGACTGCAGTTTGAAATGAAAGTTTAACGCTGGCGACAGACGAGCCATTGACACAAATGGCTACTGCTACCGCCATGACGTCTTGACGCCTCGACGCCACGACGCTGTGCCGCCATTGTTGCGTTAATTGCAATGGCGGACTCCGAATACTGCGACTGCTGCGTCCATTGCAGTTCTGCGCGAAATGCTAATACTTTTGATATCGAAGCTGTCGTTGAAGATGGCATTGAACGCGGGTTTGTTGCATTGTTCCCCTCCCCCCGTGACACTTCCCCCGTGTTGCAGCGTTACAGCGTTGCAGTGTTGCTTTTTGTAGGTAAGTAGCATTTTAGAAAATCTGTTTACTTTTCATTTTCTAAATTCTGAGAGCCGTCTTTGCCGTTTATTGCAAATCTTTTCATTTTTAATTTTTTATTCGAGTTCATGTTTGCATTTTAAATTGTGTCTATTGCATTATTTTTGTTGTAATTTTAGTTTTATTTCTAGTTTTTTCGTCTTTGTTTTTAATCAATGAAAGTTTTCTGCTTTCATTTATTTTTCCTTATAAGCCAATAGATTTTTATAAAAATAGTAACCAACTGCAATGAAAAGTGTTTGCGTTCTTTTTGCAAAAAAAAAAAATGTGGACGTGCAATTCAAAATTTATTAAATGGAAATGAAAGTTATCGACTTTAAATACACTTTACTACTCGAATAATATCATCAAGTTTGTTGAACTCAGAGTTTAAAAAGGAAAAGGCCATAAAGAAATTGGAATTCTCTTACCCAATAATTATAAGTCCTTTTCGGCAGTTCAAAAAGGATTCAAAACAGTTCAATTTATTGTTATTCTGATATTTGGCTTGAGGTCCTTTAAGTCAATAAGCAAAAATATCCAAGTTCTAGTATACGTTTTAGGATACAATTCTATTGAAATCAACTAACAATATATGTTGACAATAGATAATAGATCTCTAGCATTCCAAGCTAAGAGATTTATTGCACACCCTTCATATTCTTAGGTATTTCTCCAAGTCCATCTTCCTCCATAAATTGTGGTACTCAGTCATGGCAGATAAACTAAAATGAATTTCTTAAAGGAATATACGAGCTAGGATATAGTTGGATGAAGGAAGTATGAAGAAATCGTTTAGGAACAAGAACGGCCGAATCCACATCCACAATTGGCCACTTGGCAATTTCGTCAACCGACTGCGTGTTAAAAGTCTCACGTAGTCTCCTCTATTTACCTCTCTGCTAGGCTGCTACTCACGAGTTGGTGCTATTTCGTCATTCAGTTGTATTATTTTCATCAACTTTAAATATGTGGCTTACCCATTCTAACTGAGGGATTTAAACATCTATTTCTTTTTTCGCTTCACTATAAAATTATTCAATTCTGTTATTATAAATGGATTCTTCGGCATCTTTCGTAGACTAATATTATGCAATTAAACATTGAGCAAGAAATGTATTCCCAAAAGAAAAAAGTGATTGTTATAAAAAAATTTTCAATTGTTAGAATTTTTGGGACTCTACGATATTTCGTTCGTTTCGATATTAATTTTTCCTTTGTGATGCGTCTCACAAACACACACCTTTCTCATCAAAGTATTGTTGGTACTTTTTCGATGTATCGCTCTTTTTGGATCCCGACTAGTTTGTGATGAGTCTAGCAGTTCCACAGCGTTCGCTTCAACTAAATTTTGGGACATCCTCAATATTTGATTATTTTTGGTATCTCTGTTTCCTTTCTGATGAAGAAACAATCTTAAAAAATGTTCAGGACTTCTCAATATTTCGATATTTCGAATGTTCTTCTTTGTGATGAGTCCCGCAGACATATGTACACCGTTTTCATCAAAGAATTTTTGGTACTCTTTCGATATTACGTTCTTAGATCTTAAGTTTAAGATAATAAACATACAGACTTATTTTATTTTTTCAAATTTTTGATTTAAATTCGAAAAGCCTTTGTTTACGGTACCCCATTTTTCTTTGTTATGAGTGTAACAGTTATATAGCATTCGCTTCGAAGAAGTTCTAGAATTATCTTAGCATCTCGTTAATCGCGAGTAGTACATTTACATTTAGCTTGTTCATAGTTTCAAGTCCTTTTGAAAACACAAAAGGATAAAGCATGACAACACCTACTTCACACATTTAGTGACTAATTCGAGATAGTTAAGTACTTTTCATACTGAAAATACTGACATTAATGAAGTAATTGTGATTTCAAAAAATTATTTACGAATAATTAAATATAAAAAATAATTCAAAAACCACACTGATGGGTATTTTGCAATACTCAAAACAACTATATATTCAGCCTAAAATTCACTTAATGAAAAATAATAAAATTTTTTGTAGTTGCAATTTCACAACTATTTAATAAAAAAAACTTTACTACTGAACACATTGTCTTCGTCAAAACGGACATTAATGAATCAATTAAATATAAGTGAAGAATATAATAAAAGAATCTTTTAAATAAATAAGATATTTATTCTTATATTCTAGGCAATATTAAGAATAAAATTATATTTCACACGAAAACTGATAGACTTACCAACACCGCGTTATCAAATCTCAGAATGGATACAGGCTCCGCGGGGATGTACGCAGATCTGAAGTCAATTATTGCTTAGTCTGATTAAGTGATAATCCAGTCAAAGCGTAAAGAGGGGTTTTAAAAATATCTCGAGTTAAGAAAGAGTAAAAGTGCTCAAGTGCACTGATTCAAATGGCTTCAACATAATTATAGACAGTTGAAGAGTAAGTTGATATCAAGAAATAGAAGATCGTACTATAGAAAATATAGTAAAATCAATATTTTTTTGTACAGCTGATAAGTGGAGAAGCTGTCCGTAGGCATATATCTACATTAAAATCCTTCAAGTTTAATTTTAAAAACTTAATGAATATTATTTTCTGTGAAAACTGAATTTATTACGAAATATTTAGGTTTATTAGTTATAATAAATAACTGTAAATTTAATTTATAATATAAATTTAATAGTTTTTTTCAGAAAAACTATTCAGAAATGTATTTTTTTTATATATAATATTCAATTAATGTTGGCAATAACGGTCAGTGACTGAAAGACTTTTATGCTGGAAACAAACTACAAGGAAAGATTAAAACAAAAATATGTTGTCTTCCTTGCGGCATCCACATTCATTGCGGCATATGTTTTCATTTCCTTCAAATTTACCAAGAATCCAAAGTGCCTCCGCACCAGACAAACAAGAATATTGCATTACGTACTATTAATTTTGTATCTTTTCCGGCAATATCCGCATTTATTATCACCTTGGCAATCGAGCTCAACGCAATTCAATAAAATTGAGAATCGTAAAAAGGTTGAACGAACTGCTTGTATGTCAAATGCCCAAAAAAAAAACAGAACAGAAAACAGAAAAATCGAAGTACCACAAAAAATCCAAAAATGAAAAATAAAATCTACACAGCGAAATTCCCGAAATGTTGAGAGAAAAACAAAAGTCCGGAGAATTCCAAACAGGAAAGTAAAAGAAAGAACTTTCGAATATTTCAAGTCATCCAAAATTAAAATTAAAATCCCAAAAAAGCGAAATAAAATAAATTTCGATTGCTGTACGTGATGCGATGATAAATGGAATGGACGGACAGAGGCACAAACGAACGCTTATATGATATAATAAAAAGTATCTGAAAGCATATGGAAAGAGAGCAGTTAAAGCTGGAAACAGTAAGCACAGCGCAACCTCAGTGGCAGCGCGAACAGTTCATAATTAAAGCCAACTTCAAAGCTCAGCTCCCCGTTCTCCGCTCATTCGTTGGGTCTCTACTGCTGCGATAATGGCAGTTGCTGTTGCCTAACCAACGAATTTGGTCAGTGACCCCAACGCATAATACCCGCGCTACCAACACCAGCAAAGCGGTACGCTAAGCCGTACAAAGTGAGTTGTATCTGCGTTGGCTGGAAAATGCCGGCCGGTAAAAGTGAAATGTGTCATCACTCACCACTCACTCGGCCAAAAGAGCGAGAGCATAAAATTCATATAATTGAGCTGAGATGATTTCTTTTATGAGGTTTTCGAAGAAATGCAAGAAACTTTTTTGGCTAAAGTCAGTGAACCTTCGACGTTCTGCCAACAGTTGCTGTTACAGCCAAGCCATGAGGCAGTGTATTTGGAGGAAATATTCAAAACAAACAAAAACAAAACTGTAGAAATACAAAATTAATACGTAACGCATCTCTGCTAGATCTTGAAGATTTATAAGATCAGTCGCTTGAACCTTAGGTTATTGACTCTGATTTTTTACTATGCCGTCGTCTATAGTACGTTCTACCATTGGTTGCCAGTACATTTTTGTAAGGTGAAAGCACTGCTTTAGAGCACTGCTGTGCGTACATTGACATGTCAATTCTAGGGGTCAACAGACTGTTGTATTACATCGCTCGATCGCTCGATCGCTCGATACACAGTCAAGTATCTTGTAGGTTGGCGCTTTTCTTCTCTACCAAAGAAAGGTTGTTGCACCTTTACGTTACCATAGTTCGTTGGTCTTAACGTTTTTGTATTTTTTCTTCAACTTTTTTTTTGTTTTTTATTTTTTGATTAGTTACCAAAATTTCTTTGTTTACCTTTCTTTTTTATGTACCTCATCTCTTTCAATTCTGGCTTACACATCTTGTGAAAATGATAGTGAACCAGCGGAGTTCATTGCTCTCCGAACCAAGAAAAAATGAAAAAAATTATCGTTTGACATAAAATCCGCTGCAGCGTTTAAGCTTTTGTTTCATTTTCATTTTTAAGTTTGGATTGATCGATGATGAATCAATTATTATTGGGAAAGGTTCGATTTAGGTGACAAATGATATGGGCATGACTTTGTTCGAATTTTTTAATCTTTTTTGATATTCTCTTCAGAAGAGGCATCAATCATTTAAAATTAAAATTTTAATTATGAAATATTATTGATGAAAGGATAATGTTATATGTAGTGAATTTTTTTATTTTTTTTGAAAGATAACATCGTGGGAAATAATATTAGTAAGTGGTTTTTGAATCATATTTTGTTTTAAAATAATGAGGTTTTTTTTCGAAAAGTAAAATTTATTTTATATTATTTTAATTAATTGAATTTTTGGCTGACTATACAGCTCTTTCGAGTACTTGGCAATACATCATCAGTGGTCTTGGAAATTATTCTTGTATTTAATTATTCGTAAATAATTTTTTGAGACTGCATGCACCAGACATCGAACTCGTGACAGTTTTGAAATAATAAAATTTATTCCGTATGGAAAATATTCAGAATTTATAAATAAAACAAAAATTAATTTTGTTTCCACATTGAACACAATATAACCATGTCATCTTCATGCCATGAGGAGATGGACTTGGTACCATCCTCCATAAATTTTTCATAGACTTATTGAACAACGGCATTGAACTTTTTCAACGAATCCAATTCGATTTCGTAATCTTATTGAGATACGGCATCCAACTTCTTTACCGATTTGGTAAACCAATTAAGTTATTTACTGAACTTTCTTTTATTCCAGTTGAAAATAATGTATAGCTTGTTAAAGCCAGGTCTGCCCTATAAAGATATATGGATATATAATAGAATATGAGTATATGGCTTCAAACTTTCCAAAGTGTACCCTGAAAGATCCTAAAAAACATATACAGTATATAGTATTAAATAGCAATGTGTAAAGGCATCCAATAAGTAAACCCTGTACACCTGTTGGTCTCCTATCTCCATTAGTCTTCCGACGATAAACGAGATTTGTCATGTGCAACTTTTTCATCCAATATTTGTTATATTTATTTGGATCAAATATTTCTAATAGTATATTTTAGGTTACTTTGACAGTAACATCCTAAGCGTTCTATAAAATTTTAGAATTTTTTTAAATTGCTTAAGACTTTCAGTTTAGAACTCTTAACCTTCATTGACTGTGAATGGTGTGCATTCAGAATAGATCACTACCTATTTGCTTGTAAAACAAAGGCAAGCTTATAAGTTCCATCACAAAAATACGAAATATTTATAAAGATACTTATCAGGGTGTTTCCTCACATTTGAAACCTATGAATCTTTTGAATTTAACACCGGAAACATGGTTCAATCAGTGAAATTTATGTAAAGCTTTATTCCCTCTTTTTGATTCTTTTACTTATGTTTAACTAAATCAGCGAACGATTCGAGATAAGGTCATATAAGTTCAGTAAAGGTTTCGTGGTGTCAATACTGAGAGCCTTACATAGTTTATTTATACTGAAAGAAATGGTAGAGAATTATTGGAAAGGACTGTGAGGTAGGGTTGAATCAAAGTACAGTCATTTAATTTGCAATGTCGTTAAAAAAATATTCGCAAAACTGCGGATCAGATAAGAGAAGAAATCCCTTACTCTAAGTTTTATGAAATAATCTAAGATTGCTGGAAAACATGCTAAGTCAGGACAAAACCAGGTACGAGATTGTTATAAGCAAATAAGCAAGTAAGTAAGTAATCTTAGATGACACACGTCGTTTCAGTAAAGGTTTTGTATAGTCAATATATTATATATGTACAATCATATTTTTCTTCAACTAATTCATCCAGAATTTTGATTTCGACAAAGCAAATGGGGCTTCTTCAACCCCTAAGTTCTGACGTTGGTATTAAAACTAAAAACGATAATAAACAACTTAAGTTTGAGGTCTACTTCCTTAGAGAATTGCTAAAATTATTCAGGGACGATGAAATAGAAACAGATATATAACAGAAGCGTATTGAGATTTACTTTGTAATACTGGCAAGTAAGACTAAATTATTTTATTTCACTCACAGTAGTAAAGATAGTATTTCATACCAATTCGATTCAAGCAGATACTTCCTACTTTGACTTTATTTACAACATTTAATTAAATTTGTTAAAATTCTCAATTATTTCGTTAAGGCCATCATTTGAATTAGCTTTACTTTTTTTCTTCATATTATTGTGTATTATTGCCAGCAAACTTTTTTTAACTTTTTTAGCCAAAATTAAAAACAAAAACCTTGAAAATCCCGTCCAGAAATAAATAAATTTTAAGATACAATCTCTCATCCACAAATTTACTTTCACGATCTTGAGGTGCGCATGCTGCGCAGAGTCCGATTATGTCACATGAGTTGGAACATTTCAGTTCGTTCAGAACCAACTCAATAACATTAACAAGACGATAATCAAGTTCATAATGATGTTACCAAACTGAAAGTGGTCAAGATGACGTGATGCTTTAGTTAAAATTTCATAATACACATTTTTTTTGATGGTCTGTGATCATTTCAAGTTCGTTGACCAAAAAACTGAAAAATAAAATCACTGAAAAGGGAATTTTATGGACACTCGTACGAAGTGTGTTACAAGTGATTTACACACTCCAAAAGGCTTTTGTAATTTAGAAGAAAAAAGTAATTACAAATTGAAAGTATAAAATAAAGCCGTCACTCTTCGCTACTGACATTTCCCATTGGCAGTTTGATTTTTGGATCTTTCAACTTTTGGACAACCAAACAAAGAAGCACTTAAAAGCGAACTTAAAACGACTTCAGTTGAAATTCACAAATTTAATTGCTTTATTACCCAACAGTGAGGGGTGCTAAGCGTGTGAGTAAGTACTCCGACTTAGAGATACACAAGCGTACACTCCCGACTACATACACACAAAGGCACTAAAAGCGTAATGTATCTAGATACTGTCAGCAATTAGCGGGAAGCGGAAATCGCTAACGAGTAAACATGCGTAAAAAAGCGAAATTCATTTTGGATGTGGTCAATGCCCCAATTCAATGTCAGCCCAACAACAATTCTGTTAAAAATAACCAAAAATATTATTAAAATCGAATTTGCTAGGCTTTCGTTCTAATAGTTTTTAGCAGAATATTTCATGAGCCGTGCGAAATTCTAAACAATAACAAAGCAATTAGAACTTCAGTTTCTAACATCTATTTTATATATTCACATTGTATCTATTTGGTTTTGAGATACAATAAGGGATCTTATTTTCTTAAAATTTCATCACAATTATTCTGTAATAATAAAAGTTGTTCTAAAAGATTCTTTTTGGTTACACTTAATCAGAAAGGCTTTTGCTGACACGCTTGAGATGATAAATTGCTTTTTATTCAAAAGTCGAACTCCCTGACTCCGTAACCATTAAATTTCAAGAATTACATTTATCAAGTAAGCATCAATTGCATATTTGCATTATTAAGGTTCTCGTATATATCTAAAAGGAATTAATTTTTAGAATAAACTCGATTTGTATATACGAGAGTTGCCTTTTAAAACTTAAGCCTAATAATATAACCTTAAAATCCTTACCAAAAAACTCAGTGGTTAAACAGTGAAAATAGTTTTATTGTTCTTTGAAGTTTTCTCCTTGATAGTCACTACATTTTTGCATTCTTCTGAATGAATTTTAGAAACAATTTTGTCACGCTGAATTTGGTATATCCAAAAACAGGGGTTGGAATGTCTCAATGACTTGTTCGGGTATAGAAAAATGTGTCCTTTAGTTTCTTAAGATTAAAAATCCGATATGTTCCTTTATAAGGTAAATAAGTAAGATTTTGAATAACTAGTCACGTCTTTAAAGCTACCATTTTAATGCCAAATCCCTATTCTCAATCGACCTGATTAAATCTAAGATTTGATTCCATCGTTACACCTAACTAGTTTAAGGTGTGCTACTATTATTGTAATCGAATACGAATCCACCAAAATAATCTTAGCAGTCAAGAAGGACCAAAAGCAGTACATGCCGACCAATGGCAAAAATGTACATCGATCGATCAGCGAACTGGTTTGGTGAATACTATGCTTTCGAAGCTGTAAAGAAGATTAACGTTAATTTGGAGATTGGACGACGAAGAGTCATTACGATAGATGCTTCTATAGGCTCAATAGGTAATAGAGATGTAAGCCGACAAATTACGTTTTATCATTTGCTCATCTTTATCATTTAAGAGTCGCTCATCCTAATTGCACTTCTGTTCAGCTTAAAAGCATGAATGCTTTCACAGAATAATGAAGCTGGTAGTGTTCAAAAGGAAAGATCTTCGTAAGAACTTTGATTATTTACATTTTCACGATGACTATCTTATCCGAATGAACTACAAGCTGTAGTAGCTTATCACGACATTGGCATCATTCAGTGTTTTATTGGTTAGGTTATGTCGTACGATGTACCTACAACCCCAGACAAGGTGCATATGCAGCATAGGTACTGAAAACGAATGCTAAGCCATCCAAAGGCGTGTTGCTATTATCACATAAATAGGTAAGTAACATGTTTGTAATAGCTCATACTTTTTTCTAACAAAAACTTAAAAGTTTCAATCCAATAACCTATTTTGTAAAATATGGTGGGGTAGCAAACCTATATATCTACCTATCAAGCACCAAAGCCAACTACGCAGCCTTTAATAAGAAATATACTCTAATATATTAATGCTACAGCTTTTATAATTTTTGGTATATAGAAACTTTGTGGATAGAAACTTCAAGGTGAAAATATATTAATAAAAAAAATCATCTTTAAACATATAAGTTTTAGCCTTTGCGAGTTCCAAGTTTGTGTATTGATCTATATTATGATATTCAACAATTATTATTAAATAATAATTTGCTGCGTTTTTTATCGCCAATTAATTAGTTTCAATATAAAACTAAATACTATCTGCTACCAATTTAAAAGTAAGTGAGACAAAAGCTCTCATAAAGTTTTCACAGAACTTTCTAACACATAAAAGCTATTAAAATGCATAAATCAACTTATTCCAATGGAAACGCTCAAATCTGAATTTGATAAACATAAATTGATTTAGCTGCAATTGAAGAATAATATAAAAAGTGTAGATTTCAAAAAAAATCCACTTTTGTTAAAAAAATGAATTTATATGTTTAAGATTAAAAGCTCTTAATACTGATTTTCAAAACTACCGATCTGTGTGAACATTAGTATTAATCTTTATCTACCGTTAGGCAACAAAGTTAGCTATCACCGGCAGTAGTTATGTACACCTATAGTTTTCAAGTCAATCAACTCTAACTAACTTCTCTAATCATGCAGACCTTCAAGTCATTCTTCGCGTTGTCAATTCACAGATTCTTGATCGATCCTAGGTCATTTCTATGCAGACCCTTAATATCCTTTTCGGCATTCCGTACTCTGTACTCTGCAGACATGACTCATCTATTGAATATGATGTAACTTCACAAAATGAGCTTTTTTAAATATACTTAATACTCTTATTAAAGCTTTTATGGTAACGTCACCTTCTACAGTAGCCGAAAATCGAAACCTATTTAAGATTTTAAGTATTTTATTATTCACTAATTTCAGCTATAAAAGTTTAAAATTTTTTCGCATTATGGCTTTTTAACTTTTAAGTACAAGTGGACGTACGTGGTTGTACGTGTTTAGACTCAAATTTCCAAACTCACCCATAGCAACATTTTAATTGCTCGAAGCCCACAACTCATTAACCATGCCTGGTGCTTCCATAATTCAGTTTCGCATACGTTAGCTGGACATTGATCCTCAAAAAAATAGTAAGAGTGATTTATTACTATGCGGACTGGACTGTAAAAGGCCTATGAGTAACTTCGCTGTCAAACTCACATGTGACTCTTGTGAGTATCTGTGTCTGTACCTATCACTGGGTGTGTGTGTATCTTTTTATTAGTAGTTAAAAATTAATTTTTTATTACGAATATTATTTGTTTTCTTCTTCTTCTGATTGTTTATTTATCTTTTTTGTGTGCCGCGTGCTTATTGAAATTAACATAATGAAAATTGATTTATTTCATTGAATCTGGAAGTGGCGGCTTTACCTCAGCGAGAGTGAGTTCGTCTCCGGTAATGTGAGATTAAAAATTTGACTATAAACAAATTTAATTTTTTTTGTGTTTTTTTTATTTATTTTTTTTTTGAATTAATAAACAAATTCGCATTTTTCACTTTTAGTGACTTTAAGTTACATCATAAGCCTCTGGAACATGTTAATCAAATGTTATCATGTTAATGTCTTTTTTTTTTTGTTGGTAAATAAAATTTTTTTTTTATTAATTTTAATAAAAAAATCATTATAAAAGGAACTTTTTTAAATAAATTTTTTTTGTCAGTTTCATTTTGTTTATATGCTGTCAACTTTTTCTTTTCTTTAGTTTTTTCTTAATAATAATACTTGCTGAATTTTTAACGAGTTTGATGAACTTTTACTTAATTTATTTAATAGAAAAGTTATGAAATTCCAAAATATTTAGAAAGAACGCAATAAAATGTCGATATATTAGCTAAATTTTTTACTTTCTCGTCTCTTTATCATAAATGAAAAGATAAATATTTGTGACTATTGTATAAGATGGCAAAAGCTTATAGTGTCTGCAGCTAAAATAGTCAATATTATTGAGTTAAATTATTTAAACGTGGGTTTTAAATAAAGTATTTGTTTATATTTTGTTTATTTGGAAATTATTGTATGAAATAAGTTTTTTAACCTCTCCATTAAATTTATGTAAATTGATAAATTAGTAAAATATTCATAAAGCGAATGTTTTATAAAGAAAGTAGAGTTCTTTTTTTGCTTTTTATTTAATTTTATTTTTTTTTTTGCATACTATAAGCGCGACATTGAACTTCTTTATATAATGAAACTATTTATAAACATTGAAACATTCAAAATTATAATATTATAAGCTTTGCTGCAATAGTTGAACATAATTTTGGTTCAAAGGGTACTTATACTTAAGTACAAATAATTAATTGAGTTCCAACTAGGGATAGACAAAAATGTGCATAACAGAGGAACTTCAGTAATAAGCCACAGTAGAATAAAATAGATCAGTAGCTAG
>NC_051846.1:7921475-7925192 GCF_002237135.1 Teleopsis dalmanni
TGTTATAATTATAATAACAACTATTACAAAAGCAACAATAATAACAACAACAACAATAATAATAATAATAACGACAACATTAATAACAACAACAAGTCAAAGGTGTTTATTTCAACAAAGTTAAAGCAACGAAAAAAAGGCATTAATAATTATTTAATACAAAATAAAATATAATAACTAAGAAAAGAACACACAAGAATAGCAACACCAACAACAACAACATGGCCAATACATATGCTATATACAGCATACGCACTGTAATGTCAATGACCGTAACATGGCAAGAAGAGTAAGAGTGAATTTTTTATTTCTACTACAACGCCGCGCCGCTGCTGCCATTGCTGCCGTTTCGTCTTATTATTGCTTTTATTTGACCATGTTACCAACATTTTTATTGACACAAAGGTATCAAAATCACACATTAAGAAAGGCCAGAAAGCGAATGCAATAAAAACTGACACGCACTTATGAATATAAAGCAACAACGTCAACGTCAACAGCAACATCAACATCGACATCAACAGTAACAGCAATAGGAAGAGTAAAAGCAAGAGCAACTGTGGTGGCATAAGTAAAGCAGGACAAAACAAAAACATAAAAACAAAGCGCGCATGTGCAAACATACAAACCAACCTGCAACATACAACTTCCAACATACGTAGTGAGTGGACACAAATTGTCAATGTGTCAAACAGTACAGCGAAGTGCAGCAAATGAAGATGCGCAACATGCGCAAGTTGTTCAAATGCCCAACTCGTTCAAAGCAGCGCAGTTAGCTTTGCAGCAGTTGAACGCCCTTTTCACGGCATGTTGATTCTGTCGTTGCCAGCTAAGAGGCAATGATGGCATTATTGTTGCTTTTAAAAAAGAACTTTTAGTTTTAGTCACACATGAAACTTAAGGGAAAAACGTGCAACAACAGACTGGCTAATGGAGTGAAGGCACTCACTGTCAGGAAGGATGTTGTTGATGTTGTTTGCAGCATGCCAAACTGTGAACTGGTTTCGTTCGAGACTGTAATATGCCAATACAATTGGCTGTTGGAACGCGTGCAATAGCAGCAGCAGCAGTAGCAGCAGCGAATGACTATTACTTATAGGGTACAAAAAACAAAAACAAAAGAAAATAATTAAAAAAGAATAAAAACAAAGAACTTAAAAAAAAAATAAAAACTTTGAACTTACTTGAGCTGAGTAAGTTGCACATGCAACATAAGATTCACTTTTTTTAGATTGTTCTTTTGCTCTGCGCGTATTGGTGTGGCTGGCTTCTAATATTAAGAGCATTGGTTTGGTATACTTTTGCACACTACTTTCGCACACTACTTTGCCTGCATAAGCGGCTGCGCAGCCGCTGCCTTACTGATTTCGCAGCAAGGTTTTTCAAATGAAAATGAAAACTGAAAACTGAAAAGTTACTTGCAAATATACTATACCCCAAAAAACAATAACAAATGCATAAGCAATGGCATGTTGACATGTTCTTGTTGTTCTTGCTGTTCCTTGCTGGGCAGCGCTGCTAATAGGTTTGCTTGTCTCTCCTATGCACTGACAAAGATTTTATTATGTGCTTTTATTGTTCTCATTTTTGTTTTTGTTGTTTGTGATGTTTTTGTTTTTGTTGTTGTTGTTGTTGTTGTTCGTTAGTTTGGTTTGTTATGCTTTGAGCAAGGTAAATGTACTTTGGCTAAAAAGTGAATGAACGAATGTGGAAGGGCGTTTGCGCCAAACAAAACAACATTAAGGAACACAAGCAGCATTAGTAATAAAAGCAAAAGCAAAAACAAAAACAAAAACATAAACAACACCAACAAGAAATAGAAGAAGAGCAAGAAGAAGAAGAAGATCAGCTTTTTGTGGTTAACATTGAGCAAGGATGCGGCTGAGTGAAGTTGTTCTGTAAGACTCACTGTAAGAGGCTTATGGCTTATAATTGTGCTGCACATTGTGGCACGTTGGCGTGATCATGCTTATTATTAGTTGCTAAAATGTGTAATTTACTTTTGATAATTGCAAGCCAGGCAGTAATATTTTTCATTTTTTTTTTTTTTACAATAGCAATGGTGCAATAGCAATGGCAAGTAGTAACTTCTAATTCTTTTGCCATTGACTTGCAACAAATAATTTATGAAATAATGAGTCACAACTGCAATAAAAAGTGAACAAATGATTGCAAAAAAAAAATTCAAATAATTGCAAATTTAAATGAGTTTTGTTTTATGAAAATTGAAATGAATTTTATTTCTTTTAAAAAAAAAATTTGTTTTTTTATATTTTCAAAATAATTTATTTTAATTGTAAGTTTGCTACACATTCGTTGCACATTCAACACCTGCATTTGCTGCTTTACTATACTATACTACTGCTATACTGAGCACAAACGATCAGTGTGTAACATGCAGAGGTTCTATGACCGCTGCACTTTTAATTCAATGACCTTTTGCAACAAATATTTAAAGCAAACATTGCAGCGTTGCAACATTTGCAGCATAAAAATAGTCCTTTAACATGCCACATGTGTTGTTGAGGTTCAGATATTGTCGGCTGTTGTTGTTGTTGGTTTTGTATTTACTTATGCCTTTGGCAAAGTCAATGATCAGCTTGAGATAGAAAATCTAATGAAAAACTTACTTAACCAGCAAAGCGAGTATTAAACAGAAATTGGAGCCGCTGTTGCAGTTGCAGTTGCAGTCAGTGACTGCAGGATGGCAATGATTATTTTCAATTTCATTTCAAGGCTTTTCTTTATGTTTTGCATTAACTTAAGTTAAGCTTTACCGGCATTAGATGAGTAAGCCAGACTAATTTTAGAATTGCAATTTAGATTTAGAATTGCTACATATACACCAGCAATGACTTCAACAACATTATAGTTTATATATAATTATTATTTGTATATGCATAGAATAATATATAACTGGATTTGAGATTTACTGATGGTCATATTTGAGCACGCAAGCATACAAACAACGTAATAAACGATGACAAAATCACTAGTTTACTTTAGAAAATATATCAAATATTTGATTTCAATGAATTTTCAATTTATTTCTAAAGTAATGAATTTACAAGACTTTTTTAATATGAGTTTGTGAGTTTATCATTGTTTTTTGTGTTGTGTGTATGCGTGCATGTGCTAATATGGCCATCAGTAAATCATTCCTGGTGTATTATTCCCTCTTTTCAATAGATTTTATGTCTTAAATAAAAAGAAACTTCTGCAAAAATTTTGATATAATGTATTAAACCATTTAAAGCTTGATATATAGAGCATTTCAAAGGCTTTATGTCCGAATATGAAACAGTTAATTCTAGTCAATATATTCTTTTAACGTCATAAACAATGTTTTAAATCTAAATCTAAAAAATATCAAATATATTAGACAGGACTCGAGTTCGATACCTGGTACTTGCAGTCTCAAAAAATTATTTACGAATAATTAATTACAAGAATTATTTCCAAGACCACTGATGATGGGTATTTGGCAATATTCGAAACAATTGTATGGACAGCAAAAAATTCAATTAATTAATATAATATAAAATGAATTTTTGTTGTTGTACTTCACTATTGTTCGAAAAGAACCTCTTTATGAAATGCTTTTTAATATATTTTTTGTTTAGTTCAGTTACCTAGTAAGTGGTCTAAGAGTTCTATTATGCTTCGTGTATCAATAAAAGAATACCACCAAATGGTTCCTATGCCAAGTTATTATTA
>NC_051846.1:7925292-8079002 GCF_002237135.1 Teleopsis dalmanni
TGTAAGTTTGTATCGTGACTCTAAATTAAATGATCCTATAGCATGTTTATTATGATTTAATTTTTTATTGTTTATAATAAGTGATATATTCTAATATATAATTATGATTGTTAGTGTTGTACCTTGGAATGGATTTAAACTCCCCTTTCTCTTGTATTTCATATGGCTTCTATTTAAATTCCTTTAGTGTCATTTTACTAAATGAAAAATATAAAGTTTATGATTTTAAAAACCAATATTTTATGTGGTAGATGCATATACATATATGTACATATACATATACTAAGTTCTTCATTATCTTAATATGCATAACATATTACTGAAAGCATATGTGTATTTTTAGCCCTTACTAAACATCTTATTAATTTTAATGTGTATAATTGCATTCTAATCTTAAGAAACCAATTTGACGTATTTTAAAATAAAATCACTGTAATTATGCAGAAAAAAGAAGAGGAAGTAATTTATTATTAATTAGAAATTCTATTAAGAACTCTAACATTAGAGATATTCTAACAGATGTTGGTGTTGAAGTAAGTCTATCATTTATTTGCAATCTAAAGTGTCAGTTTGATTTAAAAACAAATTACTTTCCACAGACAACCCAGTGATTTATTAGTTAAGCTGCATCTTGCATATATGGTTTTCCTAAATAAATATGAATAACACATTAAAAATTATGCACGAGCTAAAGAAATTAAAATAATTATGCATACTGACAGATTTGCGAATGCATATTGCAATGCAATATTATGGCATGTGTCGTTTCAATTACCACAAGTGTTTATTTTTAATGTTGGATACTTAAACATTTTATGCAAAACCATAAAAACCATAAACAATATAAAAATAATTACTCAACGATGTGTGGAATACAAAAAAAAAAAAAAAATTGCAAAAAGATACATATGTACATACTGAGAAGTCCTTGAAGTTGTACAAACACATTTTGATAATGATTACATAGCAATTAACTAAAATATTAAAGTACGAGTAAGCAAATACAATTACGTGTACAGTGGCAGCTATAGATGCAGCAGCGATAGATACAACAGCTATAGATACAGTAGCGATAGATACAACAGCTATAGATACAGATACTAAAGATAGCACTCAGTCGCAAAGCAAATTAACAGCGAGTCGTCTACAATATGATGTGTATTAAAATAATAATAATAACGAAATTAGCAAAAGCAATAAAATTGCATCCGCATTTTTAAAAATATATAAAAATTTTCAAAACAAAAAAATATATATGCATACATATATACATATATGCATATATATGTATACATATATATGCAGAAAAAAATCAAATAAGAATTTTACACACATCAAAAGCAAAGTGAAACCGAAAAAAGTGTTTATAAAATAAAATAGATTTGTATCTTAAAGATACGAAAACATTTGTGTGGCAATTAAACTAACATTATTTTTAAAACAATCTGGTGGTTTTCTTTTTTTATTTAAAAAGCTTTATAAAAACTGCAGTGAAATTAAAAAAAAGTAAATTTTGTTATGTAAACTTTACTATTTTTTTTTTTGTTTCTGTATCTTTTTGTCATGTAAACAGAAATTTTTCGCACAGTTTTACGGTTTTTTGTTTCACAATTAAAATTATGTATCTGAGTATCTGAGAAGTATTAACTGCACACATTTGTAGTTAGTTTTATAATTTCCTCGTATATTGCTTAGGTGACTATATGTGTGTATTGTTATGCATGTACTGTATGTATGTATGTATGTAAATATGTAGATATGTAATTTGTGTTACACGGAATATAAACAACAGACGCAAATAAATGAAATTGATAACAAACAGTCAAGGCTGCAGTTTTTTGCTATTTCGCACTTGGCTGACAGTAAAACTGCAATTATAGAAAAAAGTTTGTTTAAAATAAAAAACAAATAAGAAAATGCAATAAAAATGCTATTATTTTTACAATATGATTAATACATATAGTTCCTACATATAGCTAACTTGTTATCGGTTACTGAAGATATTATTGATTATCGGTAATTTCTTAAATCGCTTGGGCTTGACCTTGATTTTAAGTGGTTGAGACTTCAATTACTTTATGGTTTACTGAAATTTTAGGAAAAATGTGTAAAAATAGTAAATGATTGTATAAAGTTAATAATTGTTGGCATTAAAATAATGATTTTAGAAAAGTATAAATCAATAAATATATATGTAGGTTAGGTTTAGGTTTAAAGGAGACAAACTACACGTAGACCACTTTTGATCTGTTACGGTACGTTAGTACTCTTATTTCAAGATATCACTGCTACTAATGATTTGCTTTCTGTAGCTGGAAAGCAAATTTCTGAAAAACTATACTTCATAGTTAAAATATACAAAATATTTGTATTGCCGCTTTGTTTTTTAATGAAATAGATTGAATTTTTAAGGTAAGCTTTCATATAATGAGATTAAGTCCTGGAGACTTATGAACAAGAACTATTAGGTTAATAGCAATAGATTCTATCAGGTCACTAGAATTGTCAAAACGCAAATCTTCTCAAGAAGTCTGGAGAATGTTTTAAAATCTTACTTTCGAAAAGATTTAGATTAAAGTGCTTCATCGAAGGGACTACGCAAGCTTATATAGCAATTCGTATTGACTTGTGTTACCAGAAAAGTTTCGTAAACTTGAATTGAGATTTAAAAACTAACTTCTGAAGAAATTTGAAAACTGTTATTGGAAAGGTGAGTAACTTTGAAGGATTATGTAAGCATGTACATAGACTTGGATTCCTTTGTGTTACCTAAAAAGTTAGATAAACTTGTATGAAGAGAAGGGGTCTCTAAAACCTCTTTTTTAAAGAAATTCGGATTGACTTGTGTTACCAGAAATATTATGTAAATGCATATGGAAATAAGGATCAAGCCAGGTGATTTGTTCTTGAAGATTGAAAACATGCCCCAAATAAATCAAATGACTTTATTATGCATGTTTCATCATAATAAATACATGTGCTCTTTCTAATATAAATACTAAAAAAAATACAAAAATACTAAAATGATTGCTTTAATAATAATAATGCATGATCTATACTAAGAATATACATCATATATTTTATTATATATAATATATATTATTATATTTAGTTATAAATATAATAATATAACATAAAATATTATAAAGTGATAATATTATAACAATGCATATTTAAATAATATATATATGATATGTAATATATATAAAATATATTATATGTTATGTGTTAAAGTAATATATTGTATATTACATATTTTATACATATTACATAAATATGCATTGTTATAATATTATCACATTATAATATCTTATATTATATTATTATATTTATATCTAAATATAATAATATATATTATAGATAATAATATGTATGATCTATATTCTTAGTATAGATCATGTATTATTATTATTATGATGTTAATACCTTTCTATATATAAAGCTACTATACTATACTAACTAATATTATTATAGTTTTCCTTATTGGAGTGAGGGGATATCTATATCTATAGACTAATAAACGTTATTGTGATTCTTTCGTGTTGAGGACCGATATTGAAAGCAAAACTGTATATGCAAAATATAAGGAATTAGTTTTGTAAATTTAAATCAATACGAATTACTAAATAATTGTTACAAATAATGAGAATAATGAATATTTATGATATTCGAGTAATTGGACTAATAGAAAATGCTTTCCATTGCACTTTGTATTGTAGTGCATCTACGATAGAAAAACAATGTATTGAGAAATTGGTTAAATTATTATGCAAATCAGCATCAATTGCATTAAGTTTTTCTATTTATTCCAGTCATAGCAAACTAACCTTGAGCCGAGCTGAGTGTGCATTGTTTGAATTGCATTTATCATTAAATGAATATTAATATTTGCATATATCTACATTATATGTACTCATATTTCACATATAGACTATATTTTCATTATTATTTTTTTGTTGTTTACTGTTTTTTGTGTCGACTCACAATTATTAAATGGCACGTAAAATGAAATAGTTCGTTTGTTTAATTACTCATACGTCATGGGTGACAAAATCGAACCAAAACAAAGCTGTGTGGTGTGCACTTTTGTTTTTGCATTTTGCATTTTACATTCCGTATTTCGTATTTTATATTTCATACAATATTTCTATTGAAAAGAAAAAGAAAACAAAAAGGAAATGTATGACTGCAACTTCATTCATAAAAAAGTCTTATGCACATTGCACAATTTTATAAGCATTTACAAGCATTTGCACATGTTCCACTCATATATGGGGTGAAAACCTGCGACTCTGCGACCCTGCGACCTTTGTGACTTTAAACTTTACTAACTCGTTACTTAACCCAACTGCCAACCCTTCTCCTTTACAAGAGCATTTTCCCTTTGCCGCAACATTGTTGAGTGCATTAGTTTCGTTGCACTTTAACCTTGAAAAATGTTTATAGTGCAAAAAAAGTATCATTTTCTTATTCAGCGCATGTGCAATAGCACATCAATGCAAGAAGCAAAGCCTTCGCTCGGCAGAGGTGTGGCAAGGTGGGTGGTTGAACTGTTTGTGTTGGGCGTTGGATCACCCATTTGTGGAAAAAGTGTAAACAAAAAGCAAACTGAGCGTATTTTTAGTCGTTGCTGCAGTATTTTGCACCAAATGAGTGCATTTTTTGAAGATGGGAGAGAATATGTGCATAAGATGCATGAATGCATGTACGTCTGTGTTTGGTTATGCAGTTTTGTTTACTCAAGATGAAAAAGCTACAAAGACGTTCCTGCATTTAAGGGTGGCGGTCATTATTACTTTCGCTAGCACTTCATTATTACTTACACTTCCAATTCCATATCCACTTTATTTACCTTTTTGTTATTCTTTGAGTTTTGTACAATAATTTCTGCTAATCAACGCAAACATTCATGTATCTTTTTTTTCTGTTTTTCTGCTTTTCATTTATATTTCACTGCTCATTGCACTTGAAAGTATAGCATTTTGTTCTATACTTTCAAGTTCTATACACAACCCTCGAATGATTTACATATGTTCGTTGGCTTTTGCATAAAAGCGAAAGTGTTTTCATTAATTCAAATAAAAAAAAGCAGGAAACTTTAACTCAAACCTTTCTTCGATGCACTTAATATGCAAATTTTTGCATTCACATGTGCAAACTGGAGGGTTGAGGTATAGAGTTGCATACATTGCAGTGGTGTAATTGCTTATTGACGCTGTTGCTTATTGCACAACAACCATACAGAAACCTTGAAATTATTTTCATTTTCATTATTCATATTCCCATGCATATTGCCTGGCCCTTTAAAAGGGCTGGCTTCCCCCTTTCTCATTACCAACTCGTAACATCGTATCATCGTATCAATTGCATTTGCATTTGGTTGCACTGAAAGTGCTTTGAAATGCATTTGCCGTAGGTCAAAAGACTCCATATACTTTTTTCACTTGCAATTGAGGTGATTGCATTCACACGTAGTTTGAAAAAATTCTAAAAATTATACTGAACACGGACGATGTGCATGTAGATGTGTTATATTTATATTTGCTATCGTCTGATAACACTTATCGGCCTGGAATATTTATTTTAGACATTTTTTTCAAAAAATAATTGCACTATATTGCGCAGTGAAAGTACGTTCGATTGCAATAGAAAATTATAATTAGCTTGACTTAGTTTTTCACTGCATTTACTGCATTTATTGCATTTAGGGCATGCACTTGAAAGGGTGACGTGGGTTAGCATTAACAAAACAGCAATAAACTGAAAGTTGTGTATTTAGTATAATTGTTTGTATATTGTTTATATATTATTTATAAATAATTTTATAGAATTTTTGCAACGTGACTTGTCCGAGCAAAAAAATTGCTAATTGATAAAAAAAATTAACAACAAGTACTTATAGAACGAATGACGCGAACGTCTAAAAAATTAAGTGAGAAATTTTTTATTTGAATTGGAAATAACTTTCATGATTATGTATTGTATAAACAAAAAAAAATTGTATTAATTGGGTAAAGGGTTTTAAATACTATTTCTCTATTATTAAAAGTAAATAATTTTTTAAAATTGATCTATTTATATATATAGGCATGGTTTGACGTGGCGGAAAAGGGGGATTAAGCATACAACCTAAAATGGTACATTATGGACGCAACCAACCATATATTGCAAAGGCTGCAAATATACTCATACGATCTTCTCATATTTCTATTATTAAAATACTGTGCAGTTTACACTGTATACAGATTATTGAACATGTAATACATGTATAATGTATTTATAACATTATTTCACATGAAATAAAAGTAATGAATAGTCATTCTACCCGCGTAACTTGTGGCTTTTAACCAAACCTACCATGATATTTTCATTAAAGAAGTCGATCTCAATTGACCAGGACAGCTGTGATGCTGCGATGCTAAACTTTCATCGAATCTTCCCTATTTAAATGTACCTATACTTTTGTTAGATTAAAATGGGTTCTGCATAAAAGTGGCATTGTTGGCAACTGTAGAGTTATTAAATTGTATATAAAATTGTTCTATATACGATAAGTAGACTTAAAGTAGAGCATAATTTTTTTTACTTTCGTGCCTTCTATATATTTTGTCAAGGTGTTTAATAACATTTCATGGAGACAATGATATATCTGTTGCGTGTGTGCCTAAATAAAAACTAATTACACTTAGGTAACGAAATGTCTGTTGTGTGAAATGAATACCAGTTTTTTAAACGACTTTATTTTTATACATATATATTTTTTTGTTAGGTCAGTTGGTTTTAGGGATATAATATTTATATATTACAATAATATTTATATATTATTAGTTTTAGGGATATACCCTACACGTATTTCGACATATTCGCCTTCATCAGAATAATTACTAATATTATATTATTGTTGTTTAATAAATATATTTATTTTTAATGATATATTGTTAAATAGTATTTTAAATATTATACACTGAAGTCTTCGTGACTGTCTTGAAACTATGATTTTATATTATATAAATTTACTGAGAGTAATTATATAATTTTTTGAAGCGAATATATTGTTCTTATAACTACAGAATAGGTAATTAGTAAATTGCCACTTATAATACTAGATAGAGCAAACTATTATATCATCTGCTATAAAATTATTTAACTAAAACAACTTTTACTAATTCTAAAAAATTTTTTTTTATATTATATTATACATTCTGTTTAAATTTTTTAAAAATTCTATGGTATTTGTAATATTTTCGTTTTGATATTTGATAATTAATAAGTTTTTAAATTTTAATCCCTTTATTGATTCGAAATATTATTCTAATAAATTCTATAATAATTTATTTTATTTTTTTTAATGTACTCTTAAAATTTCTTGAAAATATTTATGCATAATATTCTAAAAATAATATTTTGAAAATCACTCTTTTTCTAATACATTGTGATAAATAAATATATCAGGAAAATATTTTTTAATTGATTTTTTTATATCCTTTTTCCATGTCCTTTTTTTGCCTTTGCGTTATGCATTACTAAATCAATTTGTCTATGCATTTGCAAGTCCATGCAACAACCGAAAAGCCTCTTAAGCCCATAAATCCTTTCAGCCACCATTCGTTCACTCGCTACTACTCATCCAGTCATTCAGCCAATGCTCTGTTGTCGGCAACAGACAACGTCGTCGTCGTCGTCGTCATAACAACAAAAACAAACCACGACCTATGCCAACTTAAAAACAATTCCACACACAGCAATGCCAACAACAATGAAGCACGTAAAACATTCTAGACAAATGTGCAAAAAAAAAATAAAAATAAAAACAAACACAACAAAAAAAATGGAATAATGAAAGGCAAACGACCCTTTTCAGCGGTGCCAATGCACTTTACTAACAACAAATTTTTTCCTTTCTAGCCTTTGTTGTTGCTGTTGTTGTTGCTGTTGTTATTGTTGCCGTGGTACATATTGTAGAGCGAGTGCGCCTATATGTATGCCATGCTATGGTTTTGTGCCTATTTTTTGCTATTTTTTTATTTTATTATTTTTTTTTGTTTTTATGCAAAGAAAAGGTGTCTAGTCGCACCCATTTTAATGTCAATAACAGTATAAAAAAATGAGTTTTTATAAGAAAAATAAATGTATAATTTGCTTGAATATATGCCTCAAGTCTGGTTAGAGAGAGCGAGATTAATTTTGTTAATTAAATGTAAAAGAAATTTGTTTTGCAGAAAAAAATAATTATTTATCATCTTTTTAAAGAAATTTCAAGGTACCTAAATGTTAAAGGACTTTTAGTTATTATTTGAACATTTTTTTAAATTTATTTAAGTGATTCATCATCATCATCATGTCCTGTATGTCCCATTGGAGCATAGGGCTTGATTTGATTGTTTAGATAGGTTTAGAGATGTTAAATAATTTAATGACAAAATTTTATGTTAATTTATTTTGACATAGATCAATAAGTTTATAATACATAATATATAATATAATATATAATAATATTATATTATATATAATATTATACTATTATAATATTATATATATTATTATTATACATATATTAATATTGTATATAATATAACATTATAATATATAATATATAATATAGAATTACATATTATTATATATTTATTTGATTTAATTAATAAACTATGCATTAATAAATTATTGTTAAAAAATTAAAATTTTTTATTCAATAATTTGTTTTTGTTCTTGTGTTCATATGTAATAAAAGTAAATTTTATTATATATTAATTATATTTTGATTTATTATAATATATAAAAATATATAAATTTTATTTATTAATTTTAATTATTACTAATTTCATTTAATAACAATTAAATTAAATTACTATTTTACTATTAATTAATTTTTCTAAATTATATTAAAATTAGTTTTTTCAGTTTTTTATTAAATTGAAATCATTTTAAATTAAAGTTAAAACAAATATTCTCCTCTTATTAGTTTAATAAAACTTAAGTCATAAACTTTTGGTTGTGTATATCCTTTTGGCACAGCCAGTTCATTTCTTGCTGATTATGCTTTTCGCTTTTATCAAATAAATTCTACGTTCAATGACCTTATGCGAGTACGGTCGTCGCCTTTTCAATGCATACACACCCAATATGAAAAGCGAAACACAGGACTTTTGCGCACGACACTAACGCTGCGCTGCCGTTGTCGTTGCTGTTGCCGTTGCCAATATTATTATACTTATATTGTTAATGCTCTTGCTCTTGTTGTTATCCTTGTTAATGTTCTTGTTGTTGTTGTTGTTGTTGTTGTTGTTGTTGTCATTATTATTATGCTATACACAAATATCCAGCCAACTCAGCTATACAAAATGTTGTGGTAGTCACAGTCAATGTATAGAAACGTTGGCGAGACAAGGTCCTGCAAAGTTTCAAGCTCAGCTGTGAGTTTTGTTTTGAATGTTCTGTACAGTTTATGTTAGCTTTATTGCTCACGTTTCATTGCTTGGTTTTATTGCTTTTTTGTTTTTGTTATTGCAATTACTGTTGCTGTTGGTGTTGCTGTTGGTGTTGGTGTTGCTGTTGCCGTTGCCGTTACGTTTATAATTGGGTGCAGCACATACTTGGGTTTGGTCTTGACTTAACTTGATTGGAGTTCACTCACTACTCACAACTCACAACTCAGAACTCAGAACAGACTACTATATAACGTTTTCTCAACGTCATTAATGTCTGCAAAAAGCGACAGTCTTTTTGTCTGCTATGCTAACAGCGCTGCAGCAGTGACGCAACAGCGGCCAAGGACCTGAGTTATGCACAACCACACTAGCTAAATTTCACTTTTAATTTTTTGCACCAACACAAAGTGAAGTTAGTGGAGTTCTTGTGAAAGGAACAGCTATGTGAAAAGTTTTCTGCCATATCCTGGTGTGCATATTTGATTATTGTTGCTGGCTTTAATACTCGTAGAGGAGTTCTCCACGAGGGAATGTGTGTATGGTTGTAAGGTTGAATGGTTGTATGGTTCATAATCGGCTCGGCAGACTATGTGCGGGTATAACCAACGTATATCAAGTGCCCCTATATTTGCACGCATACTTTGTATTTGTGTCTGGCGTGGATTTTCAGTATTTTCAGTATTTTCAGTTTGGTATTCGTTGTTGCTTTTACTGTTTGGCTGTTTGGTAGGTTATTGAACTTACAGAGCATGTCGTCAGCTCTAAAGGATAACAACAACGGCATCAGGACAACAACATTTCACTTGTCGTTGTTGCGCTTGTACGAATTGCCTTTGCTGCAATTCGTTTATCATATAGACCACCACCGGCTATAGTGTATGTTAGGTTGGGATAGGGTATGGTTATGGTAGTAGATATATCTACTTGTCTAGCTTTATAAATTTTTCATTTACAATTTTTAAGGATTGATTACCTTAGCCAAATTGGAATGAAAATTTTACACAATTTTATGAAATTTGTTGGGTATAATAACTTAAGTTGATGATTAAATTATTGTTGAAATTTTCAAAAATAATTTACAGAAATATTTATGTCATGAAAATGTTTTTACTTTGTGGAAAAGAAGTGGGGGAGGGGAAAAATGTTTAAATAATTAAATTTAATATTCTTTTGTAAATAACTCAGTACTTTTTAAAGAGAAAATTTTATATTATACTTTCAGAGTAATAAATATATTATAAAAGTGTTGAAAACTAAACTTATAACAAATAGTCGAAATATTAAAATGTTAATTAAAAAATTAATGCAAATAAAATTTATTTATAACACAAAATCAATATATACTGTAAGTATAAATGTATAGGGTCTACTTGAAATTTTAAGATTGTCTCACTTACATGAGGCACTACTATTGTAAGTGATAAAAAAGACAGACCACTTTGTTGAAAGCAATTCATCAACTCAATTCTTTAATACATCTTTCCTATTTGGTTCGGAATTAGCTCCTATCAGATGGAATTGATTCGAACTTTAGATAGAAGAGTTCTTCTTGATTCTGTTAAGTCTACTTAACTTAGTTTTTAACATTGCTTACGTTACTCATATAGAAGAGTACTTGGTTTGTAAGGAAATAATTTTTACAGAATTAGAATCCTCCAAACATATCCCAAATAAACCCCCTCCCAACCACACTACTAAACATAATGACGCATAAGTCCTTTAAATTCCTTGCCCTTTATCTTTAGCAGAGATATTATCACGTACTACATATGCCGCTCTATCTCCGTTTACTTTTACACAACGATAATCTTCCATATGTCCCTTCCAAAGAGTCAGTTTTAGTGGGTTCAAGTCTTTAACTACTTTTGGTGATAAAAAACATTAATTATTGATTCATACTGGACTATCACAGACAATTAAAAGTGTCCGTCACTGACTATGCCTAAAGGTTTACATGTTCTAGTGTTATGGTAGTAAAAATGTGTACACAGATCATAATAAAATATCAGAAGAAGTATTGGTACGAAAATATCAATCAATACTTTCCACAACAATCAAAACCACTCCCAAATTAATTTAGCAATCTATGATCTTTAGTTAGTAACTGAGTTAAATGAATTTACTCTCGCTATAGGATAGGAAGCGCCTACCTTGCGTAGAAATATAATGAAAAGAAAGGGACACATATATATACCTACGCGGGGTCGACGCTCCCTATCCTAAGGCGACAGGACAGGATTTTCTATTCGAAATCACTAGTTTCAAGTATAGAGTAATCTAATTTTTTTGACAAGGAGACACCATTCGATCTTTTGTTATATATAAATCCTATATATATATATATAGGATTTCATAAGTTCTCTGAAATATTTCAGGACATACCTGTATTCTCGGTTTGTGCTCCTTTTTGCTGCAATTCCTAGTTTCATTTGTCATTTATTTTATTTTTCATTATTTTATTGTTGATAACTATATCTATATATATGCTTTCTTGTCTTTCTACGTATATATAATATTTGATTCAGACTTTTGCTCTCACTTAATATACAAAAAATTTTGTTTTACAAAATCACTTAAAAACTAAAAATGTTAATTGTTTTTTGTTTTTTGTTTTATTTTTTTTTTCTTTGTAAAATTCAACAATTTTCGTTATCTCTTTTTCTTAACATTGATAATGGATTGTAAATTTTTAAACGCGATTTGAAAAAGTTAACAAACGCGTATATATTGCGATAATACAAAGGATATTTTTGTAGCAATTTGCTGAATGAACACATTTCGTGGTATCTGCTTGTTAAGCGTCGAACACTTGATTCGCTCAATATACACAAAATTTAACTGATCCTTTTTCTACAATAACGATGCTTTTATAAACGCCTCTAACACATATATATATTTTATTAGAAATGAAACTTTTTTTTTGAGCTTAGAAAACTAGTTAAATATTTAGAAAATACAATAACAAAAAAATTTCTAATAAATTCAGTCTTTTAGAGCAGACATGACCTGCCTTACACGTTAACATCCCGGGATAGGACTGAAATTGCTTGCACGACTGTTGTGCCAGCTAAGGCAAATGTTAGCAGTTCTGGCTGCTGCTGCTACTGCTACTGCTACTGCTGCTACCACTGCTGCTGCTATTTCACAATGTTCTACACTTTACAGTCACTCTACAGCTTAACAGAACTCAATTACAGCATTGTTAATGCAATAACATTGCAGTTAACAGTCAACTGTATCTACAGTATCTACAGTGGTTTATATGTCTGTAGAGTGCAAATTACATTGCAGTGCAGCGGGAATGCGTCGCAGCAAAGCGTATATATGCTTTTGTCTGCTCCTCAAAAAAAAAGTTTTTTTTTTTGGCTACAGTTTGTAATTTCATTTTGATTTTACTTTTCTTTTATGGCATTGAGCATATGTTTTGCTACTGCTGTACCGTTTCAAAATGAAAAACATAATGAAACGCCTAAAATGCTACAGTGCTACAGTGCTTTGTGTTTTTGGGTTTATTTCGTTTTTGAGGGTGTTTGCGCTCTAGAGTTCGGCGCTCTGCAAGCTCCTGCCACAATTACTGAAGTATGGTCCTAGTCACAGACATTGATGTAGACGTAGTAATTTTGGCAATGACAAAATCGTTCATTATTCCAGCATAACAGCCAACAAGGAAATACTTAGGGTAGTCTTCGTTTGTGCTACCAAATGATTGCAATTTTGTTGTTGTTGTGGTTGTTGTTGTGGTTTTTGTTATTGTATCCTGCAAATGTGCTATGCTTTATTTATGTTTTGTTGCTGTTGCAATTGCTGTTGTGTTGCTGTTACTGTTGCCGTTGCCATTGCCGTTGTTACGATTGCTTTTGGTATTGTGCTGTTAAATTGTGCACTTGCTCCTTAATATTCAGGGAGCAGGAGGTCAATAACCCTGTGCTTGTAAAGTTCAGCGTCATAAAAAATTGTATTTTAGAAAATTTATTCTAACAATTGTTGACTAAGTCTGAGTGTTTTCACATTTAAATTTATTTTCAAGCAATTTTAGAATTCATTAAAAACTATTTTTGAAAGGTTTGGTTAGGTTAAGTCAAGAAAAAAACAACTTTTTTCCCTCAACACGTAGGAGGAATATTCAATGAAGGAATTATTGCGAACTTAAAAGTTATAGGATTTGACAAACATAACCAGCAACTTGAAACTTAAATTTTAAATTACAACTTTTTAATTTTATTATTTTTTTAAGACAAAAAAATGAATCAAAGAAGATTTGATAGCCCATAAGTATCTCCAACAAAATTCAGAAGTCTCATGCACCGTCGTACTGAGCAGGTTACGTTTTAGTTGAAGCAGCTGACTACTACAGTTCTTATTCAGTTTGGACCAGGTCTATCTTGAGATTTGACTGGAGGTTGATCTGTCCAATTTTAATTTTCGTTTATCTCAAATATTTTTGTTTGATTGTCAGCTAGTCAATTGCAAATGGGATATTAGAATCTGACATATGAATGTCAGGAAGTAGGGTGTCTGCCTTGCCAAGCTCGTCTGTCCTACAGCTATCCGAGATATCTGTGTGCAAATAACTAAGCTCGGTTGTCTCGAATTGGTAAGAATCCGGTTACAGCATCAACTACAAGATTACGATATTTTCATAAGGAACCTTGTTGCATCCCGCAACTATGGATTTTGCTATATATTGGAGATAGAAATAATGTATTTTTAACAAAATAATAGTATTTTTGAAGTAAATAAATAATTAAACTCTGTCGAAGTAAATAATTTACTAGAGTACTAGAGTCTTTATTATATGTAATAATCTTCTACGTGTTTGTTACTCATTACGAAGACTTCAATAGAACAAAAAATTATTTATTAATATTAATTTAAATTTTTTGTATTGATTAATAATCAAATTTATTAAATAATATTTGTTTGAGTAGAATTATGATATAATGTAATTTTTAATTTATTTTTTTATTATTTTTGTATACGTAAATATCAATAAATTTTGCAACACCCAAGTGCGAAAGTTGAATACTCTTTCGATTCTCTTGTGTAAACAGTTTCACAAAGAAATTGTAGTGTAGCTGCAAGCCGAACTGTCTGCAACTGCAACAACATGCACATACACATGTACACATACAATTAGGGTTTGAGTTAGGGGTTGCTTTAAAAAATGGATAGTAATGAACGTCCTTGGGTGTGAATGAACTGCAAAAGCCAACAACACTGAAAAGTGCAAGCGAAAGCGTCTGCGACGATGTACAAAAGCAGCAATGGCAGGGGACTTAATGCTATGCAAAAAAAAAACAAAAAAGCAAAAGCAAAAACAAAAACAAAAAAATGAAAAAAACAAAATCAAAACGAAAACGTGAAATAAATGAGCAACAAAACTATGTATACAGACACCAACAACAACAACTACAACAGCCAGAATATCTTTTACGCTGTTATATTGTCGATGGGTAGTTTTTTGCTGCTGTAGACAACATAATTGCTAACAGAAATTAATCAGACAGGCTTGCTTGCATTGTTGGAGTAACTAAAATCTATTGAAGAATAGTTTTAAAAAAAGTAACTAAATTCTAATAAATTTTAGTAAAAATTTTATATTCCGATTTTATTGAAAGAAAGTCAATAAACTCATTTTTACTAATAACATCACTTACTGACGTGACTGGCACAGTTTGATGTCAAAGCACTTCGGCTGGACAAAATTGTTTAACTTTGAATGCACATCCGTTTCTTATATTTAATTTTACAGTTTTATAGTAAGTAAAATGCATTAGAATTTAGGTTTTATTAAAATTGTTTATTATTTAAAGCACGTTCTAACGACAAAATAGATGTTAGTTTGTATATGAGAAACCGTTAGCTGATTTAGTCATGGCTTGGACTGTAATGCACTATACTATGGTAAGTGGCACATATAAAAATGAAGCATAAATTAAAATAATTGTATGCAACGTTTATATTGCAGCAAAATTAAATGAATTGCTGGCTATTTGCTAGACTCAGAACTTGCGGACTCATTATGTATGCAAAACAGTTGAGAAGAATGTCTGTTTGTTACCACAGAGGATTTTTTTTTATTGAAGAAAATTGTATAAAACAAACATGAAAATATCAAAACATATAAAAAATTATTTTAGGTCATAATTTTTAGATAACTTATTAATAGGTAAAATCAAGTCCATTTAAAAAATTTTCAATTATAATAAATACATAATAAATATAAATTGGCATTTAAGTTAAGTTTTGACATATATTTTGTACGAAAAGTTGACATAAAATTCTATTAACAAAAAAAATATTTCAAAAAACTTCAACATTGTGGTATAAATATTCGAGCAAAATTTTGACATTAAAAAAAAAATATTTGACAAGTTCTGACATTGTTGAGAAAAATGATCCACAAGATTTACACATTGTGGAGAAAAAATGTTCAAAAACAAATTTGGACATTGTGGAAAAAATGTTTGACAATCAGTTCTGACATTGTGGAGAAAAATGATCCACATAATTAACGCATTGTGGAGAAAAAATGTTCTAAAAAATTTTGACATTATGGAAAAAATGTTTCACAAAGTTTTGACATTGTGGAGAAAAAATTATTGCAAAAATTAACATAATATAAAAAATAAAATTTTTGTTATTGTAGTTCACTACTGTCGAAAAACCCTCTTTATAAAATTTTAATATTAATTTTTTAAAATTTTTCGATATATAGTTATATGTAAATATTTAAGGCAAAGTGAACGTTTGTCGTAGACCTTATTTAAATTTATGTATAAATATATTTAGTATAACTTATAATCTTTATTATATATTAATGTATAATTTATTATTAAACATTTTTTAACAGGAAATTAATGCTATTTTTAAATTAATTACATTAATATTATTAACTCTAAAAAGTTTCCAACATAAAATATTTTGTTTATTTGGGCCAACTAACAAAGCATGGCTTAAACCATTTCACTCTTTTAACATGCACACTACGCTCTTTATTTCACTCTTAATCGCTACTTTTAACGTCACAGTCAGTGCACAAAGAGTCCATGGCTAATGCCTTGACATTCATCAGTGACAAAAACGTAACAAAAACATAACAAAAACAAAAATGGCTAACCCAGAAGGCATAAATATTCATTTGAATATTTGTAAAGCACACCAAACGTTGTTTGCAGATTACAAATGCTGTGCAGAAACTGCAATCAGGAGGTGCTTTTACATGCTCTTAATATTTACTCTTTACTTTGTGTTTATAGCACCGCGCTTGAGTAGGTCGGTCATTGAACTGACGAACTTGTTTTATTTTCAATATTTTTTTTTTTATGTTACTCATATACTATTGCTTTTCACATATACAAGTGCTCACATTTCTTTTGCTAAGCGCACAACTGGCTTTGCATTAATACGTCTCTTAATGCTTGCGTTCGCTCTCTCTCTCTCTCTCTCTCTCTTGGCACTTGTGTGTTGCCACTTGTATGTACTACCAACAGCCAACAGCCAGCAGCCAAATACTGCTAAGTGCCACTGTCAAAGTCAACATAGACAAAATTTAACTTTTGTTAACATATATTCATGTAGTCTATATTGTATACTGTATGGTATATAGTATACCCGTAGTGCATTAGCTGACACTTGATGTGTGGACGACTTTAATGAAATTCTAAGCGCTGGCAATTAACAAAACTAATGTACGAGCATTTTTGACGCGTTTTCTAATACAGAATAATTGAGCATAGACCGAAACAGTCAGTGTGCAGTTTTATGGTCTCATGCACAAGCGGCTGCTGTTGCTTGCATGCCAACCAAAGCTGTTATTATTATTCTTGTTGTTGTTGTTGTTGTTGTTGTTATATTGAAGTATTTAACAGTGTGCATGGTGCACCTAAAATATATGTTATATAGAAGTGTATGTGTGCGTGCGCTCTGTGCAACAGACGGAAATGCACTTGTTATTGGAGGTTCTTTGTGAAAATGAAAAAAAAGGATTGTTTGAAAACAAGTTAAGTGAAAGAGAATTTTTAAATTAAAAAAAAATAAATATATATATATTTACAATATGTTAACGTAGTTTTTTTTCGTTATTAAACACCTTTTCAACAATCAATGTCAAAATAATTGCCGCATATCAGCCACTTGCAATCTTGTTATTTGATTATTTGAACCTTAATCAAACATTTTGTATTTTCTTCTTCTATTGTGTTGACATATTCGAAGTTTATTTCAATTCAAAGTGAATCTATACACACTGAAGATACCGAATACTGCGAGGTACAGGTACCCTCATGCATAACCACGAATTCATCAATTCAAAAAAAAGGTCATTGGCCGTTTTCTGTTAAATAATTCCAAACATAAAAAAAAAATATTTTTTTAATTTTTTCTTAATATTTTTTTGTAGTCTTTTTTGGTTTTCTTTTCTCAAATGAGACCGAAATTCTTCAAAGAAAAAAAAATTGGTGCAAGATTGAAGAAAAATTTAAGTGTAAATAAAATTGTATTGATATCGTATTACGCTTGCGTATTTGCTTAACAAAACAAATTATAGCGGTACATTTATTTTCCATTGTTAGCAGAAGATACACAGTTTCGTGTGGATTTAGTAACAAAAATATTGATAGGGGAGGGCAAAACAAATAAGACTAACAAACAGAGCGTCAGAGAGTGTCATAAGAACACTTCTTCACATTGTGTAATATAACGGTAAGATATTCTTATATACTAGCTGAACTTTATGTGATTAAACGGGAAGATAGATTTTTTAATATCTCAATATAAATCCTTAAAAAATGATTTAAATCAATAAAATTATCGCATATAAAAGAAATAATTAAATAAATTTCAATTTAATTGAAAAAAAAATAACAAATTTAGTATAAAACATATTCAAAAAATTTATAATAATTAAAATTACTTTAAATTGATTACAACATAATGTTGTTGTTGTTGTTGTTGTGGTTTGAGTTAGTGCTATTGCGCACTTTTACTCTTTTATGGTTGGGGAGCTAATCCCTGCCCACACTAAGCTTTAACTATACTAGAATTATTACCATTTATTTATTTTTTAACTGAGGACATATAAAATAAGTTATTAAATAAATTTAAATTTATTAAAAAGAGATAACAGATTTGTTGTCAAAAATATTTAATAAAAAAGTAATTTAAAAGTAATTTAAGTTAATTAAAATTAAGCAAATTGTAATACATGCAATAATAATAATAATTTTTGTTTAATTATAACAATAAATAATTTTAAAATAATAACAGAAAACCGTTAAATATTATAATAATTATATTTGCTACATTAAAAAAAAAAACATTGAAAAGTTATTATCTCATCAAATCGCTTAAGCTTTTGTCTAAATAAAGTTATTAATTTTAAATGTTAATTAAATAAATTTAAAAAAAAATAATGATAAAAAATGCCAACACATATTACGTAATGTTTGTGAGATAGTCATAAGTCAAAACAGCAGGCATAACTCAAACAAAAAAAAATTATTTTTTTTTAATTAGATACCGTCATCATTTCATATTTAAGGTACATAATTCACAAAAAAAATTATTAAATTATTTTTATTTTACATTTTTTCATATTCAAAGTATGTAATTTACGAAAAAAAAATATGAAATATTTTTATTTATTTTTTTTTTGTATATTAGAAATTTAATTGGTTTTTTCAACTTTTTGTTAGGTTAAACACACTTAACAATTGTGGGTTTTACGTCGAAAAGTTAACAGACATTGTCTTAGCAATGCAATGTCTGTTTGCTGTTATAATTATAATAACAACTATTACAGAAGCAACAATAATAATAACAACAACAACAATAATAATAACAACGACAACATTAATAACAACAACAAGTCAAAGGTGTTTATTTCAACGAAAAAAAGCATTAATAATTATTTAATACAAAATAAAATATAATAACTAAGAAATGAACACACAAGAATAGCAACACCAACAACAACAACATGACCAATACATATGCTATATACAGCATACGCACTGTAATGTCAATGACCGTAACATGGCAAGAAGAGTAAGAGTGAATTTTTTATTTCTACTACAACGCCGCGCCGCTGCTGCCATTGCTGCCGTTTCGTCTTATTATTGCTTTTATTTGACCATGTTACCAACATTTTTATTGACACAAAGGTATCAAAATCACACATTAAGAAAGGCCAGAAAGCGAATGCAATAAAAGCTGACACGCACTTATGAATATAAAGCAACAACGTCAACAGCAACATCAACATCAACATCGACATCAACAGTAACAGCAATAGGAAGAGTAAGAGCAAGAGCAACTGTGGTGGCATAAGTAAAGCAGGACAAAACAAAAACATAAAAACAAAGCGCGCATGTGCAAACATACAAACCAACCTCCAACATACAACTTCCAACATACGTAGTGAGTGGACACAAATTGTCAATGTGTCAAACAGTACAACGCAGTGCAGCAAATGAAGATGCGCAACTTGCGCAAGTTGTTCAAATGCCCAACTCGTTCAAAGCAGCGCAGTTAGCTTTGCAGCAGTTGAACGCCCTTTTCACGGCATGTTGATTCTGTCGTTGCCAGCTAAGAGGCAATGATGGCATTATTGTTGCTTTTAAAAAAGAACTTTTAGTTTTAGTCACACATGAAACTTAAGGGAAAAACGTGCAACAACAGCCTGGCTAATGGAGTGAAGGCACTCACTGTCAGGAAGGATGTTGTTGATGTTGCTTGCAGCATGCCAAACTGTGAACTGGTTTCGTTCGAGACTGTAAAATGCCAATACAATTGGCTGTTGGAACGCGTGCAATAGCAGCAGCAGCAGCAGCGAATGACTATTACTTATAGGGTACAAAAAACAAAAACAAAAGAAAATAATTAAAAAAGAATAAAAACAAAGAACTTAAAAAAAAAATAAAAACTTTGAACTTACTTGAGCTGAGTAAGTTGCACATGCAACATAAGATTCACTTTTTTTAGATTATTCTTTTGCTCTGCGCGTATTGGTGTGGCTGGCTTCTAATATTAAGAGCATTGGTTTGGTATACTTTTGCACACCACTTTTGCACACTACTTTGCCTGCATAAGCGGCTGCGCAGCCGCTGCCTTACTGATTTCGCAGCAAGGTTTTTCAAATGAAAATGAAAACTGAAAACTGAAAACAGAAAACTTACTTGCAAATATACTCTACCCCAAAAAACAATAACAAATGCATAAGCAATGGCATGTTGACATGTTCTTGTTGTTCTTGCTGTTCCTTGCTGGGCAGCGCTGCTAATAGGTTTGCTTGTCTCTCCTATGCACTGACAAAGATTTTATTATGTGCTTTTATTGTTCTCATTTTTGTTTTTGTTGTTTGTGATGTTTTTGTTTTTGTTGTTGTTCGTTAGTTTGGTTTGTTATGCTTTGAGCAAGGTAAATGTACTTTGGCTAAAAAGTGAATGAACGAATGTGGAAGGGCGTTTGCGCCAAACAAAACAACATTAAGGAACACAAGCAGCGTTAGTAATAAAAGCAAAAACAAAAACAACACCAACAAGAAATAGAAGAAGAGCAAGAAGAAGAAGATCAGCTTTTTGTGGTTAACATTGAGCAAGGATGCGGCTGAGTGAAGTTGTTCTGTAAGACTCACTGTAAGAGGCTTATGGCTTATAATTGTGCTGCACATTGTGGCACGTTGGCGTGATCATGCTTATTATTAGTTGCTAAAATGTGTAATTTACTTTTGATAATTGCAAAGCAGGCAATAATATTTTTCATTTTTTTTTACAATAGCAATGGTGCAATAGCAATGGCAAGTAGTAAGTTCTAATTCTTTTGCCATTGACTTGCAACAAATAATTTATGAAATAATGAGTCACAACTGCAATAAAAAGTGAACAAATAATAATTGGAAAAAAAAAATTCAAATAATTGCGAATTTAAATGAGTTTTGTTTTATGAAAATTGAAATGAATTTTATTTCTTTTAAAAAAAAAAATTGTTTTTTTTATATTTTCAAAATAATTTATTTTAATTGTAAGTTTGCTACACATTCGTTGCACATTCAACACCTGCATTTACTGCTTTACTATACTATACTACTGCTATACTGAGCACAAACGATCAGTGTGTAACATGCAGAGGTTCTATGACCGCTGCACTTTTAATTCAATGACCTTTTGCAACAAATATTTAAAGCAAACATTGCAGCGTTGCAACATTTGCAGCATAAAAATAGTCCTTTAACATGCCACATGTGTTGTTGAGGTTCAGATATTGTCGGCTGTTGTTATTGTAGTTGTTGTTGTATTTACTTATGCCTTTGGCAAAGTCAATGATCAGCTTGAGATAGAAAATCTAATGAAAAACTTACTTAACCAGCAAAGCGAGTATTAAACAGAAATTGGAGCCGCTGTTGCAGTTGCAGTTGCAGTCAGTGACTGCAGGATGGCAATGATTATTTTCAATTTCATTTCAAGGCTTTTCTTTATGTTTTGCATTAAGTTAAGTTAAGCTTTACCGGCATTAGATGAGTAAGCCAGACTAATTTTAGAATTGCAATTTAGATTTAGAATTGCTACATATACACCAGCAATGACTTCAACTACATTATAATTTATATATAATTATTATTTTTATATGCATAGAATAATATATAACTTGATTTGAGATTTACTGATGGTCATATTTGCTCACGCAAGCATACATACAACACAATAAACGATAACAAAATCACTAGTTTACATTAGAAAATATATCAAATATTTGATTTCAATGAATTTTCAATCTATTTCTAAATTAATGAATTTACAAGACTTTTTTAATATGAGTTCGTGAGTTTATTATTGGTTTTTGTATTGTATGTATGCGTGCATGTGCTAATATGGCCCTCAGTAAATCAGTCTTGGTGTATTATTCCCACTTTTTATTAAATTTTATGTCTTAAATAAAAAGAAAGCTATTGGTAAATAACAAAGCGTTGATATATAGAGCAATTGAAGGGCTTTATGTCCGAATATGAAACAGTTAATTCTAGTCAATATATTCTTTTAACGTCATAAACAATGTTTTCAATCAAAATCTTAAAAAATCAAATACATTAGACAGGACCCGATTTCGATACCTGGTACTTGCAGTCTCAAAAAATTATTTACGAATAATTAAATATATGAATTATTTCCAAGACCACTGATGATGGGTATTTGGCAATATTCGAAACAATTATATGGACAGCAAAAAATTCAATTAATTAATATAATATAAAACGAATTTTTGTTATTGTAGTTAACTACTGTTCGAAAAAAAACCTCTTTATGAAATGCTTTTTAATATATTTTTTGTTTAGTTCAGTTACCTAGTGAGTGGGATAGGAGTTCTATTATGCTTCGTGTATCAATAAAAGAATACCACCTATCCTATGCCGAGTTATTATTATCTATATATTAACTGGTTATTATCTGTTTATTATTTTTCTTTATTAGCCAACTAAGGTGTTTGGGAAGTGCAGTTTGAGAATTGGAAATATAGTTTTATTTAATAAAACTCGTTGAAGTTTATAACAAAGATTTTAGAGATCTTGCAAAACTATATTTTGTAATGGTAGTGTAACTTATTGTTAGATTAAAATTAAATTAGCTTCAATTGAATTTTATAATTGAAATTTATAATCAATTGAAATTTATAATAATCTCTAAAGCTAAATGCTTAGCAGATTTTTGCACACAGAGGTACTAATTTGGTGAGTATCAGCGTACGGATAGGATTCCAAAGTACAGTGAAACTATGTATTGAATTAGTTGGGTAAAATGGTGCACAAAAGATCTATTACGTCGCAGTACATGCTCGTGTATTTTAAAACTATTCTTCATTTATTTGTAGAAATTGTTTTAATTTTTATACATAATTTTTTAAAAATACAATACTGCTATTAGGTGATTATTTCTTAATATACAATTTACTTTATTATACATTATGTAAAAAAACTAAAATTAAATCATTAAATTGGCTTAGATAATAAATGATAAAGCATTAAGTCTAAAAGGATCTTAATAGTCATTACAGACTTCAACAATAGACATTACCCAAAAAAGTTGGAGGAAATTAGTAGTCATTAATCATAACAATTTGTATCTCAGACTGTATGTTACTTACGTAAAAATCGCTTACACTTTTTATTTAACCGACCTTGGCGATTAATTTACATGCCACGAAAATGACGCAGTTCAAAAAGTTTAGATACAAGTTTAGAAGCAATAACTGCTTTCTAAGAGAACCACTCGAATAAAATTGACTTTATAAATAATTTAATTATTTATTGGTGAAGATAACAATTATAAAAAAGCTAATAAAAAACTGCCTAAAATGCAATAATTGTAGTCAATTTAGACAACTTAGGCAACTTAGAACTGAAATGAAAAAAGTCATTGAACTTTTTTGCTTTACGAACTACTACTGTGTCACATACTCTTCTAGCTCTTAATCATTCCACAGAATTTTTGTCAACAAAATATTTTAATTTGAATTGCAAATAAACGAAAGTGTTGCCAAAAATAGTCAAAAAAAACATATCTCAATTTGTATTTTATTTTTTTTTTTTTTTGTTAAAAATATTGCGACTTAAATTTAACTGCGCCACTCATACTCACTGACAACTCATTCAAGCCAAATAAAATAAACAATCTTTATATATAGCTAAGATACATACTCATATATAAATATACAATATCAATATATGTAGCTATGTATGATTATATGTGTGTATGTGGATATATCTCTGGTTGTAAGAGAACAGCTGTCATTAGAAGTTTAAGTTAGGCCACACGGTGTACAGAAAGTAAGTGTCTGATACTTGACTGACAATTGCACTGAGCTCCATAAAACAATTAATCAAAACAAAATACTTTCGTACTCATTCGTAGTATATATTAAACCAACTACTCATGTACAAAAGTATTAACATTTTATATACTCAAATGAGTAGCAGAAAAAAAACTGAATCGTATTTGTATCTTTTCATTCTGAAATTTGCATAATGTAACCTTGATATTGAAATTGAATTTGTAGCGTAATTCAAAATAAAAAAAAATCGCATTTCATTAAATCGTAATTGTATTTATTAAAACAAAATAAACAGCGGGCGTTTAGCTACTATATACCTACATATATATACATTTATGAGTACATATATACAATTATTCATTTCACAATCATTAAAAAATGTTGCTATTTCTTCAATGGTCAATTGTATCTCATACCGTATGCCGTATGCCGCATGCCGTCCCATATCTTGTATCTTGTATCTGGTATCTGGTATCTTGTGCATATTTGTATCTGCTATGAGTCAAAGTCAAAGTCAGAGTCGCATGGTGCGCAATCGCTGCTTAAATGTATGACAGTAGCATTTGTTTATATACAAGTTAATAATAATATAGTAGTCGATTGTTGTTGTTTTACTTGTTTTCGTTAACGTTATTTAGGAGTCATTTAAAGTCAAAGTCAAGGTTTTTTTACGTTTCGTTTAATTCAATACAACAATTTCTAATTTTATTTAACTAATTTTTTATTTATTTACTTAGACTTTTTTCCCGAACAGCAGTCAGTCATATTGTGAAACAGGTTCCAAACACTTTAATAATTAAATGAGATATTAGTAACCAACATACACACAAATATATAATTTCTATATTTTGCTATTAAAATTTTTGGTTTTTTAATTTTAATATATCTTAATTTTATTTGAAATTTTTTCTATAATTTTTTAGAATTTATTTTTACACAAAACAATTCTTTAGTACAATTATTATTTACTTTATATAAGAATGGCTTAAAAATTTTTTTTTTCTTGTCTTATTATATCTTTTTTTGTTTCATGTGAAAAGTATCTGAAATAAAAATTTTTGTGTTGTTGTTTTGGTAAATCATTTGTGAGATAATATTTTAATTATAAACCATAAATTTTAATTTTATACATAATTTTTGTTTTGTAATTTATTTTTTGTTTTTTTTCTGTAATTTTTTTTTGTTTAAATTTTTTGTGTGGTTGTTTTTGTGGCTAAAAATATGTTACCACATTTTTGGTGTGTTTACCACTTTTAGTTTTGTGTAATTAATCATTGGGATGGGTTTGCTTTATGACTAGCGTTATGAAGAATATTTTTTTTATCGCATTTCTAGTAGGGAGAAACCAAAAGCGTTTTTCTTCATTAAAGGCAAGCTAGAACATAGAACATAGTTATAACATATACATATTTATGTATGTAAATCAAGAAAAAAAATTTAAATATATTCAGTACAGCTTATGTATAAACTTTTATTATATTATTAATATTAAATATATTTGCAAATAAATCAAGGGATTAACTGAAAGCTTTTATATAAGCAAAAAATTAAATAAGCAATCAGAATAAAATTAATTATATCAGACAAAGGCCTAAAGGCTGTTGAAACTGGTAAGAAATAACGAAATGTGTGAGTTATTCTTCAAAAAAATAATACTTTCAAGTATAAGTCATGAGCTGAGGGATAAGATACTTTTCAAAAATGTATGCTATATAACCAATCAATATATTTATTATATTAATTAAAAGAAGGATTAAACTAAGACGTTACAAGTGATTATAATTCCCGAGCTCGAAAGCGAAGAAATTATAAGTAACCGTAAGAGAATTAACTAACTTGTTAAACTATCTTTTAGTTCCATTTTGAATGTAAAAAGATCTGGCAGAAAAAGAGAGAATAAACATTGTAACTACTTGTAGTAGAATATGTACTTAATGGTATAATACTATAGTATTTTATATACTTATATATACTTTATATACTTATAGTGTATAGTATATAGTATAGTATATAATATATTATAGTATATATTCAAAAATGATTTTTTCGATTTCAATATTCTGTTTCGATCTCATGATACTTTTCTGTATGCACTAGATAACGAGTTACCTATTGGACCTGGAGAATCTCATCCCATTGGATATAAGTTGACAATCTGACTTTCATTCGAACGATAGCATATCTTCTATTCGGTTAGGGTCGCTTAGAAGTAATGGTCATAGTACTTTACTCCACTACGAGCCAATACCTCATATAAATATGTTCTATTCTATTTTGTTTATAATATTCGATAAACAAATAAAAGTAGTGAATATCAACTGGAAAATATTTATTATCGTAAGACCAGTATTTTAAACTTTTTATATCAGACAAATACATTAATTCGCTGGTACTTTAAACCATATGCGTTGGCAATGAATTGGAAATGAATACTGGAATACAACATAAATAATATCCAAATTATATATTATTGCTAATTCTAAAAACATAGTTTCATTGAATAGATAACAGAGGTTGTTAACAGAGGTCATATCGTATAAGTACTTTTTTATTTAATTTCTTATCTTATTTTTTTTTGAATTAATTTTAAGATGCTGCAATAAAAAGGGGTTGTCTATTAATACAATTAAATATACAAATAAAAGTAAATATATATAAATAATGATATTATTGTCGATTTCTAGAACAGAGTTCTATGAAACAGATCACAATTTCATGAAACAGAATTATAATATAAATTGATAAAAGAACAACTCAATTTCATCTTGCAGCTCAATGATAAGATCCAAATTATATAAAAAGTGACACAATTGTCAATTTCTCTAACAGAGTTTAATTTAATAAATCAAATGAAAAAGGTGAATCTTTACTCCATCTACGGGGATAGTATCATATATATATACCTATATCTTCTTTTTCTTTACATTATGTTTAATATTATAAGCTTTCTTTTACCTCAGTTCATATCATAGGTTTGCTCTTTGTGCGCCGCTGGTACACTCCCATCTGTGCAGTGCATTTATTGTGCAGTCATATTGAGAACAATGCAAAATTGCATCTATGTAAATGTATCCGGTGTTTGTTATAATTTTATAATTTCTTATACAAATATGCATTTAACCAGCAACAAATTATAAAATGAGGCAAAAGCTCATTTAACATTTGATGCCATTTAAATGATTTCAATGACAAACTCAGCAAATGAGCAGCGATGTTTGTTGTGAAAAATGACATTCAAGTTATGAACAAAAGGTGTGCATTACAAAATAAAATGGAAATGATTTTTATTTTATTTGAAATACTCACATAAATATAACAAAAAAGAAACAAAAAAATTTAACAACAAAATAAGTATTTATGAAATGAATTGAAGTGATTTTAATGGCAAAATATTTGAAGAATTGTAATTAATATGAGGTGATGAATGCATGATGAATGACTTAACAAATAAAACAGCTGCAATACATATAATGGAACTTTGCATTATAAATTATATTATTTATAATTAAATGATTGCTTAAGTCATTTTCAGTCATTAAAGTAAATGCAAATGTCGAACAAATTGTGTTTATATTAAAAAATAAGATAATTAAAATTGAAAGCAAGTTTGCTGCTTAAGTCTTTTGTTTGTTGGCAATAAAAAAAATTTGACGCAAATTCTTAAAGGTAATTTTTTACAAAAAATCTTTAATACCTTTTCCTTTTGTATTTAATATGAAAAAGTAATTAAAATCATTTTTTGGTATTGTTACCGACTGGTGTTTTCGTATTTGTTGTGTAGTTAGCAAATTTTAAAAATGTGAAATAAATGCATCATTTTTGCTTAATCATTGAAATTTTATCTATTAGCACGCGAAAAATAACAAATCATTCAATTAAATTTTAATAACAAAAAAAAAAGGTTGAGGTATTAACGAGTAAATATGATATTCAGTTGAAAATAAGAAACATGCAATTTATTTTAAAATAAAATTATGAAACGAATATCTCTATCTTTAGTAATAAAATATTTTTTCAAAATTAAATGATTAAATGATTTAAGTTGTTCTGTTTTCCTAGTAAATAAATATATAAATATTTATATACTTATATATATTATATTTATTATTATCTCATTATCTTAAATATGTTATATATTATATTAACTTAAATATGCTACATGTATTAAATTGTTTTTAATATATTATATATATTTTATGTTAAATATATTAAATATATAAGAAAAATTTGCAAAACTTCAAATAAAAAAATTTGAAATAATATCACTACAACAAACTATCATAAAAAAAACTAAAAAAGCTGAGTTTATAAATTGCCTTAAACCATCAACGGTACGAAAGCCTTTTGGAAGCCATATGTTCTACAATATAATACTACCTAAATCTGAAATATTTTTTAAGTATTTATAAAAAATTTATAAAATGTATATGGCATTTTATGTCTGAATATATCATATGCAAAAATGAAAAATTTTTGTTTAAAATAATTTAATAAGTAAATAAACTTCTATGAAATACATTTATATAAAATATTAATTTAGTTTACCTAGATATATAATATCCATATAATATATAAAATAATTTTTATTTATGCATAAGTAAATAAACTTTTATAAAATCTTTATATAAAATAAAAAATTTATATAAAGAATATTATAACTGAAAACATAAAATAATATAAATTTATACATATATAAATAAACTTATATAAAATACATAAAATTTACTTAAACTAAAATATAAAATAAAATGCTTTTATCAATAAGTAAATGAACTTTTATGAAATATTTTCATAAAATGAAAAATTTACTTTATATAATAAATATTATAATTAAAAGTTATGTTTTATATGTATTTATAGATAAGGAAATGAACTTCTATTACATACATCACATTACAAACTTTAAACCGAAGTTTATGTAAAAAATATTAAAACTGAAAAATAAAATAATATTTGTATATAGAAATAAATAATCTTTTATAAAATACACTTTAAAAAATATATAAAATTTGTTACCTTAAAAAATTTTGAAGCTTAAAAATAATATAAAATATATTTTAAAATAATTGATATAAGTTTATGTAATAATTGATACTGGTTCAAAAATAAAAACAATGCAATATAAAGATAAGAATGATTATAATTTCTAATAGTTTAAATATAATATTAATTCTTTCATATATTAGTGATTTTAATACACAATTGTCTATTATTTTATTCTTTCTCTATTTGAAATATTTAAATGTATAAAAAAAATTTAATGAATTAAATTACTTAAGTTTCTTAAATTTCTACATCTAATTCTATAAAATTCTAGAAATTTCTTTTTATGTTTGTAATTTTATTCAGCAATTTTTTTAAGTCCAAATTTTACTTAAAAATTTTCTTGCTTATCGTTCTAGATATCGTTTCATAGGAAATATTCTTACATATACAATAAATTTATAAGTACTTTTTAATATACAATATGTTGTTATACCGAAGACTACTGATAATGGATATTTAGCGAAATCTGTTAAGAAACTAAATTTTGGATTTGAAAATTTCCTCAATTTTACCCTCTCTCTTATTCTAGATTTCTAGATAGATTTCTGTCATAGACATATTATATTTAATTCAATAAATAAATCTTTCTCTGACTTACCATATTCAAAATTTAATCCCAAAGCTAAGGTAATCCACATATTTGATATCCATTATTACTGGTAATCCAAACATTTTGTTATTCTCGTTCTCAGATACTTTTTGTGTTATTTTATCCATAAATATGTAATCCTTCAATGTATTGTTTTAGCATAATTAGGGTTTAAATTCAATTTTTCAATACATGAAATTTTTTTTTCAATTTTTTTCATCAAACAAATTGCTTTAGCACTTAAAAACACACTTTGTAACACTTAGTTGTTGTTGTTGTTTTTCTTTAACTTATAAATATTTTATACTTATAATTTTATAATATCTCTTAATTACTCTTAACTTATTAAATCCAATATAATTGCAGTCTTATAGGTTTTCAAATAAATTTCCTTAAATACTATTATCTATACTAATAGATTTTGCAGTGCAATTATTTTCACATTCACACACACGTTTCAAAAATTCCACAAACAATTTATTAAAAAGTCTTGGTTTTCCACAAAAGTCTTAAAGTTACAATATCAATTGATTTTGTTTTTTTTTCTAATATATTTACATCTTCTGTTTTTTATTTGTTGTCATAGATATTTTTTTTTTCTGAACCGCGCTTAAACTTAGAATTTTTTCGCAGTGTCTAAACTAAACGTTCATAAAACCGTGTCTCGATCGTGTTGTTGCTTACGGAAAACTGAATCACGGATGAGTCGCAACGTAACTTCAATGTCGAATCGAGGCTTCTGTAAAAACCGATATTAAGTTAGATACTTCTTTCTGCTTTCTCAAAAAGTATAGAAATATTAAGCGCGCTTCAAGCACGCACACATACGTTTTCACAGGGAGAAAGAAAGACTCACACGGCATAAAATCTACAAACGTCGACGACGTTGACGCTGACGTTGCCACTGCCACTGCCACAGCTACTTCTACTGCTTTGGCTGTTGCTGTTGCTGTAGCTGTTACTGTTGCTCAGGTGTTCTTACACCAGCACCACTAATAAACATACTCATCCCGAATTGCTAAACTAAAACCGAAACAAAACCAAAACCAAAAACAACAAAACTCTTCCTCATTGATCGCACTCTGTGCGGAATATGAGTTTTATCTCTTCAACTTGTTTTGTTTTTGTTTTTGTTTTTGTTAGTTGCGAAGAGAACATTTTTTAGAATTTCTTTATTCTTGTGCAACAAATTTCATTTGCGCGCTTTTGTGGCTAAACACAAATACACTTTCATGCACTGTTGGCTGCCTTTACACACACATACTCACATACTCCTTACTTCACTCAACCACAGGCGCACTTATTCATTTGTCGTTGCTTGATTTATGAGTAAATGTGCCACAAAATGTTCTAACTACAAGCATCTAGCAGACTTCTAAGTAGCCGCTCAGTAAATTGAGCATAAGAGCGTAAAATTACAAAAATAACGCACTGTGATTGGTTCGTTGGGGCGTTCGTGTGACGCTTCGTGCATTTGTTCGTACATTTGACAATGATCTTGACAGTGATCAGAGCCAAGTAGCCTAGAATCACTCAATTCATTGCCATATCATGTATCTGGTTTCCAATCTGATACCTGAGCTCAAATGCGCAAGTACAAAACAATCTGTCATATTTGTGTGTAATCTCGCATCCATCAATTGCTGTTGTTGCCATCTATAATTGTTCAAATATTAGCAGTTTTTCTCATTATTGTTGTTGTAGATATTGCTTTGCGCTGTCATGTTGATACACAATGTTCACAGTTTGTTGTACACATTTTTTTCTTTCAATGAGCATTAAGCAATTATCGAAAGAGTTTATATGATTAAAATTAATTGTAGTTAACATCAATAAAAACGAAATACTCTTAAATCCAATGTCGTAATGTGATTAGTAGTTGTCTCAGTTGGTTTAGTACTGATATCAATAAGTGGTTTCATATAATATTTTGTATTATCATTGATATATAAACGGAATCTCCATACTTTTATGAAATATAATCAATGGCTACGAATCATTAGTTTAAGCATATATTATAATATTTAATATACATAAAAACTACACAACTGTTATAAGACCTACACCATTGTATGGGTTACAGTAAAGTGGATGACCTCAGACAAATTGTCGTATTCTACAGTACAGTACAGTAATCCCCCCCAATAACGCGGCACCCTTATAACGCGTTTTCATATTAAGCGATTTCAATCCCTCGTATAACATGAGCATTCCCCATATAACGCGGGAATTTGTACTATTCATAACTATTTTTGCGTACCTTTGCACGTGTGTATAGGTGAAGAATACCCCTATAATGCGTTTTCCTATATCGCGGAACCAATCTACAGTGTTATGGGCGGATTATTGTACTCAACAGATTTCAAATTAGAGCTGCAATCTGTATTCCTGTTGCATTGCGTATCATATCAAACATTGCGGTGGATCAAATACTTCCCTAAATGCCACTGGACCTTATAAGTAAACAAATATTAGCATCATCTGCTTTTGGAGTTAAAGATACTATACAGTGGAAGACTAGTTCAAAATTTTTACAGTTCTATTCAAAAAAATATTGACTACATGTTTCTCATTTTCAATTTTGACTAGAAATTTGGCTATTGAGAGTTCCTCATTAGAGAATTTTTGTTAATGGTTCAAGAAAACGTATTGGTGTAGGCAGTGAAGTTTTCTCGGAAGAGGACTAAATAAGTTATACCGGTGATACCAAGGGATCTACTTAAGCCTATACGCCCATTGTGCAGAATGACTAAATAAATCTTGTTTATTATAATTATATGATCACTGTAATTCTGAAGCTTTTAGGACTACGCCATCACTATTAGGGAAGTTATACCTTATCTGGAGGTGGTTAATATATTAAATAGGAATAGGTATATATGTACTATCAGACAGCCAATTGCTTTAAGGTCGTTCAGTTCATTTCAATTTAAATCGAAGCGGTGTTTGATTGCTGCATATCTCTTGATGAGAAGACGGCACAGTTTAACACTTCTCTAGTTTAGGCAATTACTTGGAAGTTAGCCAAGTTTTTTTAATAAAAAATCTAACACTTTCGTTAAGATGCCACGTAAAGATATCAGTCTTGTGGTTCGTCTTATTACGGGTCACAGCCGTTTAGGAAACTAACTAGAAGATTGAATTTCCCTTTTATTCATTCCTGTCGCAGATATGGAGAGGTCGATGAAAATGCCTCACATCTGCTTTGTTACTGCCCAATGCATGCACGGCAGCGATTTACTATTGTAGGAGCTTCTTCTTTTAAGGATCTTGCCCAATTACATATCTTTTAAAAGGGTTTTTAAACTTTGCTGAAGCTCCAGGCGGTTTTTAAATATCTGAGCTTTTTAGAAATGAACACAATGGGCTAATGGGTCTAGGTGGATCTCCAGTAATGTCGATATAACCTAAACTAATTTAGCGATTATTTCTGCAATTTAAATTTCAATAAAAAAAAAACCAAATTTATTTGTCAACTAAAGCCAATAGCTAGTTACAGGCAGCAGTGCTTTCTAACTTGTAAAATTAATTTTAATAGATTTTATATTCTATAGTTTTTGCTCAATATTTTTATCAAAACTTCTTGTGCTCCAAGTTGTGTGTGTGTGAAACAATTAAATGTTTAAAAAAATATCTTGTATTAACAGATGTATACTATCTCATTTTAAGATTGCTTAAATTCTTTAAAACTTTTATAAAAATTTAGAACATGCTAATAAATGATACTTAAATTCTTTGGAAAGCAAGATTCCTGATAAGAAAATCTTCTAATTGGTATAAGCGGGGCAGTAAGAAAGAAAATTTGATATGGTTCAATATTTTCTCAAACTACAATAACATCGAAAAAGGGATATTTAAATGACCGGTGATAATAGTGTGCACCGGAATCAGTCTGCGAATCGGCTGTTAAGAACTTACATCTTCGCAAATTGCAATTCTATCTTAAAAGGCGAAGATATGATATATAATGGACCAGTCATACTAATGGCGTGCATTGAAAATTGTCTATGGATCGGCTGTTGAGAAACTTAAGTCTAGTGCACATACATATTATTTAACAATCAATAACATTCTGTTCAATCACACTGCTAGTCAAATTTGATGAAATAACAAATTAATAATAACAAGATGTTCGCACTTTATTTAACAAATATTTTTGTTAAATATTTTAGTTAATATGCACAATACTTACATACAAAAAAACATTAACAAAATCCAATAAACAAATTTTTTTGCGCATAGACAAGACAATGGTCGGCGATAAATAGCAACTCAATTGCTTGGAGTCATAATTAAAAATAGATACATAATCAAAATATAATTTGAAGATTAAGTAAGCAACAAAAAAGTTAATAAATCTTTCTTACACTTGCAAAATAACACTACCAATTCGGATTGTCGGATGGTTAGATAGTTAGATGGTCGGTCATCAACAACCATAACCTTGAACTTAAACGAAGCTTGAAAGAAACAGAAAACAAGGGATGATCTCAGCATAAACGAATTTTGGTGAAGAACGGGAGAGCCAACTTCGGAATGGCAAAAAGCCATTGGTAAAGACGTTAAAGACGTTAAATACGTTAAAAATGTTAATAAATTTTTTATATGTAATTCTTTTTTCTTCTTTTCGAGGCGCGGAGTTATTAAATATAATTTTTGGTCTAAGCGATGCTAAGTTAGGATAAAACGTAAAACTGAAAGCACAAAAGAACTTTTATAAAAACAAATGTAAATAGCTTAATAGTTAAAAAATTATAAATTTAAAAATAAAAGTGAAAAAAATAACATGAGTTTAAAAAAATTGTATCTTTTTTAGTTAACACAAAACATAAAATTCACATCAATTTAAAAAATGGGAATTAGTAAATATTCTACACAAAGACACATAAGGCAAGTGATAGAATCATTAGTACTGCTCTGGCTATAGCCGACACAACATTACAAAGTCTTGTGTTACCAAAAAAAGCAGTTGAAATTAAAAAAAAAATTATGAAAAAAGTTTTTTTTAAAAAAAAAAATTTTAAATAAAAAAACTTTCAATCATCCGGGGTCAATAAATTCTTAACAAAAGCAAATAGGAGTGAACGATATGGAAGAACAAATACGATTGGTTATTGTAGACTTTTTTGTACGCTACAAATTGTCAATACCCATAATATATATAAATCAGACACTCATTTCATTTTAGCCGTCGTCTAATTTAGTGTTCTTATATATTTTCAAAGCATAAATGGTTTAAACTGTAACATCTCGTTTTTAAGTACTCGGTCATAAATCGTTGCAGTTTTGAGACTGCAGAGACCTCACCTGCAAAAAGATTCAAATACTCGTATCAATATAGTCAAATGAATTTTAATATGAAGTGCGGTTTTAAAAATCCAACTTAGAAATCCTAATCAGAATGCCTTTAAAAGCACTGCAAGTGAATGTAATATTAATGTAAATCCAAATTTCAGGTCAAATATTTTTAATTTACTAGAATTTAAAGTTATTACAACAATCGATAAATTCTCGAAAAAACACTTCCCAACTTTCTTAAATGATCAAAAACATTAGCCTTTATATACTGGCTATGCGCAATAGATGTTTTCTGGTTGGTTGATGATTTGGACTTTAATAATAATAGTTATATTGCAATAAAATGTGGGAATAGCTTAAGAGGGAAAGGGGAGAGGAAGATAGGTGTGAATGAGGGCAGAGAATAATGTATAAGACAGACGGAAATGGGGCAGAAGATGCTTGAGAAGAAAAGTTGACGTGAGGTGGACGAGTTAGACATATAAAGCTGAAAAAGAGACGAAAAATGCGACAGGGACAGCCGAGAATGAAACAAAAAAAGAGATGTGAATGGCGCAGAAGATGACTAAAGGAAATAAATAACTTATTAGTTGATAATTTTGACTATATATAAGGATATTTTTACAATAAGGAAAAAACCAACCTTGGTACCCGCTCTTTAAAAATTGATTTGTTTTATTACTCTATGGCGTATTTTTTTCCGATAAATATATACCTGTACTTTCCATAGGTACAGGTATATATTACAAAACATTACTCAATAATTTGATTTAGAAAGCTGTTATTAATATTTATGACTCTTAGATCTCTAGCCGCATGGACTATATCTTTTCGAACTGCTTGAGCAAATTAACAAATACACTAGTTAAAAGTAAGGATACGGTATCAAGTCAGTGCAACAGAATTAACTGTTATCATAGACAGAATCATTTTGTCAATCAACTTTAAGTTCCTTAAAAAAGTAGAAACATCTCCAAACTGTGGCATCACAATAAGATAACTTAATAGTCCTCTTGCGAGTCGAACTGCCAACGCTATCTGCTCTTATTTATACGACATTATTTTAATATTAAGGTAAGATATCATCAGTAAAAATTAATTAATTTAAAATTAACTTCAGTATCATCCGCTTGAGACGTCAACTCTCTTACTCATTAATGTTATATTAATTATTAGAGTAAATTACTTCAATACGTCGCTGATCTATAATTATATAGTATTTTGGGATATATATAGGGAATATGTAATTGCCAACAGAATCTACTTTTGCTGCCAAATATGAACAAATTTAATTGTTCCAAAAGTTTTGTTTGAGCGGGTATCGGTCAACGAACTTCCATTTCGGTTCTTTTGTGAAAATGTAAAACGTCCGCAAATCCGAAGCGATTGTTAACATAATTTTTAGGGTTCCCTAGTCTCGTTACAAATATTAATTTTTACTAAAGGCAAAATAACACAATAATTAAATAGTTGTTCTTTTATTTTTAATTAACAATAAATCAACTAATTTAATATTATTAATTTCTAGTTAGAGTTTTTAATTGAAAACTATAAATAAATTTTCTAATTCAAAGATTTATTTGTTTTTTATTGATAAATGAGGACATGTTCATTTAATCAAGTTAAATTAAGAAATAAAATAAAAAGTTATCATCACATTAAGTGAATAATATGAAAGTCTTAAGTGATGGGATATATTTTATTCACAAATTATCACTCCAAACCACTCCATATTATTTTTTTTATTCAAACTATAAATACATTGCAATATTGTAAACCAGCTTCTTTATAATGGAACCCCTCAAATTTGTCGCTCTGGATTTGCTCTGAAACCATTTTAATTCTCTTTTGCTTTCATTCAACAAAAACGATATTTAATGAAAGTTATTAGTATATGAATTAAAAGAATAAATAATAATATATAATAGCAAATAGTACATAAAAAATAATAAAATCTAAATGTTGCAGTAAATATGAAATATGTACTTTAAGAATTTGAATAACTATTTTTAGAAGACAGTCTAGAGTTAACTTGAACTTTTATTTTAAAATTAAATTCGAATAAAGAAAATTAAATAAAAATAATAACTATATACTATATATTGCTGATATATATAAAAATAATATTTAATGAAATATATTTTTCATTCTTTATTTTTCACAAAAAGAATATTTAAGAACCAGTTTATTCATAAAACCGATACTATTCTTACAGTATAAGATTTTATGGTTTTAATAGATTAATTAATATCTGATTAATCTCATAAGAAAATACGTTACAGCTGATGATGAAAGAAACCATCCAAAGAAAGGTATCTAAATCATTTACTAATTTTTGATTACATTACAATTTTAAATCACATAAAAATATATTAGATTTAGTGTTGTATTCAAAGGTACGGGAAATTTGTTGATTGACCCTTCAGTTATCTACATAAAAAATCATCTGTTATTATTAATATTATTAATTATTATTAAATATTTTATTTTTTACTAATATTTAAGTTTTTTCAAACAAATAACAGAAAAACTGTATAACCTTTTCTACTATCAAAAAGGATGGAAGAAGTTAGTTACAGAACAATCAGATATTGAAAATCACATCAATAAAAATACTATATACTTTCTACACGTATATATAAAGTGAACTGCTACTAAATCTTATTATAATTAATTTAATGAATTGCAAACAAATAATAAAAAAAAACATTTTTTAGTTTGTACTCCCATTGCACAATCCTAGCTTTACCACTGAATAGTATAAGATTAGTATAACATTAGTGTTAGTTTCATACTCAGTTTTGGCATTGCCCTGCATTGCTAACTAATTTCAATAGATTTTTAATATTCAATTAGAAAATAATTTGATTCACATATTAGTTTTTTAATTTAATAATTTAGTTAAATTAAATTTAATATGTAATGTATTTATCAGTCTGTTTGCATTATTAGGTTATTCCTAGTGTTCATTTAATAGTACTACTTACTTCTGGTAAAACTAGTAATCGAGTCAATGATAATTCTTTGAATGAAATATTAAACGCATACGAATTTCGTTATCCAAAAACGAAATATTCTTAGAATTAAGTTAATTTGCGTAATAATTTTTAAATGGTGTTTGTTTAGACATAAGAAAAATTTAATTAATTTAAATTTTTTCGTTTAAAAAACAGGAATGGAAAGGTGAGCAAAACATTCCTAGAAATGGTAAGTAAGACTTGTTCACTAAAATGAAATTAGGTATTCCAGAATGCTTAATAGAATTTGTTATGACTAGATATTACAGTAACAGAAAGTTAATTTTATAAATATACACATATGTCTGTATATTTATATAAATATAATAACTTATACACAATAGATATTAGTCAGAAATGTAGTTAAAGCCGATTTGCAGACCTAAATAATTTTTATAAAATGAATGTATTTATATAAAAGATTAATAAATAAATTACTAATCACAGATATAAATTTCAGATAAACAAGAAAATATATGTACACTATACTTGTAAGTCTGTTCATATTAAAGTAATGAAACAATTTCAAAACAGCTGAATATAAATACCTTTTTTAATAAAATTAATGGAAAGTTGTAGATATAAAATGTTTTTGTCATAAAACAAATCAGCAAAGTATAGAATACATACAGGGAGCGAATCGGGGCAATGCTGGCAGTGCTTATCTTTTGTGCTACATGTTCTCGAATACTTCAAATCTACTCCGATCTGTATCAAATTATTAATTAAAAACAGTGGGCGTACTTTTTTTCAATAGGTGGAAAGCATCAAAGAACGCCGTGTAAAACTTAAACTCACTAAAATCACTTCTTAGATATATGTTTTGAAGATTTTAGCCTTCAGTTTGTAAGAATCACTTAAATCACATTACATTAATCTGGGGATCATATATGTATCATAAATGTATCAAAGATAAGAGTAAGAATTTTTGTATGTTCAAACGTATGGCAAGAAGGAGTAGGAATATAAGTTACTTTAATTACGAAAAGAAATTAATATTATACAGAAAGTTGTGATACAAGAAGAGTATGTTTTAAGCAGAGGATTGCTGTAACTACGGTTAAAGAATAGAATGTTGGTTTGAGAATAAAGCATGTCTAATCGTTATAGAGCGCAAAAAATTGGAGAAGTCCATGCGAAAGAGCATGGAAAACTCCGTGTGATTTAAAGAATGTCGCTTCATCCAAATTTTAAAATTCCATATGGTGCCCTTCCAACTATACAAATTATTAATCTTAACTACTAATTGTGGTATAACATTTTAAAGTGCGGTTTATTAACTGTATTAACTTCACAATAGAGTTAGAATTGTATTCTCTCAAATCAAGTGGAATGCATATTCCGTCAGGAACAAATACTGAGCTTTAAAGTATACATCCAATGAATTAATGATTAACTTATTAGCTGTATTTGATGGAGGTCTTATTACAATGGATCATCTAAGTTCGCACTGACACTATTGCGTTAAAGTGGTTTAAAAGAGAAGAAGTAGAATAGAGGTCACTTATTTTTGAAAAAGAACTCGTTTCTTCTACAATATGGGTCAAATATGTTTCGAAAACTATAAATAATATAATTAAAATAAAAAACATATTGGTGAATCTGTTTGATCCTTTTATGGTGATTATAAGTAATGACTTTAATTGCGTTAAAATGATAAAAAATTACTATATATCCTGCTGTATTTTATATTATTTTGAAACTTAAAATTTGCTAAAATATATATGATACTCCAACATCATACAGCATCCATTGATTAAGTTAGCAGAATAATTAAAATTTATTACAAAATTTTCTTAATTTTAATCGCATATAGCAGCGGCTGTTATAAAACACAGAGAGATGCGTCAATTCATTGCAAGATTAACTTCATTGTAATCGCTTAATTATTATGAGTGGATCGAGTAGATGGAGTATATGGAGTGGATGTGCCAGAAGACGATGTCGTTTAAAAATAAAAGCGTTGGCTTACACAATTCTTCACGTGAACAATTATTACACCAAATTGCAGTCATAAAAAAGTGACTAAATGTGTTTTACTTTAAATTTTTCGCTTTACGACTTTTCGACTTTTCGACTTTTTTGCTTTACAAAACTTAGACCTCTCGCCTGGTTTAGACCGTCTTCATGTCTTCAAACGAATATCTTCATTTCTTGACTTAAATCATATTAAAAGAATCTTTTTTGGCCAGGTTCGTTGACTTCTTTAAATTTTATTTTAATTTTATTTTTACCTCTTTGTACTTAATATTTTGTTGGTATTTTACATTGTTATTTTTGTTTTTGTTGTTGTAATGTATTAACATTTTTCGTTTGTAAGTTCGTTTTCGTTGCGAGTTCAATGGCCAGCTAAGTTCTACCAAAAACCGAGAAACCAAAAATGCGAGTATAAATAAAAATCCAAAAATTAAGCAATACAACGGAGGAAAGTAATAAATTTTATATTTTGTTTGTTTCTTCTTAAAAAGAGATATTTTCGGAATACTCGTACATTTAAACATATTAATTTGTATTGCCAACGCGGTACGACGAAGCTCACGCTCACGCTCACGTCCCCAGAAGAAAGGCGGCCGAAGAGTGGTAAGCCAACTGCTTTTGTAATAACTTTTATATATAGAATAAAAGCAAAACTATAAGACGTGACTGTGGAAGAATATGTAAAATATATTAATAATATTAATAAAAAAAAGAAAATTAGAATTTTATAAGTGTTATTAAGTTTCAAAAGAGACTTTGATTAATTACTTGGAAGAACGAAACATCTGAAACTACCATTTTAAAATTATATTTATTAATTCTTTTTAACATCTTGTTATAACTTTAAATAGGAATATAGTTATAATTTATTATTCAAAAAAAAAAAAAAAATTTTTACAAAAATAATCATGATTTGAAACTAATAATTTTTTTTTTAGTTTCACAAAATACTTATATATCATAGAAAAAAATTTATTAAAAATTTTCTAACTTTATAGGTCGTTTGTCAATTATCACAAATCTAACAACTTCCCAAGAATTCTCACTGTTGCCACACTTTATAGTACGAGTAGCATAACAAGTTACAGTTCTGAACTCTGAAAAATGCCCTACAGACCCAATACTAGCCAGAGAAATGAAAATGCCCAAATGTTCCCCTCCCCTCTCCCCACACTTCCGCTTTCTATAAGCTATTGTGGCAACCATATATACCTATATATATTCTAAGCTATAAAGAAAATGGAAATGAAGAAAAAAGAATTGTAACTCGTGCAGCATTTCAATTAGTGCCTTTCGTACTTGAGGTTCACCGATGGATTTGAACTTCTTCTGCATCAAAATTATGTGCTGCTCCAATTCTAGCTTTCGGCCAGGCTGCGCTGTTATATCGTTAGAAGGAAAAATCTTATCACTGCATTTATATCTCGAAAATTGCACTTAATATGCATTGCATGTGCGAAATATTTTTATTGCCAGTTATTCACCGTTGGTTTGAATGCTGGGCCAATTCAATTCCATAGATATTATGTAAATTTTTTTTTGGTTCAGACGTCTAATGTAGTTTGGAATATGCAGTATACAGCAGTAAAATTAAATTTTATATCGTTCTTAACGTGTGAACATTTCTGAATGATTTAATAAATAAAAATTTTTATCTATGACCCAATTTTCAACTTTGTAAAGGTTAAACACGCAATTGTAGGAAAAACTTTTTATTACTGTAAACTTGTTATTAATGTCACTCTGGAACTTACATGATTTAATTCAGACATTTCTTAACTGTCAAACTGTTTTCTATGTTATCTACACTTAGATTTAATGTACTACATAAATATAATATAAGATTCATTTGAATTGGAATTTCAGTGTTATATCACTTGATTCACAAAAGAAAAATATTCTCCATATGAAATACTTGAATTGGGTATTGAATATGTACTCATTATGCAATTATATTACAAATCAATTATTAAGCGATTCGATTGATTTTGGTGCTAACAGAACTTCATCCACTGTCAAAGTAGCATCTATGTGCCGTTTAAATGACCAAACAATCGGTCATATAAGTTTAAGTTTTAAAGTCAACATACACGACTGATAAAAATATTACTTTTTGAACATCTATATTTGAAATATCCACCGGGTGCATTAGTTCGCGTATTTCCCAGGTAATATGTCAAACTTTTAGACCTCGAAATTTGCAAAAAAGGAGAACAGATGTTTTTTTCTCTGCAGAGTTGGCGAATTAGTCAGATAGGGTACTAATCTCTCCCTCAACATATACTAGATAACATCTAGTATGATGTAGTCGGTACTTGATAATGAATAATAGAGAGGCTTATCCAGCACAACAAAAGAGATCATCTATAAGAGGTTAAGACTTTCATAACCGACTGCCCGATGGGGATTATGTCTCTTAAATAGTGATCGGTTGAGGTACTAATGAGATCCCATCAATTATTATTACTAAAGCTCTGAACGTTAAGAGCTAAAGGAAATAGCTAAACAGTTCTCTGTGAGTACCCAGCTCTAGAAACATCCTACGCTTTATAAGAGCATTAAATTGGCTTCATAAGTAATACAGTTACTTATAGACCCATAAATATTATGCACTGAAATAACAATAAACCCGTAAAATCGGAGTTGGTCAACTGGACTAACTCATACATTAAGCTAGCCTAAGCTCCTTTTTCTATACCTGCCTATAGCTACTGTATGTAAAGTTGGGAGAGATATTCAATTCTTCTGAAAGTGTGCTTATTGGCCAGTAACCTATCCGCCCCGCCATAAGTTTTACTACTACGATTTTGACTCTGTTTAATAGAATTTTCTTTTCAATTATTTTTAGTTTGACCGTGTTTTATAGCCCATCGTAGCTTTTTATTTACTTTATGCTACTCTTGAAAAATGATTATGAACATATCCTGCGGCACACATTAGATCAGTGTTACAACTAAAAGATGTAGTATGGAATAAGTCGGCATGCTCTTTTGTGGAAAAGCTTGGAAGTACTTAATAACAATACTATCGTTTTTATAGCGGTTACCTAAGTATTCTATAGTATAGATTAAGTCGGCTTACTCTTCTATAAAGAAGCGTGGATTACACTTAATACTAGTGTATGAGCGACAATTCTACTTTTCGGCTATGAATTTAATCGTGGTGATCTTAAGGTAGTAAACAGCATGATTGTTCTGTTTTGAAGCAACATTTTAAATAAAATAATATAACTTAAAAAAGCTTACAAAAACTGGATTGTATTACATAGAAATATAATATATAAATATTTGATTTTCATTATGTACTTCATCCTTCCATTTTCAATTCTTAATTAAAGTCATTTATACATTTATGAATAAAGTATATAGAATAGTTAAAAATCCAACACACCCAAAAAAGCAATAATGAACTTTCCAATTGTTGGCCAAATTTGGTTGACAGTAAAGAACAAAAAATTCAATTGAGATTGTGTCCAACACACACGAATCCCACTTCAAACTTCCATTGAAAAGGTTTGTGTCTTAAGTCTTTCATTCTGCGTTTGGTTTTTTTAAAACTTTTCGTTATCTGTCATTTGCTGATTTTGTGTCTATCCACCAGCTCTCTGGCTTTGTGTCTTAACATGTTTTTGCGTATCACAACATTTAATTTTCTATTTGCCAAACTCTTTAAATGCTCATTACAATTATTCAGTTTATTGAATGGTAATTATCTGTAAAATTTGGCTACTGGTATCTTTTGCCGCTTGCCAATTGTTCCAAGACATTGTTTTGCTTTTTGGTACTCGAAGTCAGTTTATTGTGCTGAAGATGCTGACGCAGTTCGAGCTACTGTTTCTCATTCTTTCTTCATTATTTTGCTGTTATTAATATTTTCTTTATTATTTTTATTATTTTTTTATAGGAAATACTTTTTATTCTATACACGTTTATACTCGTATTCGCGCATAAGTGAAATAGTTTTTGCAGCTTCCACAAACATATACCTATTCCAATGTGTGGCTTCCCGCCTATAGTAAATCTGTTGAGCGTACGTTGAACTTTATTTTGAGGCAAGTTTCTTTTCATAATTCATATTTTTAGGTAAATTTCCTTTGAAAAGAGAAATTTTGATTTTGTTTTTTAAATTTTACGCCAAAAATCGATTAAAACTAGTACACATGGTAATTGAAAATGCAAATTAGGCACTTGACACGGTCTTGCTTAATTTTATTCTCTTTCTAAAGATTTTCGTTATTACTGATATGTATTGATGTTCATTGATAATATTGCAGACAGTAGATATAAGAGGTGAGGGTGGTTTATATACCTTAAAGGCACATTTAGTAATGTTTAATATATTTAATGATTGGTAAGTATTTATTATGAGTTTGTTACCTCGGTATATATACCAAGAATGCATCTCAACCTAGTGACGGAGTAAGTAACAATTAATAGTTGTTATACAGTTAGATTGAGATATAGGTTAATTCATGGAGCCCTTTACAAAACGTCAGCGCAGCTTTTTTTAATTAAGATAAAAAATCGAAGCTATGGTCTTGTAGTAACTGAGAAAAAAACAATAAGTTCGAAGCTGTAAAAGACTTAGATGGTTTGGACACCAATGTAAACAACAATTATGACATCAACCTGCAAATTCAACAAAAAGTTACTCTTGGCAACAAGTATTACTTCAGAATAAGTTGATAACTGAGAAGTAAAACTTCTCTCGACAAATAAAAATTACAGTCAACAAGTTTCATATCATCCCTGTCCTATTGTATGCTACAGAAGCGTGGACAATAATCAACAAAAACTCTTTAGAAGATCTATGGCAACGAGTATCGAATTGAATGAAATGATGAGCTGTATGAGCTATACAGCAATATTGACATTGCTACAAGTACTAAAATTTAAATGCTTCGCTGGCTTAGTCATATCGAGTGATTGGGAAGAAGTGCACCAGTTAAATAGAAGTTTAATTTGTTACTTAATGCGACATGGTGTTGCATCGATAATCAACATATAGGATCAGTCATGGTTCCTGTGCTCCATACTTTGAAAGTCAGTATTTCTAACTTGATCAATGGTCTTCTGTTCAGTTAGTGTCAGTAAGCATCATATGACATCAATCATTGTCGTTATACTCTGCTCACTTATTAATAGAGCCAAGAGTTATTATGAAGATTACGAAGCAAAGTCTTCATGGCGAAGTACTATTACAACTGCTCTTGCATATATATAAGAAGTGTGTTTATATAAGAATTTGTTTACAATTTTAATATTATATATTAATATTAGAGTGAATATATATATTTTTCATCATTTTTTTCACTATCCCAATATTTCATTGTCATTCCGGTATTCCGGTAAGCTCGGAAGATATAGTAAATTCTCATATACTCCCCAAATGTTTTTATTGTTTTCCTTGTTCTTCATTGGTAATCTCATTGCAGTTGATCTGCAACATCTAACGCTGATATAACTTTGAACGACCTAATCAAGGTGTTTTAAAACTCTCATATGAAAATCTATACTATTGAAATAAAGATAAATTCGCTAGATTTTCTTAATATTTGTATATATATATATATATATATGTATATAAACAAAGATACATTTTATACCAATAAGAAAAAATTCAAAACAATATTAACATTTCCAAGTCATAAATTGAATTTACAAAAACTAAAATGGCAATAATAAACTTAATAACGAATTTCTACGATTAAACAACGACTTTAGAGCACCCATAGAATCGGTAAGACTTTATTTGCAATTTCTTTAAAAACTTTTCTACGCCAAAATACGAAATACAAATGCGAGTAAATCGGATAAATTATATGTTGCACATATTCATGTGACCATTTGACTCCTTTCGAGGCGATCGTCGCTGTTCTTAAATTATACACACTCTGCCATATCGAAGCAGCGCAGTTGCTTTTGTTGTTGCAAATATTGCTGATTTTTATTGCAATTGAATTTTATTGGTAACCTGGCCGTGCTTGTCGATGTTATTTTAGTTGCCGTCGTCTACTACTACTACTACGACTACGACGACGACGACTACGACGGCTATGATAATAATGATGACGATGGTGATGACGACGATGTAGACTTCGTCTACATTGAGTATCGGCACTAGGTAACTAGTTCAACAGCCGGGAATAACCTTTAAAGTTGCAACACAAACAACAAAAGCAACAAAGCAAAAACAACACTCACAACAACAACAAATATATTAAAATAAAAAAATATATTAAACAACTTTAAACTAACAACAAACACAACAACAATAACAACTTAACCGCATTTGTTGTTGTTTGTTGTTGTATTTTGAAGTAAGTTAGTTGTTATTTTGTGTTCGCTGTTGCCTTGGCATTGCTGTTAAGCAAACCGCAAAAATGTGCTACAACAACAACAACAAGTACAATAACAACTGACTACATACATACAATAATAAGAGCAACAACAGCAATCACATGTATAATCTGTCTTATTTCTAGTCAGGAAAACAACCAGACAGACAAACATATCAAGTGTAACTTTAATGCGCTTACAACGCGCATAATTTTTCTTTTTATTATTTAAACCATTTTTTTTTCTTCTCTTTTTGTTATTTTAATTTTGTTGTTATGAAGTTATAAGAGCAATTGTTGTTGTTGTTCTTTAGAGTTGATGTGTTGGTGTTAAAGTTTGATGAACGACAAATTTAAGAAAAACCGTTAGAATTGATCATTTATTTGCAGGTATTATGCTAATGGAAGTATATATATTCTGGGTTTTAGTCTATTATATTACTTATATTAAATTATGCGGGTATGAAAGGGGTAAGAAAATCTACGTATGAAGAAACATAATAGGTCAACATTAGGTAGGTAGTACAAGAATAAAATACAGTTTTTAATATATTATTTTCAATATAAATATATATTATGCGTAGTATAATCATTGTTATCGGTATTATAAATGGTATCCGATTATGAATGCCCTTAATGCCTTCCTACTAATCTGTATTAAGGCCAATAGTCATCAAATTGGGCGCTCTAGACCTCAAGAAATCTAGTATAATCATCATCATCGGTATTAGAATTGGTATCCGATCATGAATGCCGTCAATGTCTTTGTACTAATCTTAATTAAGGCCAGAAGTAGTCCAATTGAGCCCCTAAACCCCAAGAGCAATGATCTGTGTCATCTCTCACACTGCCGCTTAACATAACCTGTGTCGCAAAACTTTTATAGGAGTTGACAGCTTTTCGCTCACATGAAATAGATGACTCGGTCATCAAGGTTTACTAAGCTGTGTGTTTCTGGTTGTAGCATCTCCAAAATCGTCTTTTCTCTTAAACGTGATCAATAATTCTGTGTAGAAATTTTCTCTAGAAGGCGCGAAGTCAGGACCATTGTCGAATGCAGCACTTACTTGGATGTCATCTTAAGATTCATGTATTCAAAGACCCTTGATAGGCTGTGGTTTTATATATTACATATTATACATGCATAATTGTTATAAAATCATAATATATTAAAAGGAATGTAATGCATTTATTATATATGAGTATTAGGTAAGCTGTGAAAAGCTTCCTCTTCTGACACGATGAAAGGCGTGTCGCAGTTCTCTTGAAATCAAGAAAGTAAGGTGCAGATTCCACATCACAACGGCAAATACCGAAATATTTGCATTATAAGTAAGTTTTTTACTCTAAAGGGCGTTGTGACACACGTTCAAATAATTTTTTTTTCAGAAATTTTCCTTACCCCATTGTTTTTCGTTAAGGTTTCAGAAAACGATGTAATTAATCTGATCAGAAAAGAAAAATTTTTCGCATAAAACTGAAGGGCATCTTTACTATTGAAATACACTAATATTCATAAATTTTTACATCCATAGGAGACAAAAATAGAAGACTTACATTTCTATAAGATAAATTCTTTTTTAAAGAAAGATAACCTATTCCCTGTTTTCATCATAGGAATATAACAATTTAAGGTGAGGAACGAATCGTCTATTCAAAATTAAGCGGTGATTCTGTTTTTATCTAAATTTATCTGTTATTTAATACAAAATAATTATGTATAATTTTCTACAAAAAGAAATAAATAAAACTATTAATAAATTAAATACAATGTGAATAAAAAAGCTTAAACGTTATGAAAATTAAGTCGTTGGGTGAGAAGACATAAATTATGAGCTTAGAATTTTTAAATAATTTTGAATAGATTAAAAGAAGAAGATCGTTGAACTCTTTTTGCACTTACTGAAAAGAAAGATCATAAACTTGAAAATAATAGTTAAGATGCTCGACAGCAAAAAAATAATTTATTTATATATAAAATATTTATTTTTAGTCAATAAAACATTGAGATAAATAAATTAATTCCTTAACTGTGACTGTTATTGCAAAAACTAGTATGAGTTCATTATATGAAGAATTTGTATATATATAGATATGTTTATAGATAATTACAACTGATAAGCAAATTTTAAAAGATACTATAAGTGTCAAAAATATTTGATGGGGCCATATTTATCCGAAACATCGAATCACAATATAATTGCGTGAGCATTACTTGAATATTCCCTACAATACATATTAATAATATAATCATCTTCATTTATATTAAAAAGAGCTTCAAAATCTTTCTCAAAATTGCAATAATGTCTATATCAAAGATTTTATTAAGTAAAAGTTTGTTGAAATATGACCAGAAAATAATATATAAGAAACTAAAGGATACATACAAATTTATTTTGACTTCAATTAAAGAGACTTTGAAACATCTTTTTTGCCTATATTCTATGTTATCATGAATACGCTTAAAATGTTTGGGGACTTACAATTTAAAAAGTTGAAGACCTTTCAGGATTGAAACATAAAGTACGCCTAAGATTCGCGAACAGCACCGAAATTCGATATGATACCTAAAACAAGTTAGTTTTTGTAGAGTTTTTGCTTCATCTGGCATTGTTAGCGATTAATAAATCTATATGTGGTTTACCCTAATCAGAATGGAGATTAATTTAAGTTAACTTATTGTGCTTTCTATAATACTTACTTGTTGGTAGCTTATTTTTTGAAATCAATTTCGTCACAATAACCGACTGAACATTCCTTCCTGCAATACTATTTATAGTTATTGAATATTAAGAATATTATCCAAGTCATATAGACTGTATTAAATGGAAGGCTAGAATATATTTCTAAAAATCTTTAAAAAAAGTTAATTCATATTTTGAAATTGAAATATATTTAAATTTGACTTACTTAAATAGCCATAACAATCGGGTTCATCCCACTGAAGTATGTCTCTCCAGAAATCTCTGTAGCTTCCTTCTTCAATTTCATACAACAAGTGCGGTTAGCGCTCCCTGTACTTGATCTCTTTATGAAAGAAGCGGTCAACCTTTACGTCTTCTTCCTCCAAGTATCGCTCGAATTTCCTTTTTCGCTAGAGAGCTTCATCCATTTTCACGACATAACCAAGCCAACGAAGCCACTGCATGTCAATTAGCTAAATTATATTAATGTCATGATATGGCTTGAAAATGCCAGCTAGAAATTGCACAAAGCCAGGCTCTGAGAAGACCTTTCAAGGTACCATAGAACATTGGGACGAATGACATCCTCAGGGACCTCAAGATTGATCCGATCAAAAAATACATAAAGGATAGAGCCTTAAAATTATTTACGAAAACTGACAGGCTTGCCAATACCACGTTATCAAATCTCAGAAGGGTTAAAGACTGCTCTCGAAGGTATGCAGATCTGAGGTCAATTATTGCTAAGTCTGATGAAGTGATAAACAATAATCCAACAGTGGGTAATCTTAACAAAATGGATGTGGTTCATTGTAAAATCATAGTACAAGCTCCGGAAAAATGAAATGTGCTAGTATGGGCAATGCAAATAATGCAATGCATAAGATCTTGTCTAAAAATTAATGAAAAGAACGAAGAAGTTACAGTAAGGTTTCTTAATCTTCATCGGCTTAAAACCAAACAGTTATACTTGAGTTGAAGATAACACTGGACATACAACTAGATTAAAATAACTACGTAGGTGTCTAATAGAAGAGGGAACATATATCTGAAGAACCACTTTGATGACGAAGCTTTTAGTAACATATGTATTAAAATATATTTTGTCATGTTTATATATTTTTTATATATTTTTTTTTTAATTTCCAAATATATTTTTTTTTAATTATATATCACCCATTATTAAGTATTATAAATGCTTAATAAAACAATAAATTTTATTTACAAATTTAATTCAAGAAATTAACAAAATTTAAATAAACTAAGAATCGTTCTGCAGAACTTCGATGGCTTGGTTCAGATACGTTTTAAAATATTTCAGCCATGTTTCCCGTACTTTTTTATCTTCACACCTTTTGCTTCCGTCTTAGTCATTTCTGGTTTCCAGAGTTTTTCCTTTTTCTTGTTTTTGTTTTTGTTTTGTGCGGTAATTGCAAAATTTCTTCAATTACTTTTGCAATTACTTGCAAAGCTGTCATCGCCTACTGTTCTGTCATGCCAGTCTTCAGCTTACTGTTCGCTGGTGTGTATTCGCTAAACTTGGCTCAGAAACGCGTTCGACTACCGCTTACCACTAATGTTTTTGCTTTTGGCTAAACAGAGTTTTAAGATTTGTCTCTGCTGTGGCTGTGCTTTGTTGCGATTTTGCTGTGCTTGATTGTTTGATTGAAAAATTAGGTTAGGAGCAATGAACTTTTATGTTCTTTTTAATATTTAACTAAATAAATGATGGTTTTTATGTTCTGGTATCGTAATGGAGAAGAAACGGGGAGTGAGAGAGTAAAGTTGGTAAATAACTATTTTGCAATAAGCATGAAAGTACTTGCAATCTAACTACGATGCATTTCAGTACTGGGAATATACATTTCCGATATGGAATGCTTGAAAAAATTTCAGGAATGTATGATAATAATATCATGGAATTTATTAAGTATATAAAAAAATAAACAGTCCGTCAAAATTTTTAAAATACTAGATAATTATATATTTTTCAATTTGATTTAGTCATAAAGCAAAACTCTGAAGGTTGATCAACAATATATTATAATATATATATTATATCAACACACATATTATTTAGATTCATTTCTTCTTGACTTCTAAAATCAATTTTTTTTTAATATTTTTGCACTACATTTATACTATTATGTATTTTTAACTTCCCGATGAATGAAACTCTTTTCCTAAATTAAGTAAACTTCGTATCGAACTTTTTTTAGTGAAGAGGTTTATTTTTCGATTGAACAGTGGAAACCCACAAATAAATATCGAAAGACCATTATATCTACGCATCCATAAAATTCTCTTTATGAATACTATATAGTGTGGAGATGTTGTTTAACACAATAACGTTGATTTTGATGGCTACAGCTAGATTACAAACAATTCTTTTCAGGCACAATTCAGACATGACCAACTATTTTGGCTTTATTTCATGAAAATTCTTCCAAAAAATAATTATTATACGTTTTCGTTCCAATGAAAACGAGGAAGAACCCTTGTATAAAGTCTATGAAACTCTTAAATCAGTGTTCTGGAAAAAAAGAATAGAGTGGAGAAAATAAAGTCTGTGAGCGTGAGAAGTTTTTCAAGATTGAATTTAGCTGTACAACTATGGACATAAAAGAATATATATCATTAATGTGTAGGAATAATTATGAAATTTTACAACATAGAATTTTTGCTCCAAAGCGATTATAAATGCAACAAACAGAAGGTTATGGCGTCAGTATTTTGAGATATAGCGCCCGTATTACGCGGGATACGCCAGACCATAAATAATGTTTGCTACATGGCCCAACTGGTGAGTTTAAAAGAGGAAATCGCGAAACAACGGTCCCATATGAAGAAGAAAAAAGTTCTCTTTCACAAGTTGTTGGCTACCATGGCCAAATTGCATAGTTCATATTACCTCCTCATCTGCCATAGTCGCCAGATTTGGCCTTCAGCGGTTACTACCAGTTTGTGGACCCCAGAAAATACGCTCCAGTAAAATAGATTTGGCTTCCACTGATAATGAAGCCAATGAAGTATTCTGCAAGAGTTTCGAAATCTTAGAGAAGCGAGTTGTTTTTTAGTTATCCCACAGATATATCAGCCGATATGTTAATCACAAATATTTTAAAAATTCGTTTAATATTCATTAGAAATCTATATAAAACCTAATCTGTAGATTCACATATTAATAGAGACTATTGAAACTTTATTTAAATAATAAAAATAAAAAAAAATCGCATAAAATACTTTTAAAAACTAAAGAATTAATGGATAAGTGCATTTATAACTCTGACGCCCAGTGGGTGGTGAGGCGTTAGACGACTGTTACTGCCTCAGAGGAAAAACGATTAAATAAATTTGAACTTTTGTTCGCATTTTTGCTAAGAAAAACAAAAATAATCGCTGCAAACAAAAAAAATATATATATTTTGCAAAAATGTTCAGCCAGCAGAAGAAAGGAGAAGAAAGATTAGAAAAGAAAATGAATAGGAATGATAGAAAAGGAAACCACAATAGCATGCAATTCCCATATTCAATTCAACGTTGCAGTTTCTTCCGAGTTAGCAGCGAACGAAAATAACTGTTCTTACAATCCCCGCTCTTGCAATTCTTACTAAGCAAAATATATGCAACACACTGTTCTCTTATTTCTTCAATACACGTCTCCATATACTTGCACTAGGTAAACTGAAATGTTTGACTTACTCATATATGGCTGAAAGCAACAATAACATTAATAACAACAACAATAACAGTAATAAATAAGAATATCAAGAATTCACTCTCTTCCCGCAATGAAATGAAAAATGTGTGTTAAGCCAATGACCGATAGCGACTGTAAAATTCAACATGAAGCAGACACTCATACCATTATACTTATTCCTCCTTTATACACACACACACAACACACACAACCAAAAAGCAATATAGTTAAGCTAAGACTTCAGTATGTTAAGTTGAGTTAACTGTTTTGTGGTAAATGCTGAGTTGAAAATGTTGTTATTATTGTTGCCGTTGCCGTTGCTGCTGCTGCTGCTGCCATCACGTCTTCGAGACTTTATTCTATGCAAAATGTACAAACAAATTAGCAAATAAAAATACAATAAGAAAAACAACAATAAAAACAAAAACAAAAAGAAATATTATTCAATGAGTGGCAAGTGCGTTTGTTCCACATTGCAGCCTACACAACATCCAAACAATCATCGTTGTTTTTCTAACTTCAAAGCTTCATGTTTTCTTGCTTGCAAATTTTGCTGTTATTGACGCATTTCTGCGGATTGCCTTTTATGTGGTTCTTTTGTTGTAACTGTTATTGTTTTTATTTGCTGTTGTTGTTGTTGCTGTTTTTGTTGTTGTAATATTATTGTTTGCTGTTAAAAGCATAATTGTACCAATGAACTTTACTTTGGAGTTCAATTCGTGTTTTTAAGTTGTTTACAATTTTGTGGTTAATAATTAATTTTTGACATTATTTTTATTAATAAAATAATTACTAATCAACGAGAGTAGATAAATGTTTTGTAGGTGTTATTTATTCAAATGTATAACACAAAGGTGTTATTGACTGCTCGTTAATTTTGTGGGGGCTAACGCGTTTATGGATATTGAAACATGAAAGACTTAAGCAACAAACTCTTCAAAGTACAATGTTTGCTCCAATAATGAAAAAGAAATGAACATTTTGAAACTTTCCTTTAACGAAGACAATGACATTAAAGTGAAGCTTAAAGATAATCGATGCTGTCCTAAAAATTGTTCAAAATGTTTTTTTATCATATTTCGCAAATTTTCAAGACACGTGGAATTGTAGTTAACAAAAAATTATCTTGAAATATTTAATTATGGTTACAAGTGGATATACCTCAACAATCACTATATATATATAATATATATAATATATATATAATATATACAGGATATTATTTATCTTATTTTTGGCTATTCAATATTAATTAATTATAATTTGAAATGTATAGTAGCGTTAATTGATTAGTTCTCTAATGCCGCGAATCATGAGAAAGAATATATATTTTTTTCCTTTTTTGTTCAGTAGGTGAAAAGCACCAACAGCCATAATGTGAGACTTTAACTTACCAAAACCACCTTTTAGGAATGAATTGGAGAGAGATGTGATCAAGAAGTTTAATACGTAGAGGTCCAAGTTTATCTAAGTGGAGTTGGTGTGGTTATTGCGCTAGTGCAGGGGGTAGGATTTGAGTAAATTCTGTAACCACGATCACGAGAGCAACGGGTGTAAAATTGGATGGTGGAGACATCAGAATACTTCTTATAGAAGTATATATTACGAGGAATTGGAAAGTTTCAGGCACATGACTTGCACGAGGTCGGCGGGATGCTAGCGGTACTAGAGCCGCCCAGACATGAGTTTGTATCTGGTGTCATGAATAGTAATATAAGATTTTGTTTGAACTGTTTATTCTCTATCACCTTCTATTATTGTTCATGGAGGAGCATCTGTTTATTGTGTAACCAGCCCATACAAATGATAATTTATGTACTCAACACTATATCTTATAGGTAAGCAAATGAATCGCAGGAAAAATTAATTCCTCTTAAACAAATTAAGGAATCCATTTTGTATTCAAATTTTTCGTAATAACATATTACGTTCGATATTCGACATATTACAACCAGTCGATTGCAATAATAAATACTTGTTTATAGTTTGGTATATGTCGTTTAATGAATCATAGAAGGAGATACTCAAAAGCGCAGGTCTGGATCTATTTCAGCTTAGACTGTGGCACAACATGTATTCTTATGTCTCTTGTTTGTGTGCCAATAAACGCGATCTACGACAGTTTCTACAAAGCAAGTACAGTCTGGCTCATTGTTATTCTAACGTCCAATGTTCCTTAAGATACGATACTATCTTACATAATCTCATTTGTTTCTGTGGATTAAGTCACAGGTTCTATATTTAAAATATGTATGTCCATTTTAATTTTGCTGTTAAACAAATATCTGACCATTTTCTGTTAAATTGTCTTAAAAAGTATTCATAAGTTAGAATTCGTCTTTAACTGGCATAAGCATTCGGTTAATACAGCACCAAGTCCCGGTAGCCCATCAACGTGGTAGCCGTTGCTTAATAGCATGTCCAGAAACCGAAACAAGATTTACATTAAGACTACTTTCCAAATTGCCTACATAAACTTTCTTGGGCAAAATGCATATTACTCGAAAAGCTTTGATCTATGCCTGCCAGTGAGAATATAGACATTCTTTGCTGTGAAGTCCACATTCACAGCAAGTCGGTTAGCTTTTTGAAGCGTTTTCTTGTGAAATATATAAATTCAATATTATTGTTGCAGACAATCTCTCAGGTCATATTTTAGTTGTCATTTCTGGAAGTAAGTTGAAAAAACGGTTGTGTGCATAAGATTATTTACTTACTAGAAAACTGACTACTTAATCAAAATATCACCAAAGAATCTGATTTAGGAAATAGATTTAGAATGTATACTTATAAAAAATACAATATATAGTTTTAGCTTATTTATATGTATGAATTTAAATATCTTTAACCACATACAATTGTATGACTGAATTAGATTAAATTCAAAAGAAAAAGTATAAACCATGTTGTTTATCTTTTGGTGCAAGAAAATATACTTTCTAAACGTTAAGTATATATGATATATATATATACTTAATATACTATAATATACTTATTATATATCATATAGTATTAAATAAGTTACTTTATTTTGGAATATAGCAAGCAACTCATTAAAAAGTATATGAAATATATATTCTATTGAAGAGTTAAGACTTAATGAGCCACTTTTAGTGTCTCGCTTTAAGGCTACGATACACTATCTCGTCTTTATAATAATATTAATCTAGTATATTTAAACATTTATTAGCAAAAATTTTACTAGTTCCGTAAAATATATACAAACATACAACAGTACATATGAAACAACAATACATATGATGATTAAATAATTAAACTAGAAACAACTTCATATCGTTATGTATCTGTATATATTAACTTTCTTTCCAAATTCTGATCTTATACCAAAATGACAAAATAATATTGTAACATTATACATTTTTTAAAAAAAAAATTACTTAAAAAAATGCTGTCCTCATGTGTCAACCAATACTTCTTACCTGCCTACTTATATATACTCTCAATATATACCAAAAAATATTAAAAAAGAAACCATCCAGTAATTATCCTTGAAACTAAAAAATTGTTAAAAATGAGCGTGTGCCCTTAGATACGAAATTGCGTAACGTATTCCCTAAAAAGAGCAGAGCTGTGAGATAAATTGCATCACTGCGTGCTTAAGCAAATTCAGAGAAATCGCCACAATAAATCATAACTTTATGACAGTGAAAATGCCAGATACAAGATATAAAAGATACAAATGCGCAAAACACAAACAACTGAAAAAATATGCACAACAATCCATTGGTGTGAGGTTGAAAATCTGTAGATTGCCTCGTCCTTTCTGTTGGTAAACGCTGAAGAAAGATAAACAATGAAGATCAGGTATGGAAAATGCGGTTTAAGGCCAAGACAAGAACAAAATCCAAACCCATATTCTTTGCTAATTTTCACTATACAAACATTTTATTTTATATGGAGAAAAAGATACAAATGTGAAAAAATGTAAGTGAAATTATGAAAGTCATTTAAGCATAGCTAAACAGGATTAAGGAAGTTAAAGTGGAAAAATTTATATTTAGCCAGGATGAAGTCAAAATATTTGAGTGTTGAGATTGATTGGCATTATTTTTTGACAAATGAGTTTTTTCTTTTATTGTGAATAATGCTGTAGGTATTAGATGTTTATGTAAACTATGCCCGCAGTAGTGGCAATCAGTATTGGCACTGAGGCACGTACACCAAAATAATATTTTGTTTTATAAAATTTTTATTTTAATAAAAAATATTTTTATTAATCCATAACAGTATGTACATTTGTCTATTTATTTTAATTAAAAAGGGTGACCATAGTAAAGAAATTTAACTGCAGTAATTAATTTTTTAAATAAATAAATTTTTTGTCTGACCATACGGCTGTTTCGGATCCATCTTCAGCTGTAAGATTGATGTATACTCATAGAGGCATGGTGCAAAAGCTTCTTCTGTATGCGGGAAGATGTTATTTTATAAAAAAAATGTTCGAAGGAATATAGCAAAATGTATGAAAAAGGATTAATATAAATATAGAAAATATTAGTCCTGAAACTTCTTACTTCGTGGTAAGAATATGATGCTATAGATCGCGTATCGGATTTAGAATAAAGTGAGTTTTTTTAAAGTGAGTTTTCATTAGTGTAAGAACGTGTATTTTTTCAGTATAATATGAAATTACTAAACTTCATATTATTTTGGTTTAATAAAGATTTTTTAAAGCATTAAAATCACTTGATCTGTAAGTATTGAGCATTTGTCTTGGAAATATTTTCAAATATTTTCGAATTTCCCGGTATTGCAGACCGGGAAGACTCTAGCCTGTGGCTAGAGACCGGGAAGAATTTAACTATAGTTATCGTGATTTCTTTTATTTATATTTAATTGATAGTATTTGACTTCTGTCTTTGGATTTATAACTTTTTCACCTATTGAACTATTTGATTTAGTTTCCATATACTTAGATTTGTTCCAGATTAGTTGTAATTCTAAATTTACATTCTGAACAATATTACTAGTTCAGTTAGTTGATTAAAATGTTTTGAATGTATACTCGTCACACAATAATAATGTTTTTTTAGATATATCTCAAGTGTAATTCAAGCATATAGCCACTTATATAGTTATTAACCTTGCAAGTTATTTTTTTTTTGAAAAAAGTTTCTAAATTGTCTATCTCAGTAAAGAATCCAAAACTCTAAATTTGAACATTTTACATTTAATTATCTCGACAAAAAATGCAGCCAATTGATTGTGGAAAAGGATGAAAGATGCGAGCGTATATTTAATGCAATATTTATTAAAAATTATTTGTTTGAGTTTTTAGTATACTTAACTTATCGCCTAATAATAATGTAAAAGCAAGAAATTTTTAATTAATTCACATTCCCGGTAACACTCATGAATCATTCTAAAAAAAATAACTTAATAAATTTTTATAACTAAGTTTTATCAATAATATCATTTATCATATAATATTAAAAGCTTCTTAGTAGACCTATTAGTGTTATGAAACAATCACCAATTGATATCCTTTACAACATATTCAAAACTCCTACAAATTACAGTGAATATTTATAGGGATTGAATTAGAAAATTAAAAAGTATGTCAAACGGAAATGCTGTTTCTTCGAAACATTCAACCTAATTTAATGTTCTTGGAACAATTATCAAACGAAAAAAATAAAATTTTTCCAACATTTCCTTTCATCTGATCCCTTAAAAAAATTTGCTCTGCTTACCTATTAATAAGAGTTGTTCTAGATATTATTTCCGTTTGCATTGTAAACTTATAAACTTTACATTCATTAACCTATTATACTAACAACCTATTTTCTTTGGAATTATATATATCCTTTTCAATAAAATGCGCAATAAAACTTACTCCTTTCCTTTCAATTTATATTTCATATAAAAATCGGTTTTCCTTTTTTTTGATGAACACAGACCAAACCAATAATCTCATAATTTCATTTATTAAAAATTTCACTTGTATTTCTATTCTCAGAGAACTCCCCCAAATCTAAAAAAAAAAAATAAAAATTTCATTTCTAAAAAGGTTTCATATTTCCAAGCATGTAATTACTACGCTATCATCAGAAAGGATATGCGCTCATTATGAAGTAATAAAAAACGAATACAAAAGACATGGATTTTCTCGCGGATTTTCTACTTTGGAAAATTCTAATAAAAGGCTGCTGTAGGAGAATCATTTAAAAGAACAGCCAACAGATGCGCGAGATAATAATCGCATCCTCACAGCTATCCGACGGATACGCGTTCTTTTCTTATTCCATTCAATATGCGGGGTGATCATATATAGCGTTCGCTTAACTGTTCAAATAACATTTGATACTGTCAGGTGGGTTTCGGTTTTCTGATTTTCATTTTTTATTATGAAAATTTGTACGATGCGTTCTTTTCATTATAAAAATCCTTTTGTTAACATTTTACAGTTAATGTGGAATGTGTAAGATTCTGATATTATGTGAAAACTATTTTTTATCATTCAATATATATTGTAATTACGTTGATTTAATATCAAAACTGCTGTGACAGGATGTAACACCTACGAAGAAACTAACGGTTAAGCAGTTATTGCTGGCTGTAGTAAAAGACCATACCGTTTTAATTGCTTCATACATTAAGACCGAAAAGTTTTCGGAAATTCTCATTTAAAATTCGCGCGCTGTATATTTTTCGATATTTTTATTATGTAGTTTGGCAGCACTGTCCTTAATTACTATGCCAAAAATGAGCGCGATCTGTCAGACAGTTCGTTTACGGCAGCTGTTGAAACCAGTTCACCTCAGTAGGGCGTTGCGAAAAAAACAATGGAAAAAAATATTGAACAAAGAGTTTGCATCAAATTTTGTGTTTCGAACGAAATTTCGTGTGCAGAATCGTTGCGAATGCTACAAAAGGCTTATGGGGAATCAGTTTTATCGAAAACTCAAGTTTATGAGTGGTACAAAGCCTTCCAGGACGGTCGTACGACCGTCGAAGACATTTCGCAACGCACTACTGAGGTGAACTGGTTTCAACAGCTGCCGTAAACGAACTGTCTGACAGATCGAGCTCATTTTTGGCATAGTAATTAAGGACAGTGCTGCCAAACTACATAAACTTAAAATATCGAAAAATATACAGCGCGCGAATTTTAAATGAGAATTTCCGAAAACTTTTCAGTCTTAATGTATATATAGTCTTTTGATTAATAACATTTAAGCATATGTCGATTGAGGATAGCAGCTGATAGGAATGATAAAAAGTAGCACTAAATGATGAGTGTTCATAGCGTAAGAGGACTGACTATGCGAAGGGTATTAAGGAAGGTATCACAGTTACTAAAATTATTATGAATTAAATATGAAAATATCTAACGCAAGTAATTGTAGTCAAAATTCGGTGACCCTCAACAAATATCTACAAAGTCAGGTTTGGCAATAAACAGGGTTATATTGAGTATATGGTTAGATTGGTAGATCATTGTGAATTACGAACTACTCTAGACTTGTGTAAGTGTTAAATCCTCTACTGCTTACAATTCGATGCTTGAAAACAATCAAGGAAAACCAACCAAAATAGGTCACAGAAAGGAGTTATTGATATCACATTCTTCTTGAAATCACACTGACTCGTAGAAATCATTAACTCAGTAACTGTTTCGTTGACAGTAACTTGCATCTCAGCACACTTAAGATATTTTATATTTGAGAAAAAAAATTTTTGTTGTTCTTATTTATCAAACAATTTGGGAATTTGTAATATTTTAAAGTTGAAAAAATTCAGTCTGATACCGTGGGTGCCTAGGTGAACAATACCAGCTTAAAGCTTATGTAAAATACTGTAAATCTGCTGTTCTAATTTTCATTTCCACAAGAACAAGATCTCGTTTTGTCATCCTGAAATAATATTGAAATAATAAGCTCGGATAGATTTCTGTCAACTGTAATTGAACTGGTGGTGTAGGTCAACTGCATTTTATGCAGTCACATAAATTTGTAAGCTGTGAGTTTAAAGATATAAAAGGAAGTTATAGTTCTAATGTTTAAATTCGTCTTGAAATCAATAAATACATAAATTGTTTCAATTAGTTCTTTTTCTTTTTTTTTGAATTAGTTTTTTCACAATGTACTTAAAAAATTTCGCTCCACATATATACTTTGAACTTTATCAAGTAATATACAGCTAAAATTATTTCCGACGGTGAAGTCAGATTTGACAAACCTCTCAATTCATAGGATCTCCGTATACTAAGGCAAATGCATATATTTTTTCCCAAAAAAATATAATAATCACCCATAAAGTCTAACATTTTGAATCTCATTTCTAATTAATTAAATGGAAATTAGGAAAATTTTATGATTTAATAAATAACATAATAAAATTAAGCATTTTATTAGATGATCATTTTCTAAAATTCACCAAATCTGTGTTAATAAATAGGAATTCCTTCAAAGGCATAATATATATAGTAACAATAATTTTTTTTTTGTTCTATAACTTTAAAAAAAAAATTATAACTTATGAAATTAATTAATACCATTAAATTTCATACAAATTAAAATTCAATTCGTTTATATATTTATAATAAATGAGATGTGCAAATTTATGCATTTGATTCTGATTATAGCATACAGCCATAATTATATGTAAGCTCTATGGTTCACTAAACATTATTGGGAGACTTATGACTATAACCTATTCACCTAGGTATACCTATTATCGGTATATTGTGATGAGGATGATATGATTAATTCTTGCATTCATAACGAACGCATAATTATGATTTTATAGTTAATTAAATCCTCTGTTTCTGATCACACTGGGATTGTCGTCGTTTTTTATAATATAAATATTAACATTAAAACCAATAGTATCACCTTACGAAAGCTACATTTTTTTAGAGAAAGAAAGATATATACTTCAACTTGAAATATGTTAGTTCTGTTATGCTTATAATAACATGATTATAATTCTGTTAATAAAAAATTACCTTTACAGAAAATAAACCTGCAATAACCGTAGCAGTAAATATGTTTATTAAAATAAATGACACTTAAATGCAGGTTACGATTCTATTATATAAACTCATCTATTTATAGTAAGTGAGAATTGTAAAATCATTAGTATGTGTTTGATTTTACTACAGATTATGCAATTAAGGAATTATAATGTTATTTAAATTTATGTTTAAATTTCATATTATATTATTATATTATATTAAATTTTATATGCATGTAAATATTATTGCGATTGTGGGACCTACATAAGCACTGTGTAAGTTCTTATTTGCTTCACAGGATAGTTAAATTTATTTGACTTTGGAATTTTTAATTCTGAAGTTATTTTTAATCTTCAAACCACTTTTAGTTCTCTTAAGTATGCGTATTAATAATTAGTTTGTATTAATAATATTTGGAATACTTAATTTAAGTTAATTTAAATTTAAATTACTTTAAATATTCAAGTCACAAGACAAAGTGAAATTACCTTACTCAATTTGCCTGTGTAGCAAAACTTCTACATATGTTAATATGCTGTAATGATGATGATGATGATGATGATTGATTATTGCCTTAACATTAAACAATTTATTTTGTTTCTAAGCATATACATTCCGAAGCCAATAAACATTTTAGTTTATGAGCATATCTAATGTCCTGATATTTTTTCAGTACAAGAACAGCAACTGTCGAGCTTCAGTCTTGATTTCAACTGCTGAAGGTAATTAAAACTTTTATTTATTATCCGTTAGGTTGCTAATTGTCTATAAAACCGTTTATAGGCACACTTAATATGTACTTTATTTTATTTTATTTAAAACACAACTGTCATCAATTTAATTACCGACTTCATCGATTTAACCAAACCAGCTGTTAAAACTTTTTTCCTATACTTAAAAATGGTGTGGATTACAATCCATTTTGAAGACTATTTTAGCATATAATTTGGAAATTTACCACCAGAAACATATGTCCACGATCAAAAAAATCATAACCAACTGCTATTAACCGTTAACTATTTGAAATATCCTTCATAACGCATAATAATCCATAATTTTTCTATTTAATTGTTGCAACATCTGTGATTGCAATCGCGTAATCAAAATAGTTTCTCACTTAAATTCTTTCCAAACTCACAGCAACTGTCGAGTACGTCCGGTAACAAAACAATGAAACCTCAAAAAATCTGTCATTTCACCGTTATGCAACAGGAGCTACAAACAGAAACTAACAAAAAAGCTAACATCCTTTCATAAATTAATCAAAAACAAAATTTGAATAGAAAAATAATACAACAACCAAGCAATTAAAAAAAAATAACCAACAAAAAATGAATATTAAACCGCTATACATTTTTTTACTCACTCACTCATTCCAAGCATCCCATATCCCATCTAAGCAAAAAAGAAGCACCGTAACAAATCCTTTTAGTTAACATCCTTTAAAGGATTGTGTATGCAAACGAAGTACACAAAAGTTATGAATTTGTTGACAATACCAAAGGTAACAATCCCAAATAACCAATCAAAAGCAGCGGTGAAACCAAATTTTGTATGTAGGACATGCAATGCCAAACTAATCCTTTTCCACACTCGAAGGACGGTAGAGTAAATATGTCATGGCATAGTACAAACTGAATCCTCCTACTTTGCTGTCAAAGTCGTATGTCTGCCTAAACACCATGACATGCGTGAATTGCACGTTGCATGTTCCGATCCTCTCATATTTTGTTTACCCAGCAAAAGAACACGTAACAAAAACAATTTTACCGTAATCCTTTCGTTTTATCCTTATCTTTGTTCCATTATTGTTTTCATTATGGCTCTTTGTGTTGTTGTTTGCTGATCCTCTTGAGAAAATATTTTCATTCTTCTGAAATAGGATTTCTTGAGTAAACGGAGTAGTGACTGATTGACAACGGAAGAGGATTAAGTTGCATACTCAGCCGACACTATAAAACTATAAAACTGGTACCGGTTCTTTGTGTTGATCATACACATACGTAGGGAAATTGTGTAAAGGATGCGTGCGCAAATATTTGTACAGCCAGGCAGGTAGTTCCAATGCATGAAATGATCTAGGAAATATAACAGCAGTTCACGAAATAGTAGCTACACTCACAGCAGGTATTCTAATGATGTTGTCAGGTGAACGCTTCTATTCCTCAATGAAATTATTGGGGATAATTGAGGTGAAGAAAAGTGTTGCTGCTTTCTAGAAAAGGGAAAAATTTAATACAATTTTATTTTTGTATAGTGACACATATTTTGTAACGAAATTAATTATATTGTATATATTTATCAATAATACTTTAAGATTCTTCTACTTAGAAAGATTTTTTCCAGCTTAATGTGCCTTTTCATAGTCGCAAAAACCTTTCATAGATACTAGATTCAGACTTGGCCACATAAAAAGTGAGTCTAGTCGTAGTTTTTAAAATAGACCTAACATAGAAAAAAGAGATTGTATGTGCTAATATCGGATTATTATTAAAAAAGTTACGAATTATATATCTTTACGACTTTATGCAGTCTGTACAGAGAATAAAACCACTCCTGACTTTGACAAAAGTGTTGCGAAATCTCTTCATTTACAGTATATCGTTGAATATAGTACTGAGCCATAATTAAAGACATTTGTGCCTAAAAAGTCAACTATGAAGCTGATGAAGAGCCGACAGTGAACGAACCATATATTTCAATGAATTCTTCAAATAAATCAATGTTATATTTAAGTAACATTACTTCTAATAAACTACTTCTTCTGGTGCGTCCCTACTACTATCCGAAATGATGCATAAGTTATGGCTACTTATAATAAAAACTCTAAAATAAGACTTTTCAAGGGAGATTATTCACGAAAAGGGATATAAAACTCTCTCTCAATGAAAAAATATATAAGCAACACTTTTCTCAATGTTACCCAACTGTTTTTTTATTAATGAAGAAAAAAAGGAATCTATTTCACACTCTTGCCCAATTATTTGTTTAAATCTCAAGTGTATCCTGTGGGAACCACCCTTTTGGAATTCAGAGAAAAATTCAGAAAAAAAATGATGAATGAGGAAGGGTTCTTCTTAATTAAAGAAGTTGGGTTTTTTATGACATAATAACTGTTTGTTAAAAAACCAGAAAAAAGGTAGAATTCACATGTTGTGTTAGTTTTCCCATATGGCAGAGTAAATAAAAAAGTGTTAAAGAAGAGGAAACAAGTGTTTTCGTTATTACGAAACAGTTAAGGATTGGAGTCCAACCAGGAAATAAAAAAAATTGAATTTTGAATGAAAAAAATCTTGGTTGCATTTCCCTTGAGGGAAGAATTTTAAACAAATTTTTAACAAATTTCTTCTAATTTTGTCTATAAATTTAAAGAATGAGACATAATGGAAGGAGTTCCAAACGAAATCATAAACAAATAAATTTAAAATTATAAAGAATTTACTAACTAACCAATGTCATTTATATTTACGTTCACAGGTATGCTTGACTATCTGAGATAATTCTGAAAAATTGCATGTGGAAGGCTTGTGTCGACTTTCGGAAATAACAAACATAAACGAAGGACACAACGGCAAGGATAACATTTCAGTTTCTAAAATTTTATTACTTTTGAAATTAGTACAAATCCTTTCTATTCTTAGGATAAACTAAGTACACATAAATCAACATATTTGTATATTAACCCTTTCTTGCTCTATATTTAGTTGCCTTGCAATTGTCTTATGGTACGAACATGAACTATTTTGGTTATAAATACAAAGGACTTCATATAATGTAAACACAAGCTGGAAACCCTTTCACTGCTTACAGGTAGCCATGGTTCCACAGCAATCTGCTAGATAATTTGAAATATTTTCAAAATTATAACAATAAATATACTATTGTTCCATTAGTTTTACTCAGTTTTGCTAATAAAGATTTTTACGAGTTTATAACGTGAGAATGAAGCGGAAACGAAAAGGAAAGAATAATAAAGGATACAATGAAATACAATAAGCAAATACGATACTAAGAATTTTGTATTATACTTAAATGGAAATTACTACTTGCCATAATTTCTAATGTCAAAAATGAGCTAAGACTGGAAGAAACATTCTGATTCATAAGCTGACATAACACGAAAACTGAAAACATTTAATAATACTATTACTTCGGTAATAAAGTTTTGCACTGAGTGATCTAAAAGTAAAGAAATGGATTGTTATGAAAATGATTCTAAAAATGCTTAACTTCTTCAGCCTTTCTGCGGAAAGGAAGTTTGAATTGAATTACATTGATATTGTTTTGTGTGGAGCTGTACCAAATTTCTTCACTGGTCTTCGTCCGATAAACAACAATATAACTTCACTACTGTAAACTAAAGACTTCACTGAAAGAAAAGTGTAGGAGCTTAAAGGAGTTACAATGATTTCAAAGTATGACATGTCTGTCATAAGAGACCCCTAAAATACAATACGCACCACTCCATACTGTTTGGAGTATAAATTGTAGTGAATGAGTTTACTTGCGGCATCCGAAAGGAGGTAAAAATCTGGTACCACAAGGGTTGGGGCTCACAGCATCAGCTGTCCTGATTAATTGAAGTTAGTTCCTTCAATGGAAGTATCTTGACTACTATGGTTAAAACATTAAATGAGTATTCATTCCTTTTATTCAATGTTGAATTATACTTACAACCAGATGCCGTGCCCCAAAGAACAGCAGAGCTGTAAAATAGGCGTTATATAGTATAGTTTTAATTGGTGTCCGTGAAGTTCTGCAAAAAATCATTGGAAGCCTTTGTCGGCGTATTCTGCTGATAGGTGTATTATGAATACTGTAATGTTAGGCCTTACACGGTTGAAAATATTAGTTGTAATTTAAAACTCAGAGGGTTTTTATATTTATCCAACTTGAATGAGTTAACTAGATCTAGGGTTTAAAAACTCAACCTTGATGGTTTCAAAGAAACTTCCGGATAATGTTATCAACTCATGCAGTTTATTTTCTACAATTTAAACTTCAAAGTTTAAGTATTCAACTCCGAGAGTTTACTTTCTTATATATTACGGATTATCAACTTCAGTGGGTTTAAAAATCTCAACCTCAGAGTTTAAAAATATTGATTTAAACATTAAAAAGGTTTTCAGGTTTGAGAATTTAAACTAAAATTTTTAACCGTGTAGATATTATAATTACATTAAAAAACTGTGATTTCTGTACATTAAAAGCTAGTCTTCATCTTGATTATATTAAGCTTTAACAATATAGAAAAATCGTTGTAAACGAGAAAGCTGACAGTTTAGCCCGCTATGGTGCCTCCCTGGATGCGTCACTGGCGGTACAGGTTTATATTACCCTAGAAATTATTATTATTATTTCTCTACTTTCTGCAACTTGCTAATAACAGATGGAAAGCACTTAGGTCATGTGCGATTTCCAGGTTTACATGGCGCACCTATAATAAAAATAAATCTTTGGAACTCTTCAAAATAGACCGCGTGAACACTGCAAGGCTTACTGCAGTTTTTACTGATCATTGGTGTGTAGGAACTCACACAAAGAAACTGCGTATTCCCCATAACCCTTACTACAGAAGTTGTAGGAGGAAGAAACCATAATACATTTTCTCTGTGAATGCTCGGCTTTGGCTTCCAAAAGATATAGGTTCTTAGGAAAATACTTCTTTGATAGTTTATCAGACTGTTCGTCGGTGAAGATGAAAGACCTGCTAAATTACCTAAATTCGGCGGAATGGCTTTTGTTTCTACTCTTCAATACTAGGGTTCTTACGAGAAATCTGGTAGCAAAATGGCGAAAAATCGCTAATTGAGGTACATTGGGGTTATCTAATGGCCCGCCACTGCAACCAACCGTTCAACCAAACTTTAACAGCACGTAAATTGTAAAGATTGTAGGATTGAATAAATTTTAATTTTGTAAAGATAAAATTTTAGTCCATATTTGGGATGTCGTTTTCTTTTTTGTGAGATCGGATTGTAATTTTAAGATTTAATTTTAAGATGTAATTTTAAGGACAAAATTAAAACTTTTTATCTTATGAGATTGGGTCTGTTGCAAGACGTTTCATTGAAATGTATCTTATTAAATTTTGGGCGTTGTTAAAAGTTCAAAATGACTTAAAACTCTATGAGTATTGTAGCATTGAGTATATGTTTGTTTACTTATGTTATACTCTAAGAGCATTAAAGTAAACCTTAAAATCGAATCTCTTAGATCATGGATATAACATAACTTGACCTAATCCTAAGTAATATATATATGCAAAACTGAATCGCGTAGATCACCTTAATAACCTTTAGTGTACACTTACAACTTTAAAATGTATTCCATGACAATAATTTATGCTTTACATTTATAAATAAATCTTGTTTTAAAATAAAACTTATGAAAAAACTTCTTGATGTGATTAAAATAATTTATATATAAATCTCAATCCCTGTTTGAAAATAGGTGCTTCGTACAGGTGTAAGCATTCGGCCGCCCACAAAACGGCGGAAGCAGTACCATAAAAGTGATTTGTATGATCATTCGGCACACACCTTCGAACCGTTAAAAATCGAATTCTAAATAATGAATCAAGTAAATTTGTTTTTTCTTTTCATTACTGATTACTGACACTCACAGATACTTTTGTGAACAGTTATAAAAATAATTCCACGAAAATAACAATTTTTATTTTTGGTGATAAAAATTTCTCTTCTCCACCGCTTATCCGCCGCTTCTCTCACGCACACGCACGCACGTTGCCGCAGTGAATCATTTCACTTCACTTTTTAAACCGAATTTGAGTGAAAAACTCTCTTTTTCATTTCATTTTATTACAAAGCCGTCAAAAAATTGTTTTCAATAAAAATAATCTGTTTCAGTTTTGGTTTCACGTTTTTGTTGTTATCTTATTTCGAATTTTGAGGGTCAATAAACTTAACTTGACCATTGGGCCGGAGCTCTGCGCTTCTTGGACGCAATCAGAAAATGTTATGTACTTTGTTGTTGCAATTGTTGTTGTTGTTGTGTAGAATTTTTGACGTTCATTGAACTCAGTGCCACAGTCAAATTGAGCAATAACTTTTTTCTTATATTTTTTCTTATATGAAATGCATTTCTTATACTTAAACTTGGCCCAACAACTTGGCACAACGCTGAGGAGTGAAAAAAGAGCAACAGAATTAAAAAGTGTATCTCACGGCTTCTTTTTACGGCTTGCGAGTTTGTGTCTTAACTCTTTCGTTTGCCATTGTTTTGATTGTAATGAAAACGTTTAAGCGTGAAATCGATACTGTTCATTATATTTTTAATCATTCATTTTGATATTTCAAATTTAATTAACAATTGCTTTGATTTTTTTTTTTTATTGTTGATGGTGTGTTTTTTTTTTAAATAAAATTGAAAGTGTTGAATCGATTTTATTTAATTTTAATTTATGATATTTTTATGGTACTCAAAAATGATATAATCAAAAACATATATATATCATCGGCCCTTGTAATTTCAATAAAAATGTCAACGAAATTGTAAAAAAGAGTTGTATAATAATAACAAATTAATTATTTAATATTTTTACTTAATAAAAAGAATTTGTTAATCAAAAGAAGAGAAGATTTTAGTATGAGATAAACGAAATTCATAATCTTAGGTACTGAGTAAAATTCATAATGTTTCTAGTAAGAAGGATATAATTTTAAAGATATAATAAAAAATAAACGTCTTAGAGAGGATTCCTCTTTATTCAAGAATATATGTTTTTTTTAATATTTATTATAATTATTCTAATTTTTTCTTTTTATATTTCTTCATTTATTATATACCAAGATTTTAGGACTTTAAGGCCTCTATTTTGGCGACAACTTTCTATTTCGAGACAACCTTCCTGCCTAGTGTCAGTTTTTTCTCATATTTTAATCCTAAGAGTTGGTGATAAACTTTCACGTCTTTAAAAGCATCAAATCTGTCACATCATTTTTTCATATAAAGGATCAAGCGATTACATCGTACATAAGGGACACAGCTGTGAAGCTATATGAGAAAACCGACAGACTGCCCTACTTAGCACTATCTAATCTCAAAGTAATCACTAACCGCACGGATCAATCATTGAATAATAACGAAGGTTATGAGAAATATTCAAATTAGTCAGTGAGATGGGTGGGACTCTGCAGTGACCCCCCAGCCATCATAGAGTAAAAGTGCCCAGATGCACTAACTCGGAAAAGGCTCAACATAAGACATAAGACAAGTAATCTTTAAGGACTCTTCTGAAAACGTAGATTCGCTTCATGGAGTACCTAAAGTAAAGTAGATAACTATGCAGTACGGTTCCTAACAAAAGTGGAAGAAAATACTCAAGCATGTTTTTCAGTGAATACGGAGAAGTGCAGTGAACGATTAAGAATAAAATGGATGGACGGAGTTAGAAATATCCTAAAAACATTAAAAATGTTCTTTTTTGGTGAATGTTGGTAAAAAATATAAATGACTTCAAAAATATTGTTTAGATAATGGCATGATAGACTTCTTCAAAATTGATGGCACATGGTGATTTTTTCTTTAAACTATATCTGAAACCAGTGTCATTAAGGATATAAGTGGGCCTGTTTAGTCAATTTAGTACTTTCATGTTAGAGTCCAGAATCTTAAAAGTAAAACGTATGTATGGAATCAACCTACCTATATTTGCATATTGAAGCAGCCCATTTCGGTGGATAGAGGTCTTGAGAACTACATCTGTTGATTATTGTATTTTTTTTTTACTCTAATATCCCAGGGTAAACGAAAAGTATTTGAATGTCCGACTGGACCGACTTATGAATGCATAGTAAGACATCTCTACTGTTGATAGTGATTTAAAGAATCTCATATGTTTATTACTGTATTTCTTTTTACGTATCCCAGTGTACATGAAAAGTACTTGAGAGTAGAATTTGAGTGCAATGCACCAACCAATGAATGCATAATGAAGTAGTGAAGCATACCCTTTTGTTGACAGTAGCGTAGGGAATTATATGTGTTCATTACTAAATTTCTTTCTTAGTTGCAGACGTTTCATAGAATACACAATGAGGATGTGAGAGATGGGAGGATTTGAATGTACTGATTGAACCTGTGAGTATTTAATATTATCTTTCGTTGATAGTGAAGTAATGAGAGTGTATGTTCATTATTATATATCTTTTGTAATTTTTCATATGTACCAGGGAATAGAAGTAGGTTTTGAGTGCAATGAGATAACCTGTAAGTGCATCGCAAAACATCCTCAATCGTTGATAGTTGCCTTGAGAACTACGAAATTTCGTTACTATATATTGTTTGTTATTTACATATCATAGAGTATACGAAAAGTATTAGGGAGTGCGGTTGAAGTGCAATAAACTGACATATGAGTGCATATCATGAGTTGGTTATTATATTTCCTACTTAGTGATTCACGTATCGCAGTGTATATGAAAAAATCGTGGGAGTAAGCTATGCGCCGTTACATATCCTTGTACACTTGCCTTTATAATAACGCATTTGCTCAACTAAGTATTATTATTATAACATATTAACTCTATTAAATAGCGTACATATTATATGTGTATACTTTACGTTACTTAAATTGTATAATATCTAACTGAAAGTTGTGGCTTCTAAATTATAACAATAAAAATGTTTAAAGCACAAAAAAATTAGAGTTCATTGCAATTGTTTAAGCCAAAATTTTATAATAAAACATGATTTAATTTGTGGCTGAATGGCAGGTCTTTGAACTCGTCTTCGTCTTCGTCTTCATCTACTAGATAGCTTGTTACCTTTGATGTTTCTGTCTGTTTATTGTAATGAATTTGTTTTTGTTACCAAATTTTGTAAAAGAGTTCATTCGCCTTTTCTGAGCAAACAAAACAAGACAAAACATTTTAGACAAACCAAAGCTAACACAAGTTAGAAATTAGAATGTAACACGCTTCAGCAACAAAAGCTCGACTTAATGTTCGCAGCAGCAACAAAAAGATTTAGTAGGTGAGAAAGAAGTGAAAGAAGTGGAGACTGAAGAAAGTACATTGACCGCAAACAAATGACTCTACTCTAACAACAACAATAACAACAATGATAACTAAGAATAACAATAATTATAATTTTAATTATGAAAAGCAGCAAAGGTCATTGCTTGCTCAAGAAATGTTTTCATTTGAACTTTCAGAACCTCACCTCTCCGTACGCATTTGAATAGGCCAGTAATTATCCAAAATGAGCAAAAAAAATTTGTTCTTTTTGGAAGACAGTCTTTATAGAAGACAATCTTTTTATGCGTACCAATCTACCAAGGCGTATGCACGCATGCGTGGCATATCTGTCTACCAACCACTCTGCTTATGTTGTAATTCTTATATTTAAGCTTGTTTTAAAATTAATTACAATTTTTCGTGTTGGTTAGCAGCTTTTCGAACCAAAAGCACTCGTAATTTATAATAACAAAAAGCAACAGAAAATGGTTACAATCAAATCGAAAGACTTAAGCCACAAACTGGCTAATTGTAAAAGTTTGTGATTTAAGTCTTTTTGTAGAATGCTGCGACTGTTGGAGCTGCGCAATTGAAGAGTGATGGAACAGCGGGAAGAGGAAAGTGTGTGTGGTGTGTCTTAACAAGAATTTCGTAAAAGAAAAAGGCAAGACTCGCGACTCTTGAAGAAAAACAGCATTTCACATAATAAATTGTGCATGCGCAACACTTTTGCAGCAAATGTAATGCAATTCTTTCTTCTTATTTATTGCAGAGAGAAAGGCTTTCTCTTTGTTGCAAAACTGGTCATAAATAAAACAAGATTTGCAACGAAAGTAGTCGTATGAGTTAAATGATGTTTAGTACGAGCAACTCGAGAATATCAAATGATTGCTAAGAATTCTTGTTTTCTTGTCAGAAATAGTGCGCCAGAGTTCATTTCAGTGCATTGAACTGAAGTCGAAACAATATAAGTACGAGTACATGACGTTTAAATAATATATTCTTTAAACAAATCTCCCAAAAAGAAAAACAAGGAATACAAATGAAATTTTAACAAAATTATTTTAAAAAAAATTTTCAATAATAATTTCAATTGTGCTACTCTGCTGTCAATGTACTGAAAACAAAATGAAAACGTTTTCCGCTCGACACTAATTAGCATTGATTTCATTGTATACGAATATCTGTGGTCTATGTACTTCATACTTGATTGACACTTGCTCACATATTTTCGACTTCGGTTGTCAGCAAGAATATTTTCGTCGCTGCTGTCGTGACTTTGATTGTTTGCTCAACTTTACCGCCACAAGAAATTAAAATTAAAATCTATAAAATTATTAATAAATTCATTGAATATACAAGAATCAGTGGCACGTTTAACGCACGATCCAAAAAAATAGGTCAAGACATCACCGTACATACCGTATACACTGCGTACGTGCGTATCTGTATCTTGCGACGAACGTTGCGCTGGACTTCCATTTTCTGAACTGCAGCGCAAAGGTAAATGCTTTCTTGGACGTCATGCAAAAGTTTAGATTATTTTTCGTTAAGTTACTCAGCAGTGAGGTAAGTTGCTCTCCAACTCTACGCCTGAACTTTCCAGAATTAGTCAGCCAGTCGCTTCTGCGAAAAGAAATTTGTAAAAGTATGTAAACAAACAAATTAAATAATATTGGCATATGAATCATTCAGTTGATAACAAAATTTTTTTTCTTTTTTATTTTTATTTAAATTAATTTATTTTATAATTTAGGTTAGTTTACTACTCTGCATTTTTCTAAGTAAATATGACTTCAGTTCGCATTAGAGTGGGTCTGAGCTAACAAAATTCCAATTTCTTTATTAGGACTTCTTGTATTTTTTCCATTAGATAATAAAACAGAAAAAACATCATTTTTGGTCATAAAATCAGAGGTACTCATGTACCAATTAAAGATTGAAAGTATTTATTTATGACAAAATATCTATTTGAAATAGAAAAAAACGTGATTTTATTGAAAAATTTTCCAAAACTAAAAATTTTCTTCATTTTTACACAAGAAGAGGTTCTGAACAGTTGTCAATCACAACAACAAAATTTTTTTACTAGTTAATTTAATGAATTTTTGACTGACCAGATAGCTGTTTCGAGTATTGTCAAATACGCATCATCAGTGAACTTGATTTTATTTCTTGTATTTAACTATTCCTAAATAATTTTTTGAGACTGCAAGTACCAAAGGGTTGAACTCGTACATCTGCCAAAGTTGAAGAACTCCGCGCTCATTACCCAATTGACCCAAAGCCGTAATTAAATACTAGAAGACCAAGACCACTAATATTGGGTATTTGGCAATATTCGAAACCGCTGCGGCCGTGATTGGCAAATCTTGCAAAGGTTTTTGGTTCTTAAGTAGTAATATGAGAGGGTAAAAATTTATGTTAGACATGCACTAATTTCTTATATCGTAGGTTATCTTCAAATATTAAGAGAGTTTTTCTCAAGAGCATAAGTCAGCCATTATTGAAAAGTTAGGTTTCGTTACATACGTCATCATTTTCAATATATATAAAGTTTATATTCGAATATTATGGTTAAACGTAAAACTTTTTCGAAATGTTCAAGATATTTTGAAGATATTTGGTTTGAACTAACTAAACAAGCGTTTGGTAAAAATTTAATATTTTTTGCCAGTTGTAAACAGCATTCTACCATATCGTTAATCCGTTGCAACTTTCGACCAACCTTCAGGTTTTCCATACATTCTTAACAATTCCATCTCAATAGTTTACTACATAGTTAATAATGCTCACCTTCTGAGCAATTTTCAGACCGTTCGTAAGATCATAGCGCATCTATTAGCACATTTTACTACATCTTTAATCATTTGTACTCACTCTGAATGATTTCGAGTTCTATCGTATAATCTTAACATGAAAATGATCAATTTTCTAGGGTTCCTACACTATCTTCATCTACTACGCAAGGAACATGTGGTGTTGTATTCAGTCAAATTTTTGAATGACAGTTTATAGATGATGTGCATGCAATATGTGGTGATACTTTCGTTTACTTCATTAATAAATCAATTAAATAAATAAAAAGGAATATAGATAAGTATAAGCAGTTAAATAAGCAGTCAGTAACAGTTACTTCTACTTAAACTTCTAACTGCACTGTTAGCATTATCTTTTGAAGACATCGTTAATAAAATCTCGATAGCTTTGTCTAGTTGAATTATGATCGCGTTCACTACTTAGGAGAGTTTATTTAACTATCGAGTAATGAAGACTTCAATGCCACCATTAACTTCTATTAAAAGTTCTGTCTTGCTTTAACCAAATATTTTACAAATAAGAAACAAATAAAGCCTTCATCAGTTGCTTTAAAACTTCCTGCTTATTGAAAGCAATATAATATATATAATGTATATTCTAATGTAATGTAATTAATATCAAACAATTATTTTACAAATAATAGATAAATTTAATAAATAGCGAACAATTAGTATCAACAAATTATTCATATTTATTCACAAATACACTTTATGATCAGAGTGTAAAAACCATATTGTTCAAAACTAATGGCTGATAATTATTCAAATAAAATTGTTCAACTATTTTCTATATTTTTTCAGAATCTAAAATTACAAAAAAAAAAAATAACAGAAAAAAAGAATAACAACAAAACCTAATCCATCAAAAATTTGCACCAGAAACTTATAGTAGCTCAGAACAAAATAGAGAAAAACAACCGATTCATTGCTTACTTAAGCAACAAGGAAAGTTACTAATGTCTCATAATCGGCTTATAAATTTTCACCTTCAATCGCAGATTTTTTCATATTCTTTTTTGACTGGCAAAATCCTAGAACAAACATTCCAACACTTGCCCAAAATCTATGTGCTCCGCCGACAGCTGCCATTAATAAAGCATTTCTTTTATGAGAATCCCAATAAAACTAAGACTCAGACTGAGACTGAGACTGAGCCCAAGACTGTGACAGAGACTGAAGTTGTAATTCTTTTTCCACAAGCGCGAAAGGTTCAACGCCCTCCGACGCCGATCAACGCGGCTTCGACAGCCGAAATTTATTTACACGTACTTTTCACAGATACGCCAACAATGCGTTTCGTTGTTCGTTATCTGCAAAGGCGAAATAATCAAATTGTTAAGCAGAAATTACTAAGCAAAATATTTAAAAATTAAAAAATAAAATGGATTCAAAAAAATGAAGCAGAACAAAAAGCTGCGAATAAGAACGTAAACAAGATACTCGTATCTGCAAAACTTTCACCAATTTGTTTTGCTTTCGGACAATTTTTTCTTACATCGATTGCTGGCTGAAATCATGAACGGACCAAGAACTTTTGCTGGCACTGCGGTACTCGCGAAGGTTCTTTACCTTTCTAAGCTGTAAAACGAAAAACTATAAAATTTAATATATTATAAAGTTCTTAATTTTTTGTTGACAATTTATTAGCCGATTTTACGGTTTCCAGATGCGCTACACTTAACGTTAACGTTTAAAGATTGCAGGTGCAGAAAAATATCTTCACAGCATTGTTAATCAAAGGTAGATTTATAGGCACAGTTATGTGGTATATAAAATTAGATTAAATAAAATTTTATTTAAAAATATACAAAATGTATTTTTGAAATTAAATCTCAACAATATCTGTTCACAGCTTCGAAAGGATTTCTTAGTTTAAGTACAAGTGATACTGAGCCATTAAGCATTTAGTAATTACCTTTAATATTGGAAAGTGCTTGAGATGAAGATTTAACTACAGCTGTTAAACTAAATGAAACTAATATATATTTAATTATTTAAGTATGAGAATATTGTTTTTATTTATTATACAAGAATATAAACAACAAAATGATTAATCATATTAGAAACTCCGGTTAACTGGAATGGATCTAGTATTGTTATATTTTATGATTAACCGCAATGAAAGCAGTGTTTTTATATTGTTTATAGCAATAACACAAATATAAGTATATTATATGTAGATAAAAAAATATTTGAGTATTATACAAAAACAAAAAAATATCTATCACTCATCTTAAAATTCATTTAATCAAAGATTTATTTATAAAAATGATTATTGAAATCTTACAAATAATAAATTATCTATTGATCATCTTATAACGTTTATGTGTCACAGATTTTATTCTATTATCCTCAATAACATCGCCAAAAATCACTTATAAAAATCGTTCGCTACTTAAGATTTTATGTTCCATTTAGAAATGCAGAAATAGATAATTATCTCCTACTATTTATACTAAATTCCATATGTAGGAAATATAGCTTCCATTATTTTTTTTTTTTTTTTTGGATGTATCACTATATTGGACAAAAGCAGAAATAAAGTTCATTTGTGCAATAAGTCACTATGCTATTCCTAATATTATTCTAGTAAATGTAAATAAATATACTAAGGTGTCTACTTAAGGTTTTATCATCTACCTAGAAGGGCCAAAATAAATCGTCTCTTTTCTTCTTTGCTTAATCAAACACGATTTAGTATCTTAAGCACTTTTACTCAATTTAATTGTATCAAATTATAAATTAACCTTATCTAAATAGATAGAGGGATATATAGTCCATGTTATAGTTTTCTTCGATGGTATCACTGAGTTTCTTCATTTGAATCTGTCACTATGATATCCTCGATATGATTATGGTAAAAATACTAACTAAAATCGAATGCAGTATAAATTAACCTTAACTAAATAGACAGAGGGATATAGTCCGTGTTATAGTTTTCTTCGATGGTATCACCGATAATAGAGTTTCTTTATTTGAATTTGTCAGTATGATATCCTCGATATGATTATGGTAAATATACTAACAAGAATCGAATGCGTTATTCACTTAAAGTTTTATGTTCCATTTAGAAAGTCAAAATTCAATCACTATCATCTATTATATACACTAAATAGATTGGTGTAGAGGCCCTATGCTCTACTTAGAAGATAAGGACAGCAATAAGTAAGTAAGCAAAATAGGTAAGTAAGTAAGATTTGATGACATCACTGTCCATTTTGAGAAGAACATAAAGCGGAAATAAAATTTTCTCATTCAAATACGTTGCTATGATAACCTCGATATGATTGTGATAATTACACTCACAAAAATCTTATGCGCTATATAACTAACATTCTTTATCTTGCCTTAAAAGGTAGACATAAATCAATTTCATCTATTCTATACTCTTAATGAATAAGCAGACATTAGTCAGTTTTATTATTTCAATGGTGAGTAATACCGCTCGTTCCTGATAAGATCGAGGAACGCAAATAAAATCACCCTCTTTAGATCTGTAAAGAACTTTAGGTGAATTCTCTCCCCGCCATCCAAACTGACGACATTCTGCATTAATATTGTAGATCACAGTCTACTATGCCGACTATAATTATTTTCATATTTTATCACAAATTGATGAAGATTTGTTACGCAGCGAAAGCTCTTCTTTTTATTATTTTTGTGTATTTGCGCAAAATGCGTAAACAGTTTCGATGGTGAGGAAAAATTTCAAGTTCAGAGTTTTGCTAATGGCTGCGCAATGGCTGAGGCCATTAACCTGTCCATCTGAGTTGTCCAAAATGAAAGAACCAAATTCTGATTTGAAGTGAATTGAAAGAGAAAATAGCGTGACCAAAACTAAATAATTGTATTAATGAAATAAATGTGCTATGAGTTTCATAAAATATTTCTCACATTCTTGAGCAAAATAGAACTGAAACTGTGATAATGAACAACAGCTGTGTTTCCAGATACTTCTTAACACGATTATCTGAAATAAAATGCAAATATAATAAATAAAAAACATAAACTACTACTATAATACATATCTTAAGATCAGCAAAGAACATTAATTTCATATTTTGAAGACCACAACAACATGCCCTCATCTATTTTTCGTATAAATTATATATGTCACCTGTAGCTTTAAAATTAAAGATCTGACAAATAAGAAAACTGTTTTTTTTGAAGATAAATATTTTGGATTGATATAGTAAAGTAGCGGTTATAACACAAAGAAAGTTGAAAATCTAAATTTATGTATACTTTTTAGGAATAATGACTAGTTCGGATCCAAATCCAGACTAACTTAATTTATGAATGATCTTACTTAGATCAAATAACTTTATCATGAAAAATGTGACATAATATAGGTGGTTTAAATCATAATTTTGTCACGTGTTGTTAGTCATCACTTACGAATGCACTAAATTTGAATATTCATTTGATATTAGTATAATTGTGACTACTATATAAACTTGACCTCAACTGACGCCTAGAATAACTTTCATTTGTGACATAATTCCTAAGTTAATAGAATAGCTGTGTCCGATTCGCTTATTTAATCGATTTAATAACGCTACAGCCGTGTGTCTATCTAGGAGTCTATCTACTACATAAACCCAGTAATTCACTTGAACTTACATCCCGTTCGAACAAAAAATAAATAAGCTGTTTGGCTTACATCTGTCTTTCAACTTAACTTATTAAATATAACAGATATTTTCAGACATTTATAGTACATAATCGGGCAATTAGGTTTTCTACATAAAAGCCCAAATCACAAATATTGGATTTCGTTTCCTTCTTTTTTGTATCTGATTCGTTTTTATCAAATTGTTAGGGCCCAAGAATGTTATTGAGTGTTATTTTATTTGAGAAATCTAAGCTTCCACTGATATGAGATTTTTGCAGCTTTATATCAGTTCGAATTAGTGATTAGTTAACCGAAACACTTTTAGCAATCCTGGCAATCGATTTTAAAAATACTTTCTAAAAAATTGTTAGCATAATTTTTAATATAAGAAAAATTTCCATTGGCTTTGATAGTTTATGTTTGTGTCCATAAAAGGTTCTACCTTATCATATATTTACAAAGTTCAGTCCAGCTGTGAATTAACCACACGTATAGAAATAGTAGATAATCCCTTCCCCCCATTTGATTTTTCTTTTGGAGTTCAAGTTATTTCACATTGAAAAATAAAAATAAAAAAAAGTAGAGGTTCTTTGATAGTAAAATTTTATTATTAATTTATTATTTTATATTTATTTTAACATAGATACATTTTATGAAAAGTATTTCACAAAAAAATATTTTTTGTTGGTTTATATAAATAAGTTATTCTTTCTTAAATTTTTTTTAAAAGTTTGATAAAATTGCTATAAAAGTCCGAAACACCATTTACTTAAAAAACTAAGCTATATGAATAGCTTGAAAATATCTAACACGGAAGTGAGATCCGTACTTACACCAATTCACCTAAGTAACTGCCTCTAGTCATAGGTGGGAAGCATCGAAAGCCACAGTGTGAGACTTGACCCACTAAAACCAAAACTTATAGGAACGAGTTGGGAATGTCTCAGCCATTAGACCATTTAAAATATCCGAATGAAATTACATTCTTGAAATTAGGAGGGTGACATATAAAGAGATTAGGTAAGAACTCAAACGAAAACATAAGTTAAAGTTTAAATGCTAGATTCTAGCACTAAAATAAACTTCGAATTATAAAAACTTGGAATAGTTAAGATTGTTAGTGTGATGTCCATTTTCATATATATTCGTATTACATTGTCTGAATTAAGACTGGTCCAAGTCAGAGGCAGTACCTGACGTTGGATACTTTTTAATAAAAGTGTCATTATGTCGTATGACTCTTGTATTAATAAAATTGATTTTTCATTAGATTTTTTGTAATTATTTACATTCGGCATTAGTTTTTTTTTTGTTTTAAACTTAATATTAATGGCCGGTTCTTCTATTAAAACAAGAATATTTCATTATAATAAATTTTTAAATTGAATTTCATCAGCAATTCTAGGAAAATTAAACTAATTACTTAATATTAAAGTTAAACCTCATTTTTTTTTCTTTTTCCCTGTTTTTCCGATTTAATTTAAAATCCATTAATTTAATAAATATTATAAATTCAAAAATAAAATAGCAAATATTGACAACAGCGAATTTCATTCTTTACACGATCATTGACGTTTGTGTCAACGTCATTACAATCGATCAGAAAGCAATAAGCAAACAACAACAACGCAACAGCGAATTTTATTACTTCGTCGCACGGCGAACGTCGCTTAGTTATAAAGACTCACTTCCATAAGCACGTACACGTCATGGCTGCTATCAAGTTGAAATAGCGGTAAACTTGCGGTACTTTTCGTTTTCATTGCAACTCGAAGCGAATGTTTAGCCTAGATTTGCGCGCAAGTTCGTTGAACTACAAACAAACTTACTTGGCCGAAGTAAAACAACAAAACAACCAACGTAAACCAACAGAACAACAACAAGGAAATATTTCTTTACATATTTCTTTAATTTTGTTCGTGTAGGCAAGCAAGCACACGAAGTTGCTTAGAATAAAACGAACTATAAACGAAGTTGCACTGCTGCTTCGTTTGCAATTGTGACGATTGCTTACCAACGGCAAAAAAGTTTCTTGCTTGAGTCTTTTGTGTTGAAAGCGCCTGCCACCGTCTGCAAGCCGTTGAAGTATCTTCTGCAGTATTTAAAGTATTTGAAGTTTTAAAATTTATACTATGACCTATGCATTGCTAGCAATAACATAAGTTAGCTTCTTGGTTGGTAATTGACGGAAGTAGGCCAATTTCAATTATTGGCCATAAAATAATTTATTTTGTTTTTAATTCTTAGAAATAATACTGCAAATTTGCAAGAGGTTTATATATTTTATAGATTATAGCTTCCTTGAATTTATGTATTCTAGGATGTTGCCCGCAGGAAATCTACTGATATTTTTCTGTAGAAAATTTTCTGTTTCTGTTGGGGCACAAAACATCAACTACGGTAGCGATGCTCCGCTCCTTGGGAGCTGGTTCCCTGTTTTTTTCTATTTTATTCTATTTCTGTAGTCTAATACAAGAGTTAGACAAATTTATCAAGGAATTAAAATATTTTTCAAAACAAGAATATCAAAACAAAAAATTATAAATAGTCAAAGTATATCAAATATGATCGCCAACACAACACACATGATGTACAACTTCATCTTACCTGTGGTATTATGATATGATTATTAAAAACAATTGTAAATTTTATACCTTTATCAAGAAGTAACTGCCAATGATAAAGAAGTATTAATGATCCGAAGCTAGTAACAGAGAAACTCTAAGGCCCCCAGTATCAAATTTCAAACATATTCGAAGTACGCAGTGTCTAACATTTCTAACCATTGCTAGCGACGGTCGTGAGAAGAGCGTTAAGAGCAGAAGTTTGAAGGAATTGATGGTTAAAATTAGTAGAATTCATAATTGTGATTGTAATTGAAGACTCTTATATGAACGATTCTCTAAATTCTAATATATTTAAAAGTAATTAAATGATGTTTCAAACTTAGACCAATAAATCGGAAACGGAATGGAAATCAAAATATAAAAGAATTTGTAATTGTAATTGTGATTTAGGGAGTCGCTAAGTTCAAATATACTAGATCATAATTAAATGACAACTGTGGTTTTTACAAAAAATTAGAGACAAAATGGAAACTGTTAGTAAGATAACTATGTTCGTGGGTGTTAAGAGCTCTCCACATGAACAAATTTAAATGTTGTGAAATACGGATGTACGAATATCGTAATAAGAACACATTTGTAAAGATGTTATCCTTAGAATAATTTGATTGGAAAACTTTAAACAACAATGAAATAATAGAATGGACAAATTTCTTAAATTTAACTTATTTTTAGCTCAGATTGATTTAGAAATTCAAATACTAAGCTTCTTAGTTTCACTTCCTGATTATCTGATGGCTCGGATCATAATTCTTTCTTTTATGCAATATTTTTTACTTTTTCTAAGTACCTCACTTTATGTTACAATATCTTGACTGAATATGAAATGCGAAAATACTCAAATACACTATATTTCATCCAACTTATTAGTTTTCCAATCTAATAGCTTATTTACCAAACCGAACTAATCTCATAGGTGTTTAAAATGAAATGTTCATTTAATCGACGGCAACTACTGTGCTTTCACAATCTTAGAAAATGTTTATGGTTTTTAGTAAGTAACTTTAATCTTTAATCATTGCAAAATAATTGTAGTTTCCCACAAAAATCTTAATACTAATCCCAAATTTCTTTTTTAATTCTAAACGTTTATTACTATCGTTTTAAGATGCTAACAATAAAATCAAGTCCCCATTGAACCTGGAAAAAGTTTGGCATTGATTTTCGTCAATTAAACTTCTGAGATTGTGGAAGACTTTTATTGACCTCTTAAAAAAACATTAAATATCTTGCATTTTCAATTAATGTATAGAGTTTTATCTCTTAATTACTTACCTATTAAAGTAGCGGAATTTCGACAAACTTGAAGTATACAAATTCCAAAAGAATTTCATTTCGATGATTACATGAGAATTACACAGTCTTTGGCTATGTTTTCGATCTTTGCAAAGAATCTGCCGATACAAAAGGGTGTGGCAATTAATCCTAGAATTAATTTTGCTAAATTAGTACAATATTTTTGACGAAATTTATTGTCATCGCTGACCTGCAACTATTTTCTCATGAGCAATCAAGATGCATTTAATAGTTTTCATTTTCTTAAGCTCTGGATGGATGGTTTCTTAGTCTTGGTCAGAAGGGAAATTTGCTAATAACTCACTAAAATCTTTTAAATGCAACAACTAGCAAATATTCTTCATGATTTTCTTGAGTACTAAGTAGGAACAATATAATATAGTAGAATTCCAAAGCAAAATCATTATTAAAATTAAATTGTAACTGTAAACCGATGTTGCCTAATTTATTTTGTCATAATAAAAGTCTTTCTGTTATTAAGTTAAGCGTGCACAAGCCATAAAGCCGTACTCGTACAATAACTTCATCTTGCTGGAAGATACAAAATGCAGCCAAGATGAAATTTTTTCTTAACCGAAGCGAATGCAAAAGCGATTGGTAAAAACTTGCAGAAAACTTCCTCATACCAAAGCTGCTGTGGAATTGGAAATCAGACCAATGGCCTCGAATCACCTTAGAAAATGCAACCGAGCGAATGCGCGTTTTCTTGGCGAATGCCAAAACGCAACAGCATAACAGCAACAACTGAAAAAACAACAACAACAACACTAGCAACAACATCAGCAACGGCAACAGTAGGAAGAGCAAGAATTGCAGTTGGAGTTGGAGTTGGCAGTAGAAATGCCATTTTCAAGCCGAATGCGCGCATGCGCTGCAAGTAATTCACTGCACCGAACTGGCAGTGCAGCGGGAAGGCAATGACCGTAAGTAACTTACATTTGATACATGTGAGCCAGACGCGCACTGGGGAAATGCTGAAGAAAAACAGTTGCAATAATTGGCAACAGTGAATGTTGCATTCAAAAGTTGCAAGTTGTTGCCAGATGCAGTTGCACAATAGAATTTGTGCGAGGACAAGATATGCAAGGTACACTAAAGTGAGTGCAATCTGGTAACGCTTTGCGAGAAAATAAAACTAGTCTGAATTTTTTCCAGGAAAATTGCAGAGAAAGGCGAACCATGTACGTTCGTTCTTCTGTAAAGCAAAATATTTCTTGTTTTATTTTCATTTCTTCTCTGCGTGGCAACATCACAAACCAGCCATGAGTTTAGCTTACCGCTTGAGTTAGCCAAAAAAAGAAGGTGATTGTGCTACTCAATGCCTGTTATAGAAAAGTGATTATTTCAAGCATTTCTTTTGTATGCACTTTTATTCATGCAATTCCAATCTTTTTTCTTTTCTTCATTCAAATTGGTAAATTCTTCTTATGACGCTTAAGAACCATACTAACATTCGTTGCTGCCACCTCAGTGACAGCAATATTTGCAATATTCATCTATGTAGTTAGGTAAATATGTATGTAGGTGAATACTAAGTTGCGGCTAACGCTCAATGCTAGTCCAAGTCACGTTCTTGGCAAATATTTTTATTGGACTTTTTGCTTCTATGACTTATGACAATAGTAGCTGCAAATCCTCAGAGACTTCTCACCTTTTGCCTTATAATCTCGACTAAATTGGTTGTTTGATACACGTTCGGTTGAAACCACTACTTAAATTTGAAGCTTGGGATATTTAATTGAGTATATTACGCTTTGATAGAAAGCATTGTATTTCCTAAGTTCAAAATTTGAAAATTACACCACCTCTGTATACGAAATCATATAAAATTTTAACTACTTTAAACATTAATTCACCAAATAAGTACTCGAGTTTGTTAGTGTTGTATAGTTCTTATCCATCAGAAAACATTTAAAGTATATTTTATGATATAAGCTCTTTATGAAATAGAATAACGCAGAAATAGAAAGGACAGTAGAGCGAAACTGTCTCAGGGAAGCCTCAGGTATCTTATTACTGATAATATCGCAGATTTTATTCAAAGCCCTCTGTCTTTATCTCAGTTCATTGCTAGACAAACACTTCAAATACAAATAAAATCTGATCATTTTTTAAACGGGGATAAGATTTGTTTCACACCAAGGCATCAGGTTAGGTCCACTCCGTCCTCTCAGTCCATAGCTAGACAATCACTAGGAATGTGACAAAAATCTAAATCATTTTTAAACGGAGATTATGTTGTATCACATCAAGGGAGAAATTAGGGGTGTTACGATGCTAGCACAAGCCAGGGTATCGCGTTAAAAGACCCTATACCAATATTTTATTTTTTCTGCTACGAAAGCCAATAATGTTTTTTATATTGCTGATTCTTTATAATAATGCATTCGAATGTTCCTTACATAACGGAAATAACACTTGTTGCGTTAGAAGATCGCACTAAGATAAGGAGATGGCGCTTTTACAGCGACGATTTGGGGGTCCCATCAGTAAACTGTTTTCTCTTCTGCTAAGGAATATAAAACATTTCTTAATGAATATCGTCTCAATTCTGATAAGAAAAATAAAATACTTCTTATCTTACTAATGACATGGAACATCTAAGAGTCCCTAAGACTCACAATTGTTATCAATTCAAATATAATCAACAAATACATCCCCAACAAATCACCGTCGATTTTCAATTTGATAATTTTCTCTCATCTAAGCAAAAATTTGGAATCCATGAAATTCAGTCTAAAGATAACATTTCGATGCTTTCTAACATTCTGAAAATTAGTTTAATATTTTTTCAATGAAACTATTGCAGAGTAGTGAGTTTCGCTACTAACCATTCTGGTTTGTTTAGAGCCGTCACTATAGGATGTGATTACACTCCATTTACCATAGTGAGGGAGAGAAAATAGGGGAAAAGAGAGAGAAAGAAGAATAGACTCATTTTTCTATATCATATGACTTGGGGTGAGAACTTTCAATTTGCTGTCTAAGCGAAAACCAGGATCCAAGCAATCCAGTTTGCAGATAAAATGTCAATGTGTTCATGCAGTCAGATGACTAAATGAAAATTGGTTGTAGGCAGTCCCAAGATTGCTTAGTTAAAGGTTTTATTTCAGAATATCATTAAAAACACAAACTATTTTACTCCGTTTGTGTTGAAACTTCTTACTCCGAAATTTTAATACAGGTACACAAATTTCCTATAAATCCATAAAATGACTGAACTTTTCTAGAAACTGTGGTTTGTATTATTAGCATAATAAGAAAAATCTCTATCTGTCAGTACTATATATGTAGAAGTGTGACGACGAGTGCCCTATCTGGAAGGGTGTGCGGCCCTTTTACAATATTGTTTTTACATGTACCACTTAAATGATAAATTCACACATATGAGATGTTTTATTAATAATTATATTTCAATATGCAACAATATAATCACAATATTATATTAACAGTTCATCAACAATATAATATAATAAACAAATTAAATTAGTAATTAATATATAAGTTTAATATTATATCAATATAACATCAAACCAAATTTTTTCAAACAAAAAAGTTTGTACTCAGAACTATACATGTTTATGCAGTGTTCAAACAAAATCGAACACCCTTGCAACGTCTGAATGTGCGGCCAACTTTTCCGCACACAACGAGGAAAAACTAAGTATAATAGAAATGTTCTGCGATTTGAGCTGCAAACTTATGAGCGCAACTAACAACTATAGCAGCTAAGAGAAGCAAATTGATTGCGTTTTCTTAGACAATTATATTTAATTGTTTTTGCTAAAACTTTAATCTTTAAAAATATATATATGAAAATGTAATTAATAATATTAATTCTGGATGTAAAGATATTTAATAAATTTGTATATATTATTTAACATTTTGCAAATTATGTTAGGGTGTCCGCCGCACACCTCCGCACCTTAGAGCAGTCGTCACTGATGTAGAGGGTATCAAAGCATTGTCAAAAGTTATTTACTAGTTACTTTTTTACTAGTTACTTTTTAATAATTTCTAGTTGTTATTTCTAAAAATAATTGAATTGACTAGAAATTGATATTTTTTGAAATAATTGATTGAAAGTAAATTATGGTGAATTAAAAAATATTAATTATCCTTTTTATGCAAGTCCAACGGTTTATTATTTCTACTCACGGCTTTCTTCTTTTCCTTTTCGCACATAAAATTTCAACTACGACTAGTTCTGAGCTACGAGTATTCTTAGTCGATGTTCACATTCACAAAAGCAGCGGCGCAGCATCGTAACATAATTGATTTCAACTTTATCAGCAGAAATCGTGACGTTGATCTTGGCTTTGTACGCTGCGCTTACTCTGGTGCTGCGTTTTTCTTTTTGCTTTTGTTGTTGCTTTTTATTTTTTCCTTTTTGTTTTTTGCTTTACGTTAACAACACAAAAGTGTGCCAATGAACTTTAGCGGCCGAGTGAACGGTGAATTTTGCAGCAATGCTCTTGTTGTTGTCATTGCTGTAGTTATTGTTGTTTTCTTCTTCTACAATACTTGCTGCTGTTCTGCTGCTCTTCTGCTCTGCCGGTCTTGCTGCCGTCTTTAAATGTCGTTGTCATTTAAACATCAACAACTTGTTTATTTGTTTATCGACAATGGTGATTGTTATTTATTGTTGCTTTCTTGTAACTTTTGTTAGTGAATTTGTTCAGCAATTGATTTTGTTATTATTTTTACTATTATTTGTATTATTTCTTTTTATTTTATTGTTTTGTTTTTTTTATTATTGCTGTTTTTTATTATTATCATTTTTTTATACATAAAGTGTACAGTAATTGTTTATATTGCTGTATTTTGATTGAGGACTATAAAGAGTGATTACTATTTATTGGTCAAAGTTTAGTGTGCAAAATTGTTTTTAAAGTATCTAAATTATCTTGTTTTCTTCTAAATTATCTTAAACCGCTATATTGACAAGAAGACGACCGTAAAGCCAATAACTTTAAAATCAATTCTTGCAGAAACGTACATAAACGCATCTTGACCATTATTTCAATAGGAAGCTCCTTATATCCACATAAGTATGTCCTCAGGGTTGCTGGACATAGTTTTTTTTTGCACTAAACTATTTATAATAAAAGTTGACAGCAGTTATATTTTCGACCTAAACATACCTATTCGTTTATTTGGACATTAAAATATGTTTATTGATATTTTAAAGATCCTTATAGGAAACCTTCTTCGTTAAAATAAAAAGGAAAAACTCTTATCATCCTTCATCCTCTATAGTTGCTCTGTAGTAGTTGTGTAGTATTTGTAAAGATAATTCTAAAATTTCTGTTTAGTACGAATGCGAAAATGTGTAAGCCAAAATATACTTCTCCATAAATTTGGGTTATTTTGATGTCGGGAATGAAGTATTCCCTTGATCGCCTTTAGTCCTCTGACACGCTACACTAAGCTATACATACAATTACAACTGAAAAATCAAGTCAAAATTGAAACTTACATAAATCTAGTCGATAATGGCTTAGCACAGTCAAAGAAATGGAAAAGTGGTGGAATTTTAACACCTGCAAATTAACTATAATTATCTACGACCTTGCTAGCAGAAAATTAATCAGTATTGAAGTTGGTATTTTAATATGGCTTATTCTCTTAAGAACTATTCTTGGCTGGGCTTGGTTAAAAATAACAATTATGAAAAATTCAGACTACTGGAACAAGCAAACCCTTAAAACACATATTATGCTGTTGCACTATTTTGTTGAAGACGGGAATAGTACGATTCAGCAGCACAATGAAAGGAACATAGCTAAACTTGATCCCATCACAACTTTTCTCGCAAGAGAGGCAAATATTTTTTACAGAAATTTAGAAAAAATTTAGAAATAATTGAGCAATGATGAATGAGACCCACTGTTAACTAACGAAGATGTTTTATAGAATTTTTTCATTGGATCAATAACATTGTGAGCTTTGACCGCAAAAAAATGTGTTCCGAAATGGAAATTTACAAAGAGGAAAACAACTTTATGAATCACACTTGTAAAAAACTAACCAAGTTTTTTAACAATTAAAGACGTCAGAATATAATCCGAGATAATTATAGAAAACAAACCTTCTATATATCATATGACCGATGTTCGTATCATTACACATCCGACATATCATCTTTATTTTTAAGACGAGAAAAAGACGTTCTAGCGTTTGTTCCGTTGTTGCTTAAAATTGTTAAAAATCGGATTAAGATCATTGGGTAGTTATAAGATTCATGCTATGAAGATGGTCGGTATTTTTTGATTAATTATTGAAAGTAAAAAAAATTACGGTTGAGCAATTAAATTTTATATTTTTATTCTTTCTTCTCTCTCTCTCTCTCTCTCTCTCTCTCTCTCTCTCTCTCTCTCTCTCTCTCTCTCTCTCTCTCTCTCTCTCTCTTATATCTAAAGTGTGAACAACATATCCCAGCATTTCTTTTGAAATTGTAAGGAGCAAGTTTTTAGTAAGGATCAAGTTCATTGGTTATGAAATCCTATTCATATTTAAGGTTTATGGCTCAAAAAGTATGGTTTTTTTTGACTCATAATAGGTAAGATTAAGTGAAGGGTAGGAAAAAACAAGTTCACCTTAATCAATCTTTTTGATTCCATTATTCATCGTAATGGTAAGTAGGAGAATATTCATCTTAAAACCTGCCGAAAACATTGATAAATGTTAAAATATGGCTAACGCTAATAGTGTAAATATCACCGAGTATGTTGAATAGTGGGCATCAAATAGTTTAATCCGACTTCTACAAAGGCCTGGACATTGGCAAAATAGATGTACTGGTGCCTTTTCTTCAAGCGCCAGTAGACATATACAGCGGTAGGCTTAGTTTGACCGCATGCCGTGCAACAGTTAAAGCAGTTACTAACCTAGTTACCTCTGATTTGATTTTGTGCATCAAGTCAAAGGCTCTACATTTTGATTAATATGAAAAAGTAGCCCTTGAATTGACTGCTGCAGAAGTATTATGCCACTTCTTATATGGCTGTCGCAGAAAATAGTCACAAATCAAACGAGGAATTAATTGCATTTTCTATTTTTAATGTTCCTTCACTTCAATATATTTTATCCCGGTTTCTTATTACTTTAGACTCTGGATTTGGTCAAAACGGTTCGCTAATTGAATGTGCTGATGTTATACTTACTTTGCAATCAACTCTAGACTCTACATATCTCTCTATACCTTTTTGTGATGTTGTTATGCTAAATATGTTACGTCTCTGTACATTAATATATGCTATGTTATTATACACATATATCTATATATGTATATATATATATATACATATATATATATATATATATATATATATATATATATATATATATATATATATATATATATATGTAAATATTTTCCTTGTAATTTATATGTTGTACTGTCTACTATACTATATACATAAAAGTTACCAAGCAAATCTATTAGCAATACAACTTCTTTTTTCTGGAAGTGAGTTCTAAACAAGAAAAAATGTTAAGAATCGCATTTTACAGAGAAGAAAGAAGCTGCCAACTTTTCGATGAACTTCAGCGAATTTCAATTTTCTATTTCACGTCGATTGCAGTTTTTTGTGGCCAATTTATTTTCAAATGCAACACCGCTGCGCTTGTAGATACAAAACCGCTTCAGCTGCCACTGCCACTACCACTGCCTATGTCGAAGTCGAAGTTGCTGGAGAAAAAACTACGACTGTTGTACCCAATGACCTATTTTCAGTTTGTTTACCCCGGAAGTTATGTTGCGCAGGCGCGATGCACACTTCATGCTGCAATTACAGCTAATTTAGATGCAAGGTTCGAAATGAATAGAATTTGCCATTCGAATTACGAGTGCTATTACGGGGGCTATCGATTCCACATCTGTGAAAAATTGAAATGCATGCAACAGCGACTATTTGAGTTATATGGTATATGTATACAAAAATATGGTTGATTTTAGTTATTACGGGTACATTAAATGTTTAATGAGTAAGTGAATGGGTTTTGGAATGTATCTGAAGCAGTGTGAAGTCATTTGCAGCTGCTCCGCTTGAATTTTGTTTGCTGATGCGCAGCCGCTTTATTGTTGCAACTTGCCACAGACATGAAAAGTGTTTCTCTTTTGAACTAATTCGTGCGATTTGTTATTGTTTTATTGTTTCATTTATTTGTATGTATCTTTTTTTGCAATAAAATGTTTTCAAATGCTTCTCATCCCATTTACGATTTTGTAACAGGAACGTAATTGTTGCAACTAACGGTTCTATAATGCAATATGGCGCGCGGCTGCGGCGCACACAATGTAGGCAACATTGCGGCCGCTTCATGCCGCATACCGCTGCCTGCCTCATTGTCAAAATGTAGCGCTGCTTTGAAATGTTGGTACATGCAATCTAACGGTAAACATTTCTTTGCAATTTTCCCCTTTTCTTCTCAGTTATAGTTGCAGTATAAGAGACGAGTACTAGTACAGATACTAAAGTATCTGTATTTGTTTATTTTTTTTTTATTTTTTACTAGCGAAAAAAATAAAAGAATTCTGCATAGAGAAAGCAGTCGTCTTTCTTTCTGTCTTTCTTTCTTTATTTCTTTTGCACTGCAACTGCTTCGAAATGCAGTAAAGTGCAGTTTGCACCGCACATTGAGAGCTTGGATTTATGTCTTAGAGTAGGTTTTTGTGGTTTTATGTTGAGTGTATGTGTGTATATTTGTATCTATGTGTATACATATTGATGTTAGGCAAAAAATTAGAAACATTTTTTTGCTTAAACTTTTTATTTTTGCACTTTACATTGGCATTTTGCATGCAGCGCTGCACAGAAAAGTGGGTGAATGTACAGTAATATTTTGCATTTTTAGTGCTGGTAAATGTCATTAAATTCTGGAGTTGCCAACCACTTATACGAGTACGTGCGTGGTAACTTCTATTAGAATACTAATAATAATTAAATATGTAAAATATGATTAAATATGTGAGTCAAATTGATAAGCAAATAGATTTTTACACTGAAGCACTTCATCATTTTGATATACAGACGGAGACACTTTGACGGACGGAGTAGGGGTACTTGAAGGAATTCTGGACTATAATAAATCTTATGCATTTTTAAAGTTACTAATTGCTAAATATGAAAAATGATGACAGTTTTTAAAAATATGTGAAAGTAAATACTGTTCTTCGTTGGTTATTTAATCATATACATATTTAGGAATAAGAACTGGAGGTTTATAGCCGTTAATCTTAAAAATACTTTTTCTTAAGCTATGACTTCTTTTTTTAATTTGGTAACAAGATCAGATTTTTTCTATATAAGAAACGTTTCCTATATAGGAATTGATAAGTAAAGCGCAAATTAAAGATACGTTACTGTCAGGGTTGGCCCTATTGAGTGAAACTTGTTATTTCATACAATATTTCATATTAAATTTGATTTTGTCGTGAAGTCAAATTTAATTTCTGTATTTATAAGATAGGTTTCGAATATCCTTTAACGAAGAAAAATTTGCACAATGATTGCGATAGGTGGAAAGTGTCAACAGGCAAAGTGCGATACTTTAACGTACTCAAACCACCTTTAAAGAATGAGTGAAGATTTTCGACACTACCCTGGACGACAGTATTGGATACTTCATTACAGTAATTACGAAAGAGGGTTGAGATCAAGAGGTTTAGTACTTCTCAAGGGTCTCGAAAATTAAGGTGGTAGAGGCGGCTGTGTAAGTCGTTCATATTCGTTGAGTTTTTTGCCAAACTCAAAAGTATTTTTGAGCACTCAAAAGTATAGTTAAAAAAACAGTTGATCTATATTCATTCGACAGATGATAAGAGTTCACTATCTAACAAATTCTCTGGCATATATTTTTTACTAAATTGCATTATTTAAATTTGTATATGTAACATGTATTTGAAACATACTGAGCTTTTTATGTTTCACCCCTTGATTAGAGGAAAGCGGTTTTCGTCGAGCGCCTTTCACAATCTAATGGCTGACATCTTATCAACTCGTTTTTAAAAGATTGTTTTATTCAGTTTGAGTCTCGCACTGTGATTTTCGATGCTTTTCTATTGAATAAAAGAATAAATATATTAAATATAAAGTAAAAGCTTATTGAATACACAGTTCAGTGCTGCAATCAAAACAGAAAATATGAATTCCAAATACTTTTTGCACCAAACTAAGTTTATATAATATATTTTAAACTTTGGAGTATAATTTTATACTTGAGTATTTAAGAAATGAGGTTGGTTGGTTGCTGTAATATTCGGATATTCAAAATTTAAATTGGTTAAATACTTGCATTTATCAATGCGTCTGGTTGGTTTCAATATGCACAACCTACTACCCATAACTATATGGAATCAAATTGCGTAGTTTGGGTGTTGTTCGTTATTCGATAAGTTCGGGCTAATTCGATAAGTAAGCAAATATCGTCATCATGTGCTTTTTAACTTAGAAATATTTCACAGTGAAAGGCTAAAGACTACGGCCACGGCTTCACTCTTAACATTTTCAACACTACTCCAAAAGGATGTTCACTACATCTCTCCCACTCTCACGTTCGACGTCGTATAGAGATATTTGGCTGTGGAGAAGTCCCTCATTAGATGATTCTAACATGAAAACATTTCATTTTCACTGACTGCTCTGAAATAGATATTGGTAAGGGATCTATATATCCTTTTTATTGGTAAATATTGGTAATATTTGGTAAACAATCTATATATTACAGACATAGGTTACTGAAGCTATAGCTTGTCGGTAAATGGATAATAATAAAAGAAATTTATACATGCTAACAAAAAGTCAAGACTTCAAAGCAGGTCTTCGAATTCAATCCAGTGTACATCCAGGACAGTTTTTGGTTACTAAACATCTTTAAATGAGATGTCGGCGCTGTTTAGTTCCCTTTCATGGAGATGTTTGGCAACTGCAAGGCAGACAAGCTGTCCATATCGTTGACATCATGCTAATATTTGTTGAATTTTTTCTATGTTGAAATATTTATAGAATATATAGAATATGGAGAGATACAATCATTTCAATACTTTCATTGAAATGCCCCATAAAGATATAAGTCTTGTGATACGTTTGCTCACTGGTCATACCCGATTAGAGAACCATACTGAGAGAATGAATCTCCCTTTTAATCATTTCTGTTGCAGTTGTGGAGTTGCAGTTTCTTACTGCCCATCGAATGTGTGGTTTTACTTATTTAGTGGCTTTTTTTCTTAATAATATTATCCAACTCCAAAACCTTTCTCTGAAGAACATCTCAAGCTTTGCCAAAGGCTCAGCGTAATTTTTATAGCTCTTGATTTCTTACACAGTAACACAATGAGCCAATAGGCGTAAGTGGATCTTATAGGTGGCCAGTATAACTTAATTTAACCTAACTGATACAATCCATTGCATTAACTTTATAGTTTCAGACGTTCATCTTTTTCGCACAGTTTCTAATTGTGTGGAATCAATTTTTCTTCGGATGACATCGAGCTATAAGACTAACGTTGTTGCTCTGGAACTTCGCTATGACTTGTCTAGAACTTTCCTAGGACATGTCAAAGCTCTACAAACAGTACTTTTTAATAATTATGCACCTCGCCTATTAAGAAGGACATTCCAACAAATCTGGCAACTCTAATCAATATCAATAAGCCTCATAGGAAGTCCAACTTAGTTCAGCCAATGAAAGCATTTCCAACAGGAAAGAAAATTTGCATCACGAAATTTATGCCACAAAAAATTTAATAGGAAAAATGTTTCCACTAAAATTATTTGCGATAACCAAGCAATGGCTTAGGCAATGTCAGTGGCAGTGACAGTGGCGGTCGCGGTGACGATGGCAGCGATAAAAGCAATTGACAGTGGCAGTGGCAGTGGCACAGTGCGAAAAAGCGTGCATATTTAAATGCAAAATAACGAATTACGTTATCAAAAAGAATTCAAATGCGCAATGCTGCAATGAGAAGTAATGCGGCCTTACCAATCAATGTGCATGCAACACACCTCACACAATATAAGAGACAACAACAACATCACATGCGAAAAGCATGAAATACAACAGCAGTAAGTAAAAGAATGAGTGCAATTGACTGAAAAAAGCAAACCACTCACACGCATATGCTGAGAAACGACATACACACATATACACACACAATGGCACTTGCACAGTTATTTGGCCAAGTCAAGATGCTGTTACTGTCATTGATGCTCTTTTTATTATTGTTGTTGCTATTGTTGTCGTTTACTCGTTGCCGTTGCCGTTGCCGCTGCCATTACTGTTCCTGTTGTTATTGTTATTGCTTTTGACTTTTAGATTTTGTTATTTGTTATTGTTGTTGTTGTTATTATTGTTTTGGTCGTTGCATAACTTTCATTCGATCGGTTTAAGCGCCGCAAAGTTCATTCGCCTTTTGCACTCCATTCAAAATGAATTTGCTGTATCGTTCGTTTCATTTCTTGTTTTGATTCTTCTTTCAGATTTTGACCAGTTTCTTGCCTTTAGTACTTAACTATGTGGTGTATGGTGTGTGGTGTGCTGTGCTGTGCTGTGGTGTGATGTGGTGGGTTGGGTATTGTATGGTTTATTTATGTATTATTTTTGTTTTTTATTTTTAATATGAAGTCTTTTTTTTTTTAATTCATTATCATTTCAAAGATTTTGCTCGGTGGAGATTTTTTGGGAAAGCAAGCGCATTGGCAAGCGATTAAGGCGTTAAATGCTCACTCACTAAATGTGTTTAGAAAAGCGCAGACAGCAATCTTTGATGCATTGTTAAAGGTCAGGTTTCAACGATTATAAAATATTTATGTAGTCGAATTTAAGGTTAATTAATTTCATATTTATTTATTAATGAGAAAATAAAAAAAATTACTAACAAAAATTGCTTAGAATTGAAATAGAACTAAAAACTCATCATTTAGGCTTACGAATTATAACATCATTTTCAATAAATTTATTATATGTATTTAGAGAAATTTATATTAAAAACATTATATATTAAAATTTTTTTTAAAGTAATTTGCAGTTTCAAAAAAATTATTTACGAATAATTAAATACAAGAATTATTTCCAAGACCACTTATGATGGATATTTGGCAATACTCGAAACAGCTGTATGATCAGCCAAAAATTCAATTAATTAAAATAATATAAAATGAGTTTTTGTTGATGTAGTTCACTACTGTTCGAATAACCTCTTTAAGTAATTTTATTTATACTAAATTATGGTAACTTTACCCCTTAAAATTCGAATTTTCGCTATATATGTAAGACTGGCTCATATATATATCTTAGAAAAATATTTCTCAAAAAAATTGTTTTATTTCTTATTTTATTATAACTAGTTAAAAAAAAAAAAGAAAATAAGAAATTACATGTATTCAGTTTTGTGTGGTGATGTTTGTTTTATAATATATTTTATAAAATACATTATAAACTGCAACAAACCCTACCAGAACGTAAAACCCCAAATGAGCACTTAAAGGCCTTTTGAAAAAAAAACAAAAATTAAATAAAACTAACGAAGATTGTGTATTGAATTTTGTGTGGTGCAATTTATATTTTATAATATATTTTATAATACTTTATAAACTGCAACCCAACCTAACACAATCTTTTTTACACATGAAATAATCTTGCAAAATTTTCTTTTAATCGTCTTTCTATCCATTATTTGCAGATATCTGGTGCTGCTTGTCAAATTGTCTATAAATTCGTAACAGCTTCTGCAAATAAAAGATATCATCAAACTAAACCCATAAAAACAGCAAATACAATTGCTTTTGAACTGCACAAAGTACAATCAACGCCTCTAAATCACAACACAAAAATAAATAAATAAAAAAACAAATACAAAAATTAAATAAAATAACAAAAAAAAATGCTAAAATCTAAGCAAAGATAAGATTTAATGATGACAACAACAATAACAGCAACAATAGCAAAAATAAAATTATCAACTACGGCGTCGGCGACATTCAACTTGAACTTTTTTCTACTCGGAAGCTTTGCAAAAATATTGCATTTACTCTAGCCGCGCTAAATGTTTTATTTGTATTTGTGTTTTTGTTTGAATATGTTACGCTCAAATAGTCAAGATCAAGTTCTTGCCTACATTTGAATGAGTGAGTAAATATTTTGTTGATATAGAAAAATATAATACATTTAATACTGAAAGCTCACATGCACTAATGAGTTCAATTTTTACAATTTTTGTAAGAGAGAAAATGAGCGCAATGCTTTTGTGTGATATGCAATTTTGTCTTAATATATTGCAGTGTATTTACAATGCACTTCCGCATTGTGTATTTGTATGTGTGACACTGTTCTCATATACATGTATGCAATTTGTAAAATATTGTAATTTAGAAGCAAAAACTTTGAGTGAAATAAAATAATTCTCTTTACTTGTCATACCTACTACGAGCAGGCATGCTACAAGTCTAGTGTGTGTTTGTGTGTGTGTAAGTAAAATATGAGGAAATGCATGGCGTGCGCAAAGTCAAGGTAAAATTTTTATTATCACACGGAAAAAATTAATGAATAAATAAAACACAATTCACATTAAAACAGAGTGAAAATTGAAAAGAGAACTGTGTTTAGTGTTCGTTTACTCTTTTGAGAAATTTTAAGTCTCTTTCATGTGTTATTTCTGGCTTTCATTTTTAGTTGTTAACTTGATATATTATATTATTAAAATTGTCATTTATTTTTTTTTATTGGTGTTCTCTTAATGTGTTTACATTCTTACTCTTTTGCTAACTTTTATGCAGGTAACTCTTTATAAACTACTTTTACTCATTGGGTCAATAAACTTTTTCGCCATTTCATTACATATTTGCGCTTAACGAACATTTATGAGGCAAATAAATTTATATTTATTTAGCAATTGACAGTGAATTCAATTAACTTATACTACTTAATTTAAATTATTATTATTATTAATACAATTATTACTAGTATCCGTATTTTTAGCACAATTCATTGCGAACACAATATATTCTTGTGTGAATAAAAATACATTTTTTCAAGCCAAACTTAAACTTATAAAAATCTAATAAAAAATTATATTAAATTTCATATTATCATATATTTAATAATATCCAAAAAAAAAAAAATTTCCTATATTCAATTATTGAAATGTGATTATTATTAATTTTAAACAATTTTCCAATTAAATAAAAATTTATTTAAAATTTATTTACCTGCCTCACTTGACGTCTGCTCCGTATTATTTCAACTTCTAGACTTGTTTGCGCCAAAATGTCAAGAGCGTGGCGTTTAGCTATTTTATATTTCACTCTTGCAAACTGTCATTAACTTTAATTTTGTTGTCTTCGTAATGACGGTCGGTCATTGGCCTACATTCGATAGTTTCGTAATAAAAAAAACTATTAGCGCTCAAGAGAAACTTTAATTGAAAACAGTAGGCGAATGGAAATTGTGCATGAAAACAAATGAGCAAAAGAGAGTCTCGATTGAGCCATTGCAATTGTGTTACTAATGCATACGTCGCGCATGCGCACCTAGTGTTTAACGATAATGAGAACCGCTGGCGTACATGACGTATGAATAACATAAAATAGTGCTATTAATAATGCAAAGTCTTATAAAAGCACAATTCGACACTCAACATACATTAATTTAACAGTTGGGTTATGCATAATTAATACTTAACATAACCTTATGTATTCATCAAAGAAACATAATTAGAATTATATGTTCGTATTCACAATAATTTGGAGATGCAGTAGAAGTTATTTATATTTCAAAAATATTATACTCAAAAATGAATTACTGCATAATATACAAAATCTTTTATATGAAACTAATTCTCCGAAACTTACGGAGATAATTCCCTCTTCCACTATATAATGTATAAGATTTTACATATCAAATTAGTCTAACTTCCGAAGATGTTTTTTCCCTCTGATATATAGAATGTAAAATAACTTATAAAAGTGGATCGCACTATTATGTGATTTTTTTTCTTTCTTAGACCACAGAATCAGTTCCGCACTCTATAGGACGTTCGCAGGAAATATCCTGCATACAATGGTATCCTAGACATACGAGAGGATCATTAATTCGTTAATTTTTTAGACTTAGTTTATCACATCTAAACTTTAAACAAAATTTATTGCTCCTTAAACTTTCACAAGTGCAGACAAGTGGTAGAAATGTTAGATTGCTACTTCCGGTCGTTTGTTTATTATTATATATACATATATATTTATGTTGCATGATTTCTAAATAACAAACGCACGTCCAATGACACCAATATTTTTATTCAGTTTTTTACTTACGGTTAATGTAGAATGAAAATATAAGCCAATGCGGTCTCCTTCCTGATATTCTGCATACTAAGGGACTCCCTACTGAGCTTTACAAACTCTTTCCCATAGGCTTTTCCTGTCACTTGACGCAAAAACAAAAACAATAAATGGTTTTTAAATTTTCAGTTATTATGCATTAGCCTAATATAAGCATAAGTAAAAGTGTTAATTAACAGCATTAGAAAATGAAAAAAAAAAAATGTGAAACAAACACGAAAACAATATCAAAAATAGCATTTAACATAACCAAAAACGGGCAAAATAGCATCAAAAATTAATGTCTTACATCATCAAATCCAATTGAATATTACATTGTACCTAAAAGTTTCAGAGAGATAAACCTATTAAGACATCTTAATTGTTAAAATAAAATATACAATAAGATGAGTTATTGAACCATAAATGCAAACTTCACACTTCAGCTATATCTAAGCTTGCTGTTGTCATACATAGCTTTAGTATAGTCATCCATTTTTAAGTTATCTATCAATTTCAATTAATGCCATTATTAATTTTGAATTGCAATTTCAAATGCAACTTATATTGACAACCAAAGAAAAAAAATCGTTCTATAAGCACTTAGTCAACCCAAATTAATGCAAGTGTCAAATATACTCAAATATAATTTCCAAATTTATATTAACTATTTTACAATAATTGCATTATTGTATAGCAAATATATTGGAAAAATAAATTTAACCTGAGAAGAATTATAAATTCACTTCATTAATGTTAATGTTGCATAGAAAAAATTTTACTACGCAAAATTTCAAAAAAAAAATATTAAACTGCCTAAATTTATGCTCAGTGCAACTTGTGCGTTTAGAAAAGAATAATAAATATGGATTATAAGGCATTTATACATACCCTAAATAAGTTCATTTATATCACTAGTTCCTAATTGAACCACTTTTCTAATATTATCCGTGCTAGTAAATAATCCAATACTTCTTCTTTTTACTAAAAGGTTATAACAACCTGTTTTCAAGTTTTAAAATGAAGCAGCACTCTTTTCCATGCGCATCTGCTATGTTCTCGCCTTTTTCAGTTTCGGACATCAAGTGTGGTTAATGCTCCCTCAACTTGATCACCACGGAGACACGGTCTATCGTTATCCCTTCTTTTTCTAACAACCGCTTCAAATAACACCCCGAGTGCTACAGCATCATTTTGCTAAAACATCAATGCTTCTAAGTAATACAGAAGCACAGGTAGGATGAGCGACCTATATGGCGTGAATATTGTCTGCGTGAGAGAGCTCTACATCTCAATTGTCTACTAAGCCCGAAGTACATACCATATACATACAATGTATATTGTCCATCTATAATTGAAACTAAAACGTCCTCTTCAAATACCAGCATAGATTTAATTGAGGTCATGAAGCAAGATTTTTGGAAGAAGCTACAGGAAGATGAAGGATGAAGGCCATAAGGGTACACTATTGATGGATTTTATTTAAATACTATTTTTAAAAATGTTTCTTATTAAAGAATGTACAGTACGTAGAAAGAAAGAAATAGTACTGGTATTTGCAGACATAAGATGAGAGAAGAAAGTGGAAAAGGAACAGAATTGCAATCAATAAACTGAAAACGTTGAACTCAATTTTGTTTTCAATGTTGATTTTCTAAAATGCAACTAATTACCGCGAGACGTGCAAGTGCAAGCAAAAGTCCCACTTTTTCCACTTTTCTTTTTAGATACAAAATATTTCGCTATCCGTATTTTACGTATCTTTTATTTTTATTTATTGCAAATTTTCATGTTCACACTTTTTATTTTTATTTCTATTTTTATTTTTATTTATTTATTTTTTTATTTTTTTCTTTGCTATCGTGTTAACGCGCCTCTCCAAGCACACGTCAAGACAATTTATCATAGGAAAATGTATTTATTTTAGCTCGAAGAAAATGAGGTGCTGAAGAAAAGCGTTTTTTCGTGCTTCGAAGTTTTCTTTTCGATTGAACTGATTTACTAATTTTTTGTGTTTTTCTTAAGAATCACAGTCGATGCAGTTTTGCTGAAATGAAAGACTGCAGTTTGAAATGAAAGTTTAACGCTGGCGACAGACGAGCCATTGACACAAATGGCTACTGCTACCGCCATGACGCCTTGACGCCTCGACGCCACGACGCTGTGCCGCCATTGTTGCGTTAATTGCAATGGCGGACTCCGAATACTGCGACTGCTGCGTCCATTGCAGTTCTGCGCGAAATGCTAATACTTTTGATATCGAAGCTGTCGTTGAAGATGGCATTGAACGCGGGTTTGTTGCATTGTTTCCCTCCCCCCGTGACACTTCCCCCATTGTTGCAGCGTTACAGCGTTGCAGTGTTGCTTTTTGTAGGTAAGTAGCATTTTAGAAAATCTGTTTACTTTTCATTTTCTAAATTCTGAGAGCCGTCTTTGCCGTTTATTGCAAATCTTTTCATTTTTAATTTTTTATTCGAGTTCATGTTTGCATTTTAAATTGTGTCTATTGCATTATTTTTTTTGTAATTTTAGTTTTATTTCTAGTTTTTTTCGTCTTTGTTTTTAATCAATGAAAGTTTTCTGCTTTCATTTATTTTTCCTTATATGCCAATAGATTTTTATAAAAATAGTAACCAACTGCAATGAAAAGTGTTTGCGTTCTTTTTGCAAAAAAAAAAAATGTGGACGTGCAATTCAAAATTTATTAAATGGAAATGAAAGTTATCGACTTTAAATACACTTTACTACTCTTATAATATCATCAAGTTTGTTGAACTCAGAGTTTAAAAAGGAAAAGGCCATAAAAAAATTGGAATTCTCTTGCCCAATAATTATATGTCCTTTCCGGCAGTTCAAACGGGATTCAAAACAGTTCAATTTATTGTTATTCTGATATTTGGCATATTTTTTCTGATATTTGGCTTCAGGTCCTTTAAGTCAATAAGCAAAAATATCCAAGTTCTAGTATAGGTTTTAGGATACAATTCTATTGAAATCAACTAACAAAATATGTTGACAATAGATAATAGATCTCTAGCATTCCAAGCTAAGAGATTTATTGCACACCCTTCATATTCTTAGGTATTTCTCCAAGTCCATCTTCCTCCATAAATTGTGGTACTCAGTCATGGCAGATAAACTAAAAAGAATTTCAAAAACGAATATACGAGCTAGGATATAGTTGGGTGAAGGAAGTATGAAGAAATCGTTTAGGAACAAGAACGGCCGAATCCACATCCACAATTGGCCACTTGGCAATTTCGTCAACCGACTGCGTGTTAAACGTCTCACGTAGTCTCCTCTATTTACCTCTCTGCTAGGCTACTACTCACGAGTTGGTGTTGATATTTCGTCATTCAGTTGTATTATTTTCATCAACTTTAAATATGTGGCTTACCCATTCTAACTGAGGGATTTTAACATCTATTTCTTTTTTCGCTTCACCATAAAATTAATCAATTCTGTTATTACAAATGCATTCTTAGGCATCTTTCTTAACATGGATTAATATTATGCAATTAAACGTTGAGCAAGAAATATATTCCCAAAAGAAAAAAGTGATTGTTATAAAAAAATTTTCAATTGTTAGAGTTTTTGGGACTCTACGATATTTCGTTCGTTTCGATATTAATTTTTTCTTTATGATGCGTGTCACAAACACACAGCTTTCTCACCAAAGTATTGTTGGTACTTTTTCGATGTATCGCTCTTTTTGGATCCCGACTATGCTAGTTTGTGATGAGTCTAGCAGTTCCACAGCGTTCGCTTCAACTAATTTTTGGGACATCCTCAATATTTGATTATTTTTGGTATCTCTGTTTCCTTTCTGATGAAGAAAGAATCTTAAAAAATGTTTAGGACTTCTCAATATTTCGATATTTCGAATGTTCTTCTTTGTGATGAGTCCCGCAGGCATATGTACACCGTTTTCATCAAAGAATTTTTGATACTCTTTCGATATTACGTTCTTAGATCTTAAGTTTAAAATAATAAACACACAGACTTATTTTATTTTCTAAAAGTTTTGATTTAAATTCGACAAACCTTTGTTTTCGGTACCCCATTTTTTCTTTGTTATGAGTGTAACAGTCATATAGCATTCGCTTCGAAGAAGTTCTAGAATTATCTTAGCATCTCGTTAATCGGGAGTAGTACATTTTCATTCAGCTTGTTCATAGTTTCAAGTCCTTTTGAAGACACGAAAGGATAAAGCATGACAACACCTACTACACACATTTAGTGACTAATTCGAGATAGTTAAGTACTTTTCATACTGAAAATAATGATATTAATGAAGTAATTTCGGTTTCAAAAAATTATTTACGAATAATTACATATAAAAAATAATTCTAAAACCACAGTGATGGGTATATGGCAATACTCAAAACAACTATATATTCAGCCTAAAATTCACTTAATGAAAAATAATAAAATTTTTTGTAGTTGCAATTTCACAACTATTCAATAAAAAAAACTTTTCTACTGAACATATTTTCTTCGTCAAAACTGACATTAATGAATCAATTAAATATAAGTGTAGAATATAATAAAAGCATCTTATAAATAAATAAGATATTTATTCTTATATTCTAAGCAATATTAAGAATAAAATTATATTTCACACGAAAACTGATAGACTTACCAACACCGCGTTATCAAATCTCAGAATGGTTATAGGTTCCTCGGGGAGGTATGCAGATCTGAGGTCAATTATTGCTTAGTCTGATGAAGTGATAAACAATAATCCAGTCAAGGCGTAAAGGGGGGTTTTGAAAATACCTCGAGTTAAGAAAGAGTAAAAGTGCTCAAGTGCACTGGCTCAAATGGCTTCAACATAATTATAGACAGTTGAAGAGTAAGTTGCTATCAAGAAATAGAAGATCGTACTATGCAAAATATAGTAAAATCAATATTATTTTATACATCTGTTAAGTGGAGAAACTGTCCGTAGGCATATATCTACATTAAAATCCTTCAACTTTAACTTTAAAAACTTAATGCATATATATTCTGTAAAAACTGAATTTATTATGAAATATTAAGGTTTATTAGTTATAATAAATAACTGTAAATTTAATTTATAATATAAATTTAATAGTTATTTTTAGCGGTTCAGAATGTATTTTTTTATATATAATATTCAATTAATGTTGGCAATAACGGTCAGTGACTGAAAGACTTTTCTGCTGGAAACAAACTACAAGGAAAGATTAAAACAAAAATATGTTGTCTTCCTTGCGGCATCCACATTCATTGCGGCATATGTTTTCACTTCCTTCAAATTTACCAAGAATCCAACGTGCCTCCGCACCAGACAAACAAGAATATTGCATTACGTACTATTAATTTTGTATCTTTTCCGGCAGTATCCGCATTTATTATCACCTTGGCAATCGAGCTCAACGCAGTTCAATAAAATTGAGAATCGTAAAAAGGTTGAACGAACTGCTTGTATGTCAAATGCCCAAAAAAAAAACAGAACAGAAAACAGAAAAATCGAAGTACCACAAAAAATCCAAAAATGAAAAATAAAATCTACACAGCGAAATTCCCGAAATGTTGAGAGAAAAACAAAAGTCCGGAGAATTCCAAACAGGAAAGTAAAAGAAAGAACTTTCGAATATTTCAAGTCATCCAAGACTAAAATTAAAATCCCAAAAAAGCGAAATAAAATAAATTTCGATTGCTGTACGTGATGCGATGATAAATGGAATGGACGGACAGAGGCACAAACGAACGCTTATATGATATAATAAAAAGTATCTGAAAGCATATGGAAAGAGAGCAGTTAAAGCTGGAAACAGTAAGCACAGCGCAACCTCAGTGGCAGCGCGAACAGTTCATAATTAAAGCCAACTTCAAAGCTCAGCTCTCCGTTCTCCGCTCATGCGTTGGGTCTCTACTGCTGCGATAATGGCAGTTGCTGTTGCCTAACCAACGAATTTGGTCAGTGACCCCAACGCATAATACCCGCGCTACCAACACCAGCAAAGCGGTACTCTAAGCCGTACAAAGTGAGTTGTATCTGCGTTGGCTGGAAAATGCCGGCCGGTAAAAGTGAAATGTGTCATCACTCACCACTCACTCGGCCAAAAGAGCGAGAGCATAAAATTTATTTAATTGAGCTGAGATGATTTCTTTTATGAGGTTTTCGAAGAAATGCAAGAAACTTTTTTGGCTAAAGTCAGTGAACCTTTGACGTTCTGCCAAAAGTTGCTGTTACAGCCAAGCCGTGAGGCAGTGTATTTGGAGGAAATATTCAAAACAAACAAAAAAAAAAAAACAAAACTGTAGAAATACAAAATTAATACGTAACGCATCTCTGCTAGATCTTGAAGATTTATAAGATCAGTCGCTTGAACCTTAGGTTATTGACTCTGATTTTTTACTATGCCGTCGTCTATAGTACGTTCTACCATTGGTTGCCAGTACACTTTTGTAAGGTGAAAGCACTGCTTTAGAGCACTGCTGTGCGTACATTGACATGTCAATTCTAGGGGTCAACAGACTGTTGTATTACATCGCTCGATCGCTCGATACACAGTCAAGTATCTTGTAGGTTGGCGCTTTTCTTCTCTACCAAAGAAAGGTTGTTGCACCTTTACGTTACCACAGTTCGTTGGTCTTAACGTTTTTGTATATTTTTCTTCAACTTTTTTTTTGTTTTTTATTTTTTGATTAGTTACCAAAATTTCTTTGTTTACCTTTCTTTTTTATGTACCTCATCTCTTTCAATTCTGGCTTACACATCTTGTGAAAATGATAGTGAACCAGTGGAGTTCATTGCTCTTCGAACCAAGAAAAAACGAAAAAAAATATCGCTTGACATAAAATCCGCTGCAGCGTTTAAGCTTTTGTTTCATTTTCATTTTTAAGTTTGGATTGATCGATGATGAATCAATTATTATTGGGAAAGGTTCGATTTAGGTGACAAATGATATGGGCATGACTTTGTTCGAATTTTTTAATCTTTTTTGATATTCTCTTCAGAAGAGGCATCAATCATTTAAAATTAAAATTTTAATTATGAAATATTATTGATGAAAGGATAATGTTATATGTAGTGAATTTTTTTTTTTTTTTGAAAGATAACATCGTGGGAAATAATATTAGTAAGTGGTTTTTGAATCATATTTCGTTTTAAAATAATGAGGTTTTTTTTCGAAAAGTAAAATTAATTTTATGTTATTTTAATTAATTGAATTTTTGGCTGACTATACAGCTGTTTCGAGTATTTGGCAATACATCATCAGTGGTCTTGGAAATTATTCTTGTATTTAATTATTTGTTAATAATTTTTTGAGACTGCATGCACCAGACATTGAACTCATGACAGTTTTGAAATAATAAAATTTATTCCGTATGGAAGATATTCAGAATTTATAAATAAAACAAAAATTAATTTTGTTTCCACATTGAACGCAATATAACCATGTCATCTTCATGCCATGAGGAGATGGACTTGGTACCATCCTCCATAGAATTTCCGTAGACTGATTAAACAACGACATTGAACTTTTTCAACGAATCCAATTCGATTTCGTAATCTTATTGAGATACGGCATCCAACTTCTTTACCGATTTGGTGAACCAATTGAGTTATTTACTGAACTTTCTTTTATTCCAGTTGAAAATAATGGATAGCTTGTTAAAGCCAGGTCTGCCCTATAAAGATATATGGGTATATAATAGAATATGAGTATATGGCTTGAAACTTTTCAAGGTGTACCCTGAAAGATCCTAAAAAACGTATACAGTGTATAGTACTAAATAGCAATGTGTAAAGGCATCCAATAAGTAAACCCTGTACACCTGTTGGTCTCCTATCTCCATTAGTCTTTCGACGATAAACGAGATGTGTCATGTGCAACTTTTTCGTCCAATATTTGTTATATTTATTTGGATCAAATATTTGTAATAGTATATTTTAGGTTACTTTGACAGTATCATCCTAAGCGATCTATAAAATTTTAGAATTTTTTTAAATTGCTTAAGACTTTCAGTTTAGAACTCTTAACCTTCATTGACTGTGAATGGTGTGCATTCAGAATAGATCACTACCTATTTGCTTGTTAAACAAAGGCAAGCTTATAAGTTCCATTACAAAAATACGAAATATTTATAGAGATACTTATCAGGGTATTTCCTCACATTCGAAACCAATGAATCTTTTGAATTTAATACCGGAAACATGGTCCAATCAGTAAAATTTATGTAAAGCCTTGTTCCCTCTTTTTGATTCTTTTACTTATATTTAACTAAATCAGCGAACGATTCAAGATAAGGTCATATAAGTTTGGTATAGCTTTCGTGGTGTCAATACTGAGAGCCTTACATAGTTTATTTATACTGAAAGAAATGGTAGAGAATTATTGGAAAGGACTATGAGGTAGGGTTGAATCAGAGCACAGTCAGAGAAGATATCCTTTACTCTAAGTTTTATGAAATAATCTTAGATTGCTGGAAAACATGCTAAATCAGACCGAAACCAGGTAGGGGATTGTTATGGTCAAATAAGCAATTAAGTAAGTAATCTTAGATTACACACGTCGTTTCAGTAAAGGTTTTGTATAGTCAATATATTAAATATGCACAATCATATTTTTCTTCAACTAATTCATCCAGTATTTTGATTTCGACAAAGTAAATGGGGCTTCTTCAACCCCTAAATTCTGACGTTGGTATTAAAAATAAAAACTGTAATAAACAACTAAAGTTTGAGGTCTACTTCCTTAGAGAATTGCTAAAATTATTCAGGGACGATGAAATAGAAACAGATATATATAATAGATATATAACAGGAGCGTATTGAGATTTACTTTGTAATACTGGCAAGTAAAGATAGTATTTCATACCAATTCGATTCAAGCAGGTACTTCCTACTTTGACTTTATTTACAACATTTATTCAAGTTTCTTAAAATTCTCAATTATTTCGTTAAGGCCATCATTTGAAATAGCTTTACTTTTTTTCTTCATATTATTGTGTATTATTGCCAGCAAACTTTTTTTAACTTTTTTAGCCAAAATTAAAAACAAAAACCTTGAAAATCCCGTCCAGAAATAAATAAATTTTAAGATACAATCTCTCATCCACAAATTTACTTTCACGATCTTGAGGTGCGCATGCTGCGCAGAGTCCGATTATGTCACATGAGTTGGAACATTTCAGTTTGTTCAGAACCAACTCAATAACATTAACAAGACGATAATCAAGTTCATAATGATGTTACCAAACTGAAAGTGGTCAAGATGACGTGATGCTTTAGTTAAAATTTCATAATACACATTTTTTTTGATGGTCTGTGATCATTTCAAGTTCGTTGACCAAAAAACTGAAAAATAAAATCACTGAAAAGGGAATTTTATGGACACTCGTACGAAGTGTGTTACAAGTGATTTACACACTCCAAAAGGCTTTTGTAATTTAGAAGAAAAAAGTAATTACAAATTGAAAGTATAAAATAAAGCCGTCACTCTTCACTACTGACATTTCCCATTGGCAGTTTGATTTTTGGATCTTTCAACTTTTGGACAACCAAACAAAGAAGCACTTAAAAGCGAACTTAAAACGACTTCAGTTGAAATTCACAAATTTAATTGCTTTATTACCCAACAGTGAGGGGTGCTAAGCGTGTGAGTAAGTACTCCGACTTAGAGATACACAAGCGTACACTCCCGACTACATACGCACAAAGGCATTAAAAGCGTAATGTATCTAGATACTGTCAGCAATTAGCGGGAAGCGGAAATCGCTAACGAGTAAACATGCGTAAAAAAGCGAAATTCATTTTGGATGTGGTCAATGCCCCAATTCAATGTCAGCCCAGCAACAATTCTGTTAAAAATAACCAAAAATATTATTAAAATCGAATTTGCTAGGCTTTCGTTCTAATAGTTTTTAGCAGAATATTTCATGAGCCGTGCGAAATTCTAAACAATAACAAAGCAATTAGAACTTCAGTTTCTAACTTCTTTTTTATATGTTCACATTGTATCTGTTTGGTTTTGAGATACAATAAGGGATCTTATTTTCTTAAAATTTCATCACAATTATTCTGTAATAATAAGAGTTGTTCTAAGAGATTCTTATATGTCACACTTAATCAAAAAGGCTTTTGCTGACACGCTTGAGATGATAAATTGCTTTTTATTCAAAATTCGAAATCCCTGACTCTGTAATCATTAAATTTCAAGAATTACATTTACCAATTAAGCATCAATTACATATTTGCATAATCAAAGTTCTCGTATATATCTAAAAGGAATTAATTTTTAGAATAAACTCGATTTATATATACGAGGGTTGCCTTTTAAGACTTAAGCCTAATAATATAACCTTAAAATCCTTACCAAAAAGCACAGTGGTTAAACAGTGAAAATAGTTTTATTGTTCTTTGAAGTTTTCTCCTTGATGGTCACTACATTTTTGCATTCGTCTGAATCAATTTTAGAAACAACCTTGTCACGCTGAATTTGGTATCTCCAAACACAGGGGTTGGAATGTCTCAATGACTTGTTCGGGTATAGAAAAATGTGTCCTTTAGTTTCTTAAGATTAAAAATCCGATATGTTCCTTTATAAGGTAAATAAGTAAGATTTTGAATAACTAGTCACGTCTTTAAAGCTACCATTTTAATGCCAAATCCCTATTCTCAATCGACCTAATTAAATCTAAGATTTGATTCCATCGTTACACCTAACTAGTTTAAGTTGTGCTACTATTATTGTTATCGAGTAGGAATCCACCAAAATAATCTTAGCAGTTAAGAAGGACCAAAAGCAGTACATGCCGACCAATGGCAAAAATGTACATCGATCGATCAGCGAGCTGGTTTGGTGAATACTATGCTTTCGAATCTAAAAGAACATTAACGTTAACTTGGAGATTGGACGACGAAGAGTCATTACGATAGATGCTTCTATAGGCTCAATAGGTAATAGAGATTTTAGGTCAACAAAATTACGTTTTATCATTTGCTCATCTTTATCATTTATGAGTCGATTATCCTTATTGTAATTCTGTTCAACTTAAAAGCATGGATGCTATTACAGAATAATGAAGCAGGGAGTGTTGATAAGAAAAGTTCTTCGTAAAAACTTTGATTATTTACATATTGACAATGATTTCCGTATCCAGTTGAACTACAAGCTGTAGTAGCTTATCACGACATTAGCATCATTCAGTGTTTTATTGGTTAGGTTATGTCGTACGATGTACCTACAACCCCAGACAAGGTGCATATGCAGCAGAGGCACTGAAAAGGAATGCTAAGTCATCCAAAGGCGTGTTGCTATTATCACATAAATAAGTAGGTAATATGTCTGTAACAGCACATACTTTTTTCTAACAAGAATTTTAAAGTTTAAATCCAATAACATATTTTGTAAAATATAGTTGGGTAGCAAACCTATATGTCTACCTATCAAGCACCCAAGCCAACTACGCATCCGTTAATAAGAAAACTTATAAAGCTTTTATAATTTTTGGTTATAGAAACTTTGTGGATAGAAACTTCAAGGTGGAATCCAATTAAAAAAAAAACTCATCTTTAACATATAAGTGATACAGCTTTCATGATTTTTTATACTCTTAGCCTTTGCGGGTTCCAAGTTTGTGTATTGATCTATATTATGATATTTAACAATTATTATTAAATAATAATTTTCTGCGTTTTTATCACCAATTAATCAATTTCCATATAAAACAACATAAAACTAAATACTATCTGCTACCAATTTAAAAGTAAGTGAGACTAAAGCTCTCCTAAAGCTTTCACAGAACTTTCTAACACATGGAAGCTATTTGACATGCATAAATCAACTTATTTCAATGGAAACGCTCAAATCTTAATTTGATTAATATAAATTGATTTAGCTGCAGTGGAAAAATAATATAAAAAGTGTAGATTTCAAAAAAAATCCACTTTTGTTAAAAAAATGAATTTATATGTTTAAGATTAAAAGCTCTTAATACTGATTTTCAAAACTACCGATCTGTGTGAACATTAGTATCAATCTTTATCTACCGTTAGGCAACAAAGTCAACTATCGCCGGCAGTGTTTATGTACGCCTATATTTTCGATCGACTCTAACTAACTTCTCTAATCATGCAGACCTTCAAGTCATTCTTCGCGTTGTCAATTCACGAGTTCTCGATCGATCCTAAGTCATTTCTATGCAGACCCTTAATATCCTTTTCGGCATTCCGTACTCTGTACTCTGCAGACATGACTCATCTATTGAATATGATGTAACTTCACAAAATGAGCTTTTTTAAATATACTTAATACTCTTATTAAAGCTTTTATGGTAACGTCACCTTCTCCAGTAGCCGAAAATCTAAACCTATTTAAGATTTTAAGTATTTTATTATTCACTAATTTCAGCTATAAAAGTTTAAAATTTTTTTATAAAATTTCGCATTAAAACTTTTTAACTTTTAAGTACAAGTGGACGTACGTGGTTGTACGTGTTTAGACTCAAATTTCCAAACTCACCCATAGCAACATTTTAATTGCTCGAAGCCCACAACTCATTAACCATGCCTGGTGCTTCCATAATTCAGTTTCGCATACGTTAGCTGGACATTGATCCTCAAAAAAATAGTAAGAGTGATTTATTACTATGCGGACTGGACTGTAAAAGGCCTATGAGTAACTTTGCTGTCAAACTCACATGTGACTCTTGTGAGTATCTGTGTCTGTATCTCCACCTATTACTGTGTGTGTATCTTTTTATTAGTAGTTAAAAATTAATTTTTTATTACGAGTATTATTTGTTTTTTTTTTTTTGTTTTCTTCTTCTTCTGATTGTTTATTTATCTTTTTTGTGTGCCGCGTGCTTATTGAAATTAACATAATGAAAATTGATTTATTTCATTGAATCTGGAAGTGGCGGCTTCACCTCAGCGAGAGTGAGTTCGTCTCCGGTAATGTGAGATTAAAAATTTGACTATAAACAAATTTAATTTTATTTGTTCTTTTTTTATTTTTTTTTTTTGAATTAATAAACAAATTCGCATTTTTCACTTTTAGTGACTTTAAGTTACATCATAAGCCTCTGGAACATGTTAATCAAATGCTATCATGTTAATGTCTTTTTTTTTTTTGTTGGTAAATAAAATTTTTTTTTATTAATTTTAATTAAAAAAATCATTATAAAAGGAACTTTTTTAAATAAATTTTTTTTGTCAGTTTCATTTTGTTTATATGCTGTCAACTTTTTCTTTTCTTTAGTTTTTTCTTAATAATAATACTTGCTGAATTTTTAACGAGTTTGATGAACTTTTACTTAATTTATTTAATAGAAAAGTTATGAAATTCCAAAATATTTAGAAAGAACGCAATAAAATGTCGATATATTAGCTAAATTTTTTACTTTCTCGTCTCTTTATCATAAATGAAAAGATAAATATTTGTGACTATTGTATAAGATGGCAAAAGCTTATAGTGTCTGCAGCTAAAATAGTCAATATTATTGAGTTAAATTATTTAAACGTGGGTTTTAAATAAATTATTTGTTTATATTTTGTTTATTTGGAAATTATTGTATGAAATAAGTTTTTTAACCTCTCCATTAAATTTATGTAAATTGGTAAATTAGTAAAATATTCATAAAGCGAATGTTTTATAAAGAAAGTAGAATTCTTTTTTCGCTTTTTATTTTATTTTATTTTATTTTTTTTGCATACTAAAAGCACGACATTGAACTTCTTTATATAATGAAACTATTTATAAACATTGAAACATTCAAAATTATAATATTATAAGCTATGCTGCAATAGTTGAACATAATTTTGGTTCAAAGGGTACTCAGTCTTATACTTAAGTACAGATAATTAATTGGGTTCTAACTCGGGATAGACGAAAATGTGCACAACAGAGGAACTTCACTAATAAGCCACAGTAGAATAAAATAGATCAGTAGCTAGTACTGTATCTAGTACAGTAGATAGTACTGTAGCTTATTAGAGAGTTTGAATAAGCTACAGTAGAATAAAATAAGTACAGACCTAAAGACGTTAATTCATAGCCTTATATTATAATACAAGATAGACACTGCCCATTTTGTTGTACAATTAGACTCTAATGCTACTACATTTCTTCAAGAGAATAGGTAGAGCTAACTCTGAAACAGTGAGGTATAAATCATAGTCTATGTTATATAGTACGAGGGTTCCGTGTTTTAAAACAAGGCTCTACTCTTACAATTTTGTTTTTGGAAGCAAAAGGTTAACTACGAAATTGTGATATATAGCCTCAAATTGCGATGTCAGATACTAATGTTCCATCCTGTTATACAACAAAAATCTAGCTGCTACTTTGCTTCAAACAAATAGAATTTGCTACTAGACTATGCAGGATGAATCATTTTCTTAAATAATAAAGTATGGTACGGATGTACTGTCCTGTTATATAAAAAGTCATTATTGTACGAAGTGTTAGAATGTAGCTGGTTCGTTGATTTTATAATTTGGTTAGTTGATTAGATGGGTTAGTGGGGTGGTTAGGTTGGTTGATTAATTGCGTTGTTTAGTTAGATGGCTTGATTGGATGAGTTGGATTGAATTAGTACCCTTTTATCAACCATATGGTTTTATTTTAAAACTGAGATTCACATAACCGGGATTTTGGTAACAAAATGATGAATGACAGAAGAATATACAGACTAATAAGCTCTGCTGACATTTCAACCAACCCACAACAATCTTGTTGGAAAGTTGTGGTGCTACGTAAAATATTTTAATCAAAGATCTCTGTAGATATTTACCATTTTGATATACCATAAACCGCTTTTCAACCTCACTTCTAATTAAAACGTCACTATGCTTGTAATTTCTATATGTTTTTCGTTACAAATTCAGTGCTTTATAGAAGATATGTTTGAGTTCTAAGGAATGAATTTACTTTGTTTATGATATTGAGATTTGAGAATAAGTCTTAGTGCGTGAATATAATTCCTAAACAAACATAAACAGAAAGCTATGTATACTTAGAGGGCAGTTATTTATATTAATTGTTTTGTCAATAACGAACTTGATATCAATAAGATCTTACAAAAAACTTAAATATATATTCATATTAGTTAATGGATTTCTTTAGAGTTGTTTTTGTTATGGTTTTACTTGGAAATCTCCCAAGATTGGGTTTTATAAACAATAAAAAATTAATAATATTATCATATAATTTAATTAACATATTTTTAATTCTTATTCTAACTTATTCAAACACATTAATCAATAATATTTATATTTAAATATATATATATATATATTTAGCTATATGTGCTCTCACATTTTGTACTAATGAAATAGTTTTGCTTCATTGATCTTGCATATTTATTTTGTGAAGGTGAAGTTCACGGACAACGAACAACATTTACTATATCCTAAAGGTATGCTACAAAATGTGAAAGTAATTTAGATGAAATGAAAAATATTTCTTTAACATTTCGATTCGTACTGTACATAATCTCAAATATTTAATTAAATCTAAGTAAATGAAAAGTGGATCCAAAACTTTTTGGTTTTAACATATAAACATTTTATTTTTGCGTAAGGTTCGAAAAATAAAATATCTTATATTATTCAACATAATCAGTTTCTACTCTAGTATAATAATTTTAATCCTAATCCAATATTTCTTATAAAATCCTTTGCGAATGATCACACCATTGACGATCACTTGTTAGGAGAAAACTATGAAAAATATACTTTTTTTTTAATATTTGCAAACTGTAAGCCAGGTCAGTAAAATGTATCCAGTAAAGAAGCACTTTAACACAGTCGATGGATGTTGCACTATACGCAACTTAAGGTACAAATGCAAACCGTTTCATCTTTGGTCATTTTGAGAATATGTGGAGTGACATTAATTGATGAATATTAAACTACGATGAATACATGATCTGAAACACAGACGATATGCACTCAACTACTGCATTTTCATTTTGATCATCTTGAAAATAGCTGGGGTTACGATAAATTTCAATGGTTATAGATAATTACAATAATATAAGTATCCCCAAATATGGATGCACCATTCCCAACTTTTTCATTTTAATATGTTACTTTTAATTAAATAAAAGAAAATTAAATGTTCTAAAACTGTTAACAATTTATATTGAACGTACATTTTTATGCAGGAATGCAGAGCTCGAACCACCAATAGCGCTCACCGACTTCCAGTTTTTGTCAACCACAGTCTTTGCCCTATCTAAAGAATACTCCAGTCAAACATAATATCTAACATCAAATAATGATTCAGAACTACGCAACTACAAACTACTGAGAAAGTAATGAACCGGATATATAAGTGGTTTGATTATATTATAATTGCGTACTCCTTTTTACCAAAAAAATTTTTGTTTCATTAACTACCGTTTTAAAATAAGACATCGATTCCTGCTCTTGCCATTGCAACCCGCAATTTCTTCCTGCATGGTTTTTCGAATATCAATACTCCTGTGAAGCCAAAGAGAGCATAAACGAATTAATGTCCAAATATCCACCTTTATTCTTGTCCCACAATATGTGCTTCAAACGTATGAACTTCAAGAAATTGAGGGAATGAACCATTTTATTAAGAAAAATATGAGCTGATAATATTAATAGAACCACAGTAGACCTATCGGATATTGCAATGTGCGATAGCTAAACGCACCCACCCCCTTTGAAAATCATTCAAATCAATTTCTAACAAAAATAATTCCACTCATTTTAATAATAAATTAATACATCATTTTTATTTGAGTACTTAGGTGTAGGGTGCTTAAGCATAAAATAATATGATAAAATTCAGCAAAAATACTGTTACCAATTACATAAGGATTACGTAATTTAATTTTATGACATACGTGCACACTATGTGCTAAGACACTTATCAATATCAACATAATAACTACATTATCACGCACTCTTAACGAGATCCTGGACATCAACACTACTACGTTACAACTAACTATGACTATATAATACAGTTTACAGTTTAAAACCACAACAGGTGCAGATTAAAATAGACTTCAATCCATTCTCTATTCCACTAACGTCGCTTCAAGGCTTTACGTTGTCGTTGATAGAATTCTTCCATTGCCTTATATTCGGGTTCGTAAACATCGGGGATCTCTTTGTTCAGCGATTCGTAGAAAACCATTTGTACTGTACACCTGCCATGTAGCTGCTCTTCGTACTGTCTCAACTGTTGAAAGAAGCCTGTATTGGGACGTATTTGTGGACGTATTGACTTGACGTGTAGATAGGCTTCTCGCAAGGACATGCTGGCGTGTTTTATGAGGTAAGCAATGCACAATGAAGCCGAACGACTGACGCCAGCAACGCAGTGCACTAGAGATTTACCGCCAAGTTGCCGTACTTCCTCTATCATATCAGCAACTTCATCGAAATGTGCTGCCAGATCGACATCAGGCCTGTCTGATGCATTGATGCGCAAATAGAGTGGTTTTGTGATGCTGGACAGTGGCGTATCTGGCAATTCGGGTGCTACGTTGATAATGAAACGTACTTCGAGTTGATCGAGTATTTGTGGCATGGCAACACCAGCACCGCAGAGATATAGGCTGGGCAGTAGTTCGGAGATGCCTGGGAAGGGTGTGTGTTTGTGTATGGGTTTATGACAACTGCAAAAGAAATAAAAAAAAGATAAATTTCATTAATATATGTGAAACACTAAAGTTTTTAATAAAATAAAAAATAAAAATCATATTTTCTTGAACATAAATTTGTTTAAGATCGTTGAGTTATGACGAAGATTAATAAATAATTTCTGCAAAACAGCCGTAAACAACAACATTTTTGTGTTGAACAACAAATCTTAAGCAAATTGTTAAAAATAAATTATTTTGTGAATACTAAAAATATAATTTAAAATTAAGTAGCATAAATAAATAAAATAACTTAAATAAGTCGTAAAGTCTAATTTAAGAATTATTTCTTATTTTTCATATTAAATTAATGCCAAAATTCCACTTTTAAGACAAACAAATCAATTAAGAAAAAATATCTAAAATTTTCTAAAAACAAAAAACAATTTTTTATTATTGAAAAAATAATGAGAAATTAAAAGAGATTTTTTATAAATAAAAAATAAATTTTTTAAGACAAAAAAACTATAGTAAACACCTTTGCCTCTTAATTTTTTATTTTTTATTTTGTTTTTTGGTTTTTTTTTTTTTTTGATGGAATAAGCATTACGTGTTGCTAAGTTCAATGTTAATAGCACAAACAGATATTGTGACGTCACGTGAAAAATATTATTCTACGCCGCTGCGTAATTGTAAGGTTGAGGAAACTCAGCCAAACTTTTTAGTTAAAGAAAAATAAAAAAAAAAGATTTATTAAGAAAATTTAATAAAAGTTCTGCGAAACAAAATATTTTTCCAAACATATTTTCCAGGTTATCCGTCTCTGATTTTGATTCTGACGTCAATTCTCATTAATTCTCATATTTGTTAGTTTGGCCGGAGGAGGGCCAAATGTGAGACATTTCTGAACGCCAACCGTAGGCGCGAAACTTTCTGAATGAATTAAGAAATGAATTAATTTTTTAAATTTTCTTTGACGTCATCAATGTTGAGGATTAGCACAGTTAATGGGTCTGGTTTGTTTTACTCTGTTTGAGTCATTGTTCGGAATAGTAAATTTTGATTTATTTTTGGTTTGCTGTCAGGTAAAAAAAATAATATTTCGCTTTTGATGTTCTTTTGAAAAGAAAAGAATATTTTGAAAATAATTTCACCGGATGTGGAAACTTTCAAAAATAATTTTTTCCCTTATATTAATTTTTTTAAAGCACTTAAATATTATTTTAAAATAATTTTAAATACGGATAATAATAACAATAATTAAATGTGCCACGAATTTAAAAATGTCGATATTATTTAGTCTTATGTGCTACATAAAAGATTATACATATATATAGTCAATATTTGTTAGAGGATAAAATATTAATTGAGGAACTATTCTAACATATTTCATAAAGATATCAATTAAACTTAAAATATTGTAACCTCTTTAATTCTATGACCTTAATTCCATGGGCCTCTTCTTAATAGTACGCTTAAATCGAGGTAAAAGGTAATATTAATGGAGGCTTTGTCAGGTTCTAATAAAGCAACATTCCAACGATTCCAGTCGAAAACACTATACATAACCACAGTTACCTCCGATATTCTTTTACTTATAATCAATCATGCTAGACTCTCAATCAAAAAAATAGATGCAGCCCCAAATATATGAATAGTAAAGTTATAGCTTACATAGTTATTCAAATCGTCTCATCATAGATCTACTGTCAACTTCGAACAATTTCGTAGACTGAAAAGGAAAACCGCCAATAATCTCCTATAAATATATATGGTGTGACTCCATACCAAATATATAAATATATATGGATACATCTCTAAACGAAGTCCAAGCACTGCGTAATATGCGTCTGAAATTAGTTCATCTGAACTACTATTTATGATGAAGTAAACGGAAAAGGTTATGAAAAATTAAAATGATTAAAAAAATAATAGAGACTGTTTTAATTACTAGTTTTTGAAAGCCTATTGATACATGATTCCTAAACCTTTGGCTATGTATATTAAGCTATATTATTAATCATCTTATATTTTTTTATTTTTTTTTAACTTTTGCTGAAAACTTTAATTAACATATCGAGGTGCTTATGGTCCCACTTCCTTAATTGGAACCAAAACATAAGGATTATCTTTGAAGTTAATGATATCAGTAGCATAATTAGAAAATCATTGGGAATGTTGTTTTCCACTTAATGAAAAAAACGCATAATTAAGAGTACCTGAAGGAATAGTCTTAACAATGATAATTTCTTATATTACTTGTTTGCATTTTGAATTTGTTTTATATATCAACATATCTGATTTCAGTGCTTACTTCAATTCTGCAATATTTTATATACTATATCTTTACCTTTCTATAACCATTTGCTCATCAATCGTATTGAAAATCCGATTCTGATCAGACATAATCTAAACGTAAAGTAGATATTAAAAACCGAGCCGATACTAATGCAATTTTTGATCAGATGTATAATATCCTAAGTAAGATACGATATTCCCTTATATGTTTATGTTTAGAGTATCGTAGACAGTCTGACTACACTTTTAATACAGATTCTAACAATAAAAAATTTGTATTAGAACACCATAAGTAATTAGTAATATCATCTGACTGACCTGAATACATATCTATTAGAATATACGGATATACGAATTCTAGATGTTCATTTAAATAGTCTAATTATTTTTAAATAACTACTACTAAAAGATCATAGAAGATGAAATTATACAAAATAAATAATCAATAGGGTAAAATGAATATAGTTTAAGGTATAGATTGAAATTCATTTGACTATACTTGTGATATGATATCAATGCTACTAAAGAATCATATAAGATAATATTTTTCAAAATGAAAAAGTAGGCGTTCCGAAATCCTTTCACTTTATTTTTATAAATACACAGAATTTTAAAATATACTAAATTTTATATAATTTCGACAGCTTTTCAAGCAATTGAACCCATAAACCTATTTTTAGAAATAAAAATATTTATATGTTAAATAAATATTTTGGCCGCAACAAAATAAAATTTAATTAATGAGATTTTCTGTTTTTGCTTACATTTAAATTAATTCAAAAATCTCTAATGAGTGGTTTTACTAATTGTTAATTTTATATAAAATTTACAATTAAAATTTAGAAAACAAAAATATTTTAATTAGTGATATGCGTTAAAATTTTAGTGATTTTTATTAATTTAATTATTTATACTAAATTAATAGAATTTATATTAAATATTTTAGTGATAATTAAATTAAATAAAATAAAGTTAAATTCAGGTAAATTAAATTAAATAAAATTAATATAAATTAAATTAAGACAAATTAAATTAAATTAAAATAAATTGAATTAAGTTAAATTAAATTTTATTAAGCCAAATAAAATAATATTAAATAAAATTAAATTAAATCAAATTTAATATATTATATTAAACTAAATTAAATTAAATTAAAATTAATTGAATTAAGTTGAATTAAATTAAATTATAAAAAATCTAATAAAATTATTTTAATTTAAATTAAATTGAATTAAAGAAATTAAATCAAATAAAATAATTGAATAAGTAAGCCAAATTAAATTAAATAAATCAAATAGATTAATATTAAATTAAATTAAACGAATTAAAAAAATTAAATTAAAATTAAATATTAAATAAATCAAATAATAAAATGAATAAGTAAGTCAATTAAATTATAAAATCAAATAGATTAATAAATTTAATTAACGAATTAAATTGAAGATAAATGAAATAAATAAATCAAACTAAATTAATTGAGTTAATTAAAATTAAGTTAAATCAATTAAATTAAATTAAAGCGAATTACATCGAAGTGAAGTAAATGTATAAATTAAAATTATCAGAAATTAATTAAATTAAATTAAATTAAATTAAATTAAATTAAATTAAATTAAATTAAATTAAGTTAAATTGAATCGAATTTAATTATATCGAATTAAGTTAAATTTAGTTAAATTAAATTATATAAAATCAAATGAAATTATATTAAATTAAATTAATTATATTATATTAAATGAAATTACATCAAATTAAATTAATTTAATTTAATTATATAAAATTAAATAAAACTAAAATAAAAAAAAATTAAATAAGATTTTGATAAATTATATACCGGAATAAAACGTAAAATTATTCTATTGCATTATTAATTATCACTGCCAATTCATTGACAATTTATTTATACTTTCGATGTCTTATTAATATATTCTATTCCTATAGTAAATAACACTTAGAGTATTAATTTATAATCATTATCATTAAGTAAAAAATAATACTGTCAACATTTCACAAAATAATCACGAATTTCTTCTGGCAAATCGCCAAACTTAATCATCGCTCGTCACTTTCACTAGACCACACCGAGTACCAGAAGAAAATTCCTTCTTTTATTATTGTTTTTGTTAATGAAATTTTCCATTTTTTTTTTTTGCTATTTTTTGAAAAATAAAATATGAAATATCTTATGACACATTAGTAATATTGGGACAATAAATATTTTATATAATATAATAATTTTCATAAATAAATGCTAAATATTACTCAAGCAACAATAATAAGTCAGAAGTATTTGTGAAATACTTTAAGCAGAATCCGGTTATTAAAAATAATTATATATATATTTTTTTATATATTAATTTATTTAAACAACAAATTTCTACTACTCGTCGGTTTGAAGGATACTCGCTCGTAAGTGAAAGTGAAAGTGCTGTGCGCAAAACATTAATTGTACATTTTTGTCATATTTTTAAAATGACTCGTCATTTCATATATGAAAAAATGAATTTTTACAACGCAATTTATTTATTTACATTAATAAAATATTTATTTCGAAATATTTGTTGACATTTCAGCTTTTCAACAAATATCTTGAGACATATTTCTCATCGAGCGAGGAACATTAAAAATTGATTCGGTAGCCAAAACTATATTTTTCACACCTTTAATTTTGTACAAATTAATTTAAAATTATTTTTGAAGAACAAAAAATATTATGTTTAATGCATTAAATTTTGTTATCAACTAAAAATTTAGTTATTTTTTGTCATTTTTCATATTTCTCTGACAAGGTCAATGGAGTCGCTTTGATTTCGTCTGTAATTCGCAAACAAATAAATTAAGATTCTGACATGAAAACAATACATTTTTTAAATATTTTTAAGGAGTTTATTTATATTTTAGTTTTAATTATGCTCTTTAGTTTCTCATATATATCTCATGTATATATATCTTAAGCCAATATTTCCTGGCAACTGTCGGCGCACCGCTTTTCGCAAGTCCTTCACATTTTGATTTAATTGTCACAGTCAAGGCTGCCTTTGTGAAAATTTGCATGTGAAAACTGAAGTGTGTACTTATAGTTTGTGAAAATATTTATTTATAAAAATAACGATATTTTAAAAAAAAATTAAAATCATAAAACTAATTTTTCATTTTTATTTAATTTTTTTTTTTTAATTTTTTTTTAGTATGATTGTGGCACCATGCCACTTTAGCAGCAATTCAAAAAGTTACTCATAGGGTTTGCTTAATTATATTATTGAAATTAATTGTGATTTACGTATATTATATATAGTCATAAATGGTTTGCCTATATTATATATAATTATAACATATAATATAAATGTAACGCACAATAAAAATCGTGGTCGGAGTATTTAGCTCTTTGGGAGCCAGTATCATTTTAGGTAGATAGATTTTATACGAGTTGAGAACTTGTCACTACATCACTGCTTCTTTTGAGGTTTATTGTGACGCACCCACTTTAGTTCCATATGTGCGAGTAACAGTTAAAAATGCCAATTTGTTGTTTGGAGAGATTTTGCCTAATTCCGTGGATAGGCACTTGATAAGTACTGAAATCTGAGTCTGGCGAGACTATCACAGTGACACAGAATGTGTACTGCTGTTTCCTCTTCTTCGTAACAAAGTCTGCAGCTATCATATCTTGTAATAGCTAGGCTCGATAGATGCTATCAGGTTATTTCATATAAATGTGTAAATGAGTTGCCTTACAGTCCAGAATATCTTATTAGGTATTTTACTTCTAAGTGATTCAATACATTAGAATACTAGAATTATTATTATTAATAAATAATAAGCCACGAATGTACCGCAACCTAAAAGGTCTATTGTGAGCCTAAATGCCCAACTAAAACAATTCTAGTCTATTTACAAATCTCGTAATTGCTGTGGACTTAATTTCAGCTCATTTATTTGGAGTCAAGACACCGCTTCCAAGGTAGTCAAGCCTACGTCTTGCCGCCCATGGACAGTTGCATAGACCATGTTCTGCTGTTTCCTTCTTCTCATAACAATTTACTAAGATAAGACTAAGTTACATATATTCGTAATTTGAATGTTGTTAATATAACTTGAATCATTTGTTTTTTTTCGAGAAATTGTAAGATGTACGATATCAATTTTATACAATTCTTAAGTGTTCTTTGAGAAAAATTTTAAAAAAATTCTGACCCAACTGCTTAAAACTAGGTTTCCGCATAACAAGTTAGAGCTTAAGCATTCTCTTGATAATTTGTTGATGCCGGTCCTTATGCACGTCTGACTGTTAAGTTCATCAAACGAAAGCACATTAAGTTAAATAGTTTTTCAGTTCTAAAAGAGTAAAAAGGTTGTCAGATTTGTTTGACCTCATTGCAAATGATCTCATGTGCTAGCAATAAGTAATTTTGAGAGATCACTAAAGAGGGATAGAGGAGACAAGCAAGACAACTGAAATCAGTGAGGCTCAATGAAGTAATTAGATATGTCATTTTATGGATGTGTCTTTATATTATAAGATTTAAGTGCAACAATTAATCTCTATAGAATAATTAATTAATTTTATTATAATTACAAAATTATATATGATCACATTAGTTTTTAATAAACTAATTAAATTTTATTTAAAAATAAAATTTTTATTAGTTTTCTTTTATAATAAATTTTTTAATGTGAATAAAATTAATTTTCCACACTTTGAGATTTTTTCACCTACAATAAATAATTTTCTGCGTGCAACAGATTTTTGTGCACCGCTGGCCCCGCTAGTCCCGCTCACCTAAGACCTAACAGCAACAACCGTTTGAAATAAGCTATGAAAAATTCAGAAATGAAAGTTCTGCTCTATTAGTTCGGACAGAAATAACGAAAACATGAGTGAGGAATGCACCTCGATGCATAAAATTTTAAAATGTATCTTTAGAATGCGGCTAAGATAATACATTACATAAGAAAATAAATAAAAACTGAATTCTGCGGAAAAGAAAACACTGAGAAATAAATTTGAAGAAGTTTTTAGATACGCCGCATTTCTGTTTAATAATTTTTATATCACATATGAAAATTTTTAATTTTTCATTAAAAATTTTTAATGAATGAAATAATTGAAGACATTTTCTAATTTTATTTTTGAAACATTGAAAATATTAATATGGAACACTCTGCTATGATAGGCAAGTGCAGATTTAGTTTTTGGCTAGTTTTTTATTTAGAAAGACATGAAAGAAAGAATAACACTCAGACTCATAGTGGAAATTGCCAGAATCACCACTGATCACTTAGTTCGATGGTGAAAATCACTATAAAGTCACCAGCATCTTTCATCTCCACTATACCTTTTATCTTCGTTAAGTCAAATTTCGACCACAGTGGAAGTTGGAGCACTATACCTTTCACCTTTAGTTAGTCAAGCTTACTTTCATAGTCTTAATTGGGGCACCATTACCTATCATTCTCGTTAATTCAAATTTAATACCACACTGGAAGTCATAGTTGCAAAATAATTAACTTTCATCTCTAGTTGTCCAAACATGGTTCCACACTTTCAGTTCGTGAACTGCCAACAATCGTGTCTAAATAGCCAATTTTCATTCCATGGTGGAAATCTCATTTGAGATACCATTAATTTCTAGTTAGCCTAGTTAAGTCTAATAGTGAAATCGGAACTAGGATTGGAACTAGAATAACCTTTATCGTTAGTTAGTCAAGTTTAGTTCTACAAGGAACGAATTATTTGGGAATTGTTTACCTTTTATTTCATTTGTAAGAAGCCAAATATGCTTTTGTAGGTATAGTCTTAAACCAAGCAGAACTACCTTTAATCTCTAGTCAGACAAATTTCGTGCCACAGGGAAGTTCTGAGACAAACCGTCTCTTATTTTTAGTTAAGCAAGTTAAGTTCAATAGCAAAATCTCAGTTAAGACCCCACTAACTTTCATCTTCAAAACAAGTTCTACAATGAAAGTTTAAGTTCGGATTTTAATATCTTTCGCTTATGAGCATTCAAGCTCAGCTCTATAAGGGAACTCTTAATTGGACCAGAACGACCATTCTACCTAGTTAGCCAAGTAAGTTAAATGGTGAAAAAATAAGTTGTGGCACCACTATCAATAATTTTTCAAGCTAATATAGCTTTTACAGAACTTAAGGTATATTTATCGGGGTAACACTATTCATATAAATAATATTAATATTTTTAACTAAGAAACTAAAATAAAACTTAATCACGAGCTTTTCTTTTAACAATATCGTTCATAATGTTTACCGAGTCCTCATATTCTACTGCTGAGATTATGAGTATATTATCTTATTTTATGTTAATCGCAACAAAAAATTTGAAACAACAACGATGTTGTGTTGTACGCTATAGGACTTTGTTTCTATGAAGTTCACTTAAGTGAAAGATTAGGTTGTTATTATTTTTTTTTAATGATCCTTTATTGGATATTAATAGTACAATCTCAACTATATGTTAATTTATTACTATTACTCTATTGTACTTAATAGATATTAAGTAATACGTGTGCGCATTTACGGAACCAGTATTCACCTCCCATATAGGTTATTATGGCATAATATATCATCAAGAATGTTATTCCACCTGGTAATGAAAACTTTTTTATTTTAACCTACATATAGAATATAGTATAAATAACATTAACCACCCACTTTCTTTAAAAATTAATTAAAGTTTTAAGAATTTATTTTCCTCTTTTCTTTTGCCTGATACAGTCTGCATTCCAAATTAAATTATTTCAATTTTTTTTAATTTTTTCTACTAGAAAACAATTAACATATATTACAATAATTTTAATTTTAACGTTGAAATGCCATTTTTTATGGCATGAGCTCACGCTATAATTAAGGTAATTTTTTAAATGCGTCCGTCGCGACGTCACCCTCGCCGAGTGTCATATCCAATATATGGAGAATACTTAATACATGGCACAGTACGAAGTTAAAATGACATAATCCGGCCTTGAAATGTACTAGTATAGATATTTCAGGCAAAAATAAATAAATAAAAATATTAAGTGTTTTTCTGTAACACGAATTCAAAGTTTATTCGATATTCAAAGGTAAGCAGACGAGCGGAGTACAAGAGTATATGTGGATTACATACTCTTGAGTATCTTAAGTATCTGAGAAAATTATATATTCCTTAAAAGAATTTCATTATAAACAAAAATTGCTTTCCATTTTATTATTGTTTAAAGATGTATTGAAGAGTATATTACATAAACATTTGTAATTTATAGCAAAATTCTACTTATATATGTATATACCCATATATGTATATACATAATAAACTTTATATTGCACTAAGGAAATATACTTTTTGCAAGCTATGGTCAAATAATCGATATCAATATTATTTTATATTAATAATTTTTTTATACGTATAAAAAATATTAAACATATATACATTTAAAGTATATTATAAGAGATATTCCTTCTTAATACAATTTTTTGCAGTACACCGACTATAATGTCAGAAGTATTATTGATTTTCTTATTATGAATGGCATGACTGCAGTACTTTGAGAAAATATTAGCAAGTCATAAAAGCAATAATATAAATATTATATATTGCGAAAATGATTTAGCAAACAATATAGAGTATATAAAGACCTAAACGTATTTACTACACTGCGTACATGAACATAAACTTACAAAAACCCAATGATTGACTTAATATAAGTAGGGTTAAAATTCTGATTTTATGAGAGATCGAATATACACTAGTCCACATAGATTCACAATTAATATTAGGGAATAATTTACTACTACTAAAAATATTTTTAAATTTGGATTACCTATAGCTTCTTTAACAAAAGATTATACTACATTTAATGGTTCCGAAAACAATCGTGAATATAATGTACTTGTGATTCAAATTTTTATTAAGTGCTTATAGGTATTTTAGTTTATTACCTAAACCTGGCCATTACATGGTATATACAATATCCTTAAAACATCCTCTTTGAGACATCTGTAATTTCTAATTTTCGATGAGTTTTTCGCCATATAACTAGCAATAGTTAGATTATAATTCCACAGATGTTTGTCCAGAAGTTTGAAAGCATCGAGAATTGAAATACTGTCTGCATATATATGATCGCTGGCATAACTCCACAATTACACAAAAATATAGGCCAATGATGACAAATCACTGCTGTCGTCACTAAAAGGTGATATCTCACGTTCAACAAAGTTCTCGTGCTATAAATTAATATAGCACCATCTACCATATATAGTACACACTATATATGTTAGACTATTACATTTTTAATTTCATAACACTAATTTATTTTATACAAGCAGAATTGACACTATGCCTTTAACTTTCTTCATTTTCGAAGAAACTTCAGAGAAATCAAAATATACTCCAAGCGAAAAATGGACATATGATGCCTTAAATGATAGATTTGACTGATAAATGGAACTCAAACACGATTACCAAAGTATGGTCTTAATCTCTGAATTTCTCCAATATATACTCTAATCTATGTCTCTAGGTTTAGAACAATGTTTATAAAATGAGATGTCATCTAATGAGAGTGTGCAATTTGTTAGTTGAAATGGACTTTGAATGGGCTATTTTAAATTGGATTTATTGACAGTGGAGTAGTTCAATCCAATCATGTTATGTGATTTTGCCGTTTAAGAAAATGCTTGCACAACAAAAGTAAGACCAAAAAGAAATTTCTATACTCGTTTGGAGGGGAAATGTATCTATAGAGGTAATGTTGGAATAAGAAAATTTTGAAAAACTTGTATGTAGTATACTAAAAAAGAGATTGGGAACATTGGTATATAGCTGAAAAACAGAGAGAGTTTTAATTCATCTAAAACTCTTCAGCATATATTTTCACACTTCTGTTTTTCAACCATTTTTCTAATAATTGGATGTCTGACGTATTGTCTTTTTTATTTCAGTTATAAATCATAGTATTTTTCATAAATTAAATAATTTTAGAAAATAAATAATAAAATATAGTAATGAAACTTCGTTATGTATAAAAGATATATGACTACTATATGCTATTAATGTAAAATTTTATTTAAATAAAATCTACTGAAAGCTCCTTTTATCTCTATTTAGTCTATTTTTATTAATAATCATAAAACCTGTTTTAAATTGAGGTCATTTGTAAGCTCTCAGACATATTGTTTATATATCAGCTCTATCTATCTATCAGCTTAACCATTCGATCAGACTAAATACTAATATAAGCAAATCAACAAAAATATAAACATTTACCTAGAAGTCTATCTAATAAGAACCCATATTAAAATATTTTGTAAATCACCTCAAATCCTTACGAAAGTCCAAAAAAAGGAGTTATTTTTTATTTATTTATAAATTAAGAAAACCTTTTTACAAATATTTAATCCAATAACTTTGACATATATGTTAAATGTTAAATGTTAATATATTTCAAAAAAAAAGTACTATAGTTTATAACAAAAAAAAAAATTTATACTAAGTTAATAAGTAATTATAGTGATAATTAATTATAATGATTTGTAATTAAAAAAAATATTAAAGTATTATAATTTGTAATTAAAATTATATAAATTTCTATATCAATTAATAAATTAAAAATTTTTGTGAATATAAAATTCATATAAAAAAAAGTTTAAAAAAAATTAAAATTTTTTTCGTGATGTAAAATAATAATTACTGAATAACTACTTAATAATATAATAAAATAAAAAAACTTATCATAATTTTTCATACTGCAAAATCGAATGATATGAAATCGAATATAATATATTATTATATATACTATATTATTAATTTTAATAAAATATTGTAATATATTGAATTAATGTATATTGTCTAATTTTTAATATTTCTTAATAAATTTATTTACCTTTCTGTACTATTCTTCAAGTCCTTAACATTTTCCTTATCGTCTGAAATTTGAGTTGCCTTGAGAATGTTCTGTATGTCTTCAACAATTTTCAATTTATTGGTTGAAGCCTCGGACAAGGCGTTTGGAAGTTGAGATTCTGGTACCAAGATCTGCATTTTGATGTCTTTTCACCTCTGTTAACTATTACTATATTAATTTTTATTTATTTTCTGTATAGTTTTATTTATATATTATAGATTGTTTTTTATTAGAGTTTTATTTTGTTTTATGTTAAATTTAATTTCACTCAATTATTTAGTAGTTCTTTTTTTTTTTTGAAATATTAATTATAAACACAAATATTTCATATATAAACACTGAAGAGTTTATTAGTTCTTTGGCGAAAAAAATGTTTAACAAAATAAAAATTCCACAAATTCCACTGCGAACAGTGCGGCGGCTTGTCTTGTGATAATTTGTGTGGCGTTCACAATATGCAAGAATTTTTTATTTAAAATTTTCTTTATAATTTTTTTGCAAAAATATTTCAATTGTTTTAAACGCAATTTTAGAAAAATTTTGATTAAATTTTCATAAACTCCCAACCACTTCTTTACTTAACTGTGTCTGACCACAGACTGAGTCATTACTCAACAAATCACCAAACGCAAAGTGTTTATTTCATACAAAAACTTTCGTATAATTTCGTTTCTTTTTGTTTACCAACGAAGGCAACGAAATTATTGTGTGGTGAATTACTTTCTTCTATTCAACGTGCGTGTGTGGTGAGTTTTTCAACGTGAAGGTGCAAACATTTTCTTTTATTTGCTTACATTTCACTGAGTCAGTTGTGGAATGTATAAAAGGTAAGTTGAATTTGATTGTTGTTGTTTTATTTTTATGATTTTGGCAAGTGGGCAAAAATTTTTGATTTTAATTTCAAAATAAAAATAGTTTTTAAAAAATTTTATGAAAACACTTTTGTTGTAGCTATTTTTATTGTAATTTCTGTAGATGTTGTTGCTGTTGTTGTTGTTTTGTGTTTATTTAGTTTTTAATTTTACTAAATGCGGAAATAAAATGTTCATTCACACGACTCCACTCTTCTCTTAGTGCTGCTTTTTCTGCACTATTGATTGATTTATGGTGAAAAATATTTTATAATTAAAATTTTATAAAATATTTAAATAAAATTAATATATTTACGAGGTGATATCAAGCAAAATTAATCTGCATTTATAAATTAAACTTTTATAGACTGATTGATGTTCCTCTGAAACCCTGTATCTAGAATTTCAATCATATCGTTCTATACGAGTCTTTGTTTTTCAATCCACTTACTTACTTCCCTCACTTGTGACCAATTCTCAAGAAACATTCCGCTGAATATATTGATTTTAGCGACTATTGTGTTTTGTACTACTGTGTTCTACATTCATTATAATCTCGGGTTTTTCCGCTGGCTACTCTACATAGATATACCTTCAATAGAAGATATATACATATGATAAATATTTGTCGACGAAGTAGTAGTTATGGCACCTAATCATATATATTGAGCATCTAAAAATAATCGACAATATCACTTTACAATATAAAGCATTGAAGGAATGGGAATATGGGTTTATTAAGTCTAAAACCACTCAAATTGCATATACACTGTATCAACAAAATTTTTAAGCTTTAATCTTGATAAGAAGCAGAACTGCAAACATCACGCTAAACAATAATATGAATCGATGAACCACAAAGATCAAATAAAGTTAATTGGACAATATTCTCAACTATATATAAACTTATGTCTGGAGAGTGGCTTATCACTCCTCAATCAAACCAATCTGGATATGTAGTATACAGTTTTGGGGCTGCACGAAGCAATTAAAGTGAGAGAATATATAGGAAAACGATTTACTAGAGATAGTAACCAGTATATAAGTAATCAATAAACACACAAAGATATTACTAAAAAATTAGTCAAGATGTGTATGACATAACATACTGTCGAGCATGAAAGATAACTACGTCTTCACACCTACATAATTCCCAAAAAATGGCATTAACTATAGAACACAGAAAATAATAGAAAATAAACAGTGTTCAGTGAGCGAAACACTACGAGCATGACTAAACTTTTATGTTATTTACTGACTCTCACTAAACAGAAGACATAATGCCCTTTGAATAAAAGCCAAATACAAGTAAATTATAGAGGAACCCCTAATTTTGGACAGGATCTCTGGCCTAGCAGTCCTCTCCTGTTCTAAAACAAAACCCTTGCAGGAAAGGGGTTAGAATATTGTCAAGGTAAGGCATGACTTTCGTAATAAGGGACTAAAATTAAGTAGTAACCACCCAAAACTATTTAAAGTATAAATAGTAATCAATGAGTTTTATTTTCGACCCAACTGGAGATACAAATTTGTTGACATAGGGTTTAGGGCACACAGCTTCGACTGTTGACTGTTTGGTTATTATTCGACTGACTGTCCTGTCCTTTATTGGAAGTAGCGTGGTAAAAAATTACCAAATTACAAAATTACTCGGGTGAAATTACTCGGTTATGACCCGTCAGATAACTTGCAAATATTATTCAGTATTCTTTTTATCATTTTGAGGAGAGCTGAGAACACTGGCACAATAAGCCAACACATGTCTCGGTTGGATCAATTGAAGACTCAGTACTAGAAGCAAATTTGTGGTTTCTCGCCACTTTAATAGTATATCCTCATTACCAATTTTTTTTTTCTTTGTAGTCCCAAATGAATCACAATATATAATTTTGTGGTATTAAAACCATACCACTAATATGTTAACCTAGTTTAAATGTTACTAATCACATTTAATAAAGGACGTGTTTATAAAACAAAATTTAATTATTTACTGTATGTAGTCTAATATTTTTTCATAAAAAAACCAAAATTTATTTTTCCTCAATTTAAAAACATAAAATTTTAAAAGAAAATTTTTAAACAAAAATTACATCAAAGACAATTGAATTTATGTGCTTCATACGCCATGTAATCCGCAACAATTCAGAAGCGTTTAGCATTTTGAACTCGATTCGATTGCTCGATTTGCTGTTGTAATTAATTTGTATTAAATTAAATTTACTTAATTCTTTTCGCATTTCAATGAATTTAATTTAATTCGATGCCAATTCAGTTTATTTATAAATCGACACAATTTTTTTGGCAATTTTGAAGGCCGCCAGCAACTTGAAATGTTATGCGAATCTCTTTAAATAAAAGTCGTTATAAATAAAATAGAAGAAAGAAAAAAAATAAATTAAATAAAAAATATACAATAAATCAGCCAAATAGTGACTCAAAGACTGAAACAGTTGTAGACATTCCCGACATAAAATTCCCTATGTGAACCATGAAGTATAAATAAACAATTTCTGTATCTTAAAATTAAAAAAAAAAGACTAAGAATAATGTTTATATAATGTTAACTTTAAATTCATGGTCAACATATGTAAAACATACTTATTTCACTTGACTTATAAACACTAGGGTAAGAAAGATCAATTAAGGTTGGAAAACAGATGCAGCTTTTCTCACGAGATATTATAATAAGAGTATGAAGAGCATAATCTATTACTTATTTGCATGGATATACTTAACTGAAAGATTTCAGATTTAAATTCACTTAAAAATTAAAGATAATTTTTTTTTTAATCATATGACTTCATTTAATTGCATTTGAATTAATTTAATTTTGCTTTATTCATTTATTTAATTTTTTATGGCTAGTTAATTTTTTTCAAATTAATTTAATTTTACTTAATTCTAAATTAAATAATAAATTTTAGTTTAGTTTTTAAATTTTTGCGTGAAATCAATCTTAACCTCAAAATTGGAAAGTATTTAGCTCCCGAAAATTGTGGAAAGCGACTGTTGTCAAGCACTGACAAACCATTATATGTAAAATACAGAACCCGCGATCTAATAACAAACAGATACAAAGCAATCTGCTGACGTATAATCTTTGTTAGATTCCGTTATTTTGTTATATATTATTTTATTTCATTTTATATCATTTTATTTTAATTTATTTTATTTTGTTTTATTTCTTTTATACTTTGTTTTATTTTATTTTATTTCATTTTATTTTGTATTATATTATTTTATTTATTTTAATTTTTTTTATTTTATTTTTTTCATTTCATTTAATTTTATTTCATTTTATTTCATATTTTTTATTTTAATTAAAAAATTTTTTTTTATTTTTAACTTAATTAATATTATTTTATTTTGTTTTATTTTATTTTGCTTTATTTTATTTTATTTTATTATGTTTTATTTTTTGTTTTTATTTCACATTTCTATTTTATTTTATTTTATATTATTTCGTTTTGTTGTATTTTATTTTGTTTTATTTTATTTTATTTTATTTTATTTTATTTTATTTAATTTAGTTTAATTTATTTTATTTTATTTCATTGTGCTTTTTTGTATTTTATTTTATTTTATTTTACTTTGTTTTAATTTCTTTTATTTTGTTTTGTTTTGTTTTATTTTGTTTTGTTTTATTTTATTTTATTTTATTTTATTTTATTTTATTTTATTTTATTTTATTTTATTTTATTTAATTTAGTTTAATTTATTTTATTTTATTTCATTGTGCTTTTTTTTTATTTTATTTTATTTTATTTTATTTTATTTTATTTTATTTTATTTTATTTTGTTTTAATTTTTTTATTTTATTTATTTTGTTTTATTTTATTTATTTTATTTTATTTTATTTACTTTTTTTATTTTATTTATTTAATTTAGTTTATTTATTTTATTTTATTTCATTATGTTTTTTTATTTTATTTATTTTATTTTATTTTATTTCTTTTTTTTATTTTATTTATTTTTTTTATTTTATTTATTTATATTTTTTTTATTTTATTTTATTTATTTTTTTTTTTATTTTATTTATTTATTTATTTTTTTTATTTTATAATTTTTTTTTTATTTTATTTATTTTTTATTTTTTTATTTTATTTTATTTATTTTTTATTTTTTTATTTTATTTTATTTATTTTCGTTTTTTATTTCTTAATATTTTTTATTTATTTATTTTATTTTATTTTATTTTATTTTATTTTATCTTATTTTATTTTATTTTATTTTATTTTATTTTATTTTATTTTATTTTATTTCAATTTATTTTATATTAATGAATTTCAATTTCTCCATTGGTACTCGTATCAAAATAATTGAACCAAATATTTATTCAAAAATAGAAATTTCTTCAAAGTTTTCCATCAAATGTCAACACCATGTGATTTCCATGTTGTTGTGCTCGAGTGGAAGACGATGCTTAAATTTAGCATAGAAAGAGAAACCGAATCTCCATGTGACACAAATAAAAAAAATATTTCAAATCGTTATGTTTCCGATTGTGTATTATTATTTTCTGAAAGCCTAAATATTTTCATAGTTCGTGCTTTTATTAACGAAAGAATTTTATAGTTTATAGTTTCCAAAGAACGCTGTCAATATGACGCCAATTGGCATGTTTGTACAAATATTTTCGGAGATTGTTGCATTTGGTTTCAATCAAGTGAATTTCTGTTGACCCAAATTACATATTTCGGCTTTGTTTTCACGATTTGTCAAAACACTTTGATGTCTCACTAACAAAATTCTTCATGTTATTCAAAGACCTCTTCTAATGGATTAGCGAGGAATACCGAAAGTGTCACCTTAGCGTATCCAACATCAGTCACACTGCATACAGCGAACAAAGTTCTTCTTCTTACATTGTAGGGAATCGGCGCCAATGTCTACTTGATTCACCATTACAGCTGTAATACTTAATCAAAATCATAAAATAAAATATTTCAGAAAAAAATATTTAAATTATAAAAAAATGGAAGAAAACGCTCAAGATTACAGCAAAACTGCATTATTTTCCTCAAGACGCGAGCATCTGGTGGCTTTGCTAAGTGGAAGAAATTAAATGGCGCCACAGAATCATTCTGAAGCGTTGAAATGTTTCTTAGTCAATAGATTTGCATCGTTGGGCAGCAATTAAGCGGCAAAATATAAAAGCGAAATCAGCGAAGAGACACATTCCTCTCCCATAAACACACATGTACAATACGTCAAAGTTCTTATGACGCGGACGACGTATGAGTAATATTATTCTTTTCATTGCATACGAGTGATGGGGTTTGGTTAAGGAACAATAATAAAAATTGAATTTATTGAAAATACTTTTTATATTCGATATGAAAGAAAGTCCATCAAATTAGTATTAACCGTTGAATATAATATTCCTAAAAGTTTAAGCTAGGGCATATACGTATATATGCCCTATATATATCGCATATATCAACAACTGTGTTGATATCTCTCAAACTATGTTATTCAAGCATTGACGAAAAAGCTACCTGTTGGAACCAGATACTAGAGAAATCTATGGAGGGTCTTTATATTTTAGAAATAAATAGTTTTCTTGTGAAACCAAAGAAAAGTGTGATATCAACAAACAAAATTTCAGACGAAATTTTCAGTTTTTCAATCAGAGACCATCTCGGCTCACAGTACCTCTTTTGTCTGACACAGAGTTTAGGACTTGAGCAGTGGTTTCTAACCATTTTTGGACCAAGAACCACTAATATATTTTTGTTTTTACTAGAAACCACAAAGTTTAAGAATAATGAACTGTATGGATGTTTTAATATGCTTAAAGCATCTCTGATATAATGTATAATGGATTGCATAAATGTATACGTGCAGTATATAGGCTATAAAATAGGTACATAATAACTTGGAAATTTTTTATGTTTACTTCTAATAAGTGAAGTCTCAGTGGACAAACTGCAAGCTATTTATACATACTTGTTAAATTTTAATCACGGACTATCTTTAACCATCTCGCTAACCACCTATGGTCCGCAGACCACCGGACCAAAGACTGGACTGGACTAGAAGTTAGAGAAATGTTCAGAAAGTCTGTGCATTTTCAAAATAAATAGTTTTTTTATGAAATAGAGAAAAATTGATGAAAGATTTTACTTATGTACCCAATATTCTCATAATGTAGGGTTGTCAAGCTTCGAGTTCTCGAAAATATTTATGAATAATTGATACTTGTTATTGAGATCTTGCTTTCTAGTGAAAATCACAACATTGAAATGATCTTACTGGATCTTTCTGAGACAATTAATAAAACATCTCAGTACATAGTCAGCGATAGCCTAATCATAACGTAAAGAATGGTTATATTCAACAAGTTTGCAAATTTGAGGATGGTTCTCATAATCCTACAAAAAAATCAAAAAGTCAGAAAGTGTTTAACATGCATTTCTTCATATTATTTAAAAATAAAACTACAAGTCAGTCAATTTTCTTTCACAACAAAGGGAAAAGAGGACGCCGTGTCCTGTTGATCAAATCCATATTCTCAATTTTTTCTATTTTTTTTTCTCAATTTTTCATCATACCTTGATATGATGGTATTTTGACAGTGACTAAGGGATTCTCACTGCCCTATGTGTGATATATCAATTAAGCATAAAATCATTTTTATCGCATTGCATCACCTGACGGGTTAAGTTCTTGTGTGAGCTGAGTTTTTCAAGAAATAAATGTAATTCCATAATGTGTACTAATATGTCAAACTTAATTACATTTAACGAAATTCGTTGAACAACAATCGCCCAATTCGGGATTCTTAGGATCAGGGAGATATGATCCTAAAGATCCGCTTAACATAAAATATGCGGCAAAAGGTTCTCCAATAATGCTCTTTTTCACTCATGAGAGAAAGAAAACCCATCCATCGGTGTCTATTGATTATAACTTTTACAACTACATGTGCTTCGATATAGATTATTTATATTTATATTATATTGATTATACTGCCTCTATAAGGCGTTAAACTGCCTTACATAAAAGGTTGCTACATATTCGGAGGTAGTGCCGTAAAATAAGATCAAATACTGTCCACGGATATTACGGATACATATAGGTAGTTTTGATACTTATACTAACAGTGACAATATTCTAAGCCGGAAACATGTTGTAAAGATGTTGTAAATCTTACCGTAATCGTTGTAGACTCTTCATATCTTCAAATTTCTGTATTGTTTTGATATAGACCCCTCAGATATGCTAGCCACAATCTCTTCGTAATACACGAAATATACCTAGTTTAATACCTTCATTTTTGTCATGGTTTAAAAATTTAATGATTTATAGGCGATCCTTATGACATATCTTAAACCAAGTATATGAAGTCCTGGACCGCCAAATTTACTTAACATAGAATAATGCTGAAACTAAAATAGTGCTACCAAATCAGGACTAACTCTCTATATTAATATCTGAAAGGAAATGCTTTTAAGTTTAAGTACACTCTTTTGCTTTGTTTTCAATAAATATTTTGAAATATGTGGTATTTTATGAAACTTAATAAAACAATTAGTGTATACGCCAAATATTTATCGCATCTCAGATAAAAATTCATCAACAATTAGGCGTACGCAACCTACACAAATTCTTTGATTTACAAATTTACAAAGCGGCACCGACACCGGCACCGACAGCGACAGAGGCAGAGGTAGCGGATTTGTAGCTGAGGAATTCCAAAAATTTCGTTGTTAATTTCGATTAAAATTGATCTGGGCGTTTTGCCAAAACAAATGCATAATTAAAATATCTTTCCGTACTCAATTTTAATAAACTAAAAAATCTATGCTTCTCATCCTCACTGAGAATATCCGAATTCTGAGCATCGGATCGGCCGATTATTTTCGTCCGTGTGATTATTAATTATTTCGCAATTGCAGAGTGTATTGGCCTCTGCTTGGAATGTTTTGGGTGCTTGGATGCTTGAATGCTTGGGTGCGAGGCGAGCACCCAATAATAAAATGTCAATTTCGGATGTTTCGCAAGAAGTTTTCCGAGATAAACAACAGATGCTTTTGTTTTGGTCGAATTAATACAACAAAAAAAAAACAAAAATATGGAATAATAAAAGTTTATTATAATTGGGAACAATTAAAATAAAGATTTGTTTTGCAGGTGGGCATTGGAATTTTTGCTTATTGCGTTTTATTTACTATTGAATTTGGAAGAAAATGAAAAAAAAATTAATGTTATTTGGAAAAAAATAAAATAAATTGAAACATTTCTTTTGTTTATTATTTAATTGCTCCGATAACTCAAGAAAAGATACTAATTGGTTACGATTCTGATGTTTGTTTGTTGGCCTTGATGAAAGGTGAATAAATAAAAGAGATTTTGTTTAAAAATTTTACTTATAGATTCAAGAAAACCATCTAATTATTCACAAATGTTAAAATCAATATGAAGTATTTAAAATTAATTTAATATTATTTATACAGAATAAAAATAACCATTGAGTACAATTACAATTGGTAAATACTTATGAATAATAATTATTAATAATTAATTGCTAATTATATCATTAATAATTATGATAATTGGTTAATCAAAGTTTAATCATTTGCACCTTAGCATCCGAATTTTATGAATTATTCTGACTACTCAATATTTTTAACATATTTTACCTCTATGCAACTTGATTCCTATCTTATCCTATCTTAATCAATAGTGTTAGTACAAGTTCAACTGCACGAGTTTCTTTCTTGGGGTTAGCTCCAAATAGCGGAAGAACGAAGTGGATTTGTTCCCGGAAAAGACGCAAAAGAGCAAATCCTGAACGTCCGGCAAATAATAGATATGGCACGAGAATTTAACATTCCAATCTACTTTTGTTTTTTGGACTACACTAAAGCGTTCGATTCCGTTAGATGGAATCATTTATAGTCGATTTTAGGGAAGTTTGGTATAGCAATTCACCTGATCAACATAATAAAAAGCCTTTTTAATAACAATGAAGCGAAAGTGAGAGGCATCTAATGTGTTCAAAGCTGAAGCTGGCACTAAGCATGGCTGCATTTCTTCGCCAATATTGTTTATTGAAAATCGGAAATGCGGCATATCTATAGTGTGAGTTATGTGGACACACTTATTACAGGATTCAGTGAAGGAGAGCTCGTCCTATTGATGCAGAAATTGTGATAGTTGACAGATAAAATAACAACTAGTCAAATGTAGCGACGATTGCAGGTTTCAAGGTAGCAGATAAATTGAAATATTTGGGATCCCTCTTAACTAACACTGGCAGCAAGATTTGCAACAACAAAACTTATAAAAATATGAAAAGATAGAGCTATAAAAAACCTACTATAGCTTCCTATGCAACCGAAATATGGACTATAAAAAAATTGGACAAATAGAAGATAAAGGAATTCGAACTGTGGGTCTATAGAAGACAGTTAAGAATTCTACGGACTGCTCACCAAACGTCTCTATACTCGAAGAATTAATGTAAAGACCAGCCTTATAAAAATGATTTCCAACTCATACTTAACCTACTTTGGCCACGTAGCGAGGTGATCAGGAACTCTGGAACAACTGTTTGTAGAGGGAAAAGTAAGCAAAGTAAGTAGCCTACGAGGACAGTTGCCTACACGTTGAGTGGATCAATTACAGCGTCTTCCTGAAGAAACGTTAAGTGAAGCTATACACACTGTAAAAGATCCAACAACATGGCGCAAGGAAACAAAAAATATGGATTTATAATCCGCCACCTCGCAAATTATTGAGATGGAAGGAAGGCATGTTATGTTATTGGTTACAGTAGTCTATTATGCAAATTGCGAAAAGATTTTTATTATTAATTTGTTGGAGTATTTTAAACTACAATTTAGAGATGTATTGTGCACTCCTCACGGTTTCGAAGTATTTCTCCGAGCCCAATTTCTTAGATAAACTATACATATATATTTCTTTATCTATTGTTCTTTTTCCAATATATGGAGCTTATATAAGTATTTCTTGTCTGTCAATCATAATAAACAGCTAACACTTGATATAATAATTTCTGTAGTCAGTTAATGAATTTCCATTTGCCTTTCTTTTTCCTATTATGATTGCTAGGTGTGTAAATTTATATTGTGTGTTTTTTAATCATAAATTTAAATTGTAATCTTTAAATTAATACAGATTTTTTAAGTAAAACCAAGACATAATTAAAGCTAGTAAAAAATTTATCGTGGGTTTTTATTATTTTTCAACACAATCTATAATAAAATTGGCGCAGTACAACCAATTTTTAGTCAATGACTTAATACCATGAAAGACGATTAGCAGAAAAATCTTTAAATGTAAAACTCAAATACAATATATTTTAAATATTTATTGTTTTAAATCGTAATTCTTATTCTAATACAATTTTAACTATTTTCGCTGTTTAGATATTGAAATAGTCAATATCAACATATGTTGCATAGCACATCAAGAGTACTCGAATACATAAAATTTTACTGGAGATTGTTGAATCAAATAAATATATTTTTTTATATATAATTATATATCATATAACAAAAATAATTAATAATTAAATTTTTTATATTTTCACAAAATAATTCAAATATGGCAACCTTTTTTCTGAACTACGCTATTGCATAAACATTTATGTAGCATGCTTTTAGGATGCTCGATTGTACCTGTAGTTTACTGACAAGTCGACTTACACTCTATATTATTAACTAAAAACGGTTGTATAAAACAACAAAATATTACAATAACAAACAGTATCATAATAATAACTGTAATAGTAATAAAAATTAAAATAAAGGTAATAATACATTGGCATTTTTTTTCTTAAATATAAAATTAGTATCATTTTAATTTGATACGCCATAAAGGTTTCGCTCACAATGGTTTTCGTTATTCCTTCAGCTCGAGCGCTTCATTTGTATGACCATTCTTTTGTGCTTTCTGTTCTAATGCTGCCGCTCTTTGTTCTGGAGTCATAGCCCATTCTTGTAGTTCACCTGACGCCCAAATCCAATAAATAATGCAGCCGATGCAGTAAATACCAGCTGAGATAAAGAAGACAGCTTTCCATTCATCACTTGTACCATCAACAACAAGGTAACCAGTCAACATAGGACTGACAATACCAGGAACAGTAGCAATGGTATTACCAATACCCATAAGCAAACTGGCATGTTGTGGCGCTATATCCAAGTGATTTACACTGCAAGAGAAGATTTAACAGAATGCAATTTTATTCTAATGAAGCTTAAAAAGTAACACTGTTGTGACTTACGCAAATCCAGACCAGGCAAAAGCACCTAAGCCTACAGCAATGGTGATGCAAACAACCGACCAAGTTGGATCCAATAGGTAAGCTGTCAATACCATGAAAACAGTTTGTGCCAAGAATGCGCCACAGTTGAAATAGCGACGGACTTGGGTCGTAGTAAGAATACCCTTGACTTGCAACATATCGGCCAAGTAACCGGAAACACCCAAGAGGATACCCATAGCCAAATATGGTACCGCAGCAAGGAAACCAGTTTTGTCCAAATTGAATTCAAGTGTATCTGGAAAACAAAAATTATTATAATTTTTAATTTGACTATACAAAATACATTGAACTTATGACTTTACCTCTAAGGAAAGTAGGCAATTGCGTAAGTAAGGTATAGAAACCCCAATTTTCAGAGAAATGTGAAGCAATAATAGCATAAAACGGCAGTGAAGTGAATATAGCTCTCCAGGGATGTGTTACTTTTTGTTCACTAGTGTAGCCAATAGTTTTTTGTATATATTCACGTTCGTCTTGTGAGCAGAAACGATCTCTGTCAGGTCCAGAACGCACAATAATGAACCAAAGTATTAACCAAAGGCAACCAATGGTACCAAACACATAGAAGACGCTCTCCCAACCGTAAGCAGTGGCAAGTAAGCCTGACGCTGGCATAGCCACGACAGTGCCTGCATAGTTACCAGCAAATGCAATGGAAGCCATACGTGAACGCTCTAGTGGCGGTGACCAACGTGACCAGACGGCGTGTATGCAAGGGAAAGTCACACCTTCGAAGAAACCTTCAATAATACGAACAGCAATGAAGGCATCCAAACTATGTTTCGCAGCCATTGGTGTGAATAGTGTCAATATAGCAGTGGCACCAATGCCTATGCCAAAAACCTGATGAAGTCAACAAAATATATTTGAAATTAATTATTCATTTTATGTTCAATTAATAGGACTTACAATATTGCCACCTATTTTCGAACTAATAAAACCGCCCGCGAATTGTGTCAGTATATAGCCATAGAAGAATGAACTGAGTATAAGTCCTTTTTGTTTGGAGTCCCAAGGAAACTCAGGTCCGACCGTTTCCACACCGTTGGCGTCAATTGTCGTGCGGTTCTCCGTCATTGCTACAATTGCCACACTCAAATTTACACGCATCGAGTAGACGTTGAAGAAACCAAAAAAGGCCAACAGCACTACGATGTACCGGCGTTTCCTCCAAAATCTCCATGACAGTGGTTCAGCTTCAGCAATTTCTTCACTGAAAGTAAGAAAATAAAAGTTCAAATTAATAAAGACAAAGAAATTTCAAAATTTGAATATGCAAAGTTGAAGTGAGGTAAGATGAGAGGAGATAAGTGTCTCTACGGTAGCAACGTTTGTTAGCGCCCATGCGCTTAATCAGCTGTGGCGTATGTTAGAGCAACGGCAAGGTTAACCGCATTGCGGTCGCCTGCAGCGTTTGAAATTATCACTACAACAACAATAACGAATTGAAAATGCGGTAACTTAAGTTACTTTCGCTTTCAACTTTTTTCTTGGCTGTGTCGGATTTGCTGTTGATTATTTGAGGTTGATTTGTGAGTTACTGTGGATTTGATGAGTTTAATTTTAATTTTAATTTATTTTCACATTATAATCTTTCTTTAGATAATGAATAACTTATACTCGTATCGCAGATAAATTTCAATAGATAATACTTTAACCAATTTACGGCTACGTATCACTTAATGGAATTGCATTGCAATCAGTGATATATTGATTTTTATTGTTATCATCACTTATTAAAGTTGTTCAAATTGATTGAAATTACAATAAATGGAAGGAAGGGAAAGTTAGATATTAGTTAGTTAAGTACTAGTACAATTCAATATACATCATATGTTGCTTATTATACTAATAACTTATAATTAGTTTGACTGATTTTAGAATTTGATGAATTGTTCGGGACTGTACATAAACCTACAATAAAACTATACACATAAAGTACACAAAGTGGGCCTTTGAACATCCAATAAGTCTTCTTGTCGCCTCTTATAATGATTGCTGGACTGCTTTAAAGCTTTTTACTATAATATTAATGCAAATAGGAAGCATCGACCTATTTCCTATTCCATCAAACATTAGCCGGTTGTGTCTGGGATTGAAATACTTATAAGAATTTGAATGATACTTATATTTTCCCCCGATTATTTAAAATATTTTGATAAATTTTTATTATTCACAAAATAAGAATATGTCTACTGACCAAATGAAACAACTAAAATCATATGCAAAGAAATTACGGCGAAGACAATATGACATACCTGGTATAAAAGACTTTGTGACATTCTATCAGAAAATAATGTATGTACAAAGAAAAAAAAATTTCTGGGTATCAACTTTTAGTAAAAAGAATGCAACCAATGTTTAAAAAATTTGATCTGTTTCATCTATCTTGTCACTCAATTTCTCCCAAAGTCTGTGTTTACCTAAAAGTCCATCTACATGTCTACCTATGTGTCTACTTATGTGCTTATTTATGAATTTACTTTCGTGCCTAACTGTGAGTCAACCTGTATATCTACGTATGTTTATACCTATGCGTTTACATATATGTCGACCTCCAAGTCCAGTTATGTGTCATTCTATCTTTTTTTTGTCTTTTTTTTAAACAGTACTCAAAAGCATCGCTCTATTAAGTGTGAAAGGGGAACCTCAACCGCACTAAAAATCATATCTTCTACGTCTAAATGGAAAATGGAACCACAATAAATTATTTAATCAAAGTGCTTGTTAGGTTGTACACGTTCGTCACTGTGCTCTGATGGAGAAGATCGCCTCACTTTAGGATTGCTCAATTGCTCTGGATCGTATAATGCCACGCAATTATTTCAGTTCTTTAGTGACTAAAACTTTTGACGGTTTACATACATCACAGGTGCGAATCATTTTTGCAGTTAGATTGTATGCAGAAGACTGCGGTAACGGGATCTCCAAAGGCATCGTTTATCATGTTTCTAGCGGAAATGAAACGAGTATACGTGAAGAGCATACATTGTGACCGAAAAGCTTCCGGAAATTTTAAATAAAACGCAAAATTCTTAATCTTCATCAATATTTATTTTATCTCCTTCAAAATATGCTCCATTAGAAGCGATACACAAATGCCAACGTTTCTTCCAATCATCAAAACATTTTTTTATAGGCGCTTTCCGGTATGGCTTTGAGTTCCCTCTGCGAATTCTGTTTTTCGTCTTCTATGGATTCAAAACGCGTTCCTCTGAGTGGTAATTTGAGTTTGGGAAACAGGAAAAAGTCACACGGTGCAAGATCAGGTGAATACGGTGGCTGTTTGATGGTATTTATTGAATGTTTGGCCTTAAAATCGTTGATAATGTTGGCTCGGTGCGAGGGAGCATTATCGTCATGAAAAATCCATGAATTATCCTTCCACAATTGAGGCCGTTTACGGCGGATAGCTCTCACGACCGATGCCTAGCTCTCGTGCTATCTCTCTAACACTCACATGAGGATTTTGGAACACGATTTCCTTTGCCTTTTCAATGTTTTCGTCGGTGGTAGAGGCCGAAGGTCGTCCAGAACGCGGCATGTCTTCGACGGTCGTACGACCGTCCTGAAAGGCTTTGTACCACTCATAAACTTGAGTTTTCGATAAAACTGATTACCCATAAGCCTTTTGTAGCATTCGCAACGATTCTGCACACGAAATTTCGTTCGAAACACAAAATTTGATGCAAACTCTTTGTTCAATATTTTTTTCCATTGTTTTTTCGCAACGCACTACTGAGGGGAACTGGTTTCAACAGCTGCCGTAAACGAACTGTCTGACAGATCGCGCTCATTTTTGGCATAGTAATTAAGGACAGTGCTGCCAAACTACATAAACTTAAAATATCGAAAAATATACAGCGCGCGAATTTTAAATGAGAACCTCCGAAAACCTTTCGGTCACAATGTATGTCTAGAATATTCGATTTCTCCTATACAGTTGAAGTAATAATACTCTTCATTGTAATTAAATAGGTGAAGATATCTATAACCACTTGTGTGAAGTAATAGCGTATTTTCACTCCAGAGTCAGGGAGTGAGTCCATCTACCTTTCTCTAAATTTTTGCATCTACGCTGTCATGTGTTTATAGCTTTACAATCGTTTGTGGGGGACATGACTGTATCTAGTTTCCTGAAATTCGATTATCAGGAGATCAAATGAATGAATAATCATTTACTTTTCAAGCTAATCGAATGATACCTTGTACAACCTCCTTTTATAGGTAGTTCAAATCTTTAGTTGAGTTTGAGTAAGTTAAGTGAAGTAAGTTAAAAAAGTTAAGTAAATTAAGAATGCTAAGTAACTAGTAAATTAAGTAAGTAAATGGTTAATTAAGTCTTTTGAACTCATATAAAATAATTTTCTTAAGTATGGCTAATATAGTTGATTAAGAAAAAAAATAAATTTATATCATAACTACGTGTAAAGTCTTTACTATCTGAGTGAAGATATAAAGAGATAACTCTTTCCCTGTATTCCCTGTTTCCCTGTATTCTTGATAATTCATTAATTGAATTCATTATTTTGAAAACTATATCTTACTACTACTATATATTTAAGACATAATTGAATTTATTAAACGATTTAACTATTCAATTTAAATATTTTAACCATAAGGTGGAGAAAAATATATTGATTAAACTTATAACTATTACATTAATTTAAATACCCAATTAACTAAATTAACTGAAATTTTCAAAATTTTAATTAAAAATTAATGAAAACTGATTTATTTTGTTTATGAATCTAACAATTCATACTACAAAAAAATAGTTTTTATTAAATCTATTCATATATTTAGCGATACTGTATCTATGAAATTTTTCTATGAAACTGTGTAAAATTGATTTGCGCTAAAGAATTTCAATTTATCATAGAATTTACGCCCCGAGCGCCACTTCATGGACTTACGAGTAAATAACAAGAACCATAACAAGTCTTTCTAACTGTTGTCTTGGAATATTTAAATATAGCTTAGTATTGATTGAAAATCTGCATTTTGCATTTAATTATTCATTATAGTTTTATTATTTAATAAATATTATTTAATGGTGAATATTTTAAGCTTTCCGGTTAAATAACTTTTGAAGTAGTTATTATATTTAATAATCATCGAGCATACGACATTAAGAAGTAAGTAACACAATATCAGTAATTATGCAAAAACACACCAATGGTGTAAGTTATAAGCAATTCCTTTCACAAGTTACTAACTAACTGAAATAGATTTTGTAATTAGATACAATGAAAGACCATACGCCACAATAAGGCGCTACAAGATACGAAAAGATAAAACAGTATCCGCGTACGGCTTACCCAAGCTTACCACTGAAGTCTTGTTTGTATATTTTTTCGAGTAAAACACCTGAAAAAATAGTACTCGAGAAACGTGTTCAGTTAATGGGTTAGATACTTTTGCAATTTATTAAACAATATACAGGTATTTATTATTAAAGAATAAGAGATCTGCGTTGAATCTTTATTGTTCCAATTTTCAAACAAAATATTGGATTTATTGCAAGTTATTTATCAGAATTTTTTCAAGATAGTTTATACAATATATGTATTTATATTCTATTTAAATATTTTAAAAGCCTATCTAATATTTTTTATTGACCCAACAACTTACTAATGCAAAACAAAATACAATATTAAGATATAACGTTAAGGTATTATTTAAAATATTATATCTGATGCCAATTTACTTTGACAAAGTAACTATAATGACACATTTTTACTGCCCTATCCTGTACTGTCCTTCTACTTGGAGCATGGAGCCTCCAATTAAGGATCTTAAAAACTTTTAGCATATACTTAAAATGGATTTCTAAAGTACACAAGTACAAAGGTGACACGCCAGTCTCCAAACAAATCATTCGGGTGGGTGTGTTAAACGGTAATCGCTATATATTTTTTATAAAAAAAACTACGTTTTTCCACTTTCTCATATTAGAGAACTCCCTATATCTGTGCCGCATTGCAATTTATTGATCTTGGAGTAACTTCGTAGAGTTTTGAAATTTTGAATGGTACATCTTTATTTTTAAAAATACTTTTCTATTAGTAGTTAGCTCTTTTAGCTTCCCTCAATTTTTCAGTTAAATGTCTATTAAATGTAGTATTTTAATACACCCATGTTACAAAATATTTCTATTCCTTAACTATTTTTATATATATTTTCCTACTAATGTCCATATATCCTCATTTGTATATCACCTGTGATGCTTTTCAAAGACTAGCGCTTTTGATTCCAAAATATTAACTGTTACCCCCATAGGTTTTAAGAACAGTGATGAACTACAACAACAAAAATTCATTTTATATTATTTTAATTAGTTGAATTTTTTGGCTATACATACAGCTATTTCGAGTATTGTCAAATACTCATCATCAGTGGTCTTGGAAATAATTCTTGTATTTAATTATTCGTAAATAATTTTTGGAGACTGCAAGTGTCAGAAATCGAACTCGTGCCCCGCCAAATTTGAAGCTCAGAGTCAGCGCACCTTAAACAACTGATTCAAAGCCGTACTTGGCTTTTTATGTTCGTACATAAATATGTTCGTTCTGGTGTTTTTTTTTAATTAGCTGTGAAAGTTTTATTATATATTGGAACGAAATCATAAACCAGCTGTAGAATAATTGAATTAATTAATTATATTTTTATTTTTAATTGTTAAACTTTAATTCTATTCTGTTTGTAGAGGCATTATCTGTTGCTTGTTTTATATATAATATAGCTTAAAGTAACTGCGTAGCTTATTCACCATATTTTGCAATCCGGACTTGCTAAAGGAACGATATCATCTGCTTATAAAAGAGTTTTAATATTTCCATCATTTATATTTGTGCCTCCAGATAGATGTGTTACCACATCGTCTATATAAAGTAAAAACACGTCTATATAGGAATCTGTCTGAGTACAATTTTTTTGTGACAATATGTAAATGTATTTGAATTTGATCTAGAACAAAACTGAAGACTAAGGATTCGAAAAACTTTTGCAAATTACAGGTAATTAATATGTAATACAATTCAAATGTAAAAGTAGTCCTTTAATATGACTGCGAAACATGGAAGCTTTCCAAACAGATAGAAAGGAAGATACAAACATTTTTAAATAAATGCCTGCGGAAAATTCTTGAAAAATATGGTGACCTAACCACATATCAGTTGCAAAACTTTTGTTGCAAACAAATCAAAAAGCTACTGTACCCGACTCTATCCGACGACCAAATAAATACATTTCACGACAAGCTTTGACATGGAACCCACAAGGCAATCAGACGCCCTGATGCGGCGGCTTTAACTTGGAGAAGGACGGAAGCGCATTACACATGGAACGATATATGCAGAGAAGCACCTAACAGTGTGCGGTTGAAGAGAATCGTTGCGTCCCTTTGTCCCACTAAGTAGATATGTAATACAAACATATGTAAGAAGGGTATTATCATGTCGACAAAGCCACATCATTTTTAAAAAGAATTTCAATAAAATGTAATAAATGCTATCATTACTACCTTAAGTTGAAAATCATGTCAGTTGAATCAGTTTAATATCACTTTTATTATTGCTAATTTGTTTTGTAAAATACATTTCATTAGTATTATTACTGCAAATTACTCTACACTAAATTTAACTAAATTAACACTAATTTAATGAAACTTTGTTTAAAGCTATTAATAAAATAATCATTACAGATATGAAATAATGTGGTTAAAATAATAGATACTCACGGATGCGTTAATGACTCCAACTGGTGTCCATTCTGTTTATTATTTACTGAGTCCTCCATCTTAAATGCTCTTAATTAAAAACTTTTGATATTGAAAAATTTGTACTTTATTCCAATGAAGAATATCGTTCAGGAAACAACGAATTTCATTGCCTGCAATAAAAATAAAATTGTATAAATAATTTAGATAAAAACACAACAATTTTAGAAAAGCGTGCAAAATCTTAACTTTCATGTCGAAACTCATTAAAATATTTGTATCAATTTAGCTTGCCATTAGGCGAATGTACCTGTGGCGTGCCATATATCTCCGACATTCTACATCTATTATTAAAATCAGTTATATTATCGCATGATAACAATTTATATACCTAATTCATGTACGGCTGTGTGTGTAAATATTTGTTCATAGATACAAAATTTACAATGGAATAAAGCAAAAATGAAAATATTGACTTTAGCAGTTTTCTACAGATGAAGTGCGACGCTCTTCGCAATTTGCCTAAGTAATTTGATAATGAAAATTAAAACTTTTTTTATGGCTGCTATGGCAGCTCAGGCAGCTCAGGCAGCTAAAGCAGCTGCTTTTTATTATACAAAATTGTTATAAATTTTTTTCTAAACAAATAAATCAACATTCATGCCAGATTTTATAAAAATGTCAATTACGATTTGCAAAAATATTTGTTTATATAGTATTTGCATAAAAATTAATTTAGATTTAAATATTTGCAAAATTTTTATCTAAATTTAACAATGAAGATTCGAAATTGAGATAAAAATGCGCTGGAGTGCCGAGAAGAAATCATTGGATCCATAGGAGAGATAAAGTTCACATGAAAGTGGGAAATTAAATATTTGCTACTGAAATATTTGATTACAGATTATTAAGAAAATAATAAAATTTGTTAAAATATTTGATTATGAACCAAGAAATGTTAGATTTTGAATCAAATTATTTTTTATTTAAATATTTTGATACATAAATTGATCATTGCATGGCAAAAAGTTTACCTCGGTTCAGGCGATTGACTCATGTGACTTCAGATGTCAAATATAAATGTTAACATCTCCATTTTTAATATCACTACAATTTCATTTATTAATGATAAATCAAAGAATAAACTCAACTTAATCAGTTGCACAAGCAATTATCACTATTTCCTAATAGATGATATATTAAAAGCAGTTTTATCTGCTTTAAGTGATTTCTATTAAAAGACATTTATGCTTATGAGATAAATTATTGACTAATATTATAGCTATTAGCATTTCATTAATTTTTTCGAATTTATTTGATATCGTTTCTTAAAAAAGTATTAAATTTAAATATAAAAACTTTGTTATGAATCAAATTAAATAGTGAAATGATCTGGCACGTAGTCAGAGCATAAAGGCTTAATATATATAATATATATATTTAGTGCTTGCAATCTTGATAAAAAGAAACGAGCTGGATCATCTTCGTTATAGGCGACAACTTAATTGGTCTATAAGAGTTGTTTGACCCGTATAAGGCGTTTAAACATGCTCATGAATGCAAAAGTTGGTTAAACTTTATTGGTAGACATAACTTCTTATTGAGTTTCTCCCCTTTCCTTTATATTACACAGACAATAGTATAATATTTGTTGCGATAATTGGTCTAATTTAGGTCTATTAGGTCTAAATTCACTGACAATATAGATGTATATCTATATTAGATGTCGATGTGGATGCATATTTTCATATATAATATTTTCTATTATATTGTCACGCCCTCTCAAGTCTTAGAATTAAAGTTATAGACTCCGTCATTGTCAGTGACTTAAACATTAACTGAAATATTAAAAATAAATGTTTTCATCTTTCTGAAATGGAGCCGAAATTTTAAATTTAGATCCGAATAACTGCTAAAAGGATAACATAAATGGCTGGAGATCTAACATAATACTTAAATTCCTCTATTATTATACTTTAACTACATTAAATGTTTTACATGGAGATCCTGCCGTATTACATGGTGATCCTGTGGTATTACACTATATATCTTTTTAGAAATCATGCTTATATAGTGTTTTTAGTAAGTTAAAGTTTCAAACAATGACTTTTGATCCTTTCCTCTAACTTAAAAAAACTAATTGTTGAAACAATTCTAACTCTTGAATAAAAAATCTGTAAAAAATCACTTTATGAAAACAAGAAAGGGTCTGTTTTGAACAAAATATTAGGCCTGATAATTGTCGTATACAGCAGGTCCCAAAGTATTTGTTATTACACCTTTAATTTTCTTCTTTAGTTTACGCTTGAAGATTATTTGCATCAATCATCTTCAATGTCAAAATTAAATAGGTAAGCTTAAATATATAGATATTCTATTCATAATCAAGGTATATTTGATTCAGTTCATTTTGTATGGTGTTACTGCGATGGTACCATATGGAACCACTTCATATTAGGTTACCGATAAATCCTACATTTTTTTTTCATATATAGATTAGGAGTTGAAAATCAGCGTATGTCGCAGCGAGTGGATTAAATCTGCAACAAATATTGAAAATATTATGGAAGAACAAAGAGAATTATGCACTTTCTAACTATTGTCTCTAGAGCGAGTGGCAAAATATCTAAAACCAGAATTATACATTAAAGTATCTAAGACTATTTGAAGAGACAAAACGATTATGGAATTAAAAAATTCAATGTCAATTGTGCGTGGGGTTGAATCATTATGATTATTATTTCAGTTTTTTTTACATATCATTTTTTTGTCAAAATAAATGCTCTTACCGCACAATTGACATGAACACACAATGTCAAAAGCATTTTTCTTCCATCAAATCGCAGTGTACATAATTTAATCAAATCTAAGGGAATTAAACGATTACGCGTGTCAATTGCACTTAATTTAAATTGAATTATAGCAACGTCCAGAGCTGTAAAAAGTATTTTCATACACAATTTCAGCATAGATACTCGTTACTTTAATATGCATGAGAGCATATTAATAGCGATTTTAGTCAAAATTTTGAATTATTTCACTTATGACAAAAGCGTTTTTTTTTCATTTTTTTCATTTTTTTGTTGGAGTTAAGTGGATTTTGGCACTAATACAAGTATCTGTAGATACAAATAGTAGCAGTCATTTAATAAAATAATCTCATTTTGTTCAAAGTGCTGCCGTGTAATTTTTACCGCTGAATATGACAAAATTGGTCACGAATTGCACGAAGTTGAGTAGTTCAAAGTATTAAATTAAATATTTGATTTATTTCAGATTTCAGATTTCAGATGTGACTTATTACTTTTTATTACCAGATATTAAATAATTTTGCAATTTTCTAAATTTCACAATGAATTATTCTATTAAGAATGGAAGATTTTTGTCGCTACTTCAACTTTGAAGAAAGTGGAAGACTTCTATTAAGTTAGACATGAGAGTTAAATCCTCTTATCCGTATCCGTAATCTAATAAATGTCAATTATTTTATGTATATTAAATTCTTTATGTATATTAAAGAATATAAATATAACTTATATGAAATTTGTATCAAAGTATAAAGAATATTAAATGTACTAAGTGCAAAAATTTTTCACAATGAAAACAATAGTATAATACGTTTGTAATCATAAACACAGATTTATATACCCAAATCAAAGACATATCAAATTTTATTATACGAGTATTTCTTAGAAAAATTCTATATTTTACTTTAAAGACTTCATAAATTTCAAAAAAAATAGTTTTCAAAAATATTGATTTACTGCCCTCACTTTTGCGATTCTTCAAATTTTTATTTGCACTCTCAACCTTCACAAAGCGTTATCGATCTTATCGGTGTTTATTAAATTAAACTAATCGAATTTTTATTGTTTTATTATCGCTAAACAATAGGCTTTATCGATTTAATCTGACTACGCGTTGAAACACAATCCGTCACCTGATGCTCCAACTACAAATGAACCGAGTGGGTCAAAATTTTTTTTTGTTATTGGTACGTGGCTGGCTTCGGTTTCCATTGTGTGTAAACGGTAGTCACTTCCTATTCTAGTTTACAAGATAATAAAACTATGAAACGTATTATCAAAGTTATTAATAAATAAAATTAATTTTATATATAATTTTTATTACCCACTTTAGTTTGAGATTACAAGTGGTCTGGATACTACAATTTAAGCCAAGAAGGTAATAAACCAATATATTGACGTTAGTGTAAAGATAATAGGCTTTTACGATACTAATATAAGCTATTCTCCAATCAGTGTAAACAATCAATATCAATGAAAATTTTGTGTTTATTGTTTTTATTTTTGAAGTCATATTTTAGTAATGTTGATAAAATAATCTAATAAACAATTTACTTTCTTCGCAAACTATTTATAATTTTTTTAGAAAAAGTACTTTTATCACATAAAAAGAAATTAAATTCTAATAAAAAAATTTAAACACGAATGTAATAGATTAGAGAGAGAGCTGTAGCGAATTCATCGCGCCACTCGCAAAAGGACGCAA
>NC_051846.1:8079102-8094906 GCF_002237135.1 Teleopsis dalmanni
GCAACTGCGCTGCTTCGATATGGCGGAGTGTGTATAATTTAAGAACAGCGACGATCGCCTCGAAAGGATTCAAATGGTCACATGAATATGTGCAACATATAATTTATCCGATTTACTCGCATTTGTATTTCGTATTTTGGCGTAGAAAAGTTTTTAAAGAAATTGCAAATAAAGTCTTACCGATTCTATGGGTGCTCTAAAGTCGTTGTTTAATCGTAGAAATTCATTATTAAGTTTATTATTGCCATTTTAGTTTTTGTGAATTCAATTTATGACTTCGAAATGTTGATATTGAATTGAATTTCTTCTTTTGGTATAAAATGTATCTTTCTTTATATACATATATATATATATATATATATATACATATATTAAGAAAATCTAGCGAATTTATCTTTATTTCAATAGTATAGATTTTCATATGAGAGTTTTAAAACACCTTGATTAGGTCGTTCAAAGTTATATCAGCGTTAGATGTTACAGATCAACTGCAATGAGATTACCAATGAAGAACAAGGAAAACAATAAAAACATTTGGGGAGTATATGAGAATTCGCTACATTTTCCGAGCTCACCGGAATACCTTAAAGACAATATTGAGGTAGTGAAAAAAATGATGAAAAATATATATATTCACTTTAATATTAATATATAATATTAAAATTGTAAACAAATTCTTATATAAACACACTCCTATATCTTTGCAAGATCAGTTGTAATAATAACGACAATAATTGATGTCATATGATGCTTACTGACCCTAACTGAACAGAAGACCATCGATCAAGTTAGAAATACTGACTTTCAAAGTATGGAGCACAGGGACCATGACTGATCCTATATGTTGATTACCGATATAACACCATGTCGCATTAAGTAACGAATTAAACTTCTTTTTAACTGGTTCACTTCTTTCCAATCACTCGATATGACTAAGCCAGCGAAGCATTTGAATTTTAATACTTTTAGCAACGTCAATATTGCTGTATAGCTCATACAGCTCATCGTTTTATTCAATTCAATACTCGTTGCCATAGATCTTCTAAAGAGTTTTTCTCTCAAATGCTTTTACTGTCTTCTCGTCACTATTGATTATTGTCCACGCTTCTGTAGCATACAATAGGACAGGGATGATATAAAACTTGTTGACCGTAATTTTTATTTGTTGAGAGAAGTTTTACTTCTCAGTTATCAACTTTGTCTGAAGTAATACTTGTTGCCAAGAATAATTTTTTGTTAAATTTGTATGCTGATGTTTACACTGGTGCCCAAACAATCTAAGTCTTTTACAACTTCGAACTTACTGTTTTTTTCTCAGTTACTACAAGACCATAGCTTCGATTTTTTATCTTAATTAAAAAAAGCTGCGCTGACCTTTTGTAAAGGGCTCCATGAATTAACCTATATCTCAATCTAACTCTATAACAACTATTAATTGTTGCTTACTCCGTCACTAGGTTGGGATGCATTCTTGGTATATAAACCGAGGTAATAAATACTTACCAATCATTAAATATATTACATATTACTAAATGTGCCTTTAAGGTATATAAACCACCCTCACCTCTTATATCTACTGTCTGCAATATTATCAATGAACATCAATACATATCAGTAATAACGAAAATCTTTAGAAAGAGAATAAAATTAAGCAAGACCGTGTCAAGTGCCTAATTTGCATTTTCAATTACCATGTGTACTAGTTTTAATCGATTTTTGGCGTAAAATTTAAAAAACAAAATCAAAATTTCTCTTTTCAAAGGAAATTTACCTAAAAATATGAATTATGAAAAGAAACTTGCCTCAAAATAAAGTTCAATGTACGCTCAACAGATTTACTATAGGCGGGAAGCCACACATTGGAGTAGGTATATCTTTGTGGAAGCTGCAAAAACTATTTCACTTATGCGCGTATACGAGTATAAACGTGTATAGAATAAAAAGTATTTCCTATAAAAAAATAATAAAAATAATAAAGAAAATATTAATAACAGCAAAATAATGAAGAAAGAATGAGAAACAGTAGCTCGAACTGCGTCAGCATCTTCAGCACAATAAACTGACTTCGAGTACCAAAAAGCAAAACAATGTCTTGGAACAATTGGCAAGCGGCAAAAGATACCAGTAGCCAAATTTTACAGATAATTACCATTCAATAAACTGAATAATTGTAATGAGCATTTAAAGAGTTTGGCAAATAGAAAATTAAATGTTGTGATACGCAAAAACATGTTAAGACACAAAGCCAGAGAGCTGGTGGATAGACACAAAATCAGCAAATGACAGATAACGAAAAGTTTTAAAAAAACCAAACGCAGAATGAAAGACTTAAGACACAAACCTTTTCAATGGAAGTTTGAAGTGGGATTCGTGTGTGTTGGACACAATCTCAATTGAATTTTTTGTTCTTTACTGTCAACCAAATTTGGCCAACAATTGGAAAGTTCATTATTGCTTTTTTGGGTGCGTTGGATTTTCAACTATTCTATATATTTTATTCATAAATATATTAATGACTTTAATAAGTTTAGAGTTAAGAATTGAAAATGGAACGATGAAGTAGATAATGAAAATCAAATATTTATATATTATATTTCTATGTAATACAATCCAGTTTTTGTAAGCTTTTTTAAGTTATATTATTTTATTTAAAATGTTGCTTCAAAACAGAACAATCATGCTGTTTACTACCTTAAGATCACCACGATTAAATTCATAGCCGAAAAGTAGAATTGTCGCTCATACACTAGTGTTAAGTGTACTCCACGCTTCTTTATAGAAGAGCAAGCCGACCTAATCTATAGTATAGAATACTTGGGTAACCGCTATAAAAACGATAGTATTGTTATTAAGTACTTCCAAGCTTTTCCACAAAAGAGCATGCCAACTTATTCTACACTATATCTTCCAGCAGAGGCAGAAACACTGATCTTATGTGTGCTGCAGAATATGTTCATAATCATTTTTCAAGAGTAGCATAAGTTAAATAAAAAGCTACGATGGGCTATGAAACACGGTCAAACTAAAAATAATTGAAAAGAAAATTCTATTAAATAGAGTCAAGATCGTAGTAGTAAAACTTATGGCGGGGCGGATAGGTTACTGGCCAATAAGCACACTTTCAGAAGAATTGAATATCCCTCCCAACTTTACATACAGTAGCTGTAGGCAGGTATAATGTAGAAGCTTAGGCTAGCTTAATGTATGAGTTAGTCAAGTTGAACAACTCCCATTTTACGGGTTTATTGCTACTTCAGTGCATAATATTTATGGGTCTATAAGTAACTGTATTACTTATGAAGCCAATTTAATGCTCTTATAAAGCGTAGGATATTTTAGTCTTAGCGCTGAACACATCTATTAGAAAGTTAAACATATTTGCTTTATAATTTCAACTTACTTCTAGCTAGAGTTGGGTAGACACAGAGAATTGTTTGGCTGTTTCCTTTAGCTCTTAACGTTCAGAGCTTTAGTAATGATAATTGATGGGTTCTCCTTAGTACCTCAACCGGTCACTGGCTATTTAAGAAACATAATCCCCATCGGGCGGTCGGTTATGAAAGTCTTAACCCTTTAGAGATGATCTTTTTTGTTGTGCTGGGTAAGCACCCTCTTTATTTCATTATCAAGTACCGACTACATCATACTAGATGTTATCTAGTATATGTTGAGGAGGAGATTAGTACCCTATCTGACTAATTCACCAACTCTGCAGAGAAAAAAATATCTATTCTCCTTTTTTTGCAAATTTTGAGGTCTCGAAGTTTGACATATTACCTAAGAAATCCATGAACTAAAGAACCCGGTGGATATTTCAAATATAGATGTTCAAAAAATAATGTTTTTGTCAATCGTGTATGTTGATTTTAACACTTAGACTTATATGAGCGATTGTTTGGTATTTAAACGGCACATAGATGCTACTCTGACAAAAGAGGAAGTTCTATTAGCACTAAAATCATCGCTTAATAATTGATTTGTAATATAATTACATAAGAGTGTTATGTCAGATAGTAAATCTATCTATTAATGAGTACATATTCAATACCCAATTCAAGTATTTCATATGGAGAATATTTTTCTTTTGTGAATCAAGTGATATAACACTGAAATTCCAATTCAAATGAATCTTATATTATATTTATGTAGTACATTAAATCTAAGTGTAGATAACATAGAAAACAGTTTGACAGTTAAGAAATGTCTGCATTAAATCATGTAAGTTCCAGAGTGACATTAATAACAAGTTTACAGTAATAAAAAGTTTTTCCTGCAATTGCGTGTTTAACCTTTACAAAGTTGAAAATTGGGTCATAGATAAAAATTTTTATTTATTAAATCATTCAGAAATGTTCACACGTTAAGAACGATATAAAATTTAATTTTACTGCTGTATACTGCATATTCCAAACTACATTAGACGTCTGAACCAAAAAAAAATTTACATAATATCTATGGAATTGAATTGGCCCAGCATTCAAACCAACGGTGAATAACTGGCAATAAAAATATTTCGCACATGCAATGCATATTAAGTGCAATTTTCGAGATATAAATGCAGTGATAAGATTTTTCCTTCTAACGATATAACAGCGCAGCCTGGCCGAAAGCTAGAATTGGAGCAGCACATAATTTTGATGCAGAAGAAGTTCAAATCCATCGGTGAACCTCAAGTACGAAAGGCACTAATTGAAATGCTGCACGAGTTACAATTCTTTTTTCTTCATTTCCATTTTCTTTATAGCTTAGAATATATATAGGTATATATGGTTGTCACAATAGCTTATAGAAAGCGGAAGTGTGGGGAGAGGGGAGGGGAACATTTGGGCATTTTCATTTCTCTGGCTAGTATTGGGTCTGTAGGGCATTTTTCAGAGTTCAGAACTGTAACTTGTTATGCTACTCGTACTATAAAGTGTGGCAACAGTGAGAATTCTTGGGAAGTTGTTAGATTTGTGATAATTGACAAACGACCTATAAAGTTAGAAAATTTTTAATAAATTTTTTTCTATGATATATAAGTATTTTGTGAAACTAAAAAAAAAATTATTAGTTTCAAATCATGATTATTTTTGTAAAAATTTTTTTTTTTTTTTTGAATAATAAATTATAACTATATTCCTATTTAAAGTTATAACAAGATGTTAAAAAGAATTAATAAATATAATTTTAAAATGGTAGTTTCAGATGTTTCGTTCTTCCAAGTAATTAATCAAAGTCTCTTTTGAAACTTAATAACACTTATAAAATTCTAATTTTCTTTTTTTTATTAATATTATTAATATATTTTACATATTCTTCCACAGTCACGTCTTATAGTTTTGCTTTTATTCTATATATAAAAGTTATTACAAAAGCAGTTGGCTTACCACTCTTCGGCCGCCTTTCTTCTGGGGACGTGAGCGTGAGCGTGAGCTTCGTCGTAGCGCGTTGGCAATACAAATTAATATGTTTAAATGTACGAGTATTCCGAAAATATCTCTTTTTAAGAAGAAACAAACAAAATATAAAATTTATTACTTTCCTCCGTTGTATTGCTTAATTTTTGGATTTTTATTTATACTCGCATTTTTGGTTTCTTGGTTTTTGGTAGAACTTAGCTGGCCATTGAACTCGCAACGAAAACGAACTTACAAACGAAAAATGTTAATACATTACAACAACAACAAAAACAACAATGTAAAATACCAACAAAATATTAAGTACAAAGAGGTAAAAATAAAATTAAAATAAAATTTAAAGAAGTCAACGAACCTGGCCAAAAAAGATTCTTTTAATATGATTTAAGTCAAGAAATGAAGATATTCGTTTGAAGACATGAAGACGGTCTAAACCAGGCGAGAGGTCTAAGTTTTTTAAAGCAAAAAAGTCGAAAAGTCGTAAAGCGAAAAATTTAAAGTAAAACACATTTAGTCACTTTTTTATGACTGCAATTTGGTGTAATAATTGCTCACGTGAAGAATTGTGTAAGCCAACGCTTTTATTTTTAAACGACATCGTCTTCTGGCACAACCACTCCATCTACTCGATCCACTCATAATAATTAAGCGATTACAATGAAGTTAATCTTGCAATGAATTGACGCATCTCTCTATGTTTTATAACAGCCGCTGCCATATGCGATTAAAATTAAGAAAATTTTGTAATAAATTTTAATTATTCTTGTAACTTAATCAATGTATGCTGTATGATGTTGGAGTATCATATATATTTTAGCAAATTTTAAGTTTCAAAATAATATAAAATACAGGAGGATATATAGTAATTTTTTATCATTTTAACGCAATTAAAGTCATTACTTATAATCACCATAAAAGGATCAAACAGATTCACCAATATGTTTTTTATTTTAATTATATTATTTATAGTTTTCGAAACATATTTGACCCATATTTTAGAAGAAACGAGTTCTTTTTCAAAAATAAGTGACTTCTATTTGTATCTCTTTTGCTGGATACAAATCGAGTTAGTATCTAAACCACTTTAACGCAATAGTGTCAGTGCGAACTTAGATGATCCATTGTTATGAGACCTCCATCAAATGCAGCTAATAAGTTAATCATTAATTCATTGGATGTATACTTTAAAGCTCAATATTTGTTCCTGACGGAATATGTATTCCACTTGATTTGAGGAAGTACAATTCTAACTCTATTGTGAAGTTTATACAGTTAATAAACACCACTTTAAAATATTACACCACAATTAGTAGTTAGGATTAATAATTTGTATAGTTGGAATGGCACCACATGGAATTTTAAAATTTGAATGAAGCGACATTCTTTAAATCACACGAAGTTTTCCATGCTCTTTCGCATGGACTTCTTCAATTTTTTGCCCTCTATAACGATTAGATATGCTTTATTCTCAAACCAACATTCTATTCTTCAACCGTAGTTAGAGCAATCCTCTGCTTAAAACATACTCTTCTTGTATCACAATTTTCTGTATAATATTCATTTCTTTTCGTAATTAAAGTAACTTATATTCCTACTCCTTCTTGCCATACGTTTGAATATACAAAAATTCCTACTCCTATCTTTGATACATTTATGATACATATATGATCCCCAGATTAATGTAATGTGATTTTAATGATTCTTACAAACTGAAGGCTAAAATCTTCAAAACATATATCTAAGAAGTGATTTTAGTGAGTTTAAGTTTTACACGGCGTTCTTTGATGCTTTCCACCTATTGAAAAAAAGTACGCCCACTGTTTTTAGTTAATAATTTGATACAGATCGGAGTAGATTCGAAGTATTCGAGAACATGTAGCACAAAAGATAAGCCCTGCCAGCATTGCCCCGCTTCGCTCCCTGTATGTATTCTATACTTTGCTGATTTGTTTTATGATAAAAATATTTTATATCTACAATTTTCCATTAATTTTGTATTAAAAAAGGTATTTATTTTCAACTGTTTTGAAATTGTTTCATTACTTTAATATGAACAGACTTACAAGTATAGTATACACATATTTTCTTGTTTATCTGAAATTTTCATCTGTGATTACTAATTTATTTATTAATCTTTTATATAAATACATTCATTTTATAAAAATTATTTGGGTTTGCAAATTGGCTTTAACTACATTTCTGACTAATATCCATTGTGCATAAGTTATTATATATATATAAATATACAGACATATGTGTATATTTATAAAATTAACTTTCTGTTACTGTAATATCTAGTCATAACAAATTCTATTAAGCATTCTGGAATACCTAATTTCATTTTAGTGAACAAGTCTTACTTACCATTTCTAGGAATGTTTTGCTCACCTTTCCATTCCTGTTTTTTAAACGAAAAAATTTAAATTAATTAAATTTTTCTAATGTCTAAACAAACACCATTTAAAAATTATTACGCAAATTAACTTAATTCTAAGAATATTTCGTTTTTGGATAACGAAATTCTTATGCGTTTAATATTTCATTCAAACAATTATCATTGACTCGATTACTAGTTTTACCAGCAGTAAGTAGTACTATTAAGTGAACACCAGGAATAACCTAATAATGCAAACAGATTGATAAATACATAGATATTAAATTTAGATATTAAATTTAATTTAAATATTAAATAAATAGATATTAAATTTAATTTAACTAAATTTTTAAATTAAAAAACTAATATGTAAATCAAATTATTTTCTAATTGAATATTAAAAATCTATTGAAATTAGTTAGAAATGCATGGCAATGCCAAAACTGTGTATGAAACTAACACTAATGTTATACTAATCTTATACTATTCAGTGGTAAAGCTAGGATTGTGCAATGGGAGTACAAACTAAAAAATGTTTTTCTTTATTATTTGTTTGCAATTCATGAAATTAATTATAATAAGATTTAGTAGCAGTTCACTTTATATATACGTGTAGAAAGTATACAGTATTTTTATTGATGTGATTTTCAATATCTGATTGTTCTGTAACTAACTTCTTCCATCCTTTTTGATAGTTGATGAGGTTATCCAGTTTTTCTGTTATTTGTTTGAAAAAACTTAAATATTAGTAAAAAATAAAATATTTAATAATAATTAATAATATTAATAATAACAGATGATTTTTTATGTAGATAACTGAAGGGTGAATCAACAAATTTCCCGTACCTTTGAATACAACACTAAATCTAATATAATTTATTATAATTATAATGATTCATAATTGTAATGTAATCAAAAATTAGTAAATGATTTAGATACCTTTCTTTGGGTGGTTTCTTTCATCATCAGCTGTAACGTATTTTCTTATGAGATTAATCAGATATTAATTAATCTATTAAAACCATAAAATCTTATACTGTAAGAATAGTATCGGTTTAATGAATAAATTATTTCTTAAATATTCTTTTTGTAGAAAAATAAAGAATGAAAAATATATTTCATTAAATATTATTTTTATATATATCAGCAATATATAGTATATAGTTATTATTTTTATTTAATTTTCTTTATTGGAATTTAATTTTAAAATAAAAGTTCAAGTTAACTCTAGACTGTCTTCTAAAAATAGTTATTCAAATTCTTAAAGTATATATTTCATATTTACTGCAACGATTTTATTATTTTTTATTTACTATTTGCTATTATATATTATTATTTATTCTTTTAATTCATATACTAATAACTTTCATTAAATATCGTTTTTGTTGAATGAAAGCAAAAGAGAATTAAATTTATTTCAGAGCAAATCCAGAGCGACAAATTTGAGGGGTTCCATTATAAAGAAGCTGGTTTAAAATATTGCAATGTATTTATAGTTTGAATAAGAAAAATAATATGGAGTGGTTTGGAGTGATAATTTGTGAATGAAATATGTCTCATCATTTAAAATTCTTTTATTGTTCATTTAATGTAATAATGATTTTTTTATGTTATTCCTTAATTTAACTTGATTTAATAAACACTATAGTTATGTCCTCATATATCAATTAAACAACAAATATATCTTTGAATAAGAAAATTTTTTTATTTATAATTTTGAATTAAAAACTCTAACTAGAAATTATTAACATTAAATTAGTTGACTTATTGCTAATTAAAAACAAAAGAACAACTATTTAATTATTGTGTTATTTTGCCTTTAGTAAAAATTAATGTTTGTAACGAGACTAGGGAACCCTAAAAACTATGTTAATAATCGCTTCGGTTTTTCGGACGTTTTACATTTTCACAAAAGAACTGAAATGGAAGTTCGTTGGCCGCTACCCGCTCAAACAAAACTTTTGGAACAATTAAATTTGTTCATATTTGGCAGCAAAAGTAGTTTCTGTTGGCAATTACATATTCTCTATATAGATCCCACAATACTATATAATTATAGATCAGCGACGTATTGAAGTAATTTACTCTAATAATTAATATAACTTTAATGAATAAGAGAGTTGACGTCTCAAGCGGATGATACTGAAGTTCACTAAAAATTTTTCGTTAATTATTATATAAAAATAATAAATTGAAGGTATTTATAAATTAATTAATTTTTACTGATGATATCTTACCTTAATATTAAAATAATGTCGTATAAATAAGAGCAGATAGCAGTGGAAGCTCGACTAGCAAGAGGACTATAAAGTGATCTTATTGTGATGCTACAGTTTGGAGATGTTTCAACTATTTTAAGGAACTTAAAGTTGATTGACAAAATGATTCTGTCTATGATAACAGTTAATTCTATTGCACTGACTTGATACCGTATCCTTACTTTTAACTAGTCTATTTGTTAATTTGCTCGAGCAGTTCGAAAAGATATTGTCCATGCGGCTAGAGATCTAAGAGTCATAAATATTAATAACAGCTTTCTAAATCAAATTATTGAGTAATGTTTTGCTGTAGTTGGCTATTTCTAGTGGAAAGTACAGGTATATATTTATCAGAAAAAAATACGCCATAGAGTAATAAGTCAAATCAATTTTTAAAGAGCAGGTACCAAGGTTGGTTTTTTCCTTGTTGTGAAAATATCCTTATATATAGTAAAACTTATCAACTAATAAGTTATTTATTTCCTTTAGTCATCTTCTGCGCCATTTACATCTCTTTTTTTTGTCTCATTCTCGGCTGTCCCTGTCGCATTTTTCGTCTCTTTTTCAGCTTTATATGTCTAACTCGTCTACCTCACGTCAACTTTTCTTCTCAAGCATCTTCTGCCCCATTTCCGTCTCTCTTATACCTTATTCTCTGCCCTCATTCACACCTATCTTCCTCTTCCCTTTCCCTCTTAAGCTATTCCCACATATTTTTCCAATATAACTATTATTATTAGAGTCCAAATCATCATGCAACCAGAAAACATCTATTGCGCATAGCCAGTATATAAAGGCTAATGTTTTTGATCATTTAAGAAAGTTGGGAAGTGTTTTTTCGAGAATTTATCGATTGTTGTAATAACTTTATATTCTAATATATTAAAAATACTTGACCTGAAATTTGGATTTACATTAATATTATATTCACTTGCAGTACTTTTAAAGGCATTGTGATTAGAATTTCTAGGTTGAATTTTTAAAACCGCACTTCATATTAAAATTCATTTGACTATATTGATATATGAATCTTTTTGCAGGTAAGGCCTCTGCTGTCTCAAAATTGCAACGATTTATGACCGAGTACTTAAAAACGAGATGTCACAGTTCAAACCGTTTATGCTTTGAAAATATATAAGAACACTAAATTAGACGACGACTAAAATGAAATGAATGTCTGATTTATATATATTATGGGTATTGACAATTTGTAGCGTACAAAAAAGTCTACAATAACCAATCGTATTTTTTCTTCCATATCGTTCACTCCTATTTGCTTTTGTTAAGAATTTATTGACCCCGGATGATTGAAAGTTTTTGTATTTAAATTTTTTTTTTATTAAAAAAAACTTTTTTCATAATTTTTATTTTTAATTTCAACTGTTTTTTTTTTGGTAACACAAGACTTTGTAATGTTGTGTCGGCTATAGCCAGAGCAGTACTAATGATTCTATCACTTGCCGTATGTGTCTTTGTGTAGAATATTTACTAATTCCCATTTTTTAAATTGATGTGAATTTTATGTTTTGTGTTAACTAAAAAAGATACAATTTTTTTAAACTCATGTTATTTTTTTCACTTTTATTTTTAAATTTATAATTTTTTAACTATTAAGCTATTTACATTTGTTTTTATAAAAGTTCTTTTGTGCTTTCAGTTTTACGTTTTATCCTAACTTAGCATCGCTTAGACCAAAAATTATATTTAATAACTCCGCGCCTCGAAAAGAAGAAAAAAGAATTACATATAAAAAATTTATTAACATTTTTAACGTATTTAACGTCTTTAACGTCTTTACCAATGGCTTTTTGCCATTCCGAAGTTGGCTCTCCCGTTCTTCACCAAAATTCGTTTATGCTGAGATCATCCCTTGTTTTCTGTTTCTTTCAAGCTTCGTTTAAGTTCAAGGTTATGGTTGTTGATGACCGACCATCTAACTATCTAACCATCCGACAATCCGAATTGGTAGTGTTATTTTGCAAGTGTAAGAAAGATTTATTAACTTTTTTGTTGCTTGCTTAATCTTCAAATTATATTTTGATTATGTATCTATTTTTAATTATGACTCCAAGCAATTGAGTTGCTATTTATCGCCGACCATTGTCTTGTCTATGCGCAAAAAAATTTGTTTATTGGATTTTGTTAATATTTTTTTGTATGTAAGTATTGTGCATATTAACTAAAATATTTAATAAAAATATTTGTTAAATAAAGTGCGAACATCTTATTATTATTAATGTGTTATTTCATCAAATTTGACTAACAGTGTGATTAAACGGAATGTTATTGATTGTTAAATAATACGTACGTGCACTAGACTTAAGTTTCTCAACAGCCGATCCATAGACAATTTTCAATTTTCAACACGCCATTAGTATGACTGGTCCATTATATATCATATCTTCGATAGTATTGTAATTTGCGAAGATGTAAGTTCTTAACAGCCGATTCGCAGACCGATTCCGGTGCACACTATTAATATCAACGGTCATTTAAATATCCCTTTTTCGATGTTATTCTAGTTTGAGAAAATATTGAACCATATCAAATTTTCTTTCTTACTGCCCCGCTTATACCAATTAGAAGATTTTCTTATCAGGAATCTTGCTTTCCAAAGAATTTAAGTATCATTTAGTAGCATGTTCTAAATTTTTATAAAAGTTTTAAAGAATTTAAGCAATCTTAAAATGAGATAGTATAAAGTTTGAATAAAAATATTGAGCAAAAACTGTGAAATATAATATAATATTTATATGATATAATATAATATAATAAAATTAATGTTACAGGTTAGAAAGCACTGCGACCTGTAGTTATCTATTGGCTTTAATTGATGAATAAATCTTTTGTTTTTGTTTTTCTATTGACATTTCAATTGAAGAAATTATCGCTAAGTTAGGTTGTATCTACAATACTAGAGATCCATTTAGGCCTATTGGCCCAATGTGTTGCTTTATAAAAAACTCAAACATTTGAAACCAATCGCAGGATCCTTAAAAGAAATAGCTCCTTGAAAAGTAAATCTCCGCCATGCATGAATTAGGCAATAGTAAAGCAGATATGAGGCAATTTCAATTACTGCAACTGCAACAGTAACGATTAAAAGGAAAATCTTCTACCTTGGTTCCCTAAACAGTTGTGATGCGACAGCAAACGTAACACAAATCCGTAAAGATTGCGAGGCATCTTAATGAGAGTGCTGGATTTTTTCTTAAAAGAACGTACAGGCTAACAGATGCCTGCATATCATTGAGTCTTCCTATCTTTTCTGAAACTGTTGAATACAGAAAGAATTCAACAAATGTTTGCATGATGTCAAGGATATGCTCAGTTCTTCTAGGTGTTCCAAGTTATTACCTGAAATGTTAAACTGCGTCGTTTTTTCATTAAGAGATTTGTAGCAACCAAACACAGCTTGGATGTAAATTGGACTGAACTGAATGACCTTAAAGCAATTTGACTGTCTGATAGTACGTATAAACCTATTCCTATTTAATTTATTAACCACCTCCAGATAAGCTATAACTTCCCTAATAGTGATTGCGTCACCGATATAACCATTGCCTACACCAATACGTTTTCTTGAGCCATTAACAAAAATTCTCTAATGAGGAACTCTCAACAGCCATGTGTCTTTAGACACATTTCGATTTTCAATTTCTAGTCAAAATTGAAAATGAGAAACATGTAGTCAATATTTTTTTGAATAGAACTGTAAAAATTTTGAACTAGCCTTCCACTGTATAGTATCTTTAACTCCAAGAGTAGATGATGCTACTATTTGTTTACTTATAAGGTCCAGTGGCATTTAGGGAAGTATTTGATCCAACGCAATGTTTGATATGATACGCAATGCAACAGGAATACAGATTGCAGCTCTAATTTGAAATCTGTTGAGTACAATAATCCCCCATAACGCTGTAGATTGGTTCCGCGATATAGGAAAACGCATTATAGGGGTATTCTTCCTGTATACACAAGTGCAAAGGTACGCAAAGATAGTTATGAATTGTACAAATTCCCGCGTTATATGGGGGAATGCTCATGTTATACGAGGGATTGAAAACGCTTAATTTGAAAACGCGTTATAAGGGTGCCGCGTTATAGAGGATATTACTGTACTTTAGAATACGACAATTTGTTTGAGGTCATCCACTTTACTGTAACTCATACAATGGTGTAGGTCTTATAACAGTTGTGTAGTTTTTATGCATATTAAATATTATAATATATGCTTTAACTAATGTTTCGTAGCCATTGATTATATTTCATAAAAGAATGGAGATTCGGTATATCTGTCAACGATAAGCCAAAATCGTATATGAAACCACTTATTGATATCAGTACTAAGCCAACTGAGTCAACTACTAATCACATTACGACATTGGATTTAAGAGTATTTCGTTTTTATTGATGTTAACTACAATTAATTTTAATCATATAAACTCTTTCGATAATTGCTTAATGCTCAATGAAAGAAAAAAATGGTGTACAACAAACTGTGAACACTGTGTATCAACATGACAGCGCAAAGCAATATCTACAACAACAATAATGAGAAAAACTGCTAATATTTGAACAATTATGGATGGCAACAACAGCAATTGATGGATGCGAGATTACACACAAATATGACAGATTGTTTTGTACTTGCGCATTTGAGCTCAGGTATCAGATTGGAAACCAGATACATGATATGGCAATGAATTGAGTGATTCTAGGCTACTTGGCTCTGATCACTGTCAAGATCATTGTCAAATGTACGAACAAATGCACGAAGCGTCACACGAACGCCCCAACGAACCAATCACAGTGCGTTATTTTTGTAATTTTACGCTCTTATGCTCAATTTGCTGAGCGGCTACTTAGAAGTCTGCTAGATGCTTGTAGTTAGAACATTTTGTGGCACATTTACTCATAAATCAAGCAACGACAAATGAATAAGTGCGGCTGTGGTTGAGTGAAGTAAGGAGTATGTGAGTATGTGTGTGTAAAGGCAGCCAACAGTGCATGAAAGTGTATTTGTGTTTAGCCACAAAAGCGCGCAAATGAAATTTGTTGCACAAGAATAAAGAAATTCTAAAAAATGTTCTCTTCGCAACTAACAAAAACAAAAACAAAACAAGTTGAAGAGATAAAACTCATATTCCGCACAGAGTGCGATCAATGAGGAAGAGTTTTGTTGTTTTTGGTTTTGGTTTTGTTTCGGTTTTAGTTTAGCAATTCGGGATGAGTATGTTTATTAGTGGTGCTGGTGTAAGAACACCTGAGCAACAGTAACAGCAACAGCAGCAGCAACAGCCAAAGCAGTAGAAGTAGCTGTGGCAGTGGCAGTGGCAACGTCAGCGTCAACGTCGTCGACGTTTGTAGATTTTATGCCGTGTGAGTCTTTCTTTCTCCCTGTGAAAACGTATGTGTGCGTGCTTGAAGCGCGCTTAATATTTCTATACTTTTTGAGAAAGCAGAAAGAAGTATCTAACTTAATATCGGTTTTTACAGAAGCCTCGATTCGACATTGAAGTTACGTTGCGACTCATCCGTGATTCAGTTTTCCGTAAGCAACAACACGATCGAGACACGGTTTTATGAACGTTTAGTTTAGACACTGCGAAAAAATTCTAAGTTTAAGCGCGGTTCAGAAAAAAAAATTTATCTATGACAACAAAAAAAAAACAGAAGATGTAAATATATTAGAAAAAAAAACAAAATCAATTGATATTGTAACTTTAAGACTTTTGTGGAAAACCAAGACTTTTTAATAAATTGTTTGTGG
>NC_051846.1:8095006-8115017 GCF_002237135.1 Teleopsis dalmanni
ATTGTATATATTTATCAATAATACTTTAAGATTCTTCTACTTAGAAAGATTTTTTCCAGCTTAATGTGCCTTTTCATAGTCGCAAAAACCTTTCATAGATACTAGATTCAGACTTGGCCACATAAAAAGTGAGTCTAGTCGTAGTTTTTAAAATAGACCTAACATAGAAAAAAGAGATTGTATGTGCTAATATCGGATTATTATTAAAAAAGTTACGAATTATATATCTTTACGACTTTATGCAGTCTGTACAGAGAATAAAACCACTCCTGACTTTGACAAAAGTGTTGCGAAATCTCTTCATTTACAGTATATCGTTGAATATAGTACTGAGCCATAATTAAAGACATTTGTGCCTAAAAAGTCAACTATGAAGCTGATGAAGAGCCGACAGTGAACGAACCATATATTTCAATGAATTCTTCAAATAAATCAATGTTATATTTAAGTAACATTACTTCTAATAAACTACTTCTTCTGGTGCGTCCCTACTACTATCCGAAATGATGCATAAGTTATGGCTACTTATAATAAAAACTCTAAAATAAGACTTTTCAAGGGAGATTATTCACGAAAAGGGATATAAAACTCTCTCTCAATGAAAAAATATATAAGCAACACTTTTCTCAATGTTACCCAACTGTTTTTTTATTAATGAAGAAAAAAAGGAATCTATTTCACACTCTTGCCCAATTATTTGTTTAAATCTCAAGTGTATCCTGTGGGAACCACCCTTTTGGAATTCAGAGAAAAATTCAGAAAAAAAATGATGAATGAGGAAGGGTTCTTCTTAATTAAAGAAGTTGGGTTTTTTATGACATAATAACTGTTTGTTAAAAAACCAGAAAAAAGGTAGAATTCACATGTTGTGTTAGTTTTCCCATATGGCAGAGTAAATAAAAAAGTGTTAAAGAAGAGGAAACAAGTGTTTTCGTTATTACGAAACAGTTAAGGATTGGAGTCCAACCAGGAAATAAAAAAAATTGAATTTTGAATGAAAAAAATCTTGGTTGCATTTCCCTTGAGGGAAGAATTTTAAACAAATTTTTAACAAATTTCTTCTAATTTTGTCTATAAATTTAAAGAATGAGACATAATGGAAGGAGTTCCAAACGAAATCATAAACAAATAAATTTAAAATTATAAAGAATTTACTAACTAACCAATGTCATTTATATTTACGTTCACAGGTATGCTTGACTATCTGAGATAATTCTGAAAAATTGCATGTGGAAGGCTTGTGTCGACTTTCGGAAATAACAAACATAAACGAAGGACACAACGGCAAGGATAACATTTCAGTTTCTAAAATTTTATTACTTTTGAAATTAGTACAAATCCTTTCTATTCTTAGGATAAACTAAGTACACATAAATCAACATATTTGTATATTAACCCTTTCTTGCTCTATATTTAGTTGCCTTGCAATTGTCTTATGGTACGAACATGAACTATTTTGGTTATAAATACAAAGGACTTCATATAATGTAAACACAAGCTGGAAACCCTTTCACTGCTTACAGGTAGCCATGGTTCCACAGCAATCTGCTAGATAATTTGAAATATTTTCAAAATTATAACAATAAATATACTATTGTTCCATTAGTTTTACTCAGTTTTGCTAATAAAGATTTTTACGAGTTTATAACGTGAGAATGAAGCGGAAACGAAAAGGAAAGAATAATAAAGGATACAATGAAATACAATAAGCAAATACGATACTAAGAATTTTGTATTATACTTAAATGGAAATTACTACTTGCCATAATTTCTAATGTCAAAAATGAGCTAAGACTGGAAGAAACATTCTGATTCATAAGCTGACATAACACGAAAACTGAAAACATTTAATAATACTATTACTTCGGTAATAAAGTTTTGCACTGAGTGATCTAAAAGTAAAGAAATGGATTGTTATGAAAATGATTCTAAAAATGCTTAACTTCTTCAGCCTTTCTGCGGAAAGGAAGTTTGAATTGAATTACATTGATATTGTTTTGTGTGGAGCTGTACCAAATTTCTTCACTGGTCTTCGTCCGATAAACAACAATATAACTTCACTACTGTAAACTAAAGACTTCACTGAAAGAAAAGTGTAGGAGCTTAAAGGAGTTACAATGATTTCAAAGTATGACATGTCTGTCATAAGAGACCCCTAAAATACAATACGCACCACTCCATACTGTTTGGAGTATAAATTGTAGTGAATGAGTTTACTTGCGGCATCCGAAAGGAGGTAAAAATCTGGTACCACAAGGGTTGGGGCTCACAGCATCAGCTGTCCTGATTAATTGAAGTTAGTTCCTTCAATGGAAGTATCTTGACTACTATGGTTAAAACATTAAATGAGTATTCATTCCTTTTATTCAATGTTGAATTATACTTACAACCAGATGCCGTGCCCCAAAGAACAGCAGAGCTGTAAAATAGGCGTTATATAGTATAGTTTTAATTGGTGTCCGTGAAGTTCTGCAAAAAATCATTGGAAGCCTTTGTCGGCGTATTCTGCTGATAGGTGTATTATGAATACTGTAATGTTAGGCCTTACACGGTTGAAAATATTAGTTGTAATTTAAAACTCAGAGGGTTTTTATATTTATCCAACTTGAATGAGTTAACTAGATCTAGGGTTTAAAAACTCAACCTTGATGGTTTCAAAGAAACTTCCGGATAATGTTATCAACTCATGCAGTTTATTTTCTACAATTTAAACTTCAAAGTTTAAGTATTCAACTCCGAGAGTTTACTTTCTTATATATTACGGATTATCAACTTCAGTGGGTTTAAAAATCTCAACCTCAGAGTTTAAAAATATTGATTTAAACATTAAAAAGGTTTTCAGGTTTGAGAATTTAAACTAAAATTTTTAACCGTGTAGATATTATAATTACATTAAAAAACTGTGATTTCTGTACATTAAAAGCTAGTCTTCATCTTGATTATATTAAGCTTTAACAATATAGAAAAATCGTTGTAAACGAGAAAGCTGACAGTTTAGCCCGCTATGGTGCCTCCCTGGATGCGTCACTGGCGGTACAGGTTTATATTACCCTAGAAATTATTATTATTATTTCTCTACTTTCTGCAACTTGCTAATAACAGATGGAAAGCACTTAGGTCATGTGCGATTTCCAGGTTTACATGGCGCACCTATAATAAAAATAAATCTTTGGAACTCTTCAAAATAGACCGCGTGAACACTGCAAGGCTTACTGCAGTTTTTACTGATCATTGGTGTGTAGGAACTCACACAAAGAAACTGCGTATTCCCCATAACCCTTACTACAGAAGTTGTAGGAGGAAGAAACCATAATACATTTTCTCTGTGAATGCTCGGCTTTGGCTTCCAAAAGATATAGGTTCTTAGGAAAATACTTCTTTGATAGTTTATCAGACTGTTCGTCGGTGAAGATGAAAGACCTGCTAAATTACCTAAATTCGGCGGAATGGCTTTTGTTTCTACTCTTCAATACTAGGGTTCTTACGAGAAATCTGGTAGCAAAATGGCGAAAAATCGCTAATTGAGGTACATTGGGGTTATCTAATGGCCCGCCACTGCAACCAACCGTTCAACCAAACTTTAACAGCACGTAAATTGTAAAGATTGTAGGATTGAATAAATTTTAATTTTGTAAAGATAAAATTTTAGTCCATATTTGGGATGTCGTTTTCTTTTTTGTGAGATCGGATTGTAATTTTAAGATTTAATTTTAAGATGTAATTTTAAGGACAAAATTAAAACTTTTTATCTTATGAGATTGGGTCTGTTGCAAGACGTTTCATTGAAATGTATCTTATTAAATTTTGGGCGTTGTTAAAAGTTCAAAATGACTTAAAACTCTATGAGTATTGTAGCATTGAGTATATGTTTGTTTACTTATGTTATACTCTAAGAGCATTAAAGTAAACCTTAAAATCGAATCTCTTAGATCATGGATATAACATAACTTGACCTAATCCTAAGTAATATATATATGCAAAACTGAATCGCGTAGATCACCTTAATAACCTTTAGTGTACACTTACAACTTTAAAATGTATTCCATGACAATAATTTATGCTTTACATTTATAAATAAATCTTGTTTTAAAATAAAACTTATGAAAAAACTTCTTGATGTGATTAAAATAATTTATATATAAATCTCAATCCCTGTTTGAAAATAGGTGCTTCGTACAGGTGTAAGCATTCGGCCGCCCACAAAACGGCGGAAGCAGTACCATAAATGTGATTTGTATGATCATTCGGCACACACCTTCGAACCGTTAAAAATCGAATTCTAAATAATGAATCAAGTAAATTTGTTTTTTCTTTTCATTACTGATTACTGACACTCACAGATACTTTTGTGAACAGTTATAAAAATAATTCCACGAAAATAACAATAATTTTTGTTGGTGATAAAAATTTCTCTTCTCCACAGCTTATCCACCTCTTCTCTCACGCACACGCACGCACGTTGCCGCAGTGAATCATTTCACTTCACTTTTTAAACCGAATTTGAGTGAAAAACTCTCTTTTTCATTTCATTTTATTACAAAGCCGTCAAAAAATTGTTTTCAATAAAAATAATCTGTTTCAGTTTTGGTTTCACGTTTTTGTTGTTATCTTATTTCGAATTTTGAGGGTCAATAAACTTAACTTGACCATTGGGCCGGAGCTCTGCGCTTCTTGGACGCAATCAGAAAATGTTATGTACTTTGTTGTTGCAATTGTTGTTGTTGTTGTGTAGAATTTTTGACGTTCATTGAACTCAGTGCCACAGTCAAATTGAGCAATAACTTTTTTCTTATATTTTTTCTTATATGAAATGCATTTCTTATACTTAAACTTGGCCCAACAACTTGGCACAACGCTGAGGAGTGAAAAAAGAGCAACAGAATTAAAAAGTGTATCTCACGGCTTCTTTTTACGGCTTGCGAGTTTGTGTCTTAACTCTTTCGTTTGCCATTGTTTTGATTGTAATGAAAACGTTTAAGCGTGAAATCGATACTGTTCATTATATTTTTAATCATTCATTTTGATATTTCAAATTTAATTAACAATTGCTTTGATTTTTTTTTTTTATTGTTGATGGTGTGTTTTTTTTTTAAATAAAATTGAAAGTGTTGAATCGATTTTATTTAATTTTAATTTATGATATTTTTATGGTACTCAAAAATGATATAATCAAAAACATATATATATCATCGGCCCTTGTAATTTCAATAAAAATGTCAACGAAATTGTAAAAAAGAGTTGTATAATAATAACAAATTAATTATTTAATATTTTTACTTAATAAAAAGAATTTGTTAATCAAAAGAAGAGAAGATTTTAGTATGAGATAAACGAAATTCATAATCTTAGGTACTGAGTAAAATTCATAATGTTTCTAGTAAGAAGGATATAATTTTAAAGATATAATAAAAAATAAACGTCTTATAGAGGATTCCTCTTTATTCAAGAATATATGTTTTTTTTAATATTTATTATAATTATTCTAATTTTTTCTTTTTATATTTCTTCATTTATTATATACCAAGATTTTGGGACTTTAAGGCCTCTATTTTGGTGACAACTTTCTATTTCGAGACAACCTTCCTGCCTAGTGTCGGTTTTTTCTCATATTTTAATCCTAAGAGTTGGTGATAAACTTTCACGTCTTTAAAAGCATCAAATCTGTCACATCATTTTCTCATATAAAGGATCAAGCGATTACATCGTACATAAGGGACACAGCTGTGAAGCTATATGAGAAAACCGACAGACTGCCCTACTTAGCACTATCTAATCTCAAAGTAATCACTAACCGCACGGGGCGGTAAGCAGATCTTGGATCAATCATTCAATAATAACGAAGATTATGAGGAATATTCAAATTAGTCAGTGAGATGGGTGGGACTCTGCAGTGACCACCCAGCCATCATAGAGTAAAAGTGCCCAGATGCACTAACTCGGAAAAGGCTCAACATAAGACAAGTAATCTTTAAGGACTCTTCTGAAAACGTAGATTCGCTTCATGGAGTACCTAAAGTAAAGTAGATAACTATGCAGTACGGTTCCTAACAAAAGTAGAAGAAAATATTCAAGCATGTTTTTCAGTGATAATGAAGTAATGAAGTAGTGAAGCATACCCTTTGTTGACAGTAGCGTAGAGTATTATATGTGTTCATTACTAAATTTCTTTCTTAGTTGCATACGTTCCATAGAGTACACAAAGAGGATGTGAGAGATGGGAGGATTTGAGTGCACTGGTTGAACCTGTGAGTATTTAATATTATCTTTCCTTTATAGTGACGTAATGATAGTGTATGTTCATTATTATATATCTTTTGTAATTTTTCATATGTACCAGGGAGTAGAAGTAGGTTTTGAGTCCAATGAGATAACCTGTAAGTGCATAGCAAAACATCCTCAGTCGTTGATAGTTCTCTTGAGAACTACGAAATTTCGTTACTATATTTTGTTTGTTATTTACATATCATAGAGTATACGAAAAGTATTAGGGAGTGCAATAAACTGACATATGAGTGCATATCATGAGTTGGTTATTATATTTCCTACTTAGTGATTCACCTATCGCAGGGTATATGAAAAAATCGTGGGAGTAAGCTATGCGCTGTTACATATCCTTGTTCACTTGCCTTTATAATAACGCATTTGCTCAACTAAGTATTATTATTATAACATATTAACTCTATTAAATAGCGTACATATTATATGTGTATAGTTTACGTTACTTAAATTGTATAATATCTAACTGAAAGTTGTGGTTTCCAAATTATAACAATAAAAATGTTTAAAGCACAAAAAAATTAGAGTTCATTGCAATTGTTTAAGCCAAAATTTTATAATAAAACATGATTTAATTTGTGGCTGAATGGCAGGTCTTTGAACTCGTCTTCGTCTTCGTCTTCATCTACTAGATAGCTTGTTACCTTTGATGTTTCTGTCTGTTTATTGTAATGAATTTGTTTTTGTTACCAAATTTTGTAAAAGAGTTCATTCGCCTTTTCTGAGCAAACAAAACAAGACAAAACATTTTAGACAAACCAAAGCTAACACAAGTTAGAAATTAGAATGTAACACGCTTCAGCAACAAAAGCTCGACTTAATGTTCGCAGCAGCAACAAAAAGATTTAGTAGGTGAGAAAGAAGTGAAAGAAGTGGAGACTGAAGAAAGTACATTGACCGCAAACAAATGACTCTACTCTAACAACAACAATAACAACAATGATAACTAAGAATAACAATAATTATAATTTTAATTATGAAAAGCAGCAAAGGTCATTGCTTGCTCAAGAAATGTTTTCATTTGAACTTTCAGAACCTCACCTCTCCGTACGCATTTGAATAGGCCAGTAATTATCCAAAATGAGCAAAAAAAATTTGTTCTTTTTGGAAGACAGTCTTTATAGAAGACAATCTTTTTATGCGTACCAATCTACCAAGGCGTATGCACGCATGCGTGGCATATCTGTCTACCAACCACTCTGCTTATGTTGTAATTCTTATATTTAAGCTTGTTTTAAAATTAATTACAATTTTTCGTGTTGGTTAGCAGCTTTTCGAACCAAAAGCACTCGTAATTTATAATAACAAAAAGCAACAGAAAATGGTTACAATCAAATCGAAAGACTTAAGCCACAAACTGGCTAATTGTAAAAGTTTGTGATTTAAGTCTTTTTGTAGAATGCTGCGACTGTTGGAGCTGCGCAATTGAAGAGTGATGGAACAGCGGGAAGAGGAAAGTGTGTGTGGTGTGTCTTAACAAGAATTTCGTAAAAGAAAAAGGCAAGACTCGCGACTCTTGAAGAAAAACAGCATTTCACATAATAAATTGTGCATGCGCAACACTTTTGCAGCAAATGTAATGCAATTCTTTCTTCTTATTTATTGCAGAGAGAAAGGCTTTCTCTTTGTTGCAAAACTGGTCATAAATAAAACAAGATTTGCAACGAAAGTAGTCGTATGAGTTAAATGATGTTTAGTACGAGCAACTCGAGAATATCAAATGATTGCTAAGAATTCTTGTTTTCTTGTCAGAAATAGTGCGCCAGAGTTCATTTCAGTGCATTGAACTGAAGTCGAAACAATATAAGTACGAGTACATGACGTTTAAATAATATATTCTTTAAACAAATCTCCCAAAAAGAAAAACAAGGAATACAAATGAAATTTTAACAAAATTATTTTAAAAAAAATTTTCAATAATAATTTCAATTGTGCTACTCTGCTGTCAATGTACTGAAAACAAAATGAAAACGTTTTCCGCTCGACACTAATTAGCATTGATTTCATTGTATACGAATATCTGTGGTCTATGTACTTCATACTTGATTGACACTTGCTCACATATTTTCGACTTCGGTTGTCAGCAAGAATATTTTCGTCGCTGCTGTCGTGACTTTGATTGTTTGCTCAACTTTACCGCCACAAGAAATTAAAATTAAAATCTATAAAATTATTAATAAATTCATTGAATATACAAGAATCAGTGGCACGTTTAACGCACGATCCAAAAAAATAGGTCAAGACATCACCGTACATACCGTATACACTGCGTACGTGCGTATCTGTATCTTGCGACGAACGTTGCGCTGGACTTCCATTTTCTGAACTGCAGCGCAAAGGTAAATGCTTTCTTGGACGTCATGCAAAAGTTTAGATTATTTTTCGTTAAGTTACTCAGCAGTGAGGTAAGTTGCTCTCCAACTCTACGCCTGAACTTTCCAGAATTAGTCAGCCAGTCGCTTCTGCGAAAAGAAATTTGTAAAAGTATGTAAACAAACAAATTAAATAATATTGGCATATGAATCATTCAGTTGATAACAAAATTTTTTTTCTTTTTTATATTTATTTAAATTAATTCATTTTATAATTTAGGTTAGTTTACTACTCTGAATTTTTCTAAATAAATATAACTTCAGTTCGCATTAGAGGGGGTCTGAGCCAACAAAATTCCAATTTCTTTATTAGAACTTCTTGTATTTTTTCCATTAGATAATAAAACAGAAAAAACATCATTTTTGGTCATAAAATCAGAGGTGCTGATGTACCAATTAAAGATTGAAAGTATTTACAATATAGAGTTGTTTTTCTCCTATGACAAAATATCTATTTTAAATAGAAAAAAACGTAATTTTATTGAAAAATTTTCCAAAACTAAAAATTTTCTTCATTTTTACACAAGAAGAGGTTTTGAACAGTTGTCAATCACAACAACAAAAATTTTTTATAGTTTAATTTAATGAATTTTTGGCTAACCAGACAGCTGTTTCGAGTATTGTCAAATACGCATCATCAGCGAGCTTGGTTTTATTTCTTGTATTTAACTATTCCTAAATAATTTTTTGAGACTGCAAGTACCAATGGGTTGAACTCGTACATCTTCCAAAGTTAAAGAACTCCGCGCTCATTACCCAATTGACCCAAAGCCGTAATTAAATACTAGAAGACCAAGACCACTAATATTGGGTATTTGGCAATATTCGAAATCGCTGCGACCGTGATTGCCAAGGTTTTTGGCTCCTTAATAGTAATTGGAGAAGGTACATGTCTAGCACTAATTTCTTATATCGTAGGTTATATACAAATATTAAGAGAATTTTTCTCAAGAGCATAAGTCACCGATTATTGAAAAGTTAGGTTTCGTTGCAGACGTCATCATTTTCAATATATATAAAGTTTGTATTCGAATATTATAGTTAAATGTAAAACTTTTTCCAAATGTTCAAGATATTTTGAAGATATTTGGTTTGAACTAACTAAACAGATTAATTTTTATCTTCGCGTTTGGTAAAAATTTAATATTTTTTCCCAGTTGTACACAGCATTCTACCATATCGTTAATCCGTTGCAACTTTTAACCAATCTTCAGATTTTTCACACAATCTTAAGATGTCTGTCTCAATACTCGACTACATAGTTAATAATCCTCTCCTTCTGAGCAATTTCCAGACCTTTCGTAAGATCATAGCGCATCTATTAGCACATTCGACTACATCGTTATTCATTTCTACTCACTTGTAATTTCGGAATGATTTCGAGTCCAATCGTATAATCTTAACATGAAAATGATCAATTTTCTAGGGTTCCTACACTATCTTCATCTACTACGCAAGGAACATGTGTTGTAATATTCAGTCAAATTTTTGAATGGCAGTTTATGGATGATGTTCATGCAATATGTTGTGATACTTTCGTTTACTTCATTAATAAATCAATTAAATAAATAAAAAGGAATAAAGATAAGTATAAGCAGTTCAATAAGCAGTCAGTAATAGCTACTTGTACTTATAGTTACATCTGCACTGTTAGCATTATCTTTTGAAGACATCGTTAATAAAATCTCGATAGCTTTGTCTTGTAGAATTATGATCGCGTTCACTACTTAGGAGAGTTTATTTAACTATCAAGTAATGAAGAGTTGAATGACACTATAAACTACTATTAAAAGTTCTATCTTGCTAAAAAAATTAGGCTTAAACCAATTATTTTACAAATATGGTAAGAAACAAATAAAGCCTTCATCAGTTGCTTTAAAAACTTCCTGCTTATTGAAAACAATATAATATATTTAATATATAATCTAATGTAATCATTTGTATAGTAATTAATATCAAACAATTATTTTACAAACAATAGATAAATTTAATAAATAGCAAACAATTAGTATCAATAAATTATTCTTATTTATTCACAAATACACTTTATGATCAGAGTGTAAAAACTAATGGCTGATTGTTCAAAACTAATGGCTGATAATTATTCAAATAAAATTGTTCAACTATTCTCTATATTTTTTCAGAATCTAAACTTACAAAAAAAAAAAATATAACAGAAAAAAAGAATAACAACAAAACCTAATCCATCAAAAATTTGCACCAGAAACTTATAGTAGCTCAGAACAAAAAAGAGAAAAACAACCGATTCATTGCTTACTTAAGCAACAAGGAAAGTTACTAATATCTCATAATCGGCTTATAAATTTTCACCTTCAATCGCAGATTTTTTCATATTCTTTTTTGACTGGCAAAATCCTAGAACAAACATTCCAACACTTGCCCAAAATCTATGTGCTCCGCTGACAGCTGCCATTAATAAAGCATTTCTTTTATGAGAATCCCAATAAAACTAAAACTCAGACTGAGACTGAGACTGAGCCCAAGACTGTGACAGAGACTGAAGTTGTAATTCTTTTTCCACAAGCGCGAAAGGTTCAACGCCCTCCGACGCCGATCAACGCGGCTTCGACAGCCGAAATTTATTTACACGTACTTTTCACAGATACGCCAACAATGCGTTTCGTTGTTCGTTATCTGCAAAGGCGAAATAATCAAATTGTTAAGCAGAAATTACTAAGCAAAATATTTAAAAATTAAAAAATAAAATGGATTCAAAAAAATGAAGCAGAACAAAAAGCTGCGAATAAGAACGTAAACAAGATACTCGTATCTGCAAAACTTTCACCAATTTGTTTTGCTTTCGGACAATTTTTTTCTTACATCGATTGCTGGCTGAAATCATGAACGGACCAAGAACTTTTGCTGGCACTGCGGTACTCGCGAAGGTTCTTTACCTTTCTAAGCTGTAAAACGAAAAACTATAAAATTTAATATATTATAAAGTTCTTAATTTTTTGTTGACAATTTATTAGCCGATTTTACGGTTTCCAGATGCGCTACACTTAACGTTAACGTTTAAAGATTGCAGGTGCAGAAAAATATCTTCACAGCATTGTTAACCAAAGGTAGTTTTATAGGTACAGTTATATGGTATATAAAATTAGATTAAATAAAATTTTATTTAAAAATATACAAAATTTATTTTTAAAATTAAATCTCAACAATATCTGTTCACAGCTTCGAAAGGATTTCTTAGTTTAAGTACAAGTGATACTGAGCCATTAAACATTTAGTAATTACCGTTAATATTGGAAAGTGCTTGAGATGAAGATTTAACTACAGCTGTTAACTAAATGAGACTAATATATATTTTATTATTTAAGTATGAGAATATTGTTTTTATTTATTATCCAAGAATATAAACAACAAAATGATTAATCATATTAGAAACTCCGGTTAACCGGATTGAATCTAGTATTGTTATATTTTATGGTTAACCGCAATGAAAGCACTGTTTTTATATTGTTATAATATAAAACAAATATAAGTATAGTATATGTAGATAAAAAAATATTTGAGTATTATACAAAAACAAAAAAATATCTATCACTCATCTTAAAATTCATTTAATCAAATATTTATTAAATCTTGAAAATAGAAAATTATCTATTGATCATCTTTAACGTTTATGAGTCACAGATATTATTCTATTATCCTCAATAACATTGCCAAAAATCGCTAATAGAAATCATTCGCTACTTAAGATTTTATGTTCCATTTACAAATGCAGAAATAGATAATTATCTCCTACTATTTATACTAAATTCCATATGTAGGAAATATAGCTTCCAATATTTTTTTTTCTATGTATAACTATCACGCCATTCTTAATATTTTTCTAGAAAATATACTAAGGTGTCTATTTAAAGTTTTATCATCTACCTAGAAGGGCCAAAATAAATCGTATCTTTCTTTCTTTGCTTAATCAAAAGCGATTTAGTATCTTAAGCACTTTTACTCAATAAAATTGTATCAAATTATAAATTAACCTTATCTAAAAAGATAGAAAGATATAGTCCATGCTATAGTTTTCTTCAATGGTATCACCGATCATAGAGTTTCTTCATTTGAGTATGTCACTATGATATCCTCGATATGATTATGGTAAAAATACTAACAAAAATCGAATGCAGTATAAATTAACCTTATCTAAATAGATAGAGGGATATGGTCCGTGTTATAGTTTTCTTCGATGGTATCACCGATAATAGAGTCTCTTTATTCAAATCTGTCACTATGATATCCTCGATATGATTAAGGTAAATATACTAACAAAAATCGAATGCGTTATTCACTTAAAGTTTTATGTTCCATTTAGAAAATCAAAATTCAATCACTACCATCTATTATATACACTAAATAGATCGGTGTAGAGGCCCTATGCTCTACTTAGGAGAGAAGGACAGCAATAAGTAAGTAAGTAAAATCGGTAAGTAAGTAAGATTTGATGACATCACTGTCCATTTTGAGAAGAACATAAAGCGGAAATAAAATTTTCTCATTCAAATACGTTGCTATGACAACCTCTATATGATTGTGATAATTACACTCACAAAAATCTTATGCGCTATATAACTTACATTCTATATCTTGCCTTAAAAGGTAGACATAAATCAATTCCATTTCTTCTATACTCTTAATGAATAAGCAGATATACAGTCAATTTTATTATTTCAATGGTGAGTACTACCGCTTGTTCTTGATAAGATCGAGGAACGCAAATAAAATCACCCTCTTTAGATCTGTAAAGAACTTTGGGTGCATTCTCTCCCCGTCATCCAAACTGACGACATTCTGCATTAATATTGTAGATCACAGTCTACTATGCCGACTATAATTATTTTCATATTTTATCACAAATTGATGAAGATTTGTTACGCAGCGAAAGCTCTTCTTTTTATTATTTTTGTGTATTTGCGCAAAATGCGTAAACAGTTTCGATGGTGAGGAAAAATTTCAAGTTCAGAGTTTTGCTAATGGCTGCGCAATGGCTGAGGCCATTAACCTGTCCATCTGAGTTGGCCAAAATGAAAGAACCAAATTCTGATTTGAAGTGAATTGAAAGAGAAAATAGCGTGACCAAAACTAAATAATTGTATTAATGAAATAAATGTGCTATGAGTTTCATAAAATATTTCTCACATTCTTGAGCAAAATAGAACTGAAACTGTGATAATGAACAACAGCTGTGTTTCCAGATACTTCTTAACACGATTATCTGAAATAAAATGCAAATATAATAAATAAAAGACATAAACAACTACAATAATACATATCTTAAGATCAGCAAAAAACATTAATTTCATATTTTTAAGACCACAACAACATGCCTTCATCTATTTTTCGTATAAATTATATATATGACCTATAGCTTTTTTAACAATTAGTTAAAATTAAAGATCTTACAAATAAGAAAACTGTTTTTTTTGAAGATACATATTGTGGATTGATATAGTAAAGTAGTGGCTATAACACAAAGAAAGTTGAAAATCTAAATTTATGTATACTTTTTAGGAATAATGACTAGTCCGGATCCAAATTCAGACTAACTTAATTTATGAATGATCTTACTTAGATCAAATAACTTTATCATGAAAAATATGATATAATATAGGTGGTTTACCTTATAATTTTGTCACGTGTTGTTAATCATCACTTACGAATGCACTAAATTTGAATATTCATTTGATATTAGTATAATTGTGACTACTATATAAACTTGCCCTCAACTGACGCCTAGAATAACTTTCATTTATGTGACATAATTCCTAAGTTAATAGAATAGCTGTGTCCGATTCGCTTATTTAATCGATTTAATAACGTTACAGCCGTGTGAATATCTAGGAGTTTATCTACTACATAAACTCAGTAATTCACTTGAACTTAGATCCCGTTCGAACAAAAAATAAATAAGCTATTTGGCTTACAACTTATTAAATATAATAGATATTTTCAGACATTTATAGTACATAGTCGGGCAATCATGTTTTCTACATAAAAGCCCAAATTACAAATATTGGCTTTCGTTTCCTTCTTTTTTGTATCTGATTCGTTTTTATCAAATCGTTAGGGCCCAAGAATGTTATTGAGTATTATTTTATTTGAGAAAGCTAAGCTTCCACTGATATGAGATTTTAGCAACTTTATATCAGTTCGAATTAGTGATTAGTAAACCGAAAATTTTTAGCAATCCTGGCAATCGATTTTAAAAATACTTTCTAAAAAATTGTTAGCATAATTTTTAATATAAGAAAAATTTCCATTGGCTTTGATAGTTTATGTTTGTGTCCATAAAAGGTTCTACCTTATCATATATTTACAAAGTTCAGTCCAGCTGTGAATTAACCACACGTATAGAAATAGTAGATAATCCCTTCCTTCCATTTGATTTTTCTTTTGGAGTTCAATTTATTTCACATTGAAAAATAAAAATAAAAAAAAGTAGATTTTCTTTGATAGTAAAATTTTATTATTAATTTATTATTTTATATTTATTTTAACATAGATACATTTTATGAAAAGTTTTTCACAAAAAAATATTTTTGTTGGTTTATATAAATAAGTTATTCTTTCTTAAATTTTTTTTAATAGTTTGATAAAATTGCTATAAAAGTCCTAAACAGCATTTACTTAAAAAACTAAGCTATATGAATTGCTTGAAATAAGCTAACACGGAAGTGAGATCCGTACTTACACCAATTCACCTAAGTAACTGTCTTTTGTCATAGGTGGGAAGCATCGAAAGCCACAGTGTGAGACTTGACCCACTAAAACCAAAACTTATAGGAACGAGTTGGGAATGTCTCAGCCAATAGACTGTTTAAAACAATCCAATGAAATCACATTCTAATAATTAGGAGGGTGAAACATAAAAAGCTTTAGGTAAAAACTCAAACGAAAGCATAAGCTAGGATTTAAATGCTAGATTGTAGCACTAAAACAAAATTCAAAATATAAATATTTAGAGTAATTAAGATTGACAACGTCATGTCCATTTTAATATATATTCGTATTACATTGTCTGAATTAAGACTGGTCCAAGTCAGAGGCAGTATCTGACGTTGGATACTTTTTAATAAAAGTATCATTATGTCGTATGGCTCTTGTATTAATAAAATTGATTATTCATTAGATTTTTTGTAATTATTTACGTTCTGTATTAGTTTTTTTTTGTTTTAAACTTAATTTCATCAGCAATTCTAGGAAAATTAAACTAATTACTTAATATTAAAATTAAATCTCATTTTTTTTTCTTTTTCCCTGTTTTTCCGATTTAATTTAAAATCCATTAATTTAATAAATATTATAAATTCAAAAATAAAATAGCAAATATTGACAACAGCGAATTTCATTCTTTACACGATCATTGACGTTTGTGTCAACGTCATTACAATCGATCAGAAAGCAATAAGCAAACAACAACAACGCAACAGCGAGGTTTATTACTTCGTCGCACGGCGAACGTCGCTTCGTTATAAAAACTCACTTCCATAAGCACGTACACGTCATGGCTGCTATCAAGTTGAAATAGCGGTAAACTTGCGGTACTTTTCGTTTTCATTGCAACTCGAAGCGAATGTTTAGCCTAGATTTGCGCGCAAGTTCGTTGAACTACAAACAAACTTACTTGGCCGAAGTAAAACAACAAAACGACCAACATTAACCAACAGAACAACAACAAGGAAATATTTTTTTACATATTTCTTTAATTTTGTTCGTGTAGGCAAGCAAGCACACGAAGTTGCTTAGAATAAAACGAACTATAAACGAAGTTGCACTGCTGCTTCGTTTGCAATTGTGACGATTGCTTACCAACGGCAAAAAAGTTTCTTGCTTGAGTCTTTTGTGTTGAAAGCGCCTTCCACCGTCTGCAAGCCGTTGAAGTATCTTCTGCAGTATTTAAAGTATTTGAAGTTTTAAAATTTATACTATGACCTATGCATTGCTAGCAATAACATAAGTTAGCTTCTTGGTTGGTAATTGACGGAAGTAGGTAAAACGGAGTTATTTTAGGCTTTAAGTTATTCCAATTATTGGCCATAAAATAATTTATTTTGTTTTTAATTCTTAGAAATAATACTGCAAATTTTTAAGTGATTAATATTTAAATTAATAAATTTTAAATATAATATATAATTTTAAGTATTATAATTTTAAATTTTATATGTCCAGGAAAATAGTTTTTTTGACTACACAATTAAATTACTTAATTATGGTGTGATTTTTTAACTTATCAATTATAAATTAAAAAACTCCTCACCGTTTCCTATGAAACTTGGTATTATGGAAGACCCAAGAAATCGTTCACCTTTCGCTAAGCTGCTACGTTTTAAATCTTTTAATGACAAATCTGTAACATCCTTCACTGATACGTAGAACGAAGAAAGCCTAAACAGAAATATATAATATATATTTTCATAGATAAATACGAACTTCTATCACATCAGACAGAATATTATTGTTAAAACTAAAAAAATAAGACTAGTACTGTTGAGATCAATAACAAAGAAATATAGATATAGATTATTATTATTGAACTTGAAAAATAGACACATTATCAAAAAAAATGCGTTATTATATCACATCACATGGACTATTTTCGTCAAGATCACAAAATTAATTTTTGTTGAAATACATATAAATATATATATATGTGTATAAATGTATACCGCAGTGCAATAAAGTAAAACGTGTTGTTTGTTAGAATACTACAAATCCGTTATATCACTTATTTTATACATTAGATATAAATTTTATAGATTATAGCTTCCTTGAATTTATATAATCTAGGATGTTGCTCGCAGAAAATCTACTAATACTTTTCTGTAGCCCATGTCTTCTGTGCGGTTAGGGTCTGTTGGGGCACAAAATATCAACTTTGGTCGCAATGTTCCGCTCCTTGGGAGCTGGTACGCTGTTTATTTTTGTTTTATTCCATTTCTGTTGCCTAATACAAAAGTTAGACAAACTTATCAAGGTATTAAAATGGTTTTCAGAACAAGAATATCAAAACAAAAAATTATATATAGTGAAAGTATATCAAATATGAGCGCCAACCTGTGGTATTATGATAAAATTATTAAAAACATTTGTAAATTTTATACCTTTATCAAGAAGTAACTGTCAATGATAAAGAAGTATTAATGATCCGAAGCTAGTAACAGAGAAAATCTAAGGCCTCCAGTAGCTAATTTAAAACATATTGGAACTAAGCAGTGTTTAGCATCTCTAACCATTGCTAGCAACGGTCGTGAGTAGAGCGTTAAGAGCAGAAGTTTGAAGGAATTGATGGTAAAAATTAATAGAATTCATAATTGTGATTGTGATTGAAGACTCTTATATGAACGATTCTCTAAATTCTAATATATTGAAAAGTAATTAAATGATGTTTCGAACTCAGACCAATAAATCGGAAACGGAATGGAAATCAAAGTTTAAAAGAATTTGTAATTGTAATTGTGATTTAGGGAGTCGCTAAGTTCAAATATACTAGATCATAATTAAATGACAACTGTGGTTTTGAGAAAAAATTAGAGACAAAATGGAAACTGTTAGTAAGATAACTATGTTCGTGGGTGTTAAGAGCTCTCCACATGAACAAATTTAAATGTTGTGAAATACGGATGTACGAATATCGTAATAAGAACACATTTGTAAAGATGTTATCTTTAGAATAATTTGATTGGAAAACTTTAAACAACAATGATATAATAGAATGGACAAATTTCTTCAATTTAACTTATTTTTAGCTCAGATTGATTTAGAAATTCAAATACTAAGCTTCTTAGTTTCACTTCCTGATTATCTGATGGCTCGGATCATAATTCTTTCTTTTATGCAATATTTTTTACTTTTTCTAAGTATCTCACTTTATGTTACAATATCTTGACTGAATATGAAATGCGAAAATACTCAAATACACTATATTTCATCCAACTTATTAGTTTTCCAATCTAATAGCTTATTTTCCAAACCGAACTAATCTCATAGGTGTTTAAAATGAAATGTTCATTTAATCAATGGCAACTACTGTGCTTTCACAATCTTAGAAAATGTTTATGGTTTTTAGTAAGTAACTTTAATCTTTAATCATTGCAAAATAATTGTAGTTTCCCACAAAAATCTAAATACTAATCCCAAATTTCTTTTTTAATTCTAAACGTTTATTACTATCGTTTTAAGATGCTAACAATAAAATCAAGTCCCCATTGAACCTGGAAAAAGTTTGGCATTGATTTTCGTCAATTAAACTTCTGAGATTGTGGAAGACTTTTATTGACCTCTTAAAAAAACATTAAATATCTTGCATTTTCAATTAATGTATAGAGTTTTATCTCTTAATTACTTACCTATTAAAGTAGCGGAATTTCGACAAACTTAAAGTATACAAATTCCAAATGAATTTCATTTCGATGATTACATGAGAGTTACACAGTCTTTGGCTATGTTTTCGATCTTTGCAAAGAATCTGCCGATACAAAAGGGTGTGGCAATTAATCCTAGAATTAATTTTGCTAAATTAGTACAACATTTTTGACGAAATTTATTGTCATCGCTGACCTGCAACTATTTTCTCATGAGCAATCAAGATGCATTTAATAGTTTTCATTTTCTTAAGCTCTGGATGGATGGTTTCTTAGTCTTGGTCAGAAGGGAAATTTGCTAATAACTCACTAAAATCTATTAAATGCTACCACTAGCAAATATTCTTCATGATTTTCTTGAGTAATAAGTAGGAACAATATAATATAGTAGAATTCCAAAAGCAAAATCATTATTAAAATTAAATTGTAACTGTAAACCGATGTTGCCTAATTTATTTTGTCATAATAAAAGTCTTTCTGTTATTAAGTTAAGCGTGCACAAGCCATAAAGCCGTACTCGTACAATAACTTCATCTTGCTGGAAGATACAAAATGCAGCCAAGATGAAATTTTTTCTTAACCGAAGCGAATGCAAAAGCGATTGGTAAAAACTTGCAGAAAACTTCCTCATACCAAAGCTGCTGTGGAATTGGAAATCAGACCAATGGCCTCGAATCACCTTAGAAAATGCAACCGAGCGAATGCGTGTTTTCTTGGCGAATGCCAAAACGCAACAGCATAACAGCAACAACTGAAAAAACAACAACAACAACACTAGCAACAACATCAGCAACGGCAACAGTAGGAAGAGCAAGAATTGCAGTTGGAGTTGGAGTTGGCAGTAGAAATGCCATTTTCAAGCCGAATGCGCGCATGCGCTGCAAGTAATTCACTGCACCGAACTGGCAGTGCAGCGGGAAGGCAATGACCGTAAGTAACTTACATTTGATACATGTGAGCCAGACGCGCACTGGGGAA
>NC_051846.1:8115117-8122657 GCF_002237135.1 Teleopsis dalmanni
TCGATACTCCAGACAATATGAGCAACAACAATAACATTAACATTAACGACATTAACAGCTGCAATAACAGCTACAATAACAGCAACAATACAACGCTGCTATGGCACTATTAACAGCATTAAAAACCTTAACGACCAACATTCAAAATGCAATAAAAATTAATAGAAATATTGAATAAAAGATTGGAAAAATTGGAAACAGGAAAAATGATAAACAAAAAACGAAAAAAAACCAAAATAGAAAAACAGCAAAATAAAAAAAAGTAAAAAAGAAAAACTTTCTTTTATCAAATACAAAACTGTCAACAACTTAAAATGCACCAACAGCTGCAACTACCCAAGCCGGCAACTATAGATTTCGATTTGGTTCGGTTTGGTTGGTAGTAGTAATTGTTGGAGGTGCTGCCGTATTGCCGCGGCTGCTAAAAAATGTTTTGTTTGCTAAGTTTCTGCATTATTTTTCGCACAATTGTTGACATGAAATGATTCATGAAGCATTTAAACTTAAAAATTTTTTACTGACCAAGCAGCTTCCAATTAAGTTTCAGTGTTTACTTTCAGTTGCAAATTTGCACAAAGCAGCCACTGTTGTAATTCAATTTTCAAAATTTATAGGCCGTTAAAATGATAAAGTCAAACGGACGTAAAATTGATACTTCAAACCACCAACAAACCAACAAACCTCGCTATGCAAATTGGTAAATTTGAAGTAAAATAATTTGCATTGCATTCAATAATCTATGAAATACATCAAATCAATTTGTGACACACCGAATGCACAGTTAATTTTGCATAGGTGATAGATGGAAGAGTATGGGAAAACCATTTTCATTCACAATTGCTGCATATAACAACGTTATACTTGTCGGTAGAGACGTCTCTGGTCTTCATGTTAAAATATATTGTCTTTAAATTTAAGCGAGAATATGCAAATGAATTAATAACAAGAAAATTAATTACTGGAGTTTGTTTTCACTGCTACAAATTAATAACTATTTAAAAAAAATATACCTAAGCTAGTGTTTTTTCAATTTATTTTGTACTAATCTACTGGTGGCGGAACTTAACCACCTGTAGACTAGCTAGGATCATGTATAGACACATATACGAGGAATAGTACACCAAGGAGGTTATATCGTCTAACCTTAGGAACTGTAGAACATTAATTGGTGTGTTGACAGGTCACTGTCTGGTCGCATCACATGCCCTCAAACTAAACCTAATTCACAGCGATGCTTGTAGAAAATACACCTGTAGAATAGCTAGGATCATGTGTAGACACATATACGGGGAAAAATCCACCAAGAATATTATATCGGCTAACCAAAGAAACTGTAGAATATTAATTGGTGTGTTGACAGGTCACTGTCTGGTCGCTTCACATGACCGCAAACTGAACCCAATTCACAGCGATGCTTGTAGAAAATGCACCTGCAGAATAGGTAAAATCATGTGTAGACACATATACGAGGAAAAATCCACCAAGGATGTTTAATCGTCTAACCGGAAGAACTGTAGAACATTGTCAGGTCAATGTCTGGTCGTATCACATGCCCGCAAACTAAACTTAATACACAGCGATGCTTGTAGGAAATGCAACATGACGGATGCAAAGGAAACTCTAGAGCAACTGCTGTGTAATTGGCCAGCTCTCTCGAGAACTCGACAAAAATAATTGGGGCTGTCAGTTTTACCGGACTGGAGCACATACCTGTTGATCTGTTAAAATCCTTATAATATTTGCTAATAAAACGCTCAACCCAAGTGATGCACACAATCGCTAAAAAAGACTCTGGTTTGGTATCGCAATGGACCTTAATAGTCTACGCGTGGCTTTCTTGATATGCTAGCATAATCCAATCTAGTGTTTTTTCATTCTTCTGATCACTTCACAAACCGATTTCGATAACAGTTTCAGTTCAATTGATTATTAGGAACAATCGATTTTTTAGTATACAAATCTCTCAATTTTAGTACTGCAGCTACAATTTTCTCATCACGATGACAAACCTTTTTATAAAAATAGAGATTTTTATTACTATTTCAATATCTTCCATACTATAGCGTCGCGAATTCAGTAATGAACTACAACTGTTTATATTTAAATTTCAGACATAAGTTCACATTTACTATTAATAACATAATCTTATAGCATTGATTATGTTACCTAAATTCTATAGAGCAACATTTGGTAGTACACTGTGAGGCTATTGAAGTGTTACCAACTACACATAGGTGTATCTGTTAAACTGATATTGCCAACTACGTAACTATTGCCATAAAATTCTTAATTATTTAATTTTAACTCTGTCAATAAATTAATAATCGCGACCATTTAATGCATATTGGTAAACAATAAGTTCAAAAATGACATAAAGCAAGAGGATGTTCCACTGGATTAAATATTGGGTGCTTTTTAGAACCCTTTTTTTCTACAAAACTGAATTTTATAAAATCACTGGAAAGCCGTAAATTACTTAATTTTGAAAACATTGTTCACGGTTACATTATATTCATTGAATATATATAACAAATATATATATATATATATAATATAAAATACACATATATAGGCATGACAAATAAATATTATCTATTTTAGTTGCATTTGTTTTTCTTCAACTTCTTTTTTCTATATTTTATCGTTTTCAGAATATCAAAGGAGTTAATTGACATAAACGACATTTACTAACAAATACTCAAATTTTGTAGAGAATGGAGAGAATGTTAAATGCAGCACAACGTCTTTAGAGATATCAACTTAGGTTAGATATTTCAGATAGCATTGGGTTCTACTCTGGAGTGTATGAATCCATTAAACTTAATAAATAGAACAAACAATATCAGGAAGCAAATACTGCTACAAAATATCTGTAAAGTGCTATTAAATGACATAACTATTTTCATAAGTATATAAACAGTTCTCTTCCGAGTAAAGTTGAAATATATTTAAAGTTAATATGTACTTTTTTGAGAAACACTATTCATTTGTACCTCTGGTCATGCTTATTGTTTTGCGAGTAATATGAATTAATTTCAATTTGTTTTTTACTATATCAAATTATGCACCTCTGTTTGCTCTATTGTATCACCTCTATTTGCTCTACTTAACTGTAATGCATAAGAATATATGCATAAATTGTCGTTCTACATTTAATTACTTCAAATCAGAACATCTATTGTTAATTGAAATGATTTTACTAATATAACATTAATAAATTTGTCAGATTATCTTAATGCCAACAATGTGAAGAAACTATCTGCAACTATTTCTTCCATCTCATGTACTATCTATTTATATATATTTGTGAGCATCTCTTGCTCAGGTAATTATTCTGTACTTCCAAATTTAGTCAACTACTACGGTTTAGACCTAACACACTTACTTCAAAATTGATAAACCATCTACATTATCTTTCTTTGGAACCTTACAGATGACTATCAGTGGTAAGGTGAAAATCTTCCATATAGACTGCGTATCACACTAAATACATTAAATCTGAAAAGAACAATAGAAAAAAAAATAACCAATATCAAACATTAAGCTGATCCTCCATCAGAATTTAAATTGCAAGAAATATAATATTATATCATATATATAATATATATGTTATATATCATATATATTATATGATTTGCATTGTACCAAAATCTATAGTAGGACTTTGCATATTATATGCAGATAGAGTGCCATCGTCAAGGCAAAATTCTAAATCAACTATATAAGGAAACAACTCTTTTGACGGTGGCAATTTTTATAGGATGTCTGCAAGATCTGAAAGAGATGAATATCAGACACTAGAAAACAAAGCAAGAATCAGGGAAGAACAAAAGGTGTTGCAGAACAAGTTTATGTTCTAAATAAATTATATACTTATGATAATATTGATAATGATAATATTGATGATGATAATAATGATGGTGATGATAATACTGATGATGATAATAATATTTATTTTGATGATGGTGATGATAATAATGATGATAGTACGTTTTACCTGTAAATACCCGTACTTATTTATTAATTTCCGGTGTATTTTTTAAACCGTTTAGAACAAACAATTTCTGTTCGGCAACATATGGCAGTTGTTGTGCATTTGGCTATATTCTTTCCTATCTTCCAACTCTAACAAAACACTTAATGAAGTGACATTCGCTTCTTAGGTCAATAAAAGTATTAAAACTATGTCAAAGTTTCTCTTTTATTTGTAGTATTTTATTTATTTTATTTATTTATTTTCCTGCATATCTAAAAATTATTTTAAAATATTCACAGTTAAACAATTAATCCTAAGCCGCGTACTGGGCTATAAGCAGTTTGATTACATTTTTATGTTGCCGATAGATTCATTCATATATGCTGTATGCTATATGCTATAATAGTAGCATATATGCATCAAATTGTATTATATTTTTTTTTGTTAAATTTTTCAAAACAATTTATATCAAAACAAAATATTAAAAAAAATATTTTTTTAAATTTCCTTATTTTTCTTTAATCTATTGAAATCTAAAAATAAGCATTAGTTTTTTTCTCGTTGCTTGATTTTTGTCATCTCCCAGATTACTCTTATTTTCGTGGTTCCATTAAATTCACACATTACATTAACCCCGAAGGTATGAACCATTTGAAATTATTTGAAAGCAAAGTATAAACCACTTTCGGTCCGAAAATAATTTATACTCATTTTTCATTGGAATTAGTTCGCTGAATGACTTAACCTCAACTTGCGAAAACATTGCACTTCAATGGCACTAAGTCACAATAAAAATCGCCTAAAGGCGAGCTGTAAATGTCCTCCTTTATAATTGTAAATACGATTTTACAAGTACAGCAGCGCCTTCCTCAGGGGCATCAATGAAAATTCTCATGACAGCCAACTTTCGGCAGATACTATTTCGGTTGGTAAATATTTTCATTTTGACTCTTTATCATGGGAAGAAAATCATTTTCTTAACTGATGAAAATGTCTGTGCTGAGTTATTTTAAAATACATTTCGTGCTGTTGAAATTTTTCGGTTTAGTTAAAGCAAACCGAATAGTTCGCTGAAACTATTAACATATGTCTGTGATTTTATGTTTCTCCTAAAATTGCTTTGTTGCTCTACCAGGCTTGCATATACCACATACTGAATACAGTTAATGGCTTATTCGTATGTTGATTTGCATATAAATTGAGTGACAACTTTGTAGAAAAATATTTTAATAAATTTCTTTAGTAAAAGTCAGCCAAATCAATTGAAGATTTACAAAGCAGATTTGTGAAGGCTTGCGGACTTTTTACAGAGACCAGAGTTGTCCAGTATTGCTCACTGATTTGTGTTGAGTACAATAAATGCATGGAATTTTTAATATTATTTTCTACTTCGTTGTTTCTATACCTGGAATAATAGATTTAATGCAATTGGAGTCAAAATTTTTAAAAGGGGTCACAATAATGTCACAGTTGCAAAACATAATGACTTTTTACATGACGAAGTTTAGTTTATAAAACAAATGAGCAATTCGAAATATAAAAGCTCAACATTTCTGAATTCTTTGGAAACCCATACACAAGCTGCAGTTGATTTAATAATGAAAAAAATTAAAAGAATTGCAACGACAACGACTATACAAGTACGACTAATACTTTTCATTTCAGGAATCCTTTTCATATTCGATATAAAGAAGTAAAAATATTTTTGCAGAAAAAATAGTTGAAAATATCGCATAACTTTGCGACATTTTCGCATTTAACCTGAAACATAGTTCAACCAAGCTAAAAATATATAAAATATAGTGTAGTCTATGTATTATCTTTGTATTTGTAAAATTATATCCGACTGCACATAACTAACTACCAAAGGCACCACCATCGGCTTTGGCAATTTGGAAATGCGGCATACAGCCAACACCAATAAGGCATAAAGGAGTGAAGTTATATATAAAAATGTTCAAAGAAAAACGAGCGCAAAACAAGGCATAAATCATGTTTATTGCATTTTTGCCTGGCACCAATGCAACCGAAGAAGTGAACTTTCGAGGCATACCGCTGGCATCTTTGTGGCATAATAAAATATATATGCATCCATATTTTCATATTTTTGTTTTGTCTTAAATTTTGCGAAAAAAAACAAAAAAAAAATATTTCGGTTTCTTGGTTTATTTATCTCGATTCTCTTTTTATAAACATTACTTAAGGTAGAATTAAGTAGCAAAAAAATATAAACTTGCTCAACAGAAACTCATGATGTCAAATCTGGTAATTTGTTACAATGGAACAATTTTAAGGTATAAAAAAGTCTTTTAGTTAATCACTCATGACATATTTATTATTAAATAAAAATCGTTTACTCATAAAGAACCTTTGAATTTTATTATAGTTCATATAAATATGATTTTGCATTAAGGCATTTGATCTATACCAGTATACGCTACAATATATATGGATATATATTATATATTCATATTCAAAACTGTACCGATTATACGTTGTCTACAATAAATAAGTTTAAGTTCGTTATGTATTATGATAACAATTCTAAAATAGTTTTCCATTGATAATAATATAATAAAAAGAAACATTCATAGTAACTATAGCACAATAGATCTTACAAGTCACAATATACAATTTTCCCTTCTAATATTAATATGTAGCTCGAGTTTTACTCAGCAATAATAATTAACTTTCCATGACTAAAAATAAATATCTCTATTCTGATACGTTTTTCATGATAATTATATGTACTTATACAACAATCGATATTATAGGCATTACGATATTGTACCCTTTAATAAATAATATATTATATTGCTTAATAAAAATGCAAATCCAATAATTACTGGTTTTATTGCCTCCTATATATTTTTATAGGCTTTTTATAAGCATTTCGTCATGCAGATTCGGTGTCTTAACTTATTGTACTTAATTAAATATCAATTAATCGGTTTCATTTTAAGATATAAAATATAATGATTTTAAAATTTAAGATATATCTTCATTCTAATTCACCTACCTATATTTTATAGCAACTTTATTAATATTTCTTTGTCAGTTTTTTGCTGACACTTGTTTACTTTTTTCCTTTGTTTAATAGACATAGTATATAGTAGAAAAAACCACTGTAATATTTTCCACTGTATTTTCAATAGTTTATGATAGTACATATAACGAAGTCCTTACTGTAACATAAAAATTTTATTATCCATGTTATCAAGGATGGCAAAATCTCTGCAATGCTTAACTTTTGGAAATCAGGTGGAACAAGAGCTGAATAAACTTATTTGCTTATTTTACCAAATGAGATTTGATTTACATTCACTTTCTGTGAGAATCTAATGGGATTTGGTTGAGTATTGCCTGGTCGATTTCATACCACTTACAGATAACATAAATTTTGCGATGTTTTTTGCTGACAGTCTAACAGGAATTGTTTGAATATTACCACAAGAAAGAGGTCAAGAGTTACACAACGAACATACTCTAAACGTACTGCTTTATAAAATCCTTCAGGAAGCTCCTTCAATGGGGCTTCGTCACGTGAATGGGGACTATAAGGCG
>NC_051846.1:8122757-8140667 GCF_002237135.1 Teleopsis dalmanni
CTAATCTGTATTAAGGCCAATAGTCATCAAATTGGGCGCTCTAGACCTCAAGAAATCTAGTATAATCATCATCATCGGTATTAGAATTGGTATCCGATCATGAATGCCGTCAATGTCTTTGTACTAATCTTAATTAAGGCCAGAAGTAGTCCAATTGAGCCCCTAAACCCCAAGAGCAATGATCTGTGTCATCTCTCACACTGCCGCTTAACATAACCTGTGTCGCAAAACTTTTATAGGAGTTGACAGCTTTTCGCTCACATGAAATAGATGACTCGGTCATCAAGGTTTACTAAGCTGTGTGTTTCTGGTTGTAGCATCTCCAAAATCGTCTTTTCTCTTAAACGTGATCAATAATTCTGTGTAGAAATTTTCTCTAGAAGGCGCGAAGTCAGGACCATTGTCGAATGCAGCACTTACTTGGATGTCATCTTAAGATTCATGTATTCAAAGACCCTTGATAGGCTGTGGTTTTATATATTACATATTATACATGCATAATTGTTATAAAATCATAATATATTAAAAGGAATGTAATGCATTTATTATATATGAGTATTAGGTAAGCTGTGAAAAGCTTCCTCTTCTGAAACGATGAAAGGCGTGTCGCAGTTCTCTTGAAATCAAGAAAGTAAGGTGCAGATTCCACATCACAACGGCAAATACCGAAATATTTGCATTATAAGTAAGTTTTTTACTCTAAAGGGCGTTGTGACACACGTTCAAATAATTTTTTTTTCAGAAATTTTCCTTACCCCATTGTTTTTCGTTAAGGTTTCAGAAAACGATGTAATTAATCTGATCAGAAAAGAAAAATTTTTCGCATAAAACTGAAGGGCATCTTTACTATTGAAATACACTAATATTCATAAATTTTTACATCCATAGGAGACAAAAATAGAAGACTTACATTTCTATAAGATAAATTCTTTTTTAAAGAAAGATAACCTATTCCCTGTTTTCATCATAGGAATATAACAATTTAAGGTGAGGAACGAATCGTCTATTCAAAATTAAGCGGTGATTCTGTTTTTATCTAAATTTATCTGTTATTTAATACAAAATAATTATGTATAATTTTCTACAAAAAGAAATAAATAAAACTATTAATAAATTAAATACAATGTGAATAAAAAAGCTTAAACGTTATGAAAATTAAGTCGTTGGGTGAGAAGACATAAATTATGAGCTTAGAATTTTTAAATAATTTTGAATAGATTAAAAGAAGAAGATCGTTGAACTCTTTTTGCACTTACTGAAAAGAAAGATCATAAACTTGAAAATAATAGTTAAGATGCTCGACAGCAAAAAAATAATTTATTTATATATAAAATATTTATTTTTAGTCAATAAAACATTGAGATAAATAAATTAATTCCTTAACTGTGACTGTTATTGCAAAAACTAGTATGAGTTCATTATATGAAGAATTTGTATATATATAGATATGTTTATAGATAATTACAACTGATAAGCAAATTTTAAAAGATACTATAAGTGTCAAAAATATTTGATGGGGCCATATTTATCCGAAACATCGAATCACAATATAATTGCGTGAGCATTACTTGAATATTCCCTACAATACATATTAATAATATAATCATCTTCATTTATATTAAAAAGAGCTTCAAAATCTTTCTCAAAATTGCAATAATGTCTATATCAAAGATTTTATTAAGTAAAAGTTTGTTGAAATATGACCAGAAAATAATATATAAGAAACTAAAGGATACATACAAATTTATTTTGACTTCAATTAAAGAGACTTTGAAACATCTTTTTTGCCTATATTCTATGTTATCATGAATACGCTTAAAATGTTTGGGGACTTACAATTTAAAAAGTTGAAGACCTTTCAGGATTGTAACATCAAGTACGCCTAAGATTCGCGAACAGCACCGAAATTCAACATGATACCTAAAACAATTTATTTTTTTTAGAGTTTTCGCTTCATCTGGCATTGTTAGCGATTAATAAATCTATATGTGGTTTACCCTAATCAGAAAGGAGATTAATTTAAGTTAACTTATTGTGCTTTCTTTAATGCTTACTTGTTGGTAGCTTATTTTTCGAAATCAATTTCGTCACAATAACCGACTTAACATTCCTTCCTGCAATACTATTTATAGTTATTGAATATTAAGAATATTATCCAAGTCATATAGACTGTATTAAATGGAAGGCTAGAATATATTTCTAAAAATCTTTAAAAAAAGTTAATTCATATTTTGAAATTGAAATATATTTAAATTTGACTTACTTAAATAGCCATAACAATCGGGTTCATCCCACTGCAGTATGTCTCTCCAGAAATCTCTGTAGCTTCCTTCTTCAATTTCATACAACAAGTGCGGTTAGCGCTCCCTGTACTTGATCTCTTTATGAAAGATGCGGTCAACCTTTACGTCTTTTTTCTCCAACTATCCCTCCAATTTCCTTTTTCGCTAGAGATCTTCATCCATTTTCACGACATAACCAAGCCAATGAAGCCACTGCATGTCAATTAGCTAAATTATATTAATGTCATGATATGGCTTGAAAATGCCAGCTAGAAATTGCACAAAGCCAGGCTCTGAGAAGACCTTTCAAGGTACCATAGAACATTGGGACGAATGACATCCTCAGGGACCTCAAGATTGATCCGATCAAAAAATACATAAAGGATAGAGCCTTAAAATTATTTACGAAAACTGACAGGCTTGCCAATACCACGTTATCAAATCTCAGAAGGGTTAAAGACTGCTCTCGAAGGTATGCAGATCTGAGGTCAATTATTGCTAAGTCTGATGAAGTGATAAACAATAATCCAACAGTGGGTAATCTTAACAAAATGGATGTGGTTCATTGTAAAATCATAGTACAAGCTCCGGAAAAATGAAATGTGCTAGTATGGGCAATGCAAATAATGCAATGCATAAGATCTTGTCTAAAAATTAATGAAAAGAACGAAGAAGTTACAGTAAGGTTTCTTAATCTTCATCGGCTTAAAACCAAACAGTTATACTTGAGTTGAAGATAACACTGGACATACAACTAGATTAAAATAACTACGTAGGTGTCTAATAGAAGAGGGAACATATATCTGAAGAACCACTTTGATGACGAAGCTTTTAGTAACATATGTATTAAAATATATTTTGTCATGTTTATATATTTTTTATATATTTTTTTTTTAATTTCCAAATATATTTTTTTTTAATTATATATCACCCATTATTAAGTATTATAAATGCTTAATAAAACAATAAATTTTATTTACAAATTTAATTCAAGAAATTAACAAAATTTAAATAAACTAAGAATCGTTCTGCAGAACTTCGATGGCTTGGTTCAGATACGTTTTAAAATATTTCAGCCATGTTTCCCGTACTTTTTTATCTTCACACCTTTTGCTTCCGTCTTAGTCATTTCTGGTTTCCAGAGTTTTTCCTTTTTCTTGTTTTTGTTTTGTGCGGTAATTGCAAAATTTCTTCAATTACTTTTGCAATTACTTGCAAAGCTGTCATCGCCTACTGTTCTGTCATGCCAGTCTTCAGCTTACTGTTCGCTGGTGTGTGTTCGCTAAACTTGGCTCAGAAACGCGTTCGACTACCGCTTACCACTAATGTTTTTGCTTTTGGCTAAACAGAGTTTTAAGATTTGTCTCTGCTGTGGCTGTGCTTTGTTGCGATTTTGCTGTGCTTGATTGTTTGATTGAAAAATTAGGTTAGGAGCAATGAACTTTTATGTTCTTTTTAATATTTAACTAAATAAATGATGGTTTTTATTTTCTGGTATCGTAATGGAGAAGAAACGGGGAGTGAGAGAGTAAAGTTGGTAAGTAACTATTTTGCAATAAGCATGAAAGTACTTGCAATCTAACTACGATGCATTTCAGTACTGGGAATATACATTTCTGATATGGAATGCTTGAAAAAATTTCAGGAATGTATGATAATAATATCATGGAATTTCTTAAGTATATAAAAAAATAAACAGTCCGTCAAAATTTCTAAAATACTAGATAATTATATATTTTTCAATTTGATTTAGTCATAAAGCAAAACTCTGAAGGTTGATCAACAATATATTATGATATATATATTATATCAACACACATATTATTTAGATTCATTTCTTCTTGACTTCTAAAATCAATTTTTTTTTTAATATTTTTGCACTACATTTATACTATTATGTATTTTTAACTTCCCGATGAATGAAACTCTTTCCCTAAATTAAGTAAACTTCGTATCGAACTTTTTTTAGTGAAGAGGTTTATTTTTCGATTGAACAGTGGAAACCCACAAATAAATATCGAAAGACCATTATATCTACGCATCCATAAAATTCTCTTTATGAATACTATATAGTGTGGAGATGTTGTTTAACACAATAACGTTGATTTTGATGGCTACAGCTAGATTACAAACAATTCTTTTCAGGCACAATTCAGACATGACCAACTATTTTGGCTTTATTTCATGAAAATTCTTCCAAAAAATAATTATTATACGTTTTCGTTCCAATGAAAACGAGGAAGAACCCTTGTATAAAGTCTATGAAACTCTTTAATCAGTGTTCTGGAAAAAAAGAATAGAGTGGAGAAAATAAAGTCTCTGAGCGTGAGAAGTCTTTCAAGATTGAATTTAGCTGTACAACTATGGACATAAAAGAATATATATCATTAATGTGTAGGAATAATTATGAAATTTTACAACATAGAATGGAGCAATCCAAAGCGATTATAAATGCAACAAACAGAAGGTTATGGCGTCAGTATTTTGAGATATAGCGTCCGTATTAAGCGGGATACGCCAGACCATAAATAATGTTTGCTACATGGCCCAACTGGTGAGTTTAAAAGAGGAAATCGCGAAACAACGGTCCCATATGAAGAAGAAAAAAGTTCTCTTTCACAAGTTGTTGGCTACCATGGCCAAATTGCATAGTTCATATTACCTCCTCATCTGCCATAGTCGCCAGATTTGGCCTTCAGCGGTTACTACCAGTTTGCGGACCCCAGAAAATCCGCTCCAGTAAAATAGATTTGGCTTCCACTGATAATGAAGCCAATGAAGTATTCTGCAAGAGTTTCGAAATCTTAGAGAAGCGAGTTGTTTTTTAGTTATCCCACAGATATATCAGCCGATATGTTAATCACAAATATTTTAAAAATTCGTTTAATATTCATTAGAAATCTATATAAAACCTAATCAGTAGATTCACATATTAATAGAGACTATTGAAACTTTATTTAAATAATAAAAATAAAAAAAATTCGCATAAAATACTTTTAAAAACTAAAAAATTAATGGATAAGTGCATTTATAACTCCAACGCCCAGTGGGTGGTGAGGCGTTAGATGACTGTTACTGCCTCAGAGGAAAAACGATTAAATAAATTTGAACTTTTGTTCGCATTTTTGCTAAGAAAAACAAAAATAATCGCTGCAAACAAAAAAAATAAATATAATTTGCAAAAATGTTCAGCCAGCAGAAGAAAGGAGAAGAAAGATTAGAAAAGAAAATGAATAGGAATGATAGAAAAGGAAACCACAATAGCATGCAATTCCCATATTCAATTCAACGTTGCAGTTTCTTCCGAGTTAGCAGCGAACGAAAATAACTGTTCTTACAATCCCCGCTCTTGCAATTCTTACTAAGCAAAATATATGCAACACACTGTTCTCTTATTTCTTCAATACACGTCTCAATATACTTGCACTAGGTAAACTGAAATGCTTGACTTACTCATATATGGCTGAAAGCAACAATAACAATAATAACAACAACAACAAAATCAACAACAATAACAGTAATAAATAAGAATATCAAGAATTCACTCTCTTCCCGCAATGAAATGAAAAATGTGTGTTAAGCCAATGACCGATAGCGACTGTAAAATTCAACATGAAGCAGGCACTCATACCATTATACTTATTCCTCCTTTATACACACACACACACACACACACACAAGCAAAAAGCAATATAGTCAAGCTAAGACTTCAGTATGTTAAAGTTGAGTTAACTGTTTTGTGGTAAATGCTGAGTTGAAAATGTTGTTATTATTGTTGCCGTTGCCGTTGCTGCTGCTGCCATCACGTCTTCGAGGCTTTATTCTATGCAAAATGTACAAACAAATTAGCAAATAAAAATACAATAGGAAAAACAACAACAAAAACAAAAACAAAAAGAAATATTATTCAATGAGTGGCAAGTGCGTTTGTTCCACATTGCAGCCTACACAACATCCAAGCAATCATCGTTGTTTTTCTAACTTCAAAGCTTCATGTTTTCTTGCTTGCAAATTTTGCTGTTATTGACGCATTTCTGCGGATTGCCTTTTATGTGGTTCTTTTGTTGTAACTGTTATTGTTTTTATTTGCTGTTGTTGTTGCTGTTTTTGTTGTTGTAATATTATTGTTTGCTGTTAAAAGCATAATTGTACCAATGAACTTTACTTTGGAGTTCAATTCGTGTTGTTAAGTTGTTTACAATTTTGTGGTTAATAATTAATTTTTGACATTATTTTTATTAATAAAATAATTACTAATCAACGAGAGTAGATAAATGTTTTGTAGGTGTTATTTATTCAAATGTATAACACAAAGGTGTTATTGACTGCTCGTTAATTTTGTGGGGGCTAACGCGTTTATGGATATTGAAACATGAAAGACTTAAGCAACAAACTCTTCAAAGTACAATGTTTGCTCCAATAATGAAAAAGAAATGAACATTTTGAAACTTTCCTTTAACGAAGACAATGACATTAAAGTGAAGCTTAAAGATAATCGATGCTGTCCTAAAAATTGTTCAAAATGTTTTTTTATCATATTTCTCAAATTTTCAAGACACGTGGAATTGTAGTTAACAAAAAACTATCTTGAAATCTTTAATTATGATTACAAGTGGATATACCTCAACAATCACTAGTTATATATACAGGATATATTATTTATCTTATTTTTGGCTATTCAATATTAATTAATTATGATTTGAAATGTAAAGTAGCGTTAATTGTTTAGTTCTCTAATGCCGCGAATCATGAGAAATAATATATATTTTTTTCCTTTTTTGTTCAGTAGGTGAAAGCACCAATAGCCATAGTGTGACTTTAACTTACTAAAACCACCTTTTAGAAATGACTAAAGAGAGATGCGATCAAGAGGCTTAATACGTAGAGGCCTTAGTTTATTTAAGTGGAGTTGGTGTGGTTATTATACAAGTGTAGGGTAGGATATGAGTAAATTCTGTAACCACGATCACGAGAGCAACGGGTGTAGAATGGGATGGTGGAGACATCAGAACACTTCTTATAGAAGTATATTATGAGGAATTGGGAAGTTTCGGGCACATGACTTGTACTAGAGTCGCCCTGACATGCGTTTGTATCTGGTGTCATGAATAGTAATTTAAGATTTTGTATGAACTGTTTATTCTCCATCATCTTCTATTATTGTTCATGGAGGAGCATCTGTTTATTGTGTAACCAGCCCATACAAATGATAATTTATGTACACAACACTATATCTTATAGGTAAGCAAATGAATCGCAGCAAAAATTAATTCCTCTTCAACAAATTAAGGAATCCATTTTGAATTCAAATTTTTCGTAATAACATATTACGTTCCATATTCGACATATTACAACCAGTCGATTGCAATAATAAATGCTTGTTTATAGTTTGTTATATATCGTTTAATGAATCATAGTAGGAGATACTCAAAAGCATAGGTCTGGATCTGTGTCAGCTTAGACAGTGGCACAACATGTATTCTTATGTCTCTTGTTTGTGTGCCAACAAACGTGATCTACGACAGTTTCTACAAAGCAAGTACAGTCTGGCTATCGATACTATCTTACATAATTTCATTTGTTCCTGTGGATTAAGTCACAGGTTCTATATTTAAAATATGTATGTCCATTTTAATTTTACTGTTAAACAAATATCTGACCATTTTCTGTTAAATTGTCTTAAAAAGTAATCATAAGTTAGAATTCGTCTGTAACTGGCATAAGCATTCGGTTGATACAGCACCAAATCCCGGTAGCCCATCAACGTGGTAACCATCGCTTAATAACATGTCCAGAAACCTAAACAAAATTTACATTAGGACTACTTTCCAAATTGCCTACATAAACTGTCTTGGGCAAAATGCATATTACTCGAATAGCTTTGATCGATGTCTAACTGTCAGTAAGGATATAGACGTTCTTTGCTGTGAGTTAGCTTTTGAGAACGGTAAAAAATTCGACTTTTTCTTGTGAAATATATAAATTCAATATTATTGTTGCAATTAAATAGTAATAGACAATCTTTCAGGTCATTTTTTAGTTGCCATTTTTGGAAGTAAGTTGAAAAAACGGTTGTGTGCAAAAGATTAATTACTTACTAGAAAACTGACTACTTAATCAAAATATCTGATTTAGGAAATAGATTTAGAATGTATACTTATAAAAAATACAATATATAGTTTTAGCTTATTTATATGTATGAATTTAAATATCTTTAACCACATACAATTGTATGACTGAATTAGATTAAATTCAAAAGAAAAAGTATAAACCATGTTGTTTATCTTTTGGTGCAAGAAAATACACTTTCTAATCGTTAAGTATATATGATATATATATATACTTAATATACTATAATATACTTATTATATATCATATAATATTTAATAAGTTAATTTATTTTGGAATATAGCAAGCAACTCATTAAAAAGTATATGAAATATATATTCTTTTGAAGAGTTAAGACTTAATGAGTCACTTTTAGTGTCTCGCTTTAAGGCTACATAATAATAATATAATAATAATAATCTAATATATTTAAACATTTATTAGCAAAAATTTTACTAGTTCCGTAAAATATATACAAACATACAACAATACATGTAATATAACAATACATATCAATACATATGATTAAATAATTAAACTAGAAACAACTTCATATCGTTATGTATCTGTATATATTAACTTTCTTTCCAAATTTTGATCTTATACCAAAATGACAAAATAATATTGTAATATTAGTATACATTTTTAAAAAAAAATTACTTAAAAAAATGCTGTCCTCATGTGTCAACCAATACTTCGTACCTGCCTACTTATATATAATCTCAATATATACCATAAAAATAACAAAAAAATTAAAAAAGAAACCATCCAGTAATTATCCTTGAAACTAAAAAATTGTTAAAAATGAGCGTGTGCCCTTAGATACGAAATTGCGTAACGTATTCCCTAAAAAGAGCAGGGCTGTGAGATAAATTGCATCACTGCGTGCTTAAGCAAATTCAGAGAAATCGCCACAATAAATCATAACTTTATGACAGTGAAAATGCCAGATACAAGATATAAAAGATACAAATGCGCCAAACACAAACAACTGAAAAAATATGCACAACAATCCATTGGTGTGAGGTTGAAAATCTGTAGATTGCCTCGTCCTTTCTGTTGGTAAACGCTGAAGAAAGATAAACAATGAAGATCAGGTATGGAAAATGCGGTTTAAGGCCAAGACAAGAACAAAATCCAAACCCATATTCTTTGCTAATTTTCACTATACAAACATTTTATTTTTTATTGAGGAAAAGACACAAATGTGAAAAAATGTAAGTGAAATTATGAAAGTCATTTAAGCATAGCTAAACAGGATTAAGGAAGTTAAAGTGGAAAATTTTATATTTAGCCAGGATGAAGTCAAAATATTTGAGTGTTGAGATTGATTGGCATTATTTTTTGACAAATGAGTTTTTTCTTTTATTGTGAATAATATAGTAGGTATAAGATGTTTATATAAATAATGCCCGGAATAGTGGCAATGAATACTGACAGTGACGCACGTACACCAAAATAATATTTTGTTTTATAAAAACATAAAACTTTTGTCGATTTATTTTAATTAAAAAGGGTGACCATAGTAAAGAAATTTAACTGCAATAATTAATTTTTTAAATAAATAAGTTTTTTGTCTGACCATACGGCTGTTTTGGATCCATCTTCAGCTGTAAGAATAAGAGCTGATTTATACTCATAGAGGCATGGTGCAAAAGCTTCTTCTGTATGCGGGAAGATGTTATTTTATAAAAAAAATGTTCGAAGGAATATAGCAAAATGTGTGAAAAAGGATTAATATAAATATAGAAAATATTAGTCCTGAAACTTCTTACTTCGTGGTAAGAATATGATGCTATAGATCGCGTATCGTATTTAGAATTAAGTGAGTTTTTTTAAAGTGAGTTTTCATTAGTGTAAGAACGTGTATTTTTTCAGTATAATATGAAATTACTAAAGCTCATATCATTTTGTTTTAACATATTAAAGATTTTTTAAAGCATTAAAATCACTTGATCTGTAAGCATTGAGCATTTGTCTTGGAAATAGCGAATATTTTCGTATTTCCCGGTATTGCAGCCCGGGAAGTCCTTAGCTTGTATTTGGCTTACTGTGGTTTCAATTAATCAATTTGAATTTAACTATAATTATCGTGATTTTTTTTATTTATATTTAATTGATAGTATTAGACTTTTGTCTTTGGATTTAGAACTTTTTAACTTATTGAACTACTTGGTTTAGTTTCCATATACTTAGATATGTTCCAGATTAGTTATAATTCTAAATTTGCTTTTGAATGTATACTTATCACACAATAATAATATTTTGTTAGATATATCTCAAGTGTAATTCAAGCATATAGCCACTTATATACTTATTAACCTTGCAGGTTATTTTTTTTTTTGAGAAAGTTTCTAAATGGTCTATCTCAGTAAAGAATCCGAAACTCTAAATTTGAACATTTTACATTTAATTATCTCGTCAAAAAATGCAGCCAATTGATTGTGGAAAAGGATGAAAGATGCAAGCGTATATTTAATGCAATATTTATTAAAAAATTATTTGTTTGAGTTTTTAGTATACTCAACTTATCGCCTAATAATAATGTAAAAGTAAGAAATTTTAAATTAATTCACATTCCCGGTAACACTCATGAATCATTCTAAAAAAAATAACTGAATAAATTTTTATAACTAAGTTTTCTCAATAATATCATTTGTCATATAATATTAAAAGCTTCTTAGTAGACCTATTAGTGTTATGAAACAATCACCAATTGATATCCTTTACAACATATTCAAAACTCCTACAAATTACAGTGAATATTTATAGGGATTGAATTAGAAAATTAAAAAGTATGTCAAACGGAAATGCTGTTTCTTCGAAACATTCAACCTAATTTAATGTTCTTGGAACAATTATCAAACGAAAAAAATAAAATTTTTCCAACATTTCCTTTCATCTGATCCCTTAAAAAAGTTTGCTCTACTTACCTATTAATAAGAATTGTTCTAGATATTATTTCCGTTTGCATTGTAAACTTATAAACTTTACATTCATTAACCTATTATTCTAACAACCTATTTTCTTTGGAATTATATATATCCTTTTCAATAAAATGCGCAATAAAACTTACTCCTTTCCTTTCAATTTATATTTCATATAAAAATCGGTTTTCCTTTTTTTTGATAAACACAGACCTAACCAATAATCTAGTAATTTCATTTATTAAAAATTTCACTTGTATTTCTATTCTCAGAGAACTCCCCCAAATCTAAAGAAAATAAATAAAAATTTCATTTCTAAAAAGGTTTCATATTTCCAAGCATGTAATTACTACGCTATCATCAGAAAGGATATGCGCTCATTTCATTGAAGAAAAGAAAACCCATTATGAAGTAATAAAAAACGAATACAAAAGACATGGATTTTCTCGCGGATTTTCTACTTTGGAAAATTTTAATAAAAGGCTGCTGTAGGAAAATCATTAAAAAGAACAGCCAACAGATGCGCGAGATAATAATCGCATCCTCACAGCTATCCGACGGATACGCGTTCTTTTCTTATTCCATTCAATATGCGGGGTGATCATATATAGCGTTCTCTTAACTGTTCAAATAACATTTGATACTGTCAGGTGGGTTTCGGTTTTCTGATTTTCATTTTTTATCATGAAAATTTGTACGATGCGTTCTTTTTATTATAAAAATCCTTTTGTTAATATTTTACAGTTAATGTTGAATGTGTAAGATTCTGATATTATGTGAAAACTATTTTTTATCATTCAATGTATATTGTAATTACGTTGATTTAATATCAAAACTGCTGTGACAGGATGTAACACCTACGAAGAAACTAACGGTTAAGCAGTTATTGCTGGCTGTAGTAAAAGAGAAGACCGTTTTAATTGCTTCATATGTAGTCTTTTGATTAATAAGATTTAAGCATATGTCGATTGAGGATAGCAGCTGATAGGAATGATAAAAAGTAGCACTAAATGATGAGTGTTCATAGCGTAAGAGGACTGACTATGCGAAGGGTATTAAGGAAGGTATCACAGTTACTAACAAATCTTAAAAATATTCTATCAATTGCTTAAGATACTTGACAGATGTTAAACACTATTACACTTTTACTTCATATGTTTATAAAATGATTAATTTCCGACTTAAATTAATATGCTCTTAAATCTTGGAAACTACATGAACTAACATATAGCAATTTAATTGACTCATTTTTCATTAAGTGAAACGATACTGAAACGCAATGATATCGTATCATTTTTAAAACAAACTAGATGAAAGATGAATTAAATATGAAAATATCTAACGCAAGTAATTGTAGTCAAAATTCGGTGACCCTCAACAAATATCTACAAAGTCAGGTTTGGCAATAAATAGGGTTATATTGAGTATTTGGTGAGATTGGAAGACCATTGTGCATTATGAACTACTCTAGACTTGTGTAAGTGTTAATTAGATCCTCTACTTACAATTCGACTGCTTGAATAAAACGATTAAAATAAATCGACCAAAATTGGTAACAAAAAGGAGATATTGATATCACATTCTTCTTGAAATCACACTGTCTCGTAGAAATCATTAACTCAGTAACTGTTTCGTTGACAGTAAGTTGCATCTCAGCACACTTAAGATATTTTATATTTGAAAAAACAAAAATTTCTGTTGTTCTTATTTACCAAACAATTTGGGGATTTGTAATATTTTAAAGTTCAAAAAATTCAGTCTGATACCGTGGGTGCCTAGGTGAACAATACCAGCTTAACGCTTATGTAAACTACTGTAAAATAGCTTATATCTGCTACTCTAATTTTCATTTCTACAAAAACAGGATCTCGTTTTGTCATCCTGAAATAATATTGTATAAGCCCGGATTGATTTCAGTCAACTATATTGGCGTCGGTGGTGTAGGCACGGTTGCCACTTGAAAATTTTTTCCTGTACCAAAATTGGTTTAAAAAGGTACCATTTCTGTAAAAAAAGGTCCAAAATTTTTTATTTTTTCGTTCTGTGTTTTTCATAGTGTTATAAATGTCACATAAATTTACTAAAACTTTAAGCTTAGCTATAAAGATATAAAAGGAGGTTATAGTTCTAATGTTTAAATTCGTCTTGAAATCAATAAATACATAAATTGTTTCAATTAGTTCTTTTTCTTCTTTTTGAATTAGTTTTTTCACAATGTACTTAAAAAATTTCGCGCCACATATATACTTCGAACTTTATCAAGTAATATACAGCTAAAATCATTTCCGACGGTGAAGTCAGATTTGAGAAACCTCTCAATTCATAGGATCTCCGTATACTAAGGCAAATGCATATATTTTTTCCCAAAAAAAAATAATAATCATCCATAAAGTCTAACATTTTGAATCTCATTTCTAATTAATTAAATGGAAATTAGGAAAATTTTATGATTTAATAAATAACATAATAAAATTAAGTATTTTATTAGATGATCATTTTCTAAAATTCACCAAATCGGTGTTAATAAATAGGAATTACTTCAAAGGCATAATATATATAGTAACAATAATTTTTTTTTTGTTCTATAACTTTAAAAAAAAAAATTATAACTTATGAAATTAATTAATACCATTAAATTTCATACAAATTAAAATTCAATTCGTTTATATATTTATAATAAATGAGATGTGCAAATTTATGCATTTGATTCTGATTATAGCATACAGCCATAATTATATGTAAGCTCTATGGTTCACTAAACATTATTGGGAGACTTATGACTATAACCTATTCACCTAGGTATACCTATTATCGGTATATTGTGATGAGGATGATATGATTAATTCTTGCATTCATAACGAACGCATAATTATGATTTTATAGTTAATTAAATCCTCTGTTTCTGATCACACTGGGATTGTCGTCGTTTTTTATAATATAAATATTAACATTAAAACCAATAGTATCACCTTACGAAAGCTACATTTTTTTAGAGAAAGAAAGATATATACTTCAACTTGAAATATGTTAGTTCTGTTATGCTTATAATAACATGATTATAATTCTGTTAATAAAAAATTACCTTTACAGAAAATAAACCTGCAATAACCGTAGCAGTAAATATGTTTATTAAAATAAATGACACTTAAATGCAGGTTACGATTCTATTATATAAACTCATCTATTTATAGTAAGTGAGAATTGTAAAATCATTAGTATGTGTTTGATTTTACTACAGATTATGCAATTAAGGAATTATAATGTTATTTAAATTTATGTTTAAATTTCATATTATATTATTATATTATATTAAATTTTATATGCATGTAAATATTATTGCGATTGTGGGACCTACATAAGCACTGTGTAAGTTCTTATTTGCTTCACAGGATAGTTAAATTTATTTGACTTTGGAATTTTTAATTCTGAAGTTATTTTTAATCTTCAAACCACTTTTAGTTCTCTTAAGTATGCGTATTAATAATTAGTTTGTATTAATAATATTTGGAATACTTAATTTAAGTTAATTTAAATTTAAATTACTTTAAATATTCAAGTCACAAGACAAAGTGAAATTACCTTACTCAATTTGCCTGTGTAGCAAAACTTCTACATATGTTAATATGCTGTAATGATGATGATGATGATGATGATTGATTATTGCCTTAACATTAAACAATTTATTTTGTTTCTAAGCATATACATTCCGAAGCCAATAAACATTTTAGTTTATGAGCATATCTAATGTCCTGATATTTTTTCAGTACAAGAATAGCAACTGTCGAGCTTCAGTCTTGATTTCAACTGCTGAAGGTAATTAAAACTTTTATTTATTATCCGTTAGGTTGCTAATTGTCTATAAAACCGTTTATAGGCACACTTAATATGTACTTTATTTTATTTTATTTAAAACACAACTGTCATCAATTTAATTACCGACTTCATCGATTTAACCAAACCAGCTGTTAAAACTTTTTTCCTATACTTAAAAATGGTGTGGATTACAATCCATTTTGAAGACTATTTTAGCATATAATATGGAAATTTACCACCAGGAACATATGTCCACGATCGAAAAAATCATAACCAACTGCTATTAACCGTTAACTATTTGAAATATCCTTCATAACGCATAATAATCCATAATTTTTCTATTTAATTGTTGCAACATCTGTGATTGCAATCGCGTAATCAAAATAGTTTCTTACTTAAATTCTTTCCAAACTCACAGCAACTGTCGAGTACGTCCGGTAACAAAACAATGAAACCTCAAAATATCTGTCATTTCACCGTTATGCAACAGGAGCCACAAACAGAAACTAACAAAAAAGCTAACATCCTTTCATAAATTAATCAAAAACCAAATTTGAATAGAAAAATAATACAACAACCAAGCAATTAAAAAAAAATAACCAACAAAAAATGAATATTAAACCGCTATACATTTTTTTACTCACTCAGTCATTCCAAGCATCCCATATCCCATCTAAGCAAAAAAGAAGCACCGTAACAAATCCTTTTAGTTAACATCCTTTAAAGGATTGTGTATGCAAACGAAGTATACAAAAGTTATGAATTTGTTGACAATACCAAAGGTAACAATCCCAAATAACCAATCAAAAGCAGCGGTGAAACCAAATTTTGTAAATAGGACATGCAATGCCAAACTAATCCTTTTCCACACTCAAAGGACGGTAGAGTAAATATGTCATGGCATAGTACAAACTGAATCCTCCTACTTTGCTGTCAAAGTCGTATGTCTGCCTAAACACCATGACATGCGTGAGTTGCACGTTGCATGTCCCGATCCTCTCATATTTTGTTTACCCAGCAAAAGAACACGTAACAAAAACAATTTTACCGTAATCCTTTCGTTTTATCCTTATCTTTGTTCCATTATTGTTTTCATTATGGCTCTTTGTGTTGTTGTTTGCTGATCCTCTTGAGAAAATATTTTCATTCTTCTGAAATAGGATTTCTTGAGTAAACGGAGTAGTGACTGATTGACAACGAAAGAGGATTAAGTTGCATACTCAGCCGACACTATAAAACTGGTACCGGTTCTTTGTGTTGATCATACACATACCATTCGTAGGGAAATTGTGTAAAGGATGCGTGCGCAAATATTTGTACAGCCAGGCAGGTAGTTCCAATGCATGAAATGATCTAGGAAATATAACAGCAGTTCACAAAATAGTAGCTACACGCACAGCAGGTATTCTAATGATGTTGTCAGGTGAACGCTTCTATTCCTCAATGAAATTGTTGGGGATAATTGAGGTGAAGAAAAGTGTTGCTGCTTTCTAGAAAAGGGAAAAATTTAATACAATTTTATTTTTGTATAGTAAAGCATATTTTGTAACGAAATTAAATATATTATAATATATTGTATATATTTATCAATAATACTTTAAGATTCTTCTACTTAGAAAGATTTTTTCCAACTTTATGAGTCTTTTCATGGTCGCAAAGCTTTCATGGATACTAGATTCAGACTTGGCGACATAAAAAGTGATTTAGTTGTAATTTTTAAAATAGACATAACTAATATCGGATTATTATTAAAAAATTTGCGCTACATATATCTTTACGACTTTATGCAATCTGTATAGAGAATAAAACCATTCCTGACTTTGACAAAAGTGTTGCGAAATCTGTTCATTTACAGAATATCGTTGAATATCGTACTGAGCCATAATTAAAAACATTTGTCCCTATAAAAGTCAACTATGAAGCTGATGAAGAGCCGACAGTGAACGAACCATATATTTCAATGAATTCTACAAATAAATCAATGTTATATTTAAGTAACATTACTTCTAATAAACTACTTCTTCTGGTGCGTCCCTACTACTATCCAAAATGATGCATAAGTTATGGCTACTTATAATAAAAACTCTAAAATAACACTTTTCAAGGGAAATTATTCACGAAAAGGGATATAAAACTCTCTCTCAATGAAAAAGTATATAAGCAACACTTTTCTCAATGTAACCCAACTGTTTTTTTATTAATGAAGAAAAAAAGGAATCTATTTCACACTCTTGCCCAATTATTTGTTCAAATCTCAAGTGTATCCTGTGGGAACCACCCTTTTGGAATTCAGAGAAAAATTCAGAAAAAAATGATGAATGAGGAAGGGTTCTTCTTAATTAAAGAAGTTGGGTTTTTTATGACATAATAACTGTTTGTTAAAAAACCAGAAAAAAGGTAGAATTCACATGTTGTGTTAGTTTTCCCATATGGCAGAGTAAATAAAAAAGTGTTAAAGAAGAGGAAACAAGTGTTTTCGTTATTACGAAACAGTTAAGGATTGGAGTCCAACCAGGAAATAAAAAAAAATTAAATTTGGAATGAAAAAAAAAAATCTTGGTTGCGTTTCCCTTGAGGGAAGAATTTTAAACAAATTTTTAACAAATTTCTTCTAATTTTGTCTACAAATTTAAAGAATGAGACACAATGGAAGGAGTTCCAAACAAAATCATAAACAAATAAATTTAAAATTATAAAGAATTTACTAACTAACCAATGTCATTTATATTTACGTTCACAGGTATGCTTGACTATCTGAAAGAATTCTGAAAAATTGCATG
>NC_051846.1:8140767-8157199 GCF_002237135.1 Teleopsis dalmanni
CATTTGTTCCGCCCTCACAAGACTCAAGCTCAGACTTATAGCTCCAGTATCAGCGTTTTATGTCTGCCAAACGTTCTCCATTCAGCTTCTTCCTCAAACCGAACCGAACAATTTTGTCATATGTTAGAATCACCTTACAATTTACCTTCACGTTGAATCTTTTTCTATATAATGTAATCTTCCTTCTTATATACAAAATAAGTTATGTACAAAATATACCATAAGGTAATCCAAAATCATGGTTTTAGTGAGTTAAAGACATACACATGATTTTTGAAGCTTTCCGCCTACTGGAAAAGGGACAGAGACATGTTATATATACATTTGACTAAAATAGTCTTGAATATTTGGATATAAATTTAAATCTTCTGTATAAAAATTGTTCCCATACATTTTGATAGGTATGAAAAAGTTATTAATAATTCACATAACGAGTTCTTAAGTTTTTCCAAACAATTTAAGATTTATTTTAAGGATTGCTTATAAAAAAAAATACCAACTTTTTTTTTATAAAAAGTTTTAAGAAGAAAATACATAATTTCTTTTTAAACTTTTTAAGCTTTCAAATTGAATTTTTCACCAAATTAATTTTAATCAGTTTGGAGTTAAAATCTTGTACGAGTGCGAGTACAGCGGGAATCAATTAAACCACTGATTTAAATTTAAAAGAAGATAAAAATATTCCATTAACGTTTATTACTGCATTTGATTTTTGAAGTTCTTACTTCATTACAAGATATAATGTAAAACTTTAATATGCATTTTCGCTTTCTCCACGAATCCAGGACAGCGGAGCAGGATTCGCTCTGAGTCAGGACTCATCAGTGTGAAGTCACTTCGTTAAGGCATATTTATGCAGTCAGCAAACGAAGATGAACGCTGAAGGAAAAGTAATTAAAAATTTTTAAATTACTTTTTCTTTATGAATTCAACTATGTTTTTTATAATAACTCAACTTTAATTTCGGTCCTTGTTTTTCACTTGCCAGAGGACATTATTGTTTTTTATTTGCTTTAAGTTTTACATTTTACATTTCCTTGCAACGAAACTCCACCAAGAATAAAAGTTAGCGTTAAAATTAGCACAATTTACAGGGATTTTGAATTTTTTTTATAATTTTCTACTCATTCCACTCTTTTTTTTTCTGTTTTGGGTTACCTCTTACCTTAACCTCAGTATTACTTACAGTTTAATGGATTAAGTAAGCAAGCGGGCAAATTCAGATTGTAAAAAAGCGTAAGTCAGCGCAGGTATACTGAGGACGGGAAAACTGAAAACGAGTAAAAGGAAGATCAAGGATCTGTGCCGAAGCTAAATTAAAATTAAAAGTGTTGCTGACTGCTGAGTTTGCGAAAATATTTCACTTTAAACGGTGCTGCCACGGACACACTGTGTCCGTGCAGTCTTGCAAATCTGCACACCGCAATGCCGGCCACCAATAAAAGTTCACAGCAGCCACATCCGGTTCCGGGATGTGATGTGATGATGAGAAGGCAACAAATAAAGGAAAATGTAAAATAAAAATATCTCGAATGCAGAAATGGATTAATGAAAAAAGTGGATAATAAAACTTAAAGTAAGAAAATAAATGATTACATTTTTCTCTTAGTATCCGCACACTTACACCCTTACACACTTAATGCCATGGGTTATATACGAGTAAACGGGAAAATCCTTTAAAGTTTCAAAGGTTCAATGTTTTTGTAAGTGGAAAAATCACTTTTCACTGAAATCGCTACAAAGAATAAAAATTGTTGAAAAACATCCGTGTATCCGAACTGTACACTCAGTTAAACAGATATACCTATAAGTCTGTCTGGTTGTGTATATATCACGAGTATATATCAAGCCGCATTTAGGAAACATATGAGGAGAGTCCTTTTTCCATGTTGCATAGTTTAAGTTTGTTATTAGGCTGAAGTGGATGACTAAAAGCTTTTCCAGCTACAAGTTGTGTGCACTCAAAGTGGCAGAATTAGTTTCCACATTTTAAGGTTTTTAATTTTATGCTGTATCGAAAGTGAAATAGTTTTACGATTTCGAATTTTATTTCAATATTTTTTTCTTTTTACACTTTTGTTGCATTATTAAAGTTATTCGCGAATCCAATCTGACTTGACTGCTTCATGGTTGCATATAAAACTGTTCAAGTTTCATGTGGAAGATGAAATCAATAAATATTGCAAATAAAGAATTTTTTATCGAATCTCACACTTCATTGCATCATTGTGCTGAATGTGTTATTGGCAATATTTCTGCAATTCTCAAAAACATCTTTGACAGGTTAGCTTATAGTCAAAATAAAAATAAAAAAATATATATATATTTTTTGAGATAAAATAAATAAACGCTTTCATGAACCAAATTTGGGTAACAATATCAAGCATCGATACTAGTTAACTAATAATATCTTTTTTATAGAAAATTTCTAAGACAAAAATTATTCATTCCATTAAATAAATGATATCTTTTTTAAAGAAATTTCTATATTCCAGCAATCCCAGTTACTTTTCTTGCATTTGTTGCAAATACTACGATATATCTCTAACACCAATAATAAATTAATATGTAAAATAGCCAGACAAGAATCAGGTTTGGTTAGGTTACTATAACCTGACAGAGCTGCAATTTTGTAAAATAAGGGACTACATTTATCTATTAGTTTATAGTCTTTTCAGGCTGGTTCACTTTCACTTCAATGAGATAGTCGTGCCTTTAAGCATTACTTGTAAGCTAACTATTGCGATCCTTTTGGGGATACTTGTGGTCTACGTAAGAATAACTCCAATCCACCAAAAGTAGCTATCAAACTCAGCTACTCAGTTTGAGCTTAGATACTAAGCAATATGGAAGCAGCAATGGGTAATCAAAATAAGTATTACAAGAGAAGATTAATTTCTCTTTTTATCGAAGATAGAAAATCAATTTATTAAAACCTATTTTATTAAATAATACTAACTTAACTTACTGTATAATAAGATAAGAAAATCTAACATATCTGAGAGTTACCAAAAATATTGGTAGATAACCCAGAACTGAAGATCTTCAAAGACATTCAAAGATTCCTTGATCTATGACACTAAGCCATATCGAAGCAACAAAGAGTAATCAAGGTTAGTATTGTAATCAAAAATTAATTTCTCTTTTCATTAAAGATTGTAACTTAATTTATTAAAACCTATCTTAATATATAATAATTTAGTCTTAAAATAATACTAAGGAAGATAAGGAAGCCTTGCTTATCTAAGAGCTATCAAAAATATTGTTACAGAGCAGAGTACTAAAAATGTGCAAAATCTGCCAAGAGTTCAGCTTTATACATGCTTGAAAGCATTTCTGTGTGCTGTGTCCCATTTACAACTATTTAAAATCTTATAGCCCTTCTACTGTGATCCCTTCCAAGCCTTATTTCAATGATTTCCTGTTCACGTTAAGAGACAAGTCTTTCCAGTATTATTCACGTTACTTTAATAAGGCTTTTAATACTTTAATACTCTTGATTTCATCTAATACTACAATCGAGGATTTAAACATTCCTATTGTATAGTTTACAGTCAGTATTCATATATGTCCATAAATTTTTACATATGTATATATGTTTCTATTGAAAATGTAAGAATTTATTCGCGTTAGCATGTAGTTTATGACCTCTTCAAGTCATCCTTAATTACTATAATCAGTTTTTAGTTATTAATCAGAACACTATAGTGTCAGATTACTATATCACATACAGTGATATGGTCGTGGGCATGGTTTGATATGACACTATATGTAGCAGTAATTTTAATAAATTTATGAAGCAGCCCCAGAAGGAGATTTTTTTTTTTGGAATGATATCTCACACATAACTTTTAGATGCATTTCACCCACTAGATAGTGGAAGTATTTGAAGAATAATACTTGAAAATAACCATGTATATCATTATTCAATGCATTCGTGAAGTTGTTCTCACTAAGAGTGCTGCAATCCAATTGACATAAAGGATTGAACTCCAGTTAAATATGGAATTCCTCCAATTTTTGTTTGCCATGTTCAGTTTAAAGTGGAGGCATCCCATGTACAGACATCCCGCTCGGGGTTTAAATTGTAACGATTTTGTTGATGTTGTAAAGGACACCATTGGCATTAAAAAAGCGGTTGCGCCAATAAATGCAACAGCGGAAAAGCCATAAAATACCAAACAAAAGTAAAACATAAAACCAATAAATCGAAAATATTTTTCCTTTAAATATAAAATGAAACGAAATTCGGTTGGAAATATGCAGAGAGAGAATTCATTTCATTTGGAAATGAAGTAATTTTTCCTTCATTTTTGTTGCTGTTGCTGTTGCCGTTGCTGTTGGTGTTGTGAGCGATAAATTTCGAAGGCTTGCATTTTTTAGTTTGTGGCTTTTACGTATTTTGGAACAGCTGAAGACACCAGACATTTCGGCTACAACCAAATAAGATTTATACTTGCAAGCGTGCAACAGTAGAGAGAATAAATTCGAGCAAAACACGAAGAATCCCAAGCAATCACATTGACAATCACGCCCATTTACTTTTATAGCATTTTTCGTCCCATATAAAGACATCTTTTGCACGAAGACAGACTTGCAAGGATTTATTTGCAACATAGAACGGCTTACACTGTGCCACAAGGACATATAATTTTACGAGAGTTTGGAATTCGCATTGTCTTTACATTAAGTTGAAAGTAAATTTTATTAGTTTTGAAATGTACTCAAATGTCTTAAAAGTTTTGTTCTCGGTTTTCTTCCTCTTATCTAACGAATTACCGACATAAGTAGGATGGCAGCGCCATATACTTACTAACTGCAAATATTTTCTAGTAAAACGTTTAACTTTTCTTTTCAATTTGATTCCCAAATGTCCAAATAAAATTTAATAAAAGAGCAAAAAGTCGGGACACAAGAAGGTAAATAGTTGTGGAAGAACACACAATTTATGCAATGATCCAAGAGCGTCCTCTTGGAGACGGGGACGGGAATCGGTACGAGTGTGCGAGAAATGAAAAACTTTTCTGTAGCTACTCATAGTGAATATACTCGTATATGGTATATAGTGCCATGCTCAATTGTCCTAAGTATCTAAGCACTCAACAGTATCCGTAATGCTGAATAACTCAATGCTTGCGCAAAAATTTACAAGGAAATCTGTTTTGCTTCATTTCATTTGATTTCGTTTTGTTTAAGGTTTTTGTGCCAATAAAAATAATTCAAGTTACTTTACTAAAGCATCTTGTTTCAATGGCAAACACAACTTCAACTACCTCGAAGCACATTTGTCAGACATACGAATACACAGATATACGGATATACGGATATAGGGATATACGAAGACGTTGGCACTATTGTAGGAATTCCTTCGTTCGTAGGTACGTTACTCGTAGATGCTTTCGAAGAATTACAAGAAATTATTCAGTTTGTGCGTTTCCCTGCAATGGCCTAGAAATGTGTTCTTGGCAGCAAATTCTTGTTTTCATTTTAGTTATTTCACTCTTAAATGACGTTGGGCACAGTACACATTCAGTATGGAGAACTATGGTTCAAAGTTTTATGTAACAGTGTTCCGAAAGTAATTCAAAAATAAAAATAAAATTTCGTATATATATATTTTAGAAAATATTTGATTTAAGAAAATTAAAATCAGTTGTTTTCTTTTGCTTTTATGAAATGTACATGAAACTCAAGCAAATGCAATGAAGGAAGGACAATTAGAAAGGATTATGCTATACTTAGATTATTGTATTTCACATGAAATATATAACTTTCATACAAAATTCATAAAAAATCTGTGTAAAATTATGCTAAACATATTTGGTAAGTCTAATGCCATGTTTCCACTTTGTTTCCACCTTGTTTCCTCTAAGGAGGATAATTTACCACGCGAATAGTTTTTATATAAATGAGTTCATTATAAATAAATCAACTAATCTAAAACGAAAGTGTCGAATGAACCCTTAAAAATAAATTTCCCACAAGAGAAATTACCAAAACTTGAAATATTTGTCATATTTTTGATATGTTAAACGTAAACAAATGAAGCATAAATCAGGTTATGCCAATGGAAACGACTAAATACTGATTTTATTAACATAAGTAGCTTTTGCTGCAGTGGAAACATGATATTAACTTAAACATAGTTACTATGTTCACCATTTACTATTTTAAGTTAAAATCTTTAATGAGTTTAGTATTTTAGAGGAAGTATATAAAGTAACACAAAAATGCTTTTACCCACATATCACTAGGTATTCGTAATAATTTGATAAAAAAATTGAAATTAAATTAAAAGAAAACCATTATTATTATTATAAAAGACCTAAGTGCGTAACGATCATAATGAATCTATTGAGCATAATCTTACTTTTCAATCCAGCGTGCTGTAGTTATATAAATTTAAGATAGATATTTTTTAGTTAGTTGTAGCAGAATGTATATAGAGGCTAATCAATGACACCTAAGTGGATAAACGCTTCTATGCCAAAATTTGGGTATTCTTAGAGATATTGCTATGAGTGCATTTGATGACCATTTCAGAAAATCTACACCAATCTCGAAAAGATCCAATTTATTTCAATGAGTCCTTAAGTTATTGTAACTTATGAAGTGATCAAATACAATTCTTAACTCAACCTTGCTTACCGAAAGTATTTCATTTGATATTTCATTCGCTGTGATAAGAAGTCTTTTTGCGTGACTTTGGCCAAGATTATTAGAGCAACCTATGAATTTACAAGTATTATATACTATTTCTTGATAAATTCATTCGAACGAGGTTTTGTGAGTCCAGAGATATCACTAGCAGAAGACTTGTGCTAGTGATCGAATTTTAAGGTTTCAATGGTTTGGAACATTAAAACTCAATATTGTCACAGAGACGTTTGTTAAGTTTTATTAAAAAAGCGCCTCTATCAAGCTCATTATTGGTTTATGTGTCACTTAGGACGATATAGGTATATATATTCTTAATAAACACAATATTGTGTTAAAATAAATAATAATAAATTAATAAAAAATTTTAATTAATTGTTTACTTTATTTAATTTGTGTTTTTTTTGTTTTGAAACTGATTTTTACTTATGTCTTCGTTAACTAGAACTTTAATATCATTTCTTACTTAATTTTATTTTTTGCTATATAGTTTATTACAGTCTCGTAGTGGCCCTAAACTGTTGTGGCTCTTTAACCACTTCTCTCACCATTACTGCCAATTATTTGTAGATCTATGCTTGATACTAAGTACCAATCAGCTCAACCTATCTGTCTTCTACCATCGGGAATGTTGGCTGGGAAGTTTACTTTTAGCTAGCTTAGAGTTAAGAGTCTTATACCATAGGGCATACTAAGGAAAACAGGTGAATATATTAAGAGTTATTTCACTATAGACAACTTAAACAATGCTAGGCACGTTATTTACAGAAGAAACGAAAAATATCTTAATGAAGTATTCAGTTGGTTTTAGTCAAAATTATTGACGGCATACGTTGCCCGTATATAGCATCTGTTAAGTGAACTAAATGTAATTAGAATATTTAAATCCGGATTAATTTGACTGCCTTAATACTTAGAATGAAAATAAAGAGTATTTATTTTACCAACAGCTCAATTTTAAATTACTATAAAAAAGAAATATCTGTTCACGAGACTCAAATAAAGGTTAGTACTTTTAAAGTTTTGTAAGAAAATAGATTGATATCTTTTATATTTATGATTGAATGAAAGATTGAAATTTATTAAATTATTAAATAATTACACATATATTACTAGTGCCAAAAGCAAAAAAAAATAAATAAATTTCAAAGATAGCGACTTTAAAGATTTAATAGAAAATTTAATGGTATTAAGTTATATTACAAGCATTCGTCATTATTTTGTGTGTAAATAACTTTTATAGAATGAAGTACAAAATAAGTTTTGAAGATATTAATTTACATGATCAAAAAGGGTTTTTTTTAGAAGTTTAAAGTAGAACTTAATTTCTAATTATTATTATTAACTAATATAGAAAGATAGAATTATTTGTAATGTATAAAATTTTTTCATACTTAATTAAAGTTACACTAAAATTGATCTAAACTATGTTTTAGTAAAATACTTAAACCTAAACTTATTTAACTTAAAGTCAAAAGTAGTTCGTATCAAGTAACAAAATCTATTTCAAATTGTCTTTTAGCTTAGATTTACATAGGAAATATTTAAGTTACATTTTTGTACTTTATCAACGCTCATGTTTTACTTAACAGTTTCTAACTGTTTTTGTACTTAAGTTTTGTAACTAAGAAAAAGTATATAATGGTTTATCTATATTCATGTCGTTGGACTAGCTGCAGTCTCGGATGTCGCCCGAGATGTTGTAGCCGTGCCTTGTTCCTACAATAAGATATTTTAAAATATTTTTAATTATTTTTTTAGCCACCACTGTTGTAAAATGAAACTCACCTTTTTGAAAGGACAATCGGCGAATAAATGGTCTTCCTGCTTGCATATATGGCAACGTTTTGGTTGTGGTCCTAACTCACATTTCGATGCGATATGATTTGCAAATTCGCCGCAATTATAGCAACGTATACGGCGAAAACGTTTTTTGGTTCGCGGCCGAAATGTACTGCCGTGGCAATCTTCGCTGTTTCGTCCTGAAACACGTGTTGCTTCTAGTCCACGTTCGGTCTGTTTACATTCAAACTCCACCTCTTCCTGCTCACCGAGCGAACGAAAGCCACTCATTTGTATCACGCTCTAATATAATAATAAATTATTATTTATTAAAACAAAATATTTAACATTAAAAAAAATGGAATTTTATTCATCCTATTTTGGAGGATGCTGTATGGTGTGTCTTACCTGGTGTACGAAAACTTCTTGTCCTTCATCATTTGGTGTTATGAATCCCCAGCCTTTTGCAACATTAAACCATTTACATTTACCATAACGCACTCCCTCCACTTCATGCGGACTAAGCTCTGTAAATGAAAATTAATAAAAAATATTAAATTAAAATACAAAAATGGTTGTAAATTATAAGCGTTTTTATAATTGGGTTTTATGATCTTTATTTCAATTTCTTTAACACAATGTAAATTATAAACGTTTTTATAATTGGGTTTTGATTTCATTTAATTTATACAATTGAATTTATACAATTTCGGTTATTGATTGTTTAATCACTTTTTTATGTGTACCCGTGTGTTGACACGTTCGCGATCGAAAAACAAGAGACAGCATCAAACCAACGGAGTTTACTTGCAGCCCAAAAAATATAACAAAAAAATTGCTCATCTCGAGCGCAAAAACAAAAGGCAATAAAAACAAGACTTAGAACCGTTGGTTTGATTACATCTTATACAGGGTTAGTTAGATAAATTAATTAACCATATATTAACCATATAAAATATTATATATGAATTATATAATATATTAATTATAATAATTTAATTATACAATATATGATTTAAAATAAATTAAAATATAATAAAATATAATATATAAATCATATAACACATCAATTATAATAATTCTACAGAATCCTACAATATTAACAATTTGACTTTAACCGCTCTAACATCCCGCCCCCCTTGAAAGGATTTTCAATTGGTAATAGTGCGAGTTTGTGGATTGGACGCCGTATTACTCCTTTTGGGGTTTGCACATCAACAACACGAACCAAATTATCTGGACCCCTGATGCAATGCACGATTCGGCCCATCAACCAGCGTTGTGGAGGCATATTGTCTTCATGGATTAAAACCAGAGCCCCCTCGGTGATGTTAGATTGTTCTTCTGTCCATTTGGTGCGTATCTGCAGCTCATTCAGATAGTCTCTAGACCATCTGCGCCAGAAGTGATGTTTGACTGCGGTTATACGAGACCATTTATCAATTAATGAAGCAGCTTCATACTGAGGACTTGGTTCAGATAAAGTTTTGAGCGGCCCACCGATAAGAAAATGTGCTGGCGTTAGCGCTTCATAATCGCTCGGGTCACAAGAATGAGGTGTGATTGGTCGCGAATTTAAGATAGCTTCGATTTCAATCAGTGCTGTTCCAAGCTCCTCAAAGGTGAATCGAGTATTTGATAGTGTTCGATACAGATGGCCTTTCGCGCTTTTTACAGCCGCTTCCCATAGACCTCCAAAGTGAGGTGCTCGGGGCGGTATAAAATTGAAATTTATGAATTGGTTGCTGCAAAAGGTCTGCAGCATCACTTGATTAGACTTCTCGAAAAACATTCTTTTTAACTCTGCTAGTTTGTTGTTAGCCCCAACGAAGTTCGTGGCGTTGTCGCAATAGATGTCTGATGGTAACCCTCGTCTACCGATTAACCTTTTCAGTGCTGCAATAAATGCCTCCGTAGATAAGTCTGACACGGCTTCTAGATGAGCTGCCTTTGTAGACAAACAAACGAACACGGCTATATAGGTCTTATATGGAACCCGTCCCCGAATTCGGAGATACGTTAATATCGGACCGCAAAAATCTACCGCAGTACGCGCGAAAGGACGACTTGGAGTGAGGCGTTCGATTGGGAGATTACCCATCATTTGATTAAGTAGTTTGGGTTTATAACGCACGCAGTGAATACACGAGTGCACGACTCGGCGTGCAATTTCTCGAATATTAATTATCCAGAAGTTTAGTCGAGTAAGGGCAATTAGTGCTTTTGCGCCTGCATGATAGTTGCACAAGTGTATATGCCGAACATAAAGTTCCACAAAATAACAGCCCTTCGGCAACAAAATAGGGTGACGTTGGCCTACTGAGATGTCACTCAGCTCGAGGCGACCTCCCACCTTTAGTAATTGATAACCGAATACATTGTCCAGGAAGGGATTTAGATGCTTTAATGTACCTTCGGCTGGGTTCCCTCGTTGTAGGCGTTGTATATCAATTTCGAAGAATTGCTGTTGGATGACCCAAATAATACAGTGCAATGCCTTTTGTAGCTGAATAGGTTGGAGGGTACATTCTCCGTTCTTCAATTTATTCTTGGTTACATGATAAAAACGCTGTACCTGCGCTATTACTCGTAGCATCTTAGTGTATGAACTATATCTTGACAATACCTGTAATACGTAGTTGTCTTCATTTGTGTTAACGAATACAACCTTTCGCGTCTCTTTATTGACTTCTTCCATATCCAGGTTGTGACATTTCAAATGCGGCCAGTATTTATCAGCGAGTAACAAAAATTCCGGCCCCGTAAACCAACAAGACTCTGATAATTGGCGGATGTTACAGCCGCGCGACACAACATCTGCCGGGTTGGATTGGGTAGGAACGTGTCTCCATTGCCCATTTGCGGTAATATCTTGAATTTCCGCTACTCGATTGCCAACGAATGCAGACAGGGTTGATGAGTGCTGCTTCAACCAATGTAATACAATCTGTGAATCAGTCCAAAAAAACGTTTCACCCTTAAATTGCGCAAATATTGGTTGGACCTTCTGATACAGTTTGGCAAGAAGTAAGGCACCACAGAGTTCTAGTTTAGGTAGCGACTTCCGCTTTATAGGTGCCACACGGGATTTTGCAGTGAATAGCCTGACCGTCACCTTACCTGATGTGTTTTGTGATCGGAGAAATATACAGCAACCATATGCGCGTATTGAAGCGTCACAGAAACCGTGTACATCAACCTGTTGATAGTTTATGGATAGGCAGTACCTCGGCACCTTAACCGATGAAAGCGTTGTAAGATCTTGAATAAATGTTTTCCAAGCTGAGTGAAGATTTTGAGGGACTGACTCGTCCCAGTCCACACGCAAAAGCCACAATTCTTGCATCATAATTTTGGCTACGAGTATGATCGGTGCTAGTAATCCAAGCGGGTCGAATAATGAAGACGCAAGGGATAAGATGGTGCGTTTTGTTACAATATGACCTGGTTGTGCATTAAACGAAAATAGGAAAACATCTTGCATTTGGTGCCACTTGATGCCTAGAGCGCTGGTGACTGTATCTGTATCAAGATTCAAACTCTTTGTTGTAGTATCGCTGATGAAGTCATGATGGTTTGAATGCCATTTGTCAAGATCGAAGCAACCCTTCTGTAGAATGGCCGTTAACTGATGTCTGATATTGGTGAGTTGATCAATGGAATCTGCTCCACCTAAGAAGTCGTCGACAAAGAACGCTGATTTAATGAGTGCAGCGCCTATTGGGTATTGTGTTTCAAATTTGTCCGCCAAATACTGCAAACTCCTGGTTGCTAGGAAAGGTGCTGATGCAGTACCATAAGTGACTGTATTCAACTCGTAAGTACTAACAGGATCGGACTCCGTATCTCGCCAAAAAATATATTGGAATTTTCGATCTGGTTCATCTATCAGTATCTGTCGGTACATCTTAACAATGTCAGCCGTCAAGGCATATCGGTGCAAACGAAATTGAAGTAGCAACAAATATAACTCCGACTGAATTGTCGGGCCGACCAGTAGAATATCATTTAATGAACGTTGCGAAGTTGTTGGACATGACGCATCAAAAACCACCCTCAGCTTGGTCGAAGTGCTCGACGGTTTTAAAACACAATGATGAGGGATATAATAATGAGGTTCGTTGGTTTTCGGAGTCTCAACACGCGTCATGTGTCCGAGCTCTCGATATTGTTTCATGAATTCTTGATAGTCTTGCTTCAGTGCACGATTAGATGACAATCGCCGTTCTACAGAATAAAAACGGCGCAAGGCGATATTGTGTGTCAAACCAAGACAATCTGGTGAATCTTTGAATGGTAACCGAACGACAATTCTTCCCATCGCATTTTGGTGAACCGTTTCACGATATAATGACTCACACGCAACATGTGCTGGTGACCATGACTTTGAAGCCGATTGCACTTCCTCTATCTTCCACATCATTTCTAATTGATCGGAGACTGTATCTTCAACTGATAATAGGCATTTTGCTGCTGGTGATGCAAATGGCTGACCCTTGTACTTGCCAGATACAATCCATCCTAATAGTGTTTTTTGAAGTACTGGAAGATTTTCACCTAGTTTGATTTGACCGACAGACAAAATATCAAAGAAACTTTCAGCTCCAAGCAAAAGATCAACGCGCTTGGATTTAAAGAATTGCTCATCGGCGAGAGGTGTATTTGGTGGAACCTTCCACGACGATATATCGATTTCAGAACTTGGTTGATATGCGATGTGATTCGTAATACCAAAGTTTAAAGCAAGTTCAAAATTTGAATGACGAGATTTGATTGATGTGAACGTCTGATACTTAATGTTGGTCAACGAACTACCAATACTGGAAACATGCAACCGATGTTTATGTTTTGCTAAACTAAGCTTCTTTGAAAACTCCTCCGTTATGAAGTTGACCTGAGAGCATGAATCAAGTAAGGCTCTACCCACTTGATAACTTCCCGATGAATCCTTCACTAAAACCAATGCAGTGGCAAGAATTATTTGCTCGGCCGATGACATATTAAGATGGGAATGGCTGGCAACGTTGTCGTTGGGCATAGCAGCGTGTTCTGTGCGTCGTGATGATCCCGCGCTCTTAATATTCGTTGGCAATTGCGAATGATGCAAGAGAGTGTGATGTGGCTTTGCGCAAACCTTACATTTAAACGTTGATGTACAATTAACCACATGATGGCGTGGCGATAAGCAGTTTATGCAGAGTTTTAGGCTCTTCACCTTTTCAAACCTTTGAACCACCTCCAGTGCCTTAAAACGATGACAATTCTGTATTAGGTGTTCATTGCTAGAACAAAATGAGCAAGAATTGCTAGATGTAGATGCAACAAATGCGTATTGTTTTGAGCGTCTGTTAGTCTTGGAGTTAAGACTATTAGGTTTACGTTGTGATGATGACTGATTGCCGTTTCCACTGTCAAGTGATTCGAGAAACTGGCAATGTCTATCCAACAATTTTGAGCAATCTTCCCAACTGGGTAATGTGTCAAAGTTACGCGATTCATTCCATTTCCTACGTGTAATTGCGTCCGTTTTTTGCATGATTAACGAGATAAGTAGAGCCTCACATATTTGTTTCTCTGTACCTAGCGAACAGAGTGAACCATACAAAGCGGATGCATTGTTTACCAGACTACGGAGTTGTTGGCTTGACTGACCCGATACTGCTGGTAGATCAAATAGTGTCGCGATATTTTCGGCGAAGATTAGGCTATTATTGTCATAGCGCGATTTAAGCCTATCCAGAGCCTTTGGATAGTTTTCATTCGAAATAGGAAATGCCTGTACTGTCTCTAGAGCTTGACCAGTAAGGCAGTTCAGCAAGTGATTAAATTTTTCAATATTTGTGAGGTATATTTCGCGATCTATGTATGATTTGGAGAAACGAATTAATAAAATTGTTATAATCCGAGTACTTACCACTGAATGTAGGTAATTTTAACAGTGGTAATTTTTTACTTGAGGTGGGCATCATTGCTGTTACGTCTAGCACTGATGCATTGTGGGCCTCTTCCTGCAGTTGAGACATGATTAATATTTTGGTGGAAACGTATAGGTCTTCTAATTCATCTCTAGCTGAGTCAGTTGCATCTAATTTCTCGATCAACGTCTGAAAAGCTAAGATTTGTTTAAAATATGATTCTAAAATACCTAGTCGACATTTCAGTTCTGGTTGTGAGAGCGAATTACTCTTTCCTTTGACGAACGCCTTGATTCTTGAAATACTCGCTTTCGTCGAGGCTCGCTGTTGTTTTAGTTCTGACAGTTCTGCCGTAGTGGTTGGCTCTGCCGTTGCCATTGAAACAGTTGTAGATACTTGAGAACAGCAAAGGATTTGACGAAGTCGAAAAGTCACAATAGCAACAGTGAGCTTTCCGAAATTGAACTGCTCTTACGGTGGTTGTTGTCAGACGCGACGTTGACGAACCCGCACACTTACTGATTGGAAGCAAATATTAACCAGTAATCAACAAGTAAGTTAACTTGTTGTTGTTGTTGTAATTGTTCAGCGTGACCTTGATGCGGACACGAGGTTCTATTTGGCGCTTAGCAGAACCTAAGCCGAGAACCATAGAATGCACAATAGTACACACGTACGATAGTATATAGTATATATGTACAGATGTAGGATATTATTAAAGTTAGCACACTTTAGATATATAACCGTTTAGGAGCAATACTCACACGAGCACATTATGGTTACAAATTAACCAAATACAATAAAAGCGAAAGTATGTACAATCAACAAGTAAAGATAGCTTGTTGTTGTTATTTTAACTGTCGAGCACGACCTTGATGCGGACACGAGATTCTATTTTGAGGTTAGCGGACCTAAACCGAGAACCACCAATTGCACAAGAGTATATACGTACGATAGTACATATGTAATATATATATAGATGTACGATATATTATAATGGTTAGCACACGTTAGCTATATAGCTGGTTAGAAAAAGTATTCACACGCGCACATTAATGGTTACAATTATCCAAAAACAATAAAAGCGAAAGTATGTACAATCAACAAGTAAAGATAGCTTGTTGTTGTTATTTTAAATGTCGAGCACGACCTTGATGCGGACACGAGGTTCTGATTTGAGGTTAGCGGACCTAAACCGAGAACCACCAATTGCACAAGAGTATATACGTACGATAGTACATAGGTAATATATATATAGATGTACGATATATTATAATGGTTAGCACACGTTAGCTATATAACTGGTTAGAAGAAATATTCACACGCGCACATAATGGTTACAAATTAACCAAAAACAATAAAAGCGAAAGTATGTACAATCAACAAGTAAAGGTATCTTGTTGTTGTAATGTCGAGCGCGATCTTGATGCGGACACGAGGTTCTGTTTTGAGGTTAGCGGACCTAAACCGAGAACCACCAATTGGACAATAGTATATACGTACGATAGTTCATATGTAGTATATATATAGATGTACGATATATTATAATAGTTAGCACGCGTTAGCTATATAACTGGTTAGAAGAAATATTCACACGCGCACTTTAATGGTTACAAATTAACCAAAAACAATAAAAGCGAAAGTATGTACAATCAACAAGTAAAGGTATCTTGTTGTTGTAATGTCGAGCGCGATCTTGATGCGGACACGAGGTTCTGGTTTGAGGTTAGCGGACCTAAACCGAGAACCACCAATTGCACAATAGTATATACGTTCGACAGTCCACAGAATAGCCGTGTGGAAGAAATGCACACACGCGTACACTAATGATTACAAACTTAATAAGAAAAAATGATTACCACACGTGGGTAATATTTAGATTTTTTAACAAATTGGAGATTAATAACCACTATTAAAATTGCAAAAAGTCCTGTCACGGTCGCCAATGTAAATTATAAGCGTTTTTATAATTGGGGTTTGTGATCTTTATTTCAATTTCTTTAACACAATGTAAATTATAAACGTTTTTATAATTGGGTTTTGATTTCATTTAATTTATACAATTGAATTTATACAAT
>NC_051846.1:8157299-8181972 GCF_002237135.1 Teleopsis dalmanni
GTCAACGAACTACCAATACTGGAAACATGCAACCGATGTTTATGTTTTGCTAAACTAAGCTTCTTTGAAAACTCCTCCGTTATGAAGTTGACCTGAGAGCATGAATCAAGCAAGGCTCTACCCACTTGATAACTTCCCGATGAATCCTTCACTAAAACCAATGCAGTAGCTAGAATTATTTGCTCGGCCGATGACATATTAAGATGGGAATGGCTGGCAACGTTGTCGTTGGGCATAGCAGCGTGTTCTGTGCGTCGTGATGATCCCGCGCTCTTAATATTCGTTGGCAATTGCGAATGATGCAAGAGAGTGTGATGTGGCTTTGCGCAAACCTTACATTTAAACGTTGATGTACAATTAACCACATGATGGCGTGGCGATAAGCAGTTTATGCAGAGTTTTAGGCTCTTCACCTTTTCAAATCTTTGAACCACCTCCAGTGCCTTAAAACGATGACAATTCTGTATTAGGTGTTCATTGCTAGAACAAAATGAGCAAGAATTGCTAGATGTAGATGCAACAAATGCGTATTGTTTTGAGCGTCTGTTAGTCTTGGAGTTAAGACTATTAGGTTTACGTTGTGATGATGACTGATTGCCGTTTCCACTGTCAAGTGATTCGAGAAACTGGCAATGTCTATCCAACAATTTTGAGCAATCTTCCCAACTGGGTAATGTGTCAAAGTTACGCGATTCATTCCATTTCCTACGTGTAATTGCGTCCGTTTTTTGCATGATTAACGAGATAAGTAGAGCCTCACATATTTGTTTCTCTGTACCTAGCGAACAGAGTGAACCATACAAAGCGGATGCATTGTTTACCAGACTACGGAGTTGTTGGCTTGACTGACCCGATACTGCTGGTAGATCAAATAGTGTCGCGATATTTTCGGCGAAGATTAGGCTATTATTGTCATAGCGCGATTTAAGCCTATCCAGAGCCTTTGGATAGTTTTCATTCGAAATAGGAAATGCCTGTACTGTCTCTAGAGCTTGACCAGTAAGGCAGTTCAGCAAGTGATTAAATTTTTCAATATTTGTGAGGTATATTTCGCGATCTATGTATGATTTGGAGAAACGAATTAATAAAATTGTTATAATCCGAGTACTTACCACTGAATGTAGGTAATTTTAACAGTGGTAATTTTTTACTTGAGGTGGGCATCATTGCTGTTACGTCTAGCACTGATGCATTGTGGGCCTCTTCCTGCAGTTGAGACATGATTAATACTTTGGTGGAAACGTATAGGTCTTCTAATTCATCTCTAGCTGAGTCAGTTGCATCTAATTTCTCGATCAACGTCTGAAAAGCTAAGATTTGTTTAAAATATGATTCTAAAATACCTAGTCGACATTTCAGTTCTGGTTGTGAGAGCGAATTACTCTTTCCTTTGACGAACGCCTTGATTCTTGAAATACTCGCTTTCGTCGATGCTCGCTGTTGTTTTAGTTCTGACAGTTCTGCCGTAGTGGTTGGCTCTGCCGTTGCCATTGAAACAGTTGTAGATACTTGAGAACAGCAAAGGATTTAACGAAGTCGAAAAGTCACAATAGCAACAGTGAGCTTTCCGAAATTGAACTGCTCTTACGGTGGTTGTTGTCAGACGCGACGTTGACGAACCCGCACACTTACTGATTGGAAGCAAATATTAACCAGTAATCAACAAGTAAGTTAACTTGTTGTTGTTGTTGTAATTGTTCAGCGTGACCTTGATGCGGACACGAGGTTCTATTTGGCGCTTAGCAGAACCTAAGCCGAGAACCATAGAATGCACAATAGTACACACGTACGATAGTATATAGTATATATGTACAGATGTACGATATTATTAAAGTTAGCACACTTTAGATATATAACCGTTTAGGAGCAATACTCACACGAGCACATTATGGTTACAAATTAACCAAAAACAATAAAAGCGAAAGTATGTACAATCAACAAGTAAAGATAGCTTGTTGTTGTTATTTTAACTGTCGAGCACGACCTTGATGCGGACACGAGATTCTATTTTGAGGTTAGCGGACCTAAACCGAGAACCACCAATTGCACAAGAGTTTATACGTACGATAGTACATATGTAATATATATATAGATGTACGATATATTATAATGGTTAGCACACGTTAGCTATATAGCTGGTTAGAAAAAGTATTCACACGCGCACATTAATGGTTACAAATTATCCAAAAACAATAAAAGCGAAAGTATGTACAATCAACAAGTAAAGATAGCTTGTTGTTGTTATTTTAAATGTCGAGCACGACCTTGATGCGGACACGAGGTTCTGATTTGAGGTTAGCGGACCTAAACCGAGAACCACCAATTGCACAAGAGTATATACGTACGATAGTACATAGGTAATATATATATAGATGTACGATATATTATAATGGTTAGCACACGTTAGCTATATAACTGGTTAGAAGAAATATTCACACGCGCACTTTAATGGTTACAAATTAACCAAAAACAATAAAAGCGAAAGTATATACAATCAACAAGTAAAGGTATCTTGTTGTTGTTATTTTAAATGTCGAGCACGACCTTGATGCGGACACGAGGTTCTGATTTGAGGTTAGCGGACCTAAACCGAGAACCACCAATTGCACAAGAGTATATACGTACGATAGTACATATGTAATATATGTATAGATGTACGATATATTATAATGGTTAGCACACGTTAGCTATATAGCTGGTTAGAAAAAGTATTCACACGCGCACATTATGGTTACAAATTAACCAAAACCAATAAAAGCGAAAGTATATACAATCAACAAGTAAAGGTATCTTGTTGTTGTTATTTTAAATGTCGAGCACGACCTTGATGCGGACACGAGGTTCTGTTTTGAGGTTAGCGGACCTAAACCGAGAACCACCAATTGCACAATAGTATATACGTTCGACAGTCCACAGAATAGCTATCTGGAAGAAATGTACACACGCGTACACTAATGATTACAAACTTAATAAAAAAAAAAATGATTACCACACGTGGGTAATATTTAGATTTTTTAACAAATTAGAGTTTAATAACCACTATTGAAATTGCAAAAAGTCCTGTCACGGTCGCCAATGTAAATTATAAGCGTTTTTATAATTGGATTTTATGATCTTTATTTCAATTTCTTTAACACAATGTAAATTATAAACGTTTTTATATTTGGGTTTTGATTTCATTTAATTTATACAATTGAATTTATACAATTTCGGTTATTGATTGTTTAATCACTTTTTTATGTGTACCCGTGTGTTGACACGTTCGCGATCGAAAAACAAGAGACAGCATCAAACCAACGGAGTTTACTTGCAGCCCAAAAAATATAACAAAAAAATTGCTCATCTCGAGCGCAAAAACAAAAGGCAATAAAAACAAGACTTAGAACCGTTGGTTTGATTACATCTTATACAGGGTTAGTTAGATAAATTAATTAACCATATATATTAACCATATAAAATATTATATATGAATTATATAATATATTAATTATAATAATTTAATTATACAATATATGATTTAAAATAAATTAAAATATAATAAAATATAATATATAAATCATATAACACATCAATTATAATAATTCTACAGAATCCTACAATATTAACAATTTGACTTTAACCGCTCTAACAATGGTCTATCAGTAAAATGTACGCTAATGGAATTTATCTAAGAATATACGAATGTCCAGCTCACGTGCAACGTAGATTACACATGGACTATCTAATCTGTCTAGGACTGTCTAACTTTTGTAAAGAATTTGGAATAATTGTGAATCTCTGATTTTTACTCTCTACCATATAAATGTCACCAGTTGTATATAAAATCCCTAATATCATGGTACATCCTAATTTAGTGCTGCTGATATTCCTTAGTTGTATTTTTTTCTAAGAGTTTATTTACATCTAGTGGAAATTATAATCACAAGAGATCGCGCTCAATGTTATGGTATACTTACAACCCATTGACCTTTACACTAAATAAACGATTGAACGACTATCCTGACTGCACAAAGGCATAAGGATTGGCACTCGATGTTGCTTGAACATAGTAATATAATATTTTATCAACTTCCACAAGCGGAAATTGGATACTCATATCAACTTATCCGATTATCAATTATGACAAATCAGATTACTTTGCAACCAAAAATCCCACGAGAGGAGATTGGATATTAACTAATCCGAATATCAATTGTGACAAATCAGATTACTTTGCAACCAATAATCCCTCAAGAGGAGATTGAGAATTAGTTGTGACGAAACAGATTACTTTGCTATCGAAATTTCTAAACGAGAAGGTTGGATGCTTGTGCCAACTTATCTGGATATTAGTTGCAGCGATCCAGACTAGTTATGTACTTTATACTTACTTCTTTTGCTAATTACTTTCCCACCAAAAATACCACAAGACGATACTGAGAAAAAGCACTTAGTATAATGCAACAAAAGATAGTAAATCACTGACTAACTGATGAATAAAGGTACAAGAGTCGGTATTTATTCCTACCCATTTTGGACAGACAGCTAAGCAGCTATCAAGACTATTTCAGTAGTCTGCAGCTAGTGCAAGATAGTTCACGAATGTAAGTAATTTTTCCATACGAATTGCTAATTTATTCAGCAATAATTCCAATACTAAAATCAGATAGATACTCGCATTCACTTATTTGCCTAGTATCATTTTTCCACTGCAGCTAAAAATACTTATGTTAATAAAATTAAGATTTTGTCGTTTTTATTGGTATGAATTGATTAATGCATGTTAAACAGCTTTTTTGCTGAGATTTTAGGTATAAAACATAGGACAAACATTTCAATTTAAGTAATTTCCCTTGTGGGAAATTTATTTTTAAGGGTTGCATTCCACAATTTTCGTCTTAAATGAATTGATTTATTTGTAATGAACTCATTTATATAAAATGATTCACCACAAAAAGGGTTGCATTCGACAATTTTCGTCTTAAATGAGTTGATTTATTTGTAATGAGCTCATTTATATAAAATGATTTACCACACAAAAGTAAATGGTCGTGATTAGCGGTGTTAATGAGCAAAATTGCCTAAATGAGACTAGTGGAAACATGGAATAACTTTTTAACAAGGAATGCGGAATCAAAACGGCTTTCTTAGTTAATTAAAGAGAATTAAATCATTTCTTACTTAATTATATTAACATTTGTTTTAAATAAACTTGATTAGCACTTAACAATTTATATCATTAATAAATAAATTGCTAATTTCGAAATTTTAAGTAATATTTTAAAATCTTTAACTCTGAAGACAATTTTAAACAAAGGTATGTGGTTTTTATGTGGATTAAAAGACGAGTCCGTTGAGTTTTTTATCTTCAAATCCAACTCAATTTATTAGAGGTTGTCTTTTTCTGAATATACAAATATACAAAATATGATCATAAAACATAATTCATTTCAGTATTTTCTCAATCTAATAAATTAAAACCTTGTACTTTGCTTGTCTACACGCAACAAAAAAAAAACAAAATGAATAGAAAGAGGAAAGGGTCCCGTTTGCCAAAACGAGTTTTGCACCATCGTAAGTATTAAAAAGAAAGGGTGAATTCTTCTGTCAAGTTGAGTACTCTTCGCCGAAGCATATGCAAACTGAATATCGATTTTCTGAGCGCATTCAGACTTCACTGACTTATCAGTCTGAACAGTTCTTTGACGATATTTATGGCCCACGTGTGCGTTCCAAATTCTATGGGTTGCCTCTCAAAATTGCTTATCAACGCGTACAACATTTGAAGTTGTAAATAAAATTAGTCCGATATAAACTTAATCCATTGAGACTAAATATAAACTTCAAACTCCCCCAACACGAAGTCGTCTTACCTGAAATTCATTAATGAAATCACAAAAAAGAACTCAAATAAAAATAGAAAAAGAGAAGAATCGTAAATTGTGGAATTTTTATGAATGAAGAATTTCTTCACAAGAACGTGTGTTTTTATTTGCCTAAACTTTTTTGTAGACAAATACTTTATTTATATTAAAAATTTAACGAAACGTTATCTTCTCCGGTTTGGTTGAGTTTGAAGTTAAAATTTCAGTTGGTACGTATGTGCGAGTGCGAGTATCTGTGTGAGTGCGAGTATCTGTGTGCCCGCCTGGTACGAGTATCTGTTGACTATTTACATAAACACTTCGAGAAACTTGACGCGGCGTTGAATGCATTCGTGAAGCTTCTATGACATTTCGTGTGCACATTCCATACTTCAATATCAGATTTTCACTCCAACTACTTTCGACTGTACAAATTATGGTTTATCTGTGGGGCACAATTGTCGGACACGTTGTGGAATGTTAAGCATACTTGAGATACTGGCCTTAGTGCCCTAAATAAAGACACTAAGGGCCTACTAGTAGCTTTCAGAATTTGTAGTATATACCATATTTATAAAAGAAAAGAATGAAGCTTTATTGCTTGAAGATTATTTGATTTAAAAATATCTTAAATGCAATTTACGAAATAAAATTCTTGCAATAGATTAAGATAATATAATTAAAGAATTCCTTGTGAATACTATAAATAAGAATATGACGTACTTAATAAACAACGAAATTTTATAAGAATTTATGTATTAGAGTAATTGTTCTGACAGACGGCTAGAGACTAAAGACATGTCATGTATATAGTATTAAATTGAGGTTAAGTCACTCAAGAGTCATTAAATCAATTATCAAAGAAAGAGCAAAACTAACTAGTAGTTGCTTATTGAATATTTATTTAAATTTAATTAAAATTTTTATTATATTTAAGTCTACGATCTATTAAATCTATTAAAGCTTCAAAGGTCGAATCATCTATAAATTTTAAGGTTCATTTCAATTTTTTTTTTATTTATTTATTTTTTTTTGTTTTTTTTTTTTCTTTTTGTTTTTTTGTTTTAGCGTATTCAAGGGTTCTACGCAGGCATATCATTTTACCATTCCTTATTCGAATGCCGTTATTTGCCTTGTCTTCAGCATTGTGCACTTTCCCACATTATTTCTTGAGAATAGATTCCTTTGTACGCAAACGTTTCTGTACTTTGTATCTACAAGCACTTACAGAAACTAGTTTTTCTACTTTGTAAATAACCAACAATCGTACCTTACATTTTGTCCTTGTTTTGATCCTTCTTAGATTCTGGAGATAACTGAGCTGAGCTATTTGAATAGATAGCCTTCGGCTAGCATAATAAATAGTTATTTATGATTTGTTACATTTTTTATTCTAATAATCGCGAAACATGTTTCTCTCCTGTGTGAGATACAATCCTTTAGTTGATGTAAGTCATCCATATAAGATTTAAGATACTTTTTTCATTTAATAGCAAACAAAATAAGATCAAATTAAATGATGCAGTCAGCTGTAATAACAACTTTTGTTTAGAAATTTCACAAAAAAAATTAAAAAAATTGAAATGATATTAAAGATACAAGCTTTTACGTTAAATACAATATTTTCGTAGCATTTTAGCAATTAAAACTTAAAAGCACATTTGCAGTACTTTGTATCTAGAAACTTGAATGGGTGACATGTATACATGGATTAGGATCATTTAAATCTTCGCATTTTGCTTTCCACTAGAATGAACTCGATGTAATTATTTATATGGAAATAATGCTTCTTTCATCTTCATAGTAAAAACCAAGAAAGAAATTTTTACTATTTGAATGACTACGCAAAAAATCTAGGTCTCTTCCTCTTCTTATTGCAACTGAGAAATATTATTCCAAGACGCATTTATTAAGATTATTTTCTTTTAAATAAGAATACATCGCGATTAATTGGGATGACAGCATTAAATACTTAGGAATCACATTTGATAAGCGGTTCACTTGGCACAAGCACATACAAGTCAAAAGAAGTACTTGCACAAAAACACGGCACTGCTTACAATCACTTTTCAAACACAACAACCTTAGCTTGAAGAACAGAAAGCTGATCTACAGCCAGATAATTAGACCAGCCACTACTTTATGGGTGTGTCGTGTATAGCAAAGCTACCGACTCTACTATCCAAAAGTTACAAGTTGCTCAAAGTCAGGCTCTCCGAAGGCTCTTCAAAGTACCATGGTACATCCACACGAATGACATACTAAGTGACCTTAGCAGAGCTTTGACAGAGCTTTGATGCTATATGCGAAAACCGACTGGCTGCCCTACTTGGCACTATCTAATCTCAGAGCAATCACTTACCGCATGAGGCAGTAAGCAGATCTTAGATCAATCTTAGATTAAATTAATCAGTGAGATGGGCGGGACTGTGCAGAATCCCCCCAGCTGGCATAGAGTAAAAGTGCCCTGATGCACTAACTCGGAAAAGGCTTAACATAATATAACATTAACTAAATTATATTTTTAATTACAAAAAGTTTATATAAGTTATAAATAAATCTATATATATATATAAAGTAAATATAGAGTATATAGGTGGAAACTTCAGTTGGGGACTAGGTACAGTGATCATAGAGATCATAAAGATCCACTTACGCCTGGTGATCCCTACATCAAATCATCAATCCAGTATTAGCTTATAAAACTCAGGGAGTTAAATCGTAGAATGTACACCTCATAAGGACAACTTGATTTCAATAAGAGACAATCTTTAATGAAAACTAACTTAATACCATTAAATTTGGAATGAGAGTAGGGACATTAGACTGTCCCGTCGATGACGGAGAAATGACTTTTAATTTATTGCAAAAAAAAGCGTAAGAGCAAAACAAAAATAATTGAAAAAGATACATTATTTTCTGGAACGATTTAGATAAATAGAAGAAAAAAGTTTGTTCATCATGTTTTCTCTATCGTTAGAAATATTCTACTTATCTGCTTTACTCACTCTGAACGTCCCTTCCATTTAAATGCAGGGCTGTTCATTTATTTATTCTAAATATTATTTTTACAAAAATAAAGTACACTTGTGATTGAGTTTTAGATCTAGTTTCTATTGCAATGAATTTTTTGGATCTGAATGAAGAATGCTACATCATTAAAATATTCTTACCCGAATACATTACAATATTGGATCTTTATAGGATTATTTTTTGATTTATTAATGGATGTTGGAGTCAGCGCGTTGACCCAAGTGTCCACTTAAAAACCAGAACACATAATGTTTTATAACTAACATCACATGTCCATACACAAACATATCCAAATGATGTGTTCAAAGGCACAGAAGTGGTTTTCGAAATTTTATGTGAAAGAATCTGTCCTTATATGCTCATTAGTTTGCTATTGTATATTTGTTCCCTCATTATTATTGTACTCATATTTAATACTTGTTTTATATCTCAAACTTAGCATATACCCCCTACAAGATTCAGATTTCAGTCGTAGGGTTCGTTCTAAGTCTAGTTCTCAGGCTATGTCTAGCTTCATTGTTTCTTCGATATTCAAAGAGTATGCAATATACATTTTTAGCAATATCGTTCTTACAATATACGCAGTAAGGATCGTGACCATGTCTTTGCGTCCACTATTTTAAATCTGGTGTGATAGTTTCTGTTCTGCTAGTCAATATGATTGCAATCAATACGTTTGCTATATTATCAATTCTATGTTAACGCGATTTTCGGTCGTTTATAGCCAGAGACTCCTTGGCTTGTAGGACTATGGGTATTATTCCGGATACCACCAAGGCGATTTTTTTTATTACTGTTCAAAAACCTCAACGTACTCTTAGTATAGTCAATATAGTCTGATTATTAGTTAATTCACATTGAATACATAAAATTACACAATCTAAACAATTTCCTTTCTTTATATATGCAGTAATAGAAAAAAGAGCTTCATCACTAAGAAAACACTGAAAACTACTATCTATCTCTCCTAAATAGGGTACTGAGTTTACTTTTGAAAGTATATTAGCTTGTGGTACCATCTCAATCAGAGTAGTCTTGTCAGATTTGAAAGTATATTATCTGAGTTTATAATGCAATGATAGTTCTGTAATATTCGTTGCAATAATCCAATTTTGATTTGGGTGAGGAGATGGATACTAAAATCAAAACTTCTGCGCCCTGCCCATTCTAAAAAAAAGCGGAAATAAAATTCCATAACATATGTTTATGAAAAAAAAGAAAATAGTTCAATACTTAAGAATCAGAAAACACATTAGCCAATGCAAGTTTTATATAACAATTGGATTTAGAGCATATATATTATCACCACAAAACTAAAATATGATTCTTTCTAACGATTCTCTACTATGAAATGAAAGACGATAAGTAGACTACTTGAAATTCAGTAATGTATAAAAATAAACCCCAAAAAAGGTACAACCCTAATGTCTTTACAGAAAAAGCTATTTCAAACTATTTTCTACACATACCTTTTATTGATAGACTCAGTGATAAAACTACAGGAAATAAATTTATATGGGTCTTTAGTTAAGTAATTAGAAATACATACTATCAGCATACTATAAAAACTGCTATAGTTTTTCAAAGTATATAATTATAAAAATTATACAATTTAAAAGTGAAAATAATTATCTTAATTGAATTAATAATAAATTACAAATGTTTTCATAGTCGTTACAGATTGAAGATTTAATTGAAGATATTTAAACTTTTTGCTCTGAAAAATAGGACAGACAAATAATAACATTATTATTAAAAGGTATTCTGAAATATTTGAGACTCACAAATGCCTGAGACAGTCTTTGACAATATAATTAAAAAGAATAATGAATTCTCCTCAGCTATAAAGATATAGAATGAGAATAGAAAAATTCTACTTATATTTACCTTCTAAAACACGGAGTTTCAATAATAAAGTTCTGGAGCACACATTATCGTAGGAAGAAGAAGTCAAGAAAAGATATGGAAAGTTTATACTTTCAAATATGGTGGATTTTTATCGACTCAACGTTTATCTCCTTCACCATCATATTATATACCTACGTGGGGTAAGCAAAAGAAGTTTCAAAAATTATTCTAATAATTCAATTTTCAATGATTCAAATGTTTTTTTACTCTATTTTACGTGTTCATTTATAGTCTCACAAGACTGTCTAGCAAATGTTGTCCCTTATACCACCTTCAAGAATACTTCCTACTAATGGACAGATCCCCTTTATGTATTCAATTTTGTAGACACAAAAAACCTCCAAAAGATATATGAAGTCAATACTTTCAAATACGCTGGAGTTTTTCCGACTCAACGTATTACTCTATTACGACCTTATTTTATTCGTATAGCGCATTTGATGTACCATTTCAAACCATCTGAACTGATCAGTTTAAATAGATTGATCTTGCGTATTTCATTAAGAAATAAAGAACTTATATACAGATAAATAGTTGGATATCTATAAAGAAGTCGTTCTATCACTTATATCGTATTTAGTATACTAGTTGAAACAATCTGGATATATATAAAGAAGTTATATACGATTGAAATATATTCCTTGCCAATGAGCAGGTATTGTTATACAAAAAAAGATTCAATTACAATAAAATCGATAGTATGGATCGGATGTGTGCCTATATTTATGCAGGAAGCAACTTAAAGTAACCATTTTTTAGAAATCTGAAGTTCTAGTAAAAGTTTAGTCTATTTTAATATTTGTAATTATTTTATTGATCGCCCTTTTTAGTGAAAACATGTTTTCTCTATCGTCATTGTATTTCGTCATTGTTTTAAGGCGTTTGCTGGTGCTAATATGAACTCTAATGTACTTTGCTTCTTTTTCTGTTCTATCAGTAAGATTTTTACCGTCTATAACAGTAACTACAGTGTTCAAAACAGTATATGTACTGCCTTTCCAGTGCTTCAGTCTTGTCTTGTCTTCCTAGTTCCTTCATGTTTGTCTTGTTAGTAGCAGCTTTAGGCCATACGTGCACCAAATACAATCAGAATCAGCATACTATATATACATAGGCGTATTTATAGTACTCTGATTGTGATGATATAAAAATCAGAATGCTATATATCTGCTTGCATAAATATAGTACTCTGATTCTTATAGTATTCAGGAAATTACATATCTACTTGTTTAATATAGTAGTTTGATTCTAACTGATATTCTACTCTGATTTCTTCTGATAACGCTTTAACTATAAACTCTTCTTCTGTTATGTCTTGAATTTATATACATTTATATATCCATGTTTATCAATATAATTAAGACCGTTATGCCTTTCCGCTGTGCATTGGGCGGACGTTACATTATTCTAATATGTATTTGTATATACATATATATATATGTATATATATATATTTACGTATATGTGTACTTATTTTTATTAATATAATTAAGATTAAAAAGGTGTTTGTACCAACCTCGACGCTCAGAATGATAAATCTTTTTTGGTGATTCATATTTCATATATATTCATATATATTCATTTATGAATAAGATTCACAAATATCCCAAACTTAAAATAAACATTTTTTCTAACATTCTTGAATATTTTCAAATGTCTCTCTCTACAATATCTGGTTTTTAGTATTGGTTTAGTGATATATGATATATGATATAAGAGTAAACTTCTTGGTACATTTGTATCAATCAATATTTTAGCACTTATGCCAAAAATAGTCACTACTTCTGTTTCCAAAGCAAAACTAGACATTGTCACAAAATAAATTTTAGTGTTGAGGGTGTGATTTTGTAGATGAAATTGTTCCCCTGGACCATATATGTCAGCAAACAACCCTCAGTGGAAATGCAGTGTTTATATGATTGATACATTATAGACGGAAGGGTCGATAGTATTGTGTAGTAAATTGAAAAATGTACAGTGTAAATAGCAGGGGGATGTGGTTGGCTTTTAAGAACATTTTTTACCACTTCTGGTTAAAAAAATGCTATATATTAGGGCAATGTTTTATTATGTGTAAAAAACCAAAAGTGCTGATTGGTTGAATGCTTTGCTATAGATATTGCAAACTGACCAGTCACATTAGTTCAAAATACATGAAGACTAATGTTAATTAGTTCAAATGATTAAACTTAATTATAGAATTATTAAAATTTTTTTTAATACACAAATTAATAACTAAAATACCCAATTTACCATTTTTACTTGTGTTGTTGTTATTGTTCCTTGCGAAGGCTGCGTCGACCTCGTCGCCTAAGTGGCGTGGACTGCTTTGTTGGCTACTGTAACTGCTAGTCGACGTCGCTGCTATGCCTGGCATTGTTGTTGTTGTGGCGTTTGTTGGATGCATGCCTACATCCGGTGATTGCGTACTATTTTTCTGATATGCTGCACTTGTAGGATTTGACATTTTTGTTACTTTTTGCTTGGAACTTCTATTTATTATATTTTACTTAACATTTATTTATAATATTTATTTGGAAAAATATGTTTTTTTTTATTATCGTTTTAGTGTCAAATTCGATTTTTGTTTTTTTTCTCTCTGAACACTACATTAACAGGTTTGTTTTTAATTGCGTTTTGTTTTGTTCACTATTTGTTTATATTTTCTCTACTTTATTGCTTTTCGTACGACGAACTTAAAAGTTTTACTATTTACTTTACGAAAAAAAAACTATTATTAAAAGCAATAACTACGCATTACCGCCATTGCTCGATCATTATTATTATTAATAAGTTTTTTTGTTAATTTAATTATTTTTCTTACTTATTTATTTTTCTATTTTTCCGTGTTTGCTTGTGCATGTGCACTACGTATGACGCAGACTGACACACTGACGAATAGTTGCGTTTTACTATTTCCAGGAACCACAAAAAAATAATTCCGTGAACAAATATTCAAAGTCTAACAACAATAACAACAGCAATAGCAGCAACAACAGCAAGAACAACAAGAACAACAACAATGATGACGATGACTGTGCCTATGCCTATGCCTATGACAAGCAGTGCTCAGCTCAACATATTAAAAGAACCCAAAAAGTAAACGAGAAAAAAACTCAAATTTGTAATTGACGAAAACAACAACAATACATTAGGCCTAACAACATATAACATCGCAGTAGCTGTGCTCAGCTAACAGCAGCAGCAGCGGCAACGGCAGTACGACACCATGACCGCGCTGCTTTGTATCGTAGAATTCGAAGTGTACTACTACGCAATAGTCAGCCAATACGTTTCGTACGCAGCTATTCTATTGCACACTTTTGCTCACGATCGCAACCCTAACCGCTGAACTAAGCGGAGACTGAATAAATTTAGACAACGGCGCAGCGACACGTTGTTGTGTTATGTGCGATTTGGTATTGTGTGAGTTTTTCTAGCCTAGTCGGAAGACATTATGTGTGTGCGCAAAAATGAGATAGATGTTGTGTTAGTCACAGGATAGTAATTATGAATTTGTATCCTTGTTGTTCAAGTGTTGCCTAACGTTTCGCTCGCAAATGAGGATATTATGAGAAAAGTGAATCTTGGTGGGAATAATAATAGGCTTCGTAGAGATATTTTTGAAAACAATCTATGAAAAAATAAATAATAATTTAAAAAAATAAACAATAATAATATAATTGTGTATGTTTATGCACAACATTAAATAATGTCTGTTAATTTCAACATGAAAATAAGAAATGAAAATGAAATAAAAATATTTTAAATTAAATTAAAAAGACCAATGATACTTTGTTTTCTTTTTAATTTTTTTATTTATTAAAAATATATACATATTTTTAAAATTCTTTTATTTATTAAAAATTTATAAAAACCATTTAAACCATTTAAAATAATTATTTATTTTATTATAAAAATCTTATAAAATGAATTTTACTTATTTTAAATAAATAAAAAAATAAAAAACAAAGTACAATTAACCTTTTTAATATTATTAAAGAAGTTAATTTCTCTCCACATATTTGGCTTTAAGAAAATTTCAATTAAAATAAATTATTATCAAAAATTAATAACTATTGTGGAACTTTCATATAATATTTTCATTTAGTTTTAATCATGCTTTACGTTATTTAATTTTTAAAAATTCAATAAAATTAAATAACGAAGTTCTTTACATTTATTAATTTTTGGTTGCATTAAAAACTTAATTCCGATTTCTCAATCGTTACCTAAATTTCAATTTTAACTTAAGTTATGCTTAAGTTATCAATTTTCGTGAATTAATTTATACCTAATTTCGTTTCGATGCTTAAGCTATGATTGTGAAATTAGGCATAAGTTCTTGATATAACCAAAAATTAGTAAATTTAAATGACGTAAAGCGCGATTTAAATTCTAATACAAAATCGTAATACAATATAAATAATAAATTTTAAAAATAGATAAATAAATAAAATACATAAAATAAATACTGGAATGATATAAATAGTAACAAATTTCAACAAAAAATATGTTTTTATATTACATATGACTTAAAAATAAATTTAATAAAAAATTAATAGTTTTTAAGTAATTATTATTGTCGATCTATAATTTAATATCACAACTTCATTTAAATCATATATTTGATTTTGACCAGATTCATTTAAATTAAATTACAAAATACTTTTCACAGATTATAGTAATCTGTATAATTAATTATTATTAACACCCTTTTATTTAATATTATAACTTATTAACTAATCATAACTTCTTAATACATAAGGAACGTTTTAAATTAAAGTTGTCTTTCATTGGCTAATCTAGATCTGCTCCTGCTCTGTAATGTTTTGCTCGAATTTTATGACTCAATCGATTATGTTTAGAATAATGTTTTATTATAATATCATAATTAAATTTTCAACATTTAGTTTGCAAATAAACACAATATTTCAAATATTTCAAATGTCAAATACATTTTATTTGTTAAATAATATAAAACAGCTATTAATTATAGGGTAATTTCAAGCTGTCAATATATCAATAGTGTTATAAATTAATCTCAGGTGTTATAAATTAATTTCAAGTGTTATACATTTTACCCGTTATTAACCCATTGAACATGAAAACTGTACTAAAAACAAATCTCGCGTAAAAAATTTCCTCTAAATTTGTTAATTTTACGCGACATAAATAATTATATAAAATGAATGAACAATTTTAAAAATTAATAAGATCAAATAAAATTATTAAGATTGCATATTAATTGATATATATAAATGTATTATTTAAAACCATTATGCGATTTTAATTTTTTCGAAATTAACTTTTATGTCTTAATATAAATATTATTTATGTAAATAATTTACATTATGTACAACATAACAAATATATTATATATTTTTAATGTTTTTAAATATGTGATATAGTATGTATATACAACTTATGTAAAATATAAATTGTATAAAACATGGCCTAGTAATCGATTTAAAAATCGCTCTCAATTTTTGTTTTTAACTAAAAACTTTAATTTGTAGCTGACGTCATAATTAACATAATTTAAATATGTACGTTAATATACATGGGCGCACCTAAAAATCAAATTAGTTTTTAAAAATAATTTTAATATGTTAATTTAATACACTTAAACTGAATCATCTTCATTTATTCCACAAATGGACTACACCTATATAAGTATGATTCATTTTAATCACGTTATTACGTTTATAGTCTAAACACAGCAATAATAATTTTAATGATGAAAATAAAATTAATTATAGTCTACGATGTTCCCTTTCAGTCTAACTCACGCGCGCCATTGCAATAGCTAAATTATTTAAATTTTTTTTGTCATTACCTCATTTGAAAACATTAATTTTTTTTTTTAGTTTTTTTTTTAGTTTTTTTTTTAGTACACAAATATATTAATAACACATTCTCTCATTCTCCTCATTTTCTAAACAAACTGCGTCGAAGTGGAATTTAAAAAATTTAAACAAGAAGCGGCGCTGTTGAGCAATCAAAAATTCCAAAAGCAGCGCAGAAACGAAAAGAAACTCAAAACAACAAAACACGAACCGAATTAGAAATAAAGAAACAACAACAACAACAACAACAACAATATTAAACATCAACAACAACAACAACAACGATAACAACAATAACAGCAGCAGCGCACATTTAAGAATCAAAGAAAGAAATTCTTTAAGATTAGGAAATTTTCATTGAAAGGGAAATAATAAAAAATAAAGATATGAGTAGCTAACAAATAACAAAAAATAATGAACAAAAAAAAAATTTAAAGAAATGAAAAGAAATAAAAACAATAAAAACGTCACCGAAAAATTAGAAAAATAATGAGGTCAAAGATATTTGAAGTGTAAATAGATACTTGACGCGGGGTGAAAGGTTTTTCATACTTAAAGAAAATATTCATATACGAGAATATTCATATCGTATATCGTACGTGGTACATTGGGGAATACTTATTTGAATATTTTAAGAATGTTATCAAAACAAAGTAAAACAAAACAGCTCAACAAAACACTAACAACACACACACACACACACACACACACACACATACGTACTCAAATGAAATTTTTGGAATTTATGCATTAACGCACAATGTAGCAATTAATTAGTGCGTCTTTTGCTGGGACGGAGCGCAGCATATCTGAGATGCAAATGCACATTGAATGCGCTGCGCTGCGCTGCATTGACTTCTTTGAATGAATTTCTTGTTTTTGTGTGCATTTCAAATTTAGATATTTGCTCTTTTCATGCATTTTTCACACGTTAACAGATAATTTAGGAAAACGGGATTTCTATTTATAATAAATAACATAGTTTACTGGTTAATGTGAGCTGTTCTGGTAACTAATAAAGTCTCCAATTGGGAGACAATTAGGCTTTGTGAAGCTAACATTATTTGTTGCAGTGTTAATGGGAAAAGTCTACCTCTACCTAATTATTAATAGTTGAAGTGAAACTGGATTTTAGATAGTGAGGGACTCTTAACGATATTATAAATAATCAGACCAGAAACCAATGAGATATGAAATTTTGTTCTGACACTGGTAATGGCACTGAATTATATAGAAAAATGTGATTTAATATACTGGTTAATGTGAGTTGTTCTGGTAACTAATAATGTCTCCAATTGGAAGAACGGCTTTGTGAAGCTAACATTATTAGTTACAGTGTTAATGGAAAAAGTCTACCTCCACCTAATTTTTAATAGTTGAAGTGAAACTGAATTTTAGATAGTGAGGGACTCTTAACGATATTATAAATAATCAGACCAGAAACCAATGAGATATGAAATTTTGTTCTGACACTGGTAATGGCACTGAATTATATAGAAAAATGTGATTTAATATACTGGTTAATGTGAGTTGTTCTGGTAACTAATAATGTCTCCAATTGGAAGAACGGCTTTGTGAAGCTAACATTATTAGTTACAGTGTTAATGGAAAAAGTCTACCTCCACCTAATTTTTAATAGTTGAAGTGAAACTGAATTTTAGATAGTGAGGGACTCTTAACGATATTATAAATAATCAGACCAGAAACCAATGAGATATGAAATTTTGTTCTGACACTGGTAATGGCACTGAATTATATAGAAAAATGTGATTTAATATACTGGTTAATGTGAGTTGTTCTGGTAACTAATAATGTCTCCAATTGGGAGACAATTAGGCTTTGTGAAGCTAATATTATTTGTTGCAGTTAATGGGAAAAGTCTACCACCACCTAATTTTTAATTGGTGAAGTTATGCTATGTTAAGCCTTTTCCGAGTTAGTGCACCTGGGCACTTTTACTCAATGATATCTGGGGAGATTCTGCAGAGTCCCACCCATCTCACTGACTAATTTGAGTATTCCTCATAATCTACGTGATTATTCAATGATTGATCTAAGATCTGCATACCGCCCCATACGGTTAATGATTACTCTGAGATTAGATAGAGCTAAGTAGGGCAGCCTGTCGGTTTTCGCAGATAGCATCAAAGCTCTGTCCCTTTTTATTTTTTGACCGGATCTATTCTAAGGTCTCTTAGCATGTCATTCGTGCGGATGTACCATGGTACTTTGAAGAGCCTTCGGAGAGCCTGACTTTGAGCAACTTTTAGATTTTGTATAGTAGAGTCGGCAGCTTTGCTATACGCGATAAACCCATAAAGTAGTGCTGGATGTGAAGTGAAACTGGATTTTAGATAGTGAAGGACTCTTAACGATATTATAAATAATCAGATCAGAAATCAATGAGACATAAAATTTTGTAAGAATTTTGTTCTGACTCTGGGAATGACACTGAATTATGTACAAAAATACAATTTATTATATAAATTAGAAAAGAAATAAACATATCGAAGAAAATTTTGTTTTAACTATTGTATTATATGCTTAAGTCATTATGGTCTGTTCAGATTAAAGCATATAATGAAAAACTAATTTGCTTTACATCATAAGTAATCTAATAATAGGTATAGAGAGATCAGATCACACTATAATCAACTCAAGGACCGTAATTTGTTACTAATATACTTCATAATCTTAATCTTTTAGATTGCTAAACCTTGGGTATCGTTTTCAATCGCTATGCACTTTTAATGCAGTTTTCACTGTGTAAAGAATTTGACTACTGCATACGATGAATTTTACCACAGCTATAATATAGACCAAGCAAACACTTCCTTCACAGCTGTTAACAGCCCCACTCGACGCGGGCAAGGACGATTCATGTCCGTAATGGCCAACTAAGTAAGTAAGTACGTCTGTTCAATTCATTCAAAACCCAAGTGTTTAGTTAATTTCAAAATATGAATTAATGATTAAAAAGTTGAGAATGAAGTGTTTTGAAATATTATTGTGTCTTAAAAAATAACTATCTTATTAAAAAAGTACATGAAACTATTTTTTAGTGAAGAAAATGACTATTTCACAATACAATCTTCAATTTAAGACGTCAACTATCTTTCGATTTAATGATCCCAACTCATGTGTTGGACTTCCGTAAGTACCATAAAATATCGTTTCATGGTAGCTGATACCTCTCCGTGCCATCAAACTTGGTTTTTTATGACGTGAGAAGCATAAGTATTCTAAAAAGATTCAATTTGTTGAAAGTACTGGTTGTTTGCAAGAATTCATACTGTGATCCACTGATTCTAGTAATCGTGTTTTTGAGCTGTGTGAACAGGCTTATTGTTTTGTTGTGAATTCAATTAGGTCTTCCGTAAACCGGATCAGATTTCGTTGTTTTGCTTAAGTTTAGCTCAAAAAGTTGCAATAATAATTTAAGTTTATTGTTGTACCAGTTGTAAGATGGTTTACGACGAAACTATTTATCCACAAACAAAATTTTTTTGTTTTTAGAAAACAAAACTGATGCGAAAAACCGGGTACATTAAACGCCTTGTACTCGATTTACAAATAATGAATTGAAGGACTTAATTGAATTTATGGAATAATTAATTTTTTTTTACATTATTATAATACAGAAGGAAATTGGTATTGAGTTCTTCCTGTGTTGAACTTTTAGTAAAAGATGGGAAGACTCTACGATATGCAGATATCTATATGCAATTTGGCAACATACTAATAACATAGAAGAAGATCGAACTCGCTCATAGAGATGCCCCGTAGAGATATCAATCCTGCAGTAGGTTTACTAACAGGTCATTGTATTCTGGATCCCCTTGAGATCATCGCCAGTATAACCTAACCTAACCTTAAATACAGATGAATTGCTGGTGTGGCAACATAATAATATGTAATTATATATAATTACATAAATAATTATATATATTTTTATTGTTTGAAAATACATTTAATATGTTAATGAAAATAGTTTGTTATTCATTAATATTTGATTCTAGTGTGAATATTTTGTTTTGAATTCAGAACATTAATTGATTTAATTTACATATTTATATATGACTATTTGTTTCACACCAAATTTGGTTATGTCTTAAAAGTCTCAGACAATTAGTGTTGAAAACATAGAGAATGATAACATAGGAGCATTATTCTTTATAGTCGAAGATTTGGTTTTATGATACCCTTTTCTGTTATTGGAGCCCCCCATGTTCACACATATGTATGTGCATAATTCCTATTTTCGAACAAAGCTTTTTAAGATTGAGTTTTATTTATTTTATTTTATTTTTACAAGATAATGATAATCCCATAAAACTAAATATAGTGTCAATGCACTGTCTTCAAGATAGAATTTTGCTTTGAAAAATTTTATGGCTAAACTTTTTTCGATTTTATTTGAAATTAAATACAATAAACTGTAAACTGTAAACACAGCATTTAGTGTCAACCGATTTTTATGTTTTTTTAAGAGTTCCAAATGCAGATACAATCATGTATGTTAAGTCGTAAAAATCTAATAAATTCATGGAAAATAAACTTTAAAAAGATTTTGTTTGGAAATTTTAATTGAAAAGAAAACAAATCGTAAACGTCAAGAAATGTTAATGCCATTCACGCGCATCTAAAACTTCATATTTGATTTGCCTGAATGCTGAACGCCAATGCTGATTGGTGTATTTCAATTGGTTAAAATCTGAAAAGCTAAGCCCTTGACTAAAAATAATATTGCTAAAAAACTGCCCTCCTAAAAAATATCTAAAAAAAGTGTATAAAAAAGCAAGCAAAACGAATAAAATGCGGTGTTTCCTCCCTTAGAAGCAAAGCGATCGGCTGCATGCCGGCGAGTCAAATTATTGCATTTTATTGAAAAACACTGTTCCAGAAATCCACCCTAATTGATGTGAGGTACGTTTTAGGCACCCCTCCGTGCCGTGGGGTGGTTAGTGCAGTTACTCACTTATGCAGTTTGCATGCTGAAAGCATTTTATTTGGAAAAGCATGCGAAAATATAATATTTCCAGCACGTGGCAACATGCATGCACCCTCCTCAATTTATCGTTGCTGACGGCTTATGAATTATGGGCGAATTAATGGGTCAAAAAATACCTACCCTTAAAACTAACTTTAGTCAAGATTTTAGGTACATAATTTCACAATAATTTCTAAACAAAATTTTTTGTTAAAATGCTTAAGTTTTATTTTAATATTTTATTTTAATATTTTATTTTAATATAGTACTATTAATAGAGTCTTGTACGTCAGTAGTCTAAAATACCTAACATATACTGGGTTAGGATAAGTTGAAGTGATGGTCTTGTATCCAAGAAATCTCACTTGAACGCAAATATATATTTAAATAAATATTACTATTTACATTAAACAATCTCTGCCAGATAACTTATTCTATATTCTATTCCAAATCCTAGTGCTTTCTGCTTCTAATTGTTGTTTATAGGGTCTCGGCCTCACGGTTACAATGACTTGATAATAGATTTCAGTAGAGGTTGTATTGTTTTGAGAAACTTGTCGCTATATCTGCTATATCTGTCGATATAAATTACTTTTCGAGATATCGAGGTTTTAAGTTAATTACACTACCAATACCTTTGCACAGTAATTAGCATATATTATTTTCACTATAGTTTTATAAACAATGGATCACAGCATGTAACCTATATAAGATGGTGCGTCAACGAGCTTGAAGATATTTAACTATATTGGGCATAAGATGTCGTGCATTATTTATAGATTAGTGTTTTACTAATGAGAACCCAACCTCACAAGTTATCTCTTAATGGTTTCTTAAACGTGGGTATACATATTAAAGGGAACAAAATTGCTGATGAAATGTACATAACTGAAGTCGATACCTCGGTAGAGTTTAGTTCGCAATCGTCGAGTTCACAAATCATTGGTCACCGCGATGGTTAATTTTTCTGTGTCTCTGAACAGCTCAGTTTGAATCTAATTCATAAGAGCATAGAAGATTTCACCATCGCTTATCGGATTTTCTCAATTATATCTGAAAAACCAAACGGTTTTACTAGGATAATAGTAAATAGAATAATAGCATCATTGATGGAAGGACCAGGTGTCCAACGATTTGGGGGCGCTCAATACTATCAACTGACGACAGTAAGCAACTAATCGGACTGACTGGCGAAGGCTGTTCGATGTGGTCAAGAACGACTGACGGTGTAATGGCCAGCTAACTAAGTAATAGTAAATAGTGGTCAGCGTGACGTGTCCTTCCCAGGCAACTTTGAGAGCAATACAATGGGCAATATCTCCGAATGAAGGTGAGTTTGTGTTCTTAAGGTATTTAGTCCAAATTATTAAATTTTGAAGCTACTTTTATATTTTAATATTTTGACAATTTGAAACGACAACTTTAGTGTATCAATTATTCCTATGATCTTACTTTTGAGTGTTCTGTATTGACATGAAGCCATCGTTGAGCATTCATTAGCAAATTTAATTATGCAAGCAACCTGTAAGATATTTTCCGGTTCTTGAAGTTAAAATCACCATTTATTAAATTGATTTTTAACGTCGGTTTTAAAGAAACTAAATTTTTAATATAAATTATTGTATTCAATAGAGGTTTTTGTTAAACATATTAAATTAAATGAATTTTTGGCTGACCATACATCATTACCACTTTACGAAATGCCTTTTAAGTGGACTGCAGATATAAAAGAATCTACGATATAAGAGTTAAAGGTTATATCTTAATCAGTCCACGAAAAATGGGTGGAGGATTGAGTAAAGCGACATTGTAGTTATTTATCACAGGATTGGGCTTATTTTAAAGGAGATAAAGTTAGTTTTGGTTCTATGTTTTTTTTTTGCGTTTTATTCAATAAATATTAGGTTTTTTAAGTAATTTCAAAGTTATTTTTTATTTTTGAAAAAAGTGGTTTTTTGGGTCACAATATTCTCTCTTTTACATATATTTCCATCTACTTATAAAAATGAATATAATAATTAAAATAAATGAGTCCTTAAACGATAAGTATTTAGTTTACTTATTACCTTATATAGACGCAACATAAATTGCTTCTATATATACTTGATATACTAGATCTGTACTAGATCATTGTGTAGATGAGAAATATTCCAAAAAACCATAGCAAAATAAGAAAAATCTTCAGACGACCAAATGATTTTAACTTCTTATAGATGGATTTAAACAACTTGTAGATATACATTGAATTGAGTATGTCGTTGATAGACGGGTTATTAATATTCATCAACTCAATTAACGCATCGCTCTTGTTTAAGTTGTCCTCAATAGTGCTTTCCATCTCTGCCAGCTCACTGATCGAATTTTGAACCTCTTTTAAGGCCTCATTCTGCACCTCTATACAGTTATGGCGTTGCTCTTCAGTATCACTTTCTTCAAGAACACAACCTGCTTCACATTCAAATTCAGGCTTATAAGGACACTGGGCCACATGAGACTTGAGATCTCGCACTTTTATGATGACATTGCATCCGCTGTCTGCATAATCACAGTTAATATGTAAGTTTGAAATGCGAATGCACAAGTCTGGTCCTGCATCATAAGTTTTGCGTATTGAAATACGTTTGCCACAAGGACACCTTCCAGACACGGACCAAAACGCCACCAAACATGCCTGGCAAAATTTTTGCTTACAGGTTGGCTCAGTTGTTGGCTTCTCCATGACTCCGCGGCATAAGCTGCAAATCATGCTACTTGAAATTTTCTCGTGAAATCTGTCTAAATCGTAACCCATCTTCCAAGACAAAAATGAGAAAATTCTTCAAAAATTTGGTTATTTTAAATAATAAAACGACAAGTAAATTTAATGAAACTCTGTCGATAAAATTTTTTTTCAATTGATTACTGAAGTTGAAGTTTATTTCATTATTTTTACTTTTGACATTTAGTCGACCAGTTACCAAGTTTTTTAGTAGTACTGAAAACTTCCGATCTATTATTTGACAAATAATACCTCAAAAGTGTGTGATTAACAAATTAAAAGTAAATAAAAA
>NC_051846.1:8182072-8235639 GCF_002237135.1 Teleopsis dalmanni
TCAAATAACTCAAATCAAAGAATGAACAAGAAGTACTTGAGTCAGTTGCCTGCGACAAGGACATTAGACTCAGCAATGAGTGTGTTTTGATAGTTCATACAGAATGAATTTTGCAAAATAACTAATTTTAACAATATATACTTAACGTATTAAATATTAATAAAAATAGTAGTGTCATTTCAATCAATGTGAACCAAAAGAGTTAATTGCCCACAATAAAAATTGTTTATAGCCCGTGCAACAAAAATATTGAACTGAAGTTAATAATGATTGTTTTGGTAGTTCATGCATAATAAATTTCACTGAAAAAAAAATTATGACATTTCTAACATTTTTAATTTCTTAATTTAACAAATTTTATTTAATATTAACTAAAACCTACTAGCGCTTAAGCCAGTTATCAGCGATTAAAGTTCTTTACACAATTTTTGATACACAAGATTGTGCTGGTATTTCCATGTAGAATAAGTATCGCTCAAAGAGTAAAATATTTTTCTAATACTCTTACTCTGGACGTACTAAATAATAGCATAATAACAAAAACAATACTGATAGTTCACTCAAAATAAACCGAAACTAAAAAGGACTTAAGTCAGATTCATGCGACAAAAATTCTTTATACAAGCTCAACAATGAGAATATTGGCATTTTATGTAAACTTAATGTCTTTTAAATATTAATAATTTTGTATAAAACACAAAATTTATTAAAATTAAAATTATTAAAAAATTTACAATGCACTAAGTCACAAAATGTGAATGAGTATAACAATGTCACTCAATGATATTTCACTCAATGTGAGCCTATTTCAAATGAAACTGAGTAAAATGCCTGCAACAAAAATTGTTTACAAATGTTGATGTCATGTGGTTGCAACAGAAAAAATAGATGGCATTAATTTCATAAATATGAATTTTTGTGTTTATGATGCACTAAGGCACGGGCGACATTTCAAATGTCTTCAACAACATTTCGTCGCAACAGTTGAGTTGTAAGGTTTAGTTGACGACGCATGACGAAGTAAAAATTGCCTGCGACAAAAATTGTTTAACTTATTGAACTGCATTTTGTCGCAACAGTTGTTCAATATGTTGGACTGAATTCGGAGTCTACCGACAATATGCCTGAAATTGTAGTTGCAACACAGACCACAACGACAAATCGCACAATTGTCTTCAACAACATTTCGTCGCAACAATTGAGTTGTAAGGCTTAGTTGACGACGCATGGCAAAAATAAAAATAGTCTGCGACAAAAATTGTTTAACATATTGAACTGTATTTTGTCGCAGCAATTGTTCAATATATTGAACTGAATTCTAAGACAACCGATTATATGTCTGAAATTGTAGTTGCAACACAGACCACAACGACAAATCGCACAATTGTGTTTGGGACACACATTTATGACATCAATAGCTTTTAACAGCTTTTAATTTAATTTATTTATAAATTTTTTATATTTATTTATTATTTGGTATATATTAATTTTTTCATCATTTAATTACTAATTGAAATTTTTTAAACTCATATATTTAAATTTATGATTCCGTTTGCATATATAAAAATATTTAAAACGAAAACTTAATACCTAATAATACCGAGAAAGCGATAATCAAAATTACTACAAACTGTTTTTAAAAATAAAATAAAAATAACTGAATTTAATATCATATAAACAAATTAAAGCAATCAAATCAGAAAATAATAGAAAATAGTTAAAAATAGTTAAAAATACTTTTGGAAACGAAACATATACGACGAATTACTTATACAAAGCAAAAATATTAAAAAATATTAAAAAATATTTATACAAAATATTTTAATTGTTAACAAACAGTGGCCAAATAAAGCAGGTAACGTTTTGGAAAAATTATTAGAAATTTTTTTTATTTTTTAATACATCAACTAGTAATCTAACGTCTAGATTTAGTATTCATTCATAAAGCATTAGATTTAAGTCATTTATCTAATATATATTCTAAGCTAATGCAGTAAGTAAGTGAAAATAAATATGAAAAAATGCAAAATATATGGAAAAATGCTGAGAGTAAAATTTGCTTATATTAAATTAAATAAATAAATTGTATAATTCTATTTTAATTATAATTCTAATTAATTCTAATAATTAATATTCTTTTAATGAATATTTTTTTTTTGTTGACAAAATATTTTTCTTTATTATAAAAAATAACATTAATGTTTATATTAAATTTAATTTTTAATATTTTGTTAAATATTTATTTTTATGAGATAAAATTATTTATTGATTGAAGAGTGACCGGCTCTTGTCACTAATTTAAATTAAATTATTATTTAAAAATTTATTAGCGGGCTAATTGATCATTTAAATATAAATAAAAAAAAAGCTATAATTTATTATTTATATTTAAAAAGCAATTTATATTCTTTTTAAATATTTTTCCGATATATCGACTATCTTTTAGGGAAACTGAAAAGATAGTTCAGAGTTGCTGAGTTGATGTTCAGAGTTTCCCTGAAGATAACTATCGAAGACATAAAATATAAATTGTTTTTTAAATATAAATAATAAATTATAGTTTTTTTATTTCTATTTGAGTAACCTATTAGCTCGTTAATATATTATTATATAATAGTTTTGGTCGCAAATAAAAGAATAAATTATTTTAAATTATTATTTTAATTTTTTTATGATATTTTTTTTTTGAAAACAAAAGCTTGATTATCTACATATATACATATTTCTTAATAATCAAATTTTCTATACTCTAAATATACATTTTTTTATTAATAATTAAATTTTCTTTTGTAACTAAAATTTTTTATATAATTTAATATAAGCAAATGAAATCAGCAAGAAACTTTAAAACTTCTAAACTTTAAGCTTATTTATGAGGCTGATTAGAAAGTAAGCAAAATTAAAATATATACATATATATATATATATATAAATAATTTTTAAGTCATATACATAGAAATTATATCTTATAAAAAAAGAAATGCAAACGTACATAGACTAAAAGCATTCTACTAACTTTTGTAAGGCAAAACACCAACAACAAGCATATATATACTATCTTACATTTATATATACATACATTTAAGCATAAAAATTGTATATATATACTCTTATATACATATATATTATTAATGCAAAATTTTTTTACTAATAGCAGACTTTTTACACATTTTTTATATTGTGTAAAATAAAATTAGGAATTAAAAATTAAAATTAAAATACAAATACAAATATAAAAGGGAAACAACATTTTTTTATATATAGTAATATAAAATATTATTTTTTATTTTTATATTATATGTAAAAAAATTTTAAATATATATTATTAAATATATATATACATATATTTTGTTAACCAGTGCAAACAAAACAACAATTGAGAAAAAATAATAAATATATACAAATGTAAAATTTTTATAAAAACAGCAAATTTTTGATTTTTTTTTTATTTATTTTGGTTTTTTTTAAATTAGGAAATTTAGTTTTATTAATTTAATTAATTTATTCTTGATGATATTTTTGTTATTCTTATATTTTTTGCAAGTCGTAGCTGCGATCGTTAATAAAAAATTATTTCTTTTCAAAAAAGGACATCTCTACATATACGATATATCGAGTTGAATGGAACATTTTTTTTATTTATTAAGTCAAAGAAATGTATTGGCAAGAAATAGACTATATTTTTGATTTAAAAAAATTTTTGCCATTTTATACATATATTAAATTTATTCAATTTAGTTCAGATTAAACCACATATACTGTATTAATTAAAATTTTTTTTATTTATGGTTGATCCTATTTAATAAAATATAAAAGAACAAGCATTCCTGAGAATACGTCTTGAAACATAACAATAAGCAAATAATTAAATTTACCCAAAAATAAGTTTCAAATTTGATTTTAAAATATATATATTCTTTCTTAAATCAAGAATTAAATATTAATCATGTGGAACATAGATATATTGAAGTCATATAGAGCAGAAAAATTTCTACAATATTATATAAATATTAGTCACTATTACTTAACTGAAGATATTTTTTATATCTATAAAATATAAATATCAATAATCCATTAAATCAGTAGGCATTTTCATCGATTTGATTCAAGGAATAGGACCAAAAGTAGGAATATTATTTCCCTCCAGTCATTACTTAACAAACAGATATGCATAGTGACGATAGAGGCATGTAGTTTTAAGTGACGATCTCTGCTGCTTCTACTTTTCATAAAAGAATGTTAAGCTTTAAGCAGGGCTACAATTTTTGCAAAACTTTGTTTGAAGAACTATGATTATGATAGTTCTTCAAAAGTCTTACAAAATTTTTAAATACAATGAATTTCTTAAAATGATAAAGGTAGCTTGTGAACTAGGAATATGCCTTTCATAATAACTCTCTACAAAACGCAACAACCAGGTAACACAATGGTCAGAATCCAATAAACGGAGTATGTGTATGTGGAGTATGTTACAGAATCGGTCTAAATGCTAAGCTAAACATTGAATTATCGTATGGCTTATTTATTTTTTATTTGAATTTGAATGCTTATAAATATTTAAATTTTAAACAAAACATATGTATAATTTTACAAACAAAACCACAACTAAACAAAATAATAAATAGATTGTGACCTTAACCGTTCTGTTCTTGATATTAAGCCTTAATTTATGAATGTGTAATTGAACTTAAACTTTATTTGAGCCCCTCAATGGGACTTGACAATCCATTAAGGACCTAGCCCTGCTTTTCAATCTTCCACCATTCTTTTTTTTACTGCTGCTCTCAAAGGCCCATAATATACTTAAATCATGTTTAGCCATATTGATCTACTCTTTCTGGATAGTCCTCTTTTACGCGTTCTCGGAATTCCTTCTTCAAATATCTTTTACTGCTTTCTTTCGATAGGCAATCTGATGATGTGTCCCAACCAGTCGTAGTCCTAATTAATTTGTTAATTTCATATTATAACTTTAAATTTTTTGCGAAGATTAAAGTATTTCTGAATTAATATTTTTAAAATTTTATGAATTTTATTTATTTTACTGTTTTTTTTTGTGCTGCGTAAGGATTGGAATGCTTTATGCACCGTCAGATCAGCCGTCGTGGAAATGGTGTTCTTGACTCCTCTTCGAAAGAGACTTATTCCTTTCCCCGGTACCGCTTTTGCTTTACTTCAAGAAGTGTCTGTTTGGTTGGCGTTGCTACCCACACAAAAGAAATCCTGCCTTTAATTTTATTATTAAATTTATTTATTTTAAAATTATTTTACTATTAAATTTAAATATTTTAAAATTATTTTACTTAAATAAATATTTCTCAATTATTTTACTATTAAATTTATTAATACACATATTAACTTTTATTTTATTTTATTTTATTTTATTTTATTTTATTTTATTATTTAATTTTGTTTTATTTTATTTTATTTTATTTTATTTTATTTTATTTTATTTCATTATATTTTATTTTATTTTATTTTATTGTATTTTATTTTATTGTATTTTATTTGATGCAATTCTTTTATTTTCTTATCTTTTTATTAATTTATTTTATTTCTTTACATATTCCAAATAATCTATTATATCCAAAAAAAAATGTTATTTTCTCTACATAAAAAAAATAATTAATTCATAATTAAATATTTTAAATTTTTTTTATTATATTATATAAATATTATCCAAAATTGTTTATTTTAGATCTTATATATATGTAAATATTATTATTTATGTGTAAACCTTATATCAATTTGAGAGTAAATAATTGTAAATTTGTTGTAAAACATCATCAGTCAGCTTCATTACTTTAATTAGCAATTAAGTAATTAAATTGAATTATTTATCTGTATATAATTCGTGTGTATTTATATTTCATAATTAAACATTATACATTATATATTGTATTAATAATTATTTAATTTAAGATATCATTCATTATTATTAAAATCAATTGTAAATTCGATGAAACTCATTCGAACGAATTGTAAAATTTAAGGAGAATAAATGACTGCTTTTTAGAGATAAGTAAACCCATCAACATAAGAACTCAATTAATTGTTATTATCCAAATTATTATGGTATAATTAATTATAATTACATTTGCATATATTGTATTTTATAATTACATATATATATATATACATATATACAACATAGTATATATAAAACTACGTATAACAGAAAACTTAAATAATCATTTATTAATTTGTATATTTAAATACAAATGCTATTTATTATAAATAATGCATATTGAAATTACTTTGTATTAAGTATTAAGTATTAAGTAATGCATTTACTTAAACATTACTTAGCAATATTTATAGAGTTTTAGTCTTATTAGTTGAACTCAGATTATCTCTTGGAATTTCAATCGATCTATTATTCAACTTCCTTCGCATTAAGCGCGTTTGTATAAATTAAACTTGTTTAACTTATAAAGAAAAAGAGAAATTTAATTAAAAATTTGTCAACAAAATAATCAAAAATTAATAATTACCTTTATTCCTAAAATGAATAAAAACGAATATATATTTAAATATATATATATACATCTATATATTGTATTAAATATATGCATAAATATTTATAAATTTATAAATTATTTGCTCAAAAGTTAATTCTTAATTTCCTAAACATTGGCGCACTTACTGGGTAATACAACTCGCATTTTAGTACATCTATGAAATATCAAAACAAAAAACAAATTATTCATTTATTTAATTATTATTATTATTAATTTTAATAAGTATATATAAGTATATATATTTTTTTCTTGATATTAAATCATGTATTGAGTTTGGTTGATAGAAACAAGTTGGAGATTCGCAATTATGTTCTTACCTTCAACCACTTACCTTGATATACATATCTGCATAAATTATTAATTTTACTCATTGCTTTCATTGGTTTATAAACGAAATTTTATGGACTGATGCAAAGAGATACTTACAGACATGAGTGGTCACTGGCCACGTTGAGTAGCCTCCACCAGGCAGACCGATTAGTTGCTTGCTGTCGCCAGTTGGTAGTATCAAACGCCCCCAAATCGTTAGGCACCTCCACCAGATTCCACCACCAAAACTCGAATCAAACACCTATCTAGCCGGAGCACTTTTTTCCATTCGCAGAAAATCCACTCATTTTAGCAGAAAATTGGTTATTCAACGAATTTTGGTAGAACCTAAGAAATATTAGAAAAACGGTTTCAAGAGTATTATAGCATGTTTCCACTGGCTTTATTAGACCAGTTAACTTGGGATTCAAGTAATTCAAGCAATCTCAAGTAAGTTAATTGATCTAATGATGCCATGTTATTGTTCATGTTATTGTCAATATGTGGACAACAGAGCCCTGATACAGAAGTTGGAATTATTTCTTATTCAATCAGTTAAAATAAATAAAAATTTTTGTTGTTGCAAACCACCACTATTCGAAACTCTATATTAAAGTACCTATGTCGAGATGAAATTAAACAGTGTTACAAAGCATAATAAACTACTTCATACATGGATTTAAGGTTACTGCGAAGTTTTAGAGAATCAATTGAGTGATTGCATGGATAATAAGAGCTCTGCTAGGACACCTATGATGATTCACATTGTACTCCTTGAAAGTAATGAAACACTTTAGGGAAACCCTGACAGAAATAAAACAATTAAGAAATTCTAGCTAAACTAGCTTCTTCGTTGTTTCTCTTGCATTTTCAGACCTATCACAATGGTCTGCCAACTGAGGGCGCTGGTCTCGTCTTACCCTTTAAAGAAAATATAAAACAAAACGAATCAATTTATATGCACTTTTCTTATTCGGATATTTTGGATTAAGTAAATGGTTTGGTGTCTGAATTTCTATACTATATAACTGATCCCTTAACATTTGACTAATCGGATTCACCTCTAATAATACATTATATAGTTAATACATAATTGGGAGTATTTTATTATTATTGTTAGCATTAATTTTTAAAATTATTTATAATATTCTCTTCTTTCCATTTTTATCACTCTTATTATATTCATTTTAGTCTATTCTTTTTTCTTTTTCAAATTTATAAAACGATTAAACATTAATGAGAGAATCTTCATAGACTTAAATACGAGTTGTAAAATCCATATATTATTTTCGTATATATCTTTCATACAAAAGAGAGATATAGCATACATACACAAAATATTTACTTACTGAAATAAGTTATAAACTAAAATATCACACCTAATCTAGAAAATTGTTGAAGAGATAAATTAAATGATGAACTTTGGATATGGAGACCTATTGGCTCCATGATCGCTCTTCAAGAGTCTCTCTGTAAGAGTCTAAGAACTATTCTTACTATTTTTCTTTTCAACTATTTATGTTTCCAACCAATTTATTTTTTTTTTGTAGATACTAAAATAATATGTTCAACCAAAACAATAAATAATTTTTGTATATCTAAAATAATTGCTTTGTATTAATTTATTTAAAACTTATATTGTAGAAAAATCTATTAATTGTAAATATATTTTTCGATTATTTGTGATGGATTGTTATTATTTTTTTTTTTTAATGTAGTTCATTATATATATTAGTCCATTTAATTTATTATAAATTTAAAAAATATGCTATTAAATTCTGAATAAAATTTATGTCTCATTTTTTTATATGTAATAAAAAGTATTATATTTATGCTTTATATATAATATAACATAATTATACCAACTTCAATATATATACGTCAAAGAAGAAAAAATAAAAAATTTTATTACTTTAACAGACTTCAGTCGTTTTATTGATGAACTAATTTAGTTAACTTTATAAAGCCAATAAAACAGAGAAGTATATAGTAATAAATTGATGCCTTAAGTAAATCAAATTATAAAGAATTCCAGTTACAGTATATCTAATTTATCTTTTGATGAATAATGTGTCCAAATATCATGCTACCAAATGTTGTTGTCAATTCACATATCAGTAAATTATATACTTCGACTTAACAAAGATAGATATCCATATTAAAAATATTGCTTACAATACTGCTGTGAGGCTCTAAATTAAAGGGTAGTAGGAAGATCGTACATACGGACATATTCGGAGACTAGACATAATTCTAATTAATTTATAAAATAATATCAAATTATTTAATAAAGCGAAGTATGATAATTCATAGTGATAGTCCTCAAAAATGAAGGGTGGGCTAGGATTTGGTAATTTTTTACCATTCGTAGATCTGGATCATTCTCAGTGATTACTTAATGGAACTATGGTCTCTTCATTTCATGACAATTGACTACAAATTCATCCTTCATATGATAAATGTACAATACTGTCTTACAACGAAAACCAATTTTTTTATATTTTTTTTGCGGCAGAAAGCTGGAGATTGTTTATGCACTGACCACAAACCGGCAACCCAGAAATTGAGTGCCGACTGTCACAGTTTATGCCTATCCGCTTATTCAAAGAGACATGCCCTGGGACTACGTTAATATTACTTCCAGACATAAAACAAATTTAATCTATTCAATTCTTTAACTTTAGGTCGAAATTAGTCAGAAAATATATAGTAGAAAATAGCGGGCTGAATCGACTTCCGAATGTCACTCACATTTGGAGCATTGAATGAAATTTTTTAATTACCTTTAACGTGGATATGGAGAACATGAAATAACTTCAGAACATGTCTTTTAACATAAATAAAAACAATTGTCATTTTTTAAAAATTATTTTAAATTATGATAAAAATAAAAATAGCATTAACGTTGCAAATAAAGAAAAAATACATCAAGAATGTCAAGAATGTCATCAAGAATGTTATAGCTAAGCTATAATAAATTCCAACTCGTGGAGGTGTAATGTATATTCACCTTCGACGTTTACACCATTCAAGAGGTGGAGTTGGTTTATGTCACTGCTATAAGTGGTATATATTGCATACTGAGTTCAGCTAATTGCAGAACCACTATAAGCGCCCTCTGTAGCAATAAATAACCACGTTCAATTCACAATATTTAGTCAATTCACAATAAGAACATTAAAGAATATTTTAAGACTGATATTAAACAAAGAATATCTTGGCAGAAAGAAAACTCGTTAGAAAAAGTCTGTCTCCTCTTATCAATAGGAAAGCATTTTTCTTCTTCTGTTAGTATTTTTGTTTATGTTATATTTAATTAATATTTATTTTTTTATTTTTGCATATGTGTATGTACTTCTAGTATATAATCAATACATTATAGCAGATCTTTTACTATTTAAGTTATATTGATTATTTATGTGTATATATCGTATGTATATGATTAAGATATCACTATGAAAACAATTAAAAGAATTCAGATTTGTGGCATTGAAACCTTTATTAAGATTAAAAAATGACATTTGTCTTGTTATTTAACGGCAGATCATGTCAGCATTACTGCCAGTTCTTGAAAAGATCCACTACAGTAAGATATCCCATGAAAGACATTTGATTGCTTTTGAATATTAAAAAAAAAAAAATTTTATAATAATCTAAATCTCAGGTGTTTTATATTTAAGTTTACTTTTGGAATCATATAGTGGACAATCATATACAAAATGAACTGTTTTGTTTTCAGCTTAAAAATTTATTGTTCCTTGGAAGGGGTCTGCAACCTTTAACTAGATTAGTTACTTTTGCTTCTAAAGTAGTAAATGTAAGTTCGAAACACGTTCAGAAAAACTGTTACACCTGCGGGACTCAAAGATATATTTCATATAATATAACTATCTATAATGAAACATTCTATCATTTATTTATGTAAATATATTTATGTGTGGGAGCCGGTTAAGCAGTAAGTAGAAATCGTTCAAGTAGCAGAAGTCAAGTCAGCAGTCAACAGTCGGCAGTCAAAGAGTTACGGTAGTGATTACGTTGTGTATATTTAATTCTCTAAATTCTATTCTATTTATTGTTAATCTAAATAAAGTCATTTAAATTATTAATATCAATTTGAGTTTATCTTTTATATATATATCTATATCTGTAATAAATATAATTATCTAGCCCTTGTTATTTCACCAATACGTTTGATGAATAAGAAGCTTTTAGGTAAAATATGATATAAATAAAGTTTGGATTCATTGATCTAAGCTAATATGATATATATGGTTTTTGGTATATAACTATTTGATCAGATAATAATGTAAAGTTTTCGTAGATATTAAGAGAAGCTTCGAGTTTAACTTTGTAGAATCATAACATCATCAATTATTGTCTGACGTGGTGAATTCACAAGTACCATTCAATGTAGTTAAACATATAATACATATATACAATATATATAAACACCATGTATACAATCTATGTATCTACAATACCTAAGCAAATGCTTCATAGTAAACGAAATTGATTTAATAAAGTAATCCAAGGAAAATAGTCAATTTATTCCAAATTCCCACTTGATTTGCTACAAACAATGGATGTGCCAATCAGTTGTCAATCAATATTTGAGGACACTTCCGCAAAAGGACTCAATAATATGTCGCAAAAGGATGACAATTAAACAGTCAAACGAGGACAATAGTTTAGTTTCAGGGGGCGCATGCAAATTTTTTGCAGTTGACAAAAAATACAAAATAGTTCATATGATATTTTATACAGAAGCAGAAAAATACTAAACAATTTTGGACTTCATTAAAATCACTAAAAAAGCGATTTAATAAAAATAAAAAAATGAGAAAAAATCATATAAAATTGAAATGAAAGTAAAATCGTACCCACAAATAAAGTGAAAATCAGGGTCAGCGCAGCTGGATCCAATCCTAGTACATTTCTTCTATCAGCGCTACACACTGGGCACGCGTCCAAGCAATGCATAGTTTACCCTCATTAAAGGACAGACAAATATACGTTAAGCTGTCCTGGTCGCTACATATCCCAATTTATGGTATTCTTTCCACATATTTTCATATTGAATTCTGGAATATTTTGCATTCAAAGCGGATTATTTTCAGCTCGGCTATTGTTGTCGTACATGCACGCACATTAGGCATTTCTGGTAGTGGACAATAGAACTGCAGTTTTCCGTGCACTCAACATATTTTTTTCTATTGAAATGCACCGTGAACGCACCGATTTCATTTCGCTTTACTCGTTTATCGAAATGAAGCCCAACAAATTCTTAATCCGACTGCAATTATCGTTCGGTTGCACCCTACGCAGCACCACTTTGCATGGGATTTTGCATTTATTTTTTTTATTATTCCTTTTGTTATAAAAAATATTTTATTTTTCATTTTTTATGCAAAATGCAAAATGCTAAGTGAAAATATCAAAATATATATTTTGATATATTCAGTTTTTACTGATCGTAAACATCTGATAACAAATGGTAACAATTGTAGTTCAGTTTGGTATTGGTCAACATTGAATGACCTCCACTGACCCCGGATGAAGTGTGCCAATCTCTTTTTTATTATCAATATTTTTTTTTGTTTTTTTTTTTATGCTAACAGCTTCTTTATTATTGTGCTGACAGACGTCAGACACGCCAGTTAAAAAACGGAATTATGTTTGAGGCAACAGGAAAGAAAAATATGGAAAATGTTTCCATACTCTGGGGAAAAGCATATTGTGATAATATTTTACGCTCATTAATGTATTTGTTTATTTTTTTCATTAACTGAAATGGTTTATTCATGATGCCAGAAGGGATGTGTTGTTCCTTGAAATTAATTGGCTTAACAGTCGCAATTTGTGGGGAACGGAGCGATATAATTCATCCTACATTTTGTTCGTATCCAACGATTATCTAACATAGCTTCATACGACCGAAGAAGAACGAAAATTTTATAGAGAGCGGAAGCCAAATAATCCTCCTTCCATTTTGTTTGTATACAACGATTGTCTAACGTAGCTTTATGAGACCAAAGAAGACCTAATATTTCTTAAGTTGAAACCTTAATAAAGCTCTTGTTTAACAACGAAGCTACATACCTGGGTGCCATCCCGGACAATATTTCAATTTAAATTCACAGCTTCAATATGCTGCCAACAAAGCAACAGAAACATATTATCTGTGGCAAAAGAACATAAGGTTTTAACTTTAAGGTGTACCATATTATACAAATAATCAGACCAATAATTATATACGTACCACTTATTTGGTGGTCTAAGGTCAAACAAAAAGAAAAACGCTGAAGTTACCTTAATTAAAATACATAGACTTACATGTGAAAGCATCACAGGGACCATGACAATTATTACCATCGATGCATTGATGTGATCCAAGCATTCCGCCATTCATTATTCACAATCGATTAACAGTAAAATCAAGGAACATATTTACATATACGAGGCTTATCTGGTTTAAGCAGAAAAGTCAGAGAGGCGAAGAGATCTATGTGAAGAACTGAAATTTTAACATGAACGTACATTGTGACCGAAAAGTTTTCGGAAATTCTCATTTAAAATTCGCGCGCTGTATATTTTTCGATATTTTAAGTTTATGTAGTTTGGCAGCACTGTCCTTAATTACTATGCCAAAAATGAGCGCGATCTGTCAGACAGTTCGTTTACGGCAGCTGTTGAAACCAGTTCCCCTCAGTAGTGCGTTGCGAAAAAACAATGGAAAAAAATATTGAACAAAGAGTTTGCATCAAATTTTGTGTTTCGAACGAAATTTCGTGTGCAGAATCGTTGCGAATGCTACAAAAGGCTTATGGGTAATCAGTTTTATCGAAAACTCAAGTTTATGAGTGGTACAAAGCCTTTCAGGACGGTCGTACGACCGTCGAAGACATGCCGCGTTCTGGACGACCTTCGGCCTCTACCACCGACGAAAACATTGAAAAGGCAAAGGAAATCGTGTTCCAAAATCCTCATGTGAGTGTTAGAGAGATAGCACGAGAGCTAGGCATCGGTCGTGAGAGCTATCCGCCGTAAACGGCCTCAATTGTGGAAGGATAATTCATGGATTTTTCATGACGATAATGCTCCCTCGCACCGAGCCAACATTATCAACGATTTTAAGGCCAAACATTCAATAAATACCATCAAACAGCCACCGTATTCACCTGATCTTGCACCGTGTGACTTTTTCCTGTTTCCCAAACTCAAATTACCACTCAGAGGAACGCGTTTTGAATCCATAGAAGACGAAAAACAGAATTCGCAGAGGGAACTCAAAGCCATACCGGAAAGCGCCAATAAAAAATGTTTTGATGATTGGAAGAAACGTTGGCATTTGTGTATCGCTTCTAATGGAGCATATTTTGAAGGAGATAAAATAAATATTGATGAAGATTAAGAATTTTGCGTTTTATTTAAAATTTCCGGAAACTTTTCGGTCACAATGTAAGTCATTATTGAACACGATCAGCATAGACCGCCATCCGTAATGACTGGTATCACATCCAATGATAAGTGTAAAAGTTTTCGTAATAAGAAGGCCAATAAACATCTTCTCTATCCCTGTAGAGTGCATAGCAAATGGAAAAAATGATTATATTATGTTTCTATTAGCTAAAAGATATCTCATATATTGCCAGCGTTTCTTCAAGAAGGTTCTGACCATTTGTAACATCAATAAAGTGGTTTAACAAAGTGTTATTATATAGAGGTTCCACTGAAATCAGGTGGTATCACAGTAAGTTAATTACGCATAATTGTATCGGTTTTCAAACAATGGAAGCCAAGGAACACGTATGCTAACCTACTTCTCTATATAACTAAGAAAATATATCTTGACCTGATTAATCTATATATAATTGCCTTTAAATCCTACCCACACATTTAACTTCTATAATTAAAATATTTGCAATATGATTTAGCAAAGATTGCTTAATAAAAAAAAAACATTAATCAACCGATTATCAGTTTTTTGGGTGGCGTTATATTGTATATATCTCCTAAAAGGCGATCCTCTAAATACCTCCTAAGTAAAATAAGCTTACTTAAATACGATAGTTTTCGTGATAGTAATCATATAACTACTAAATAATAATCAATATTTATTTATAAGTACGGTATAAATAATATATTTAATATTTTTTATTTAATTGATAAATATTAATTAGAACAACACATAAACGTAATCAAAAGAACACGCTTCTTTAATAAATTTCTATTTATGATGCTGATAGGTATATATATATGTGAGTGTGTGGACTGAAAAGTCTCTGACTTCATAAAAACTCAATTCATAAATAAACAAACTGGAAAATCATAAAAACTTAATTTCCAATTTGTAATATAAATTCATTCATTTAATTTTTAATTCACGTTTGTTTTATTAATGAGAAAGTTTTTGTATGTAAATATAGCAATTCAACAGAATTTATAGTATTTTCTGAAAAAAATTTTAATTTTGTTTACATACAGGGTGTATAGTACAAAGCAGTAATAAAATCAATTCGATATCATCGTTTTGAACTACATTTTTAGATGACACACATCATTGCTTCTACCAGACTTTGTCTATTATAAGAATAAACAGCCTAAACCTGAACTATATATACAATAGATTAATATATAATAGATTTATAGATTAAATATATCTCTTTTAATAGATATTACAGCTAATTCAAAAAATTATTTTTTCATTATTTATCAGATATTAAAGCGTAGATTAATAATAAAAAAACATAGTTCCCGACCTAGTCCGTATAATGGATTTACACTTGGACCATATGGAAATCGACTTTTTATTTACTTTTAATTTGTTAATCACACACTTTTGAGGTATTATTTGTCAAATAATAGATCGGAAGTTTTCAGTACTACTAAAAAACTTGGTAACTGGTCGACTAAATGTCAAAAGTAAAAATAATGAAATAAACTTCAACTTCAGTAATCAATTGAAAAAAAATTTTATCGACAGAGTTTCATTAAATTTACTTGTCGTTTTATTATTTAAAATAACCAAATTTTTGAAGAATTTTCTCATTTTTGTCTTGGAAGATGGGTTACGATTTAGACAGATTTCACGAGAAAATTTCAAGTAGCATGATTTGCAGCTTATGCCGCGGAGTCATGGAGAAGCCAACAACTGAGCCAACCTGTAAGCAAAAATTTTGCCAGGCATGTTTGGTGGCGTTTTGGTCCGTGTCTGGAAGGTGTCCTTGTGGCAAACGTATTTCAATACGCAAAACTTATGATGCAGGACCAGACTTGTGCATTCGCATTTCAAACTTACATATTAACTGTGATTATGCAGACAGCGGATGCAATGTCATCATAAAAGTGCGAGATCTCAAGTCTCATGTGGCCCAGTGTCCTTATAAGCCTGAATTTGAATGTGAAGCAGGTTGTGTTCTTGAAGAAAGTGATACTGAAGAGCAACGCCATAACTGTATAGAGGTGCAGAATGAGGCCTTAAAAGAGGTTCAAAATTCTATCAGTGAGCTGGCAGAGATGGAAAGCACTATTGAGGACAACTTAAACAAGAGCGATGCGTTAATTGAGTTGATGAATATTAATAACCCGTCTATCAATGACATACTCAATTCAATGTATATCTACAAGTTGTTTAAATCCATCTATAAGAAGTTAAAATCATTTGGTCGTCTGAAGATTTTTCTTATTTTGCTATGGTTTTTTGGAATATTTCTCATCTACACAATGATCTAGTACAGATCTAGTATATCAAGTATATATAGAAGCAATTTATGTTGCGTCTATATAAGGTAATAAGTAAACTAAATACTTATCGTTTAAGGACTCATTTATTTTAATTATTATATTCATTTTTATAAGTAGATGGAAATATATGTAAAAGAGAGAATATTGTGACCCAAAAAACCACTTTTTTCAAAAATAAAAAATAACTTTGAAATTACTTAAAAAACCTAATATTTATTGAATAAAACGCAAAAAAAAACATAGAACCAAAACTAACTTTATCTCCTTTAAAATAAGCCCAATCCTGTGATAAATAACTACAATGTCGCTTTACTCAATCCTCCACCCATTTTTCGTGGACTGATTAAGATATAACCTTTAACTCTTATATCGTAGATTCTTTTATATCTGCAGTCCACTTAAAAGGCATTTCGTAAAGTGGTAATGATGTATGGTCAGCCAAAAATTCATTTAATTTAATATGTTTAACAAAAACCTCTATTGAATACAATAATTTATATTAAAAATTTAGTTTCTTTAAAACCGACGTTAAAAATCAATTTAATAAATGGTGATTTTAACTTCAAGAACCGGAAAATATCTTACAGGTTGCTTGCATAATTAAATTTGCTAATGAATGCTCAACGATGGCTTCATGTCAATACAGAACACTCAAAAGTAAGATCATAGGAATAATTGATACACTAAAGTTGTCGTTTCAAATTGTCAAAATATTAAAATATAAAAGTAGCTTCAAAATTTAATAATTTGGACTAAATACCTTAAGAACACAAACTCACCTTCATTCGGAGATATTGCCCATTGTATTGCTCTCAAAGTTGCCTGGGAAGGACACGTCACGCTGACCACTATTTACTATTACTTAGTTAGCTGGCCATTACACCGTCAGTCGTTCTTGACCACATCGAACAGCCTTCGCCAGTCAGTCCGATTAGTTGCTTACTGTCGTCAGTTGATAGTATTGAGCGCCCCCAAATCGTTGGACACCTGGTCCTTCCATCAATGATGCTATTATTCTATTTACTATTATCCTAGTAAAACCGTTTGGTTTTTCAGATATAATTGAGAAAATCCGATAAGCGATGGTGAAATCTTCTATGCTCTTATGAATTAGATTCAAACTGAGCTGTTCAGAGACACAGAAAAATTAACCATCGCGGTGACCAATGATTTGTGAACTCGACGATTGCGAACTAAACTCTACCGAGGTATCGACTTCAGTTATGTACATTTCATCAGCAATTTTGTTCCCTTTAATATGTATACCCACGTTTAAGAAACCATTAAGAGATAACTTGTGAGGTTGGGTTCTCATTAGTAAAACACTAATCTATAAATAATGCACGACATCTTATGCCCAATATAGTTAAATATCTTCAAGCTCGTTGACGCACCATCTTATATAGGTTACATGCTGTGATCCATTGTTTATAAAACTATAGTGAAAATAATATATGCTAATTACTGTGCAAAGGTATTGGTAGTGTAATTAACTTAAAACCTCGATATCTCGAAAAGTAATTTATATCGACAGATATAGCAGATATAGCGACAAGTTTCTCAAAACAATACAACCTCTACTGAAATCTATTATCAAGTCATTGTAACCGTGAGGCCGAGACCCTATAAACAACAATTAGAAGCAGAAAGCACTAGGATTTGGAATAGAATATAGAATAAGTTATCTGGCAGAGATTGTTTAATGTAAATAGTAATATTTATTTAAATATATATTTGCGTTCAAGTGAGATTTCTTGGATACAAGACCATCACTTCAACTTATCCTAACCCAGTATATGTTAGGTATTTTAGACTACTGACGTACAAGACTCTATTAATAGTACTATATTAAAATAAAATATTAAAATAAAATATTAAAATAAAACTTAAGCATTTTAACAAAAAATTTTGTTTAGAAATTATTGTGAAATTATGTACCTAAAATCTTGACTAAAGTTAGTTTTAAGGGTAGGTATTTTTTGACCCATTAATTCGCCCATAATTCATAAGCCGTCAGCAACGATAAATTGAGGAGGGTGCATGCATGTTGCCACGTGCTGGAAATATTATATTTTCGCATGCTTTTCCAAATAAAATGCTTTCAGCATGCAAACTGCATAAGTGAGTAACTGCACTAACCACCCCACGGCACGGAGGGGTGCCTAAAACGTACCTCACATCAATTAGGGTGGATTTCTGGAACAGTGTTTTTCAATAAAATGCAATAATTTGACTCGCCGGCATGCAGCCGATCGCTTTGCTTCTAAGGGAGGAAACACCGCATTTTATTCGTTTTGCTTGCTTTTTTATACACTTTTTTTAGATATTTTTTAGGAGGGCAGTTTTTTAGCAATATTATTTTTAGTCAAGGGCTTAGCTTTTCAGATTTTAACCAATTGAAATACACCAATCAGCATTGGCGTTCAGCATTCAGGCAAATCAAATATGAAGTTTTAGATGCGCGTGAATGGCATTAACATTTCTTGACGTTTACGATTTGTTTTCTTTTCAATTAAAATTTCCAAACAAAATCTTTTTAAAGTTTATTTTCCATGAATTTATTAGATTTTTACGACTTAACATACATGATTGTATCTGCATTTGGAACTCTTAAAAAAACATAAAAATCGGTTGACACTAAATGCTGTGTTTACAGTTTACAGTTTATTATATTTAATTTCAAATAAAATCGAAAAAAGTTTAGCCATAAAATTTTTCAAAGCAAAATTCTATCTTGAAGACAGTGCATTGACACTATATTCAATTTTATGGGATTATCATTATCTTGTAAAAATAAAATAAAATAAATAAAACTCAATCTTAAAAAGCTTTGTTCGAAAATAGGAATTATGCACATACATATGTGTGAACATGGGGGGCTCCAATAACAGAAAAGGGTATCATAAAACCAAATCTTCGACTATAAAGAATAATGCTCCTATGTTATCATTCTCTATATTTTCAACACTAATTGTCTCAGACTTTTAAGACATAACCAAATTTGGTGTGATACAAATAGTCATATATAAATATGTAAATTAAATCAATTAATGTTCTGAATTAAAAAAAAAATATTCACACTAGAATCAAATATTAATGAATAACAAACTATTTTCATTAACATATTAAATGTATTTTCAAACAATAAAAATATATATAATTATTTATGTAATTATATATAATTACATATTATTATGTTGCCATACCAGCAATTCATCTGTATTTAAGGTTAGGTTAGGTTATGCTGGCGATGATCTCAAGGGGATCCAAAATACAATGACCTGTTAGTAAACCTACTGCCAGACTGATATCTCTACGGGGCATCTCTATGAGCGAGTTCGATATTCTTCTATTAGTATGTTGCCAAATTGTATATAGATATCTGCATATAGTAGAGTCTTCCCATCTTTTACTAAAAGTTCAACACGGAAAGAACTCAATACCAATTTTCTTCTGTATTATAATAATAAATTCATAATAAATCATAATAAATCCATAAATTCAATTAAGTCCTTCAATTCATTATTTGTAAATCGGGTATAAGGCGTTTAATGTACCTTTCTTAAAAACAAAGAAGGTTTTGTTTGTGGATTCATAGTTTCGTCGAAGTAATTAACCGCCATAAATCATCTCCAACAATAGTTATTGGTATAACAATAAACTTAAATTATTATTGCAACTTTTTGAGCGAAACTTAAGCCAAACAATGAAATCTGATCCGGTTTACGGAAGACCTAATTGAATTCACAACAAAACAATAAGCCTGTTCACACAGCACGATCACAAAAACACGATCACTAGAATCAGTGGATCACAGTATGAATTATTGCAAACAACCAGTAATTTCAACAAATTGAATCTTTTTATAATACTTATGCTTCTCACGTCATAGAAAACCAATTTTGATGGCACGGAGAGGTATCAGCTACCATGAAACGATATTTTATGGTACTTACGGAAGTCCAATACATGAGTTGGGATCATTAAATCGAAAGATAGTTGACGTCTTAAATTGAAGATTGTATTGTGAAATAGTCATTTTCTTCACTAAAAAATAGTTTTATGTACTTTTTTAAGAAGATAGTTATTTTTTAAGACACAATAATATTTCTAAACATCTAAACTTATTCTTCATTAATTCATATTTTAAAATTAAGTGTTTACACTTGGATTTTGAATGAATTGAACAGACTTTCTCACTTACTGAGTTGGCCATTACGGACATGAATCGTCCTTGCCCGCATCGAGTGGGGCTGTTAATAGCTGTGAAGGAAGTGCTTGCTTGGTTTATATTATAGCTGTGGTAAAATTCATTGTATGCAGTAGTCAAATTCTTTACACAGTGAAAACTGCATTAAAAGTGCATAGCGATTGAAAACGATACCCAAGGTTTAGCAAAATAAAACAGCGTAAGATTATGAAGTATATTAGTAACAAATTACGGTCCTTGAGTTGATTATAGTGCGATCTGATCTCTCTATACCTATTATTAGATTTCTTATGCTGTAAAGCAAATTAGTTTTTCATTATATGCTTTAATCTGAACAGACCATAGTGACTTAAGCAAATATAATACAATAGTTAAAAAAAATGTTCTTCGATATGTTTATTTCTTTTCTAATTTATATAATAAATTGTATTTTTGTACATAATTCAGTGTCATTCCTAGAGTCAGAACAAAATTCTTACAATTCTTCTTCTTATATCTCATTGATTTGTGATCTGATTATTTATAATATCGTTAAGAGTCCGTCACTATCTAAAATCCAGTTTCACTTCACATCCAGCACTACTTTATGGGTTTATCGCGTATAGCAAAGCTGCCGACTCTACTATACAAAATCTAAAAGTTGCTCAAAGTCAGGCTCTCCGAAGGCTCTTCAAAGTACCATGATACATCCGCACGAATGACATGCTAAGAGACCTTAGAATAGATACGGTCAAAAAATTCATAAGGGTCACAGCTATATACGAAAACCGACAGGCTGCCCTACTTGGCACTATCTAATCTCAGAGTAATCACGGTATGCAGATCTTAGATCAATCATTGAATAATCACGTAGATTATCAGGAATACTTAAATTAATCAGTGAGATGGGCGGGACTCTGCAGAATAAAAGTGCCCAGGTGCACTAACTCGGAAAAGGCTTAACATAGCATAACTTCACCAATTAAAAATTAGGTGAAGGTAGAATTTTCCCATTAACTGCAACAAATAATATTAGCTTCACAAAGCCTAATTGTCTCCCAATTGGATACACATTATTAGTTACCAGAACAGTTCACATTAACCAGTATATTAAATCACATTTTTTTATATAATTCAGTGCCATTCCCAGTATCAGAACAAAATTTCATATCTCATTGGTTTCTGATCTGATTTTTTATAATATCGTTAAGAGTCCGTCACTATCTAAAATCCAGTTTCACTTCAACTAGTAAAAATTAGGTGGAGGTAGAATTTTTCCATTAACACTGCAACAAATAATGTTAGCGGCTTTGGTTCTTCCAATTGGAGACATTATTAGTTAGCAGAACAACTCACATTAACCAGTAAACTATGTTATTTATTATAAATAGAAATCCCGTTTTCCTAAATTATCTGTTAACGTGTGAAAAATGCATGAAAAGAGCAAATATCTAAATTTGAAATGCACACAAAAGCAAGAAATTCATTCAAAGAAGTCAATGCAGCGCATTCAATGCGCATTTGCATCTCAGATATGCTGCGCTCCGTCCCAGCAAAAGACGCACTAATTAATTGCTACATTGTGCGTTAATGCATAAATTCCAAAAATTTCATTTGAGTATGTATGTGTGTGTGTGTGTGTGTGTGTTGTTAGTGTTTTGTTGTGCTGTTTTGTTTTACTTTGTTTTGATAACATTCTTAAAATATTCATATAAGTATTCCCCAATGTACCACGTACGATATACGTTATGAATATTCTCGTATATGAATATTTTCTTTAAGTATGAAAAACCTTTCACCCCGCGTCAAGTATCTATTTACACTTCAAATATCTTTGACCTCATTATTTTTCTAATTTTTCGGTGACGTTTTTATTGTTTTTATTTCTTTTCATTTCTTTAAATTTTTTTTTTGTTCATTATTTTTTGTTATTTGTTAGCTACTCATATCTTTATTTTTTATTATTTCCCTTTCAATGAAAATTTCCTAATCTTAAAGAATTTCTTTCTTTGATTCTTAAATGTGCGCTGCTGCTGTTATTGTTGTTATCGTTGTTGTTGTTGTTGTTGTTGTTGTTGTTGTTGTTGTTGCTGTTTAATATTGTTGTTGTTGTTGTTTCTTTATTTCTAATTCGGTTCGTGTTTTGTTGTTTTGAGTTTCTTTTCGTTTCTGCGCTGCTTTTGGAATTTTTGATTGCTCAACAGCGCCGCTTCTTGTTTAAATTTTTTAAATTCCACTTCGACGCAGTTTGTTTAGAAAATGAGGAGAATGAGAGAATGTGTTATTAATATATTTGTGTACTAAAAAAAAAAAACAAAAAAAATAAAATTAATGTTTTCAAATGAGGTAATGACAAAAAAAATTTAAATAATTTAGCTATTGCAATGGCGCGCGTGAGTTAGACTGAAAGGGAACATCGCAGACCACAATTAATTTTATTTTCATCATTAAAATTATTACTGCTGTGTTTAGACTATAAACGTAATAACGTGATTAAAATGAATCATATTTATAGGTGTAGTCCATTTGTGGAATAAATGGAGATGATTCAGTTCAAGTGTATTAAATTAACATATTAAAATTATTTTTAAAAACTATTTTTGATTTTTAGGTGCGCCCATGTATATTAACGTACATATTTAAATTATGTTAATTATGACGTCAGCTACAAATTAAAGTTTTTAGTTAAATAAAAAAATTGAGAGCGATTTTTAAATCGATTACTAGGCCATGTTTTATACAATTTACATTTTACATAAGTTGTATATACATACTATATCACATATTTAAAACATTAAAAATATATAATATATTTGTTATGTTGTACATAATGTAAATTAATTACATAAATAATATTTATATTAAGACATAAAAGTTAATTTCGAAAAAATTAAAATCGCATAATGGTTTTAAATAATACATTTATATATATCAATTAATATGCAATCTTAATAATTTTATTTGATCTTATTAATTTTTAAAATTGTTCATTCATTTTATATAATTATTTATGTCGCGTAAAATTAACAAATTTAGAGGAGATTTTTTACGCGAGATTTGTTTTTAGTACAGTTTTCATTTTCAATGGGTTAATATCGGGTAAAATGTATAACATTTGAAATTAATTTATAACACCTGAGATTAATTTATAACACTATAGATATATTGACAGCTGGAAATTACCCTATAATTAATAGCTGTTTTATATTATTTAACAAATAAAATGTATTTGACATTTGAAATATTTGAAATATTGTGTTTATTTGCAAACTAAATGTTGAAAATTTAATTATGATATTATAATAAAACATTATTCTGAACATAATCGATTGGGTCATAAAATTCGAGCAAAACATTACAGAGCAGGAGCAGATCTAGATTAGCCAATGAAAGACAACTTTAATTTAAAACGTTCCTTATGTATTAAGAAGTTATGATAAGTTCATAAGTTATTATATTTAATAAAAGGTTGTTAATAATAATTAATTATACAGATTACTATAATCTATGAAAAATATTTTGTAATTTAATTTAAATGAATCTGGTCAAAATCAAATATATGATTTAAATGAAGTTGTGATATTAAATTATAGATCGACTATAATAATTCCTTAAGAACTATTAATTTTTTATTAAATTTATTTTTAAGTCATATATAATATAAAGAAATATTTTTTTTGTTGAAATTTGTTACTATTTATATCATTCTAGTATTTATTTTATGTATTTTGTTTATTTATCTATTTTTAAAATTTATTATTTATATTGTATTACGATTTTGTATTAGAATTTAAATCGCGCTTTACGTTACTTAATTTTTTAAAAATCAATCAAATTAAATGACTGTCATTTAATTAATTTTTAGTTATATCAAGAACTTATGCCTTATTTTACAATCATAACTTAAGCATCGAAACGAAATTAGGTATAAATTAATTCACGAAAATTGATAACTTAAGCATAACTTAAGTTAAAATTGAAATTTAAGTAACGACTGAGAAATTAAGTTTTTAATACAACCAAAAATTAATAAATGTAAATGACTTCGTTATTTAATTTTATTGATTTTTTAAAAATTAAATAACGTAAAGCATGATTAAAACTAAATCAAAATATTATATTAAAAGTTCCACATTAATTATAATTAATTTAATTGAAATTTATTTTGAAGCCAAATATGTGGAGAGAAATTAACTTTTTTAATAATATTAAGAAGGTTAATTGTACTTTGTTTTTTATTTTTTTAATCATTTAAAATAAGTAAAATTTATTTTATAAGATTTTTATAATAAAATATATAATTATTTTAAATGGTTTTTATAAATTTTTAATAAATAAAAGAATTTTAAAAAAATGTATATATTTTTAATAAATAAAAAAATTAAAAAGAAAACAAAGTATCATTGGTCGTTTTTAATTTAATTTAAAATATTTTTATTTCATTTTTTATTTTCATTTCGAAATTAACAGACATTATTTAATGTTGTGCATAAACATACACAATTATATTATTATTGTTTATTTTTTTTAATTATTATTTATTTATTATTTATTTTTTCATAGATTGTTTTCGAAAATATCTCTACGAAGCCTATTATTATTCCCACCAAGATTCACTTTTCTCATAATATCCTCATTTGCGAGCGAAACGTTAGGCAACACTTGAATAACAAGGATACAAATTCATAATTACTATCCTGTGACTAACACAACATCTATCTCATTTTTGCGCACACACATAATGCCTACCGACTAGGCTAGAAAAACTCACACAATACCAAATCGCACATAACACAACAACGTGTCGCTGCGCCGTTGTCTAAATTTATTCAGTCTCCGCTTAGTTCAGCGGTTAGGGTTGCGATCGTGAGCAAAAGTGTGCAATAGAATAGCTGCGTACGAAACGTATTGGCTGACTATTGCGTAGTAGTACACTTCGAATTCTACGATACAAAGCAGCGCGGTCATGGTGTCGTGCTGCCGCTGCCGCTGCTGCTGCTGTTAGCTGAGCACAGCTACTGCGATGTTATATGTTGTTAGGCCTAATGTATTGTTGTTGTTTTCGTCAATTACAAATTTGAGTTTTTTTCTCGTTTACTTTTTGGGTTCTTTTAATATGTTGAGCTGAGCACTGCTTGTCATAGGCATAGGCATAGGCACAGTCATCGTCATCATTGTTGTTGTTCTTGTTGTTCTTGCTGTTGTTGCTGCTATTGCTGTTGTTATTGTTGTTAGACTTTGAATATTTGTTCACGGAATTATTTTTTTGTGGTTCCTGGAAATAGTAAAACGCAACTATTCGTCAGTGTGTCAGTCTGCGTCATACGTAGTGCACATGCACAAGCAAACACGGAAAAATAGAAAAATAAATAAGTAAGAAAAATAATTAAATTAACAAAAAAAATTATTAATAATAATAATGATCGAGCAATGGCGGTAATGCGTAGTTATTGCTTTTAATAATAGTTTTTTTTTCGTAAAGTAAATAGTAAAACTTTAAAGTTCGTCGTACGAAAAGCAATAAAGTAGAGAAAATATAAACAAATAGTGAACAAAACAAAACGCAATTAAAAACAAACCTGTTAATGTAGTGTTCAGAGAGAAAAAAAACAAAAATCGAATTTGACACTAAAACGATAATAAAAAAAAACATATTTTTCCAAATAAATATTATAAATAAATGTTAAGTAAAATATAATAAATAGAAGTTCCAAGCAAAAAGTAACAAAAATGTCAAATCCTACAAGTGCAGCATATCAGAAAAATAGTACGCAATCACCGGATGTAGGCATGCATCCAACAAACGCCACAACAACAACAACGCCAGGCATAGCAGCGACGTCGACTAGCAGTTACAGTAGCCAACAAAGCAGTCCACGCCACTTAGGCGACGAGGTCGACGCAGCCTTCGCAAGGAACAATAACAACAACACAAGTAAAAATGGTAAATTGGGTATTTTAGATATTAATTTGTGTATTAAAAAAATTTTAATAATTCTATAATTAAGTTTAATCATTTGAACTAATTAACATTAGTCTTCATGTATTTTGAACTAATGTGACTGGTCAGTTTGACAATTTTCTATAGCAAAGCATTCGACCAATCAGCACTTTTGGTTTTTTACACATAATAAAACATTGCCCTAATATATAGCATTTTTTTAACCAGAAGTGGTAAAAAATGTTCTTAAAAGCCAACTACATCCCCCTGCTATTTACACTGTACATTTTTCAGTTTACTACACAATACTATCGACCCTTCCGTCTATAATGTATCAATCATATAAACACTGCATTTCCACTGAGGGTTGTTTGCTGACATATATGGTCCAGGGGAACAATTTCATCTACAAAATCACACCCTCAACACTGAAATTTCTTTTGTGACAATCTCTAGTTTTGCTTTGGAAACAGAAGTAGTGACTATTTTTGGCATAAGTGCTAAAATATTGATTGATACAATTGTACCACGAAGTTTACTCTTATATCATATATCATATATCACTAAACCAATACTAAAAACCAGATATTGTAGAGAGAGACATTTGAAAATATTCAAGAATGTTAGAAAAAATGCTTATTTTAAGTTTGGGATATTTGTGAATCTTATTCATAAATGAATATATATGAATATGTATGAAATATGAATCACCAAAAAAGATTTATCATTCTGAACGTCGAGGTTGGTATAATCATCTTTTTAATCCTAATTATATTAATAAAAATATACACACATATAGGTATATATATATAGGTATATACAAATACATATTAGAATAATGTAACGTCCGCCTAATGCACAGCGGAAAGGCATAACGGTCATAATTATATTGATAAACATGGACACATATAAGTATATATAATTGTATATAAATCGACGGTTCAAGACATAACAGAAGAAGAGTTAGTAGTTAAAGCGTTATCAGAACAAATCAGAGTAGAATATCAGTTAGAATCAGACTACTATATTAAACAAGTAGATATATAATTTCCTAATTATTATACTATAAGAATCAGAGTACTATATTTATGCAAGCAGATATATAGTATTCTGATTTTTATATCATCACAATCAGAGTACTATAAATACGCCTATGTATATATAGTATGCTGATTCTGATTGTATTTGGTGCACGTATGGCCTAAAGCTGCTACTAACAAGACAAACATGAAGGAACTAGGAAGACAAGACAAGACTAAAACACTGGAAAGGCAGTATACTGTTTTGAACACTATAGTTACTGTTATAGATGGTAAAAATCTTACTGATAGAACAGCAAAAGAGGCAAAGTACATTAGAATTCACATAAGCACCAGCGAACGCCTTAAAACAATAACGAAATACAATGACGATAGAGAAAACATGTTTTCACTAAATAGAGTGATCAATAAAATATTTACAAACTATACAATAGACCTAACTTTTACTAGAACTTCAGATTGCTAATAATTGGTTACTTTCAGTTACTTTCTGCATAAATATAGGCACACATCCGATCCATACTATAGATTTTATTGTAATTGAATCTTTTTTTGTATAACAATACCTGCTCATTGGTAAGGAATATATTTCAACCGTACATAACTTCTTTATATATATCCAGATGGTTTCAACTAGTATACTAAATACGATATAAGTGATAGAACGACTTCTTTATAGATATCCAACTATTTATCTGTATATAAGTTCTTTGTTTCTAAATGAAATACGCAAGATCAATCTATTTAAACTGATCAGTTCAGATGGTTTGAAATGGTACAACAAATGCGCTATACGAATAATATAAGGTCGTAATAGAGTAATACGTTGAGTAGGAAAAACTTCAGCGTATTTGAAAGTATTGACTTCATATATCTTTTGGAGGTTTTTTGTGTCTACAAAATTGAATACATAAAGGGAATCTGTCCATTAGTAGCAAGTATTCTTAAAGGTGATATAAGGGACAACATTTGCTAGACAGTCTTGCGAGACTATAAATGAACACGTAAAATAGAGTAAAAAAACATTTGAATCATTGAAAATTGAATTATTAGAATAATTTTTGAAACTTCTTTTGCTTACCCCACGTAGGTATATAATATGATGATGAAGGAGATAAACGTTGAGTCGATAAAAATCCACCACACTTTAAAGTATAAACTTTCCATATCTTTTCTTGATTTCTTCTTCCTACGATAATGTGTGCTCCAGAACTTTATTATTGAAACTCCGTGTTTTAGAAGGTAAATATAAGTAGAATTTTTCTATTCTCATTCTATATCTTTATAGCTGAGGAGAATTCATTATTCTTTCTAATTATATTGTCAAAGACTGTCTCAGGCATTTGTGCGTCTCAAATATTTCAGAATACCTTTTAATAATAATGTTATTATTTGTCTGTCCTATTTTTCAGAGCAAAAAGTTTAAATATCTTCAATTAAATCTTCAATCTGTAACGACTATGAAAACATTTGTAATTTATTATTAATTCAATTAAGATAATTATTTCCACTTTTAAATTGTATAATTTTTATAATTATATACTTTGAAAAACTATAGCAGTTTTTATAGTATACTGATAGCATGTATTTCTAATTATTTAACTAAAGACCCATATAAATTTATTTCCTGTAGTTTTATCACTGAGTCTATCAATGAAAGGTATGTGTAGAAAATAGTTTGAAATATTTTCTTCTGTAAAGAAATTAGGGTTGTACCTTTTTTGGGGTTTATTTCTATACATTACTTAATTTCAAGTAGTCTACTTATCCCCTTTCATTGATTTGTAAAGATTTGTTAGAAGGAATCATATTTTAGTTTTGTGGTGATAATATATATGCTCTAAATCCAATTGTGATATAAAACTTGCATTGACTAATGTGGTTTCTGATTCTTAAGTATTGAACTATTTTCTTTTTTTTCATAAACATATTTTATGGAATTTTATTTCCGCTTTTTTTTAGAATGGGCAGGGCGCAGAAGTTTTGATTTTAGTATCCATCTCCTCACCAAAATCAAAATTGGATTATAGCAACGAATATGACAGAAGTATCATTGCATTCTAAAATCAGATAATATACTTTCAAATCTGACAAGACTACTTTGATTGAGATGGTACTACAAACTAATATACTTTCAAAAGTAAACTCAGTATCCTATTTAGGAGAGATAGATAGTAATTTTCAGTGTTTTCTCAGTGATGAAGCTCTTTTTTCGATTACTGAATATATAAAGAAAGAAAATTGTTTAGATTGTGTAATTTTATGTATTCGATGTGAATTGACTAATAATCAGACTATATTGACTATACTAAGAGTACGTTGAAGTTTTTGAACAGTAATAAAAAAAGTGGCCTTGGTGGTATCCGGAATAATACCCATAGTCCTACAAGCAAATGAGTCTCTAGCTATAAACGACCGAAAATCGCGTTAAGATAGAATTGATAGCATAACAATCGTATTGATTGCAAATTACTAACATTACAGAAACTATCATACCAGATTTAAAACAGTGGGCGCAAAGACATGGTCATACCTATAGACACGAGACATGAGCACGATTCTTACTGCGTATATTGTAAGAACGATATTGCTGAAGATGTATATTGCATACTCTTTGAATATCGAAGATACAATGAAGCTAGGCATATCCTGAGAACTGGACTTAGAACGAACCCTACGACTGAAATCTGAATCTTGTAGGGGGTATATGCTAAGTTTGGAATATAAAACAAGTATTAAATATGAGTACAATAATAATGAGGGAACAAATATACAATAGCAAACTAATGAGCATATAAAGACAGATTCTTTCACATAAAATTTCGAAAACCACTTCTGTGCCTTTGAACACATCATTTGGATATGTTTGTGTATGGACATATGATGTTAGTTATAAAACATTATGTGTTCTGGTTTCTAAGTGGATACTTGGGTCAACGCGCTGACTCCAACATCCCTTAATAAATCAAAAAATAATCCTATAAGGATCCATTATTGTAATGTATTCGGGTAAGAATATTTGAATGATGTGGCATTCTGCATTCAGTTCCAAAAAAACTAATTGCAATAGAAACTAGATCTAAAACTCAATCACGAGTATACTTTATTTTTGTAAAATAATATTTAGAATAAATAATTGAACAACCCTGCATTTAAATGGAAGGGACGTTCAGAATGAGTAAAGCAGATATGTTAAGTAGTATATTCATTTTCTTCTAACGATAAACAAACCTTTTTCTTCCGTTTATCTACATTGTTCTGGAAAATAATGTATCTTTTTCAATTGATTTTTTTGCTCTTACGCCTTTTTTTGCAATAAATTAAAACTCATTTCTCCGTCATCGACGGGACAGTCTAATGTCCCTACTCTCATTCGAAATTTAATGGTATGAAGTTAGTTTTCATTAAAGATTGTCTCTTATTGAAATCAAATTGTCCTTATGAGGTGTACATTCTACGATTTAACTCCCTGAGTTTTATAAGCTAATACTGAATTGATGATTTGATGTATGGATCACCAGGCGTAAGTGGATCTTTATGATCTTTATGATCACTGTACTTAGTCCAACTGAAGTTTTCACCTATATACTCTATATATACTTTATATATATATAGATTTATTTATAACTTATATAAAAATATAATTTAGTAGTAGTATTCATTTATTAGTAGTATTTTTATTTAAAAGTAAATTATCTTAATAAATGCGTCTTGGAATAATATTTTTCAGTTGCAATAAGAAGAGGAAGAGACTTAGATTTTTTGCGTAGTCATCCTCATAGTAAAAATTTCTTTCTTGGTTTTTACTATGAAGATGAAAGAAGCATTATTTCCATATAAATAATTACATCGAGTTTATTCTAGTGGAAAGCAAAATGCGAAGATTTAAATGATCCTAATCCTTGTATACATGTCACCCATTCAAGTTTCTAGATACAAAGTACTGCAAATGTGCTTTTAAGTTTTAATTGCTAAAATGCTACGAAAATATTGTATTTAACGTAAAAGCTTGTATCTTTAATATCATTTCAATTTTTTTAATTTTTTTTGTGAAATTTCTGAACAAAAGTTGTTATTACAGCTGACTGCATCATTTAATTTGATCTTATTTTGTTTGCTATTAAATGAAAAAAGTATCTTAAATCTTATATGGATGACTTACATCAACTAAAGGATTGTATCTCACACAGGAGAGAAACATGTTTCGCGATTATTAGAATACAAAATGTAACAAATCATAAATAACTATTTATTATGCTAGCCGAAGGCTATCTATTCAAATAGCTCAGCTCAGTTATCTCCAGAATCTAAGAAGGATCAAAACAAGGACAAAATGTAAGGTACGATTGTTGGTTATTTACAAAGTAGAAAAACTAGTTTCTGTAAGTGCTTGTAGATACAAAGTACAGAAACGTTTGCGTACAAAGGAATCTATTCTCAAGAAATAATGTGGGAAAGTGCACAATGCTGAAGACAAGGCAAATAACGGCATTCGAATAAGGAATGGTAAAATGATATGCCTGCGTAGAACCCTTGAATACGCTAAAACAAAAAAACAAAAAGAAAAAAAAAAAACAAAAAAAAATAAATAAATAAAAAAAAAATTGAAATGAACCTTAAAATTTATAGATGATTCGACCTTTGAAGCTTTAATAGATTTAATAGATCGTAGACTTAAATATAATAAAAATTTTAATTAAATTTAAATAAATATTCAATAAGCAACTACTAGTTAGTTTTGCTCTTTCTTTGATAATTGATTTAATGACTCTTGAGTGACTTAACCTCAATTTAATACTATATACATGACATGTCTTTAGTCTCTAGCCGTCTGTCAGAACAATTACTCTAATACATAAATTCTTATAAAATTTCGTTGTTTATTAAGTACGTCATATTCTTATTTATAGTATTCACAAGGAATTCTTTAATTATATTATCTTAATCTATTGCAAGAATTTTATTTCGTAAATTGCATTTAAGATATTTTTAAATCAAATAATCTTCAAGCAATAAAGCTTCATTCTTTTCTTTTATAAATATGGTATATACTACAAATTCTGAAAGCTACTAGTAGGCCCTTAGTGTCTTTATTTAGGGCACTAAGGCCAGTATCTCAAGTATGCTTAACATTCCACAACGTGTCCGACAATTGTGCCCCACAGATAAACCATAATTTGTACAGTCGAAAGTAGTTGGAGTGAAAATCTGATATTGAAGTATGGAATGTGCACACGAAATGTCATAGAAGCTTCACGAATGCATTCAACGCCGCGTCAAGTTTCTCGAAGTGTTTATGTAAATAGTCAACAGATACTCGTACCAGGCGGGCACACAGATACTCGCACTCACACAGATACTCGCACTCGCACATACGTACCAACTGAAATTTTAACTTCAAACTCAACCAAACCGGAGAAGATAACGTTTCGTTAAATTTTTAATATAAATAAAGTATTTGTCTACAAAAAAGTTTAGGCAAATAAAAACACACGTTCTTGTGAAGAAATTCTTCATTCATAAAAATTCCACAATTTACGATTCTTCTCTTTTTCTATTTTTATTTGAGTTCTTTTTTGTGATTTCATTAATGAATTTCAGGTAAGACGACTTCGTGTTGGGGGAGTTTGAAGTTTATATTTAGTCTCAATGGATTAAGTTTATGTCGGACTAATTTTATTTACAACTTCAAATATTGTACGCGTTGATAAGCAATTTGGAGAGAAAACCCATAGAATTTGGAACGCACACGTGGGCCATAAATATCGTCAAAGAACTGTTCAGACTGATAAGTCAGTGAAGTCTGAATGCGCTCAGAAAATCGATATTCAGTTTGCATATGCTTCGGCGAAGAGTACTCAACTTGACAGAAGAATTCACCCTTTCTTTTTAATACTTACGATGGTGCAAAACTCGTTTTGGCAAACGGGACCCTTTCCTCTTTCTATTCATTTTGTTTTTTTTTTGTTGCGCGTAGACAAGCAAAGTACAAGGTTTTAATTTATTAGATTGAGAAAATACTGAAATGAATTATGTTTTATGATCATATTTTGTATATTTGTGTATTCAGAAAAAGACAACCTCTAATAAATTGAGTTGGATTTGAAGATAAAAAACTCAACGGACTCGTCTTTTAATCCACATAAAAACCACACACATTTGCTTAAAATTGTCTTCAGAGTTAAAGATTTTAAAATATTACTTAGAATTTCGAAATTAGCAATTTATTTATTAATGATATAAATTAATAATATAATAAATTCTTAAGTGCTAATCAAGTTTATTTAAAACAAATGTTAATATAATTAAGTAAGAAATGATTTAATTCTCTTTAATTAACTAAGAAAGCTGTTTTGATTTCGCATTCCTTGTTAAAAAGTTATCTAATCCACTAATCTCTAGTTCCACTAATCTCATTTAGGCAATTTTGCTCATTAACACCGCTAATCACGACCATTTACTTTTGTGTGGTAAATCATTTTATATAAATGAGCTCATTACACATAAATCAACTCATTTAAGACAAAAATTGTCGAATGCAACCCTTTGTGTGGTATATCTCATTATATAAATCAGTTCATTACAAATAAATCAACTCATTTAAGACAAAAATTGTCGGATGCAACCCTTTGTGTGGTAAATCATTTTATATAAATGAGTTCATTACAAATAAATCAACTCATTTAAGACGAAAATTGTAGAATGCAACCCTTAAAAATAAATTTCCCACAAGGGAAATTACTTAAATTGAAATGTTTGTCCTATGTTTTATACCTAAAATCTCAGCAAAAAAACTGTTTGACATACATAAATCAATTCATACCAATAGAAACGAGAAAATCTTAATTTTATTAACATAAGTATTTTTAGCTGCAGTGGAAAAATGATAATAGGCAAATAAGTTAATGCAAGTATCTATCTGATTTTAGTATTGGAATTATTGCTGAATAAATTAGCGTATGGAAAAATTACTTACATTCGTGAACTATCTTCCACTAGCTGCAAACTACTGAAATAGTCTTGATAGCTGCTTAGCTGTCTGTTCAAAATGGGTAGGAATAAATACCGACTCTTATACCTTTATTCATCAGTTAGTCAGTGATTTAGTATCTTTTGTTGCATTATACTAAGTGCTTTTTCACAGTATCGTCTTGTGGTATTTTTGGTGGGAAAGTAATTAGCAAAAGAAGTAAGTATAAAGTACTTAACTAGTCTGGATCGCTGCAACTAATATTCAGATAAGTTGGTACAAGCATCCGACCTTCTCGTTTAGGAATTTCGATAGCAAAGTAATCTGTTTCATCACAACTAATTCCCAATCTCCTCTTGAGGGATTATTGGTTGCAAAGTAATCTGATTTGTCACAATTGATATTCGGATTAGTTAATATCCAATCTCCTCTCGTGGGATTTTTGTTTGCAAAGTAATCTGATTTGTCACAATTGATAATCGGATAAGTTGATATGAGTATCCAATTTCCGCTTGTGGAAGTTGATAAAATATTACTATGTTCAAGCAACATCGAGTGCCAATCCTTATGCCTTTGTGCAGTCAGGATAGTCGTTCAATCGTTTATTTAGTGTAAAGGTCAATGGGTTGTAAGTATACCATAACATTGAGCGCGATCTCTTGTTCTTATAATTTCCACTAGATGTAAATAAACTCTTAGAAAAAAAATACAACTAAGGAATATCAGCAGCACTAAATTAGGATGCACCATGATATAAGGGATTTTTTTACAACTGGTTACCTTTATATGGTAGAGAGTAAAAATCAGAGATTCACAATTATTTAAAATTCTTTATAAAAGTTAGACAGTCCTAGACAGATTAGATAGTCCATGTGTAATCTACGTTGCACGTTAACTGGACGTACTATATGTTTTTCGTATATTCTTAGATAAATTCCATTAGCGTACATTTTTGTATTTTAATTTAATAATTTTTATTAATTTTTATTTACAGAGCTTAGTCCGCATGAAGTCGAGGGAGTGCGTTATGGTAAATGTAAATGGTTTAATGTTGCAAAAGGCTGGGGATTCATAACACCAAATGATGAAGGACAAGAAGTTTTCGTACACCAGGTAAGATACATCATACAGCATCCTCCAAAATAGGATGAATAGGGATTAATAAATAATTATTTATAATTTATAATTAATTATAAATAATTTATTATTATATTAGAGCGTGATACAAATGAGTGGCTTTCGTTCGCTCGGTGAGCAGGAAGAGGTGGAGTTTGAATGTAAACAGACCGAACGCGGACTAGAAGCAACACGTGTTTCAGGACGAAACAGCGAAGATTGCCACGGCAGTACATTTCGGCCGCGAACCAAAAAACGTTTTCGCCGCATACGTTGCTATAATTGTGGCGAATTTGCAAATCATATTGCATCGAAATGTGAGTTAGGACCACAACCGAAACGTTGCCATATATGCAAGCAGGAAGACCATTTATTCGCCGATTGTCCTTTCAAAAAGGTGAGTTTCATTTCACAACAGTGGTGGCTAAAAATATTAATCAAAAATATTTCAAAATATCTTATTGTAGGAACAAGGCACGGCGACAACATCTCGGGCGACATCCGAGACTGCAGCTAGTCCAACGACATGAATATAGATGAACCATTATATACTTTTTCTTAGTTACAAAACTTAAGTACAAAAACAGTTAGAAACTGTTAAGTAAAACATGAGCGTTGATAAAGTACAAAAATGTAACTTAAATATTTCCTATATAAATCTAAGCTAAAAGACAATTTGAAATAGATTTTGTTACTTGATACGAACTACTTTTAACTTTAAGTTAAATAAGTTTAGATTTAAGTATTTTACTAAAACATAGTTTAGATCAATTTTAGTGTAACTTTAATTAAGTATGAAAAAATTTTATACATTACAAATAATTCTATCTTTCTATATTAGTTAATAATAATAATTAGAAATTAAGTTCTCCTTTAAAATTCTAAAAAAAACTCTTCTCGATCATGTAAATTAATATCTTCAAAACTTATTTTGTACTTCATTCTATAAAAGTTATTTACACACAAAATAATGACGAATGCTTGTAATATAACTTAATACCATTAAATTTTCTATTAAATCTTTAAAGTCACTATCTTTGAAATTTATTTATTTTTTTTTTTGCTTTTGGCACTAGTAATATACGTGTAATTATTTAATAATTTAATAAATTTCAATCTTTCATCCAATCAGAAATATAAAAGATATCAATCTATTTTCTCACAAAACTTTAAAAGTACTAACCTTTATTTGAGTCTCGTGAACAGATATTTCTTTATTACTGTCATTTAAAAATGGGCTTTTGTGAAAATAAATACTCTTTATTTTTATTCCAAGTATTAACACATTCATTAATTAATTTGGATTTAAATATTCTAATTACATTTAGTTCACTTAAGATACTTATGCTAAATGCGCGCAACATATGCCGTCAACCAATTAGATTAGAACCAACTGAATAAGATATTTTAGGGTTCTCCTGTAAATAACGTGCCTAGCATTGTTTAAGTTGTCTATAGTGAAATAACTTAATATATTCACCTGTTTTTCTTAGTATGCCCTTTGGTATAGGGCTCTTAACCCTAAGCTAGCTAAAAGTAAACTTCCCACCCAACATTCCCGATGGTAGAAGACAGATAGGTTGTGCTGATTGGTACTTAGTATCAAGCATAGATCTACAAATAATTGGCAGTAATGGTCAGAGAAGTGGTTAAAGAGCCACAACAGTTTACGGCCACTACGAGATTGTAATAAACTACCATATATAGCAAAAAATAAAATTAAGTAAGAAATGATATTAAAGTTCTGGTTGACGAAGACATAAGTAAAAATCAGTTTCAAAACAAAAAAAAAACAAATCCAATGCAACACAAATTAAATAAAGTAAACAATTAATTAAAATTTTTTATTAATTTATTATTATTTATCAATACAATATTGTGTTTATTAAGAATATATATACCTGTATCGTTCTAAGTGATACACATAAAGCAATAGTGAGCTTGATAGAGGCACTTTTTTAATAAAACTTAACAAACGTCTCTGTGACAATATTGAGTTTTAATGTTCCAAACCAATGAAACCTAAAAATTCGATTACTAGCACAAGTCTTCTGCTAGTGATATCTCTGGACTCACAAAAACTCGTTCGAATGAATTTATCAAGAAATAGTATATAATACTTGTAAATTCATAGGTTGCTCTAATAATCTTGGCCAAAGTCACGCAAAAAGATTTTTTATCACAACGAATGAAATATCAAATGAAATACTTTCGGTAAGCAAGGTTAAGTTAAGAATTGTATTTGATCACTTCATAAGTTGCAATAACTTAAGGACTCATTGAAATAAATTGGATCTTTTCGAGATGGGTGTAGATTTTGTGAAATGGTCATCAAATGTACTCATGTACTCATTCTTTGAGAATAACCAACTTTTGGCTTCGAAACGTTTATCCACTTAGGTGCCATTGATTAGCCTCTATATACATTCTGGTACAACTCCCCAAAAAATATCTATCTTAAATTTATCTAACTACAGCACGCTGGATTGAAAAGTAAGATTAAGATTATCAATAGATTCATTATGATCGTCACGCACTTAGGTCTTTTATAATAATAATAATGGTTTTCTTTTAATTTAATTTCAATTTTTTTATCAAATTATTACGAATACCTAGTAATATGTGGGTAAAAGCATTTTTGTGTTACTTTATATACTTCCTCTAAAATACTAAACTCATTAAAGATTTTAACTTAAAATAGTAAATAGTGAACATAGTAACTATATTTACGTTTATATCATGTTTCCACTCCACTTATGTTAATGAAATTAGTATTTGGTCGTTTCCATTGGCATTACCTGATTTATGCTTCATTTGTTTACATTTAACATATCAAACATATGAAAAATATTTCAAGTTTTGGTAGTTTCTCTTGTGGGAAATTTATTTTTAAGGGTTCATTCGACACTTTCGTTTTAGATTAGTTGATTTATTTATAATGAACTCATTTATATAAAAACTATTCGCGTGGTAAATTATCCTCATTAGCGGAAACAAGGTGGAAACAAAGTGGAAACATGGCGTTAGACTTATCAAATCTGTTTGGCATAATTTTACACAGATTTTCTATGAATTTTGTATGAAAAAGAGTTATATATTTCATGTAAAGTACAATAGTCTATGTATAGCATAACTGTGTTCCACTACATAATCCTTTCTAATTGTCCTTCCTTCATTGCATTTGCTTGAGTTTCGTGTACATTTCATAAAAGTAAAAGAAAACAACTGATTTTAATTTTCTTAAATCAAATATTTTCTAAAATATGTTTTTTTATTTTTATTTTTGAATTACTTTCGGAACACTGTTACATAAAACTTTGAACCATAGTTCTCCATAGTGAGTGTGTACTGTGCCCAACGTCATTTAAGAGTGAAATAACTAAAATGAAAACAAGAATTTGCTGCCAAGAACACATTTCTAGGCCATTGCAGGGAAACGCACAAACTGAATAATTTGTTGTAATTCTTCGAAAGCATCTACGAGTAACGCACCTACGAACGAAGGAATTCCTACAATAGTGCCAACGTCTTCGTATATCCGTATATCCGTATATCTGTGTATTTGTATATTCGTATGTCTGACAAATGTGCTTCGAGGTAGTTGAAGTTGTGTTTGCCATTGAAACAAGATGCTTTAGTAAAGTAACTTGAATTATTTTTATTGGCACAAAAACCTTAAACAAAACGAAATCAAATGAAATGAAGCAAAACAGATTTCCTTGTAAATTTTTGCGCAAGCATTGAGTTATTCAGCATTACGGATACTGTTGAGTGCTTAGATACTTAGGACAATTGAGCATGGCACTATATACCATATACGAGTATATTCACCATGAGTAGCTACAGAAAAGTTTTTCATTTCTCCTACCGGTTCCCGTCCCCGTCCTCTTGGATCATTGCATAAATTGTGTGTTCTTCCACAACTATTTACCTTCTTGTGTCCCGACTTTTTGCTCTTTTATTAAATTTTATTTGGACATTTGGGAATCAAATTGAAAAGAAAAGTTAAACGTTTTACTAGAAAATATTTGCAGTTAGTAAGTATATGGCGCTGCCATCCTACTTATGTCGGTAATTCGTTAGATAAGAGGAAGAAAACCGAGAACAAAACTTTTAAGACATTTGAGTACATTTCAAAACTAATAAAATTTACTTTCAACTTAATGTAAAGACAATGCGAATTCCAAACTCTTGTAAAATTATATGTCCTTGTGGCACACAGTGTAAGCCGTTGTATGTTGCAAATAAATCCTTGCAAGTCTGTCTTCGTGCAAAAGATGTCTTTATATGGGACGAAAAATGCTATAAAAGTAAATGGGCGTGATTGTCAATGTGATTGCTTGGGATTCTTCGTCTTTTGCTCGAATTTATTCTCTCTACTGTTGCACGCTTGCAAGTATAAATCTTATTTGGTTGTAGCCGAAATGTCTGGTGACTTCAGCTGTTCCAAAATACGTAAAAGCCACAAACTAAAAAATGCAAGCCTTCGAAATTTATCGCTCACAACACCAACAGCAACAGCAACAAAAATGAAGGAAAAATTACTTCATTTCCAAATGAAATGAATTCTCTCTCTGCATATTTCCAACCGAATTTCGTTTCATTTTATATTTAAAGGAAAAATATTTTCGATTTATTGGTTTTATGTTTTACTTTTGTTTGGTATTTTATGGCTTTTCCGCTGTTGCATTTATTGGCGCAACCGCATTTTTAATGCCAATGGTGTCCTTTACAACATCAACAAAATCGTTACAATTTAAACCCTGAGCGGGATGTCTGTACATGGGATGCCTCCACTTTAAACTGAACATGGCAAACAAAAATTGGAGGAATTCCATATTTAACTGGAGTTCAATCCTTTTTGTCAATTGGATTGCAGCACTCTTAGTGAGAACAACTTCACGAATGCATTGAATAATGATATACATGGTTATTTTCAAGTATTATTCTTCAAATACTTGAAAAATTGCTTCTACTATCTAGTGGGTGAAATGCATCTAAAAGTTATGTGTGAGATATCATTCCAAAAACAAAATCACCTTCTGGGGCTGCTTCATTAATTTATTAAAATTACTGCTACATATAGTGCAGTGTTATATCAAACCATGACCACGACCAAACAATCCACTGTATGCAATACAGTGATCTGACACTATAATGTTCTGATTAATAACTAAAAACTGATTATAGTAATTAAGGATGACTTGAAGAGGTCATAAACGACATGCTAACGCGAATAAATTCTTACATTTTCAATAGAAAGATATATATGTAAAAATTTATGGACATATATTTTACGATAACCGAATTGAGAGATATTTGGATGAATACTGAGTGTAGACTATACAATAGGAATGTTTAAATCATCGATTGTAGTATTAGATGGAATCAAGAGTATTAAACTATTAAAAGTATCATTAAAGTAACGAGAAGAATACTGGAAAGACTTGTCTCTTAACGTGAACAGGAAATCATTGAAATAAGGCTTGGAAGGGAGCACAGTAGAAGGGCTAGAAGATTTTAAATAGTTGCAAATGGGACACAGCACACAGAAATGCTTTCAAGCATGTATAAAGCTGAACTCTTGCCAGATTTTGCACATCTTTAGTACTCTGCTGTGTAACAATATTTTTGATAGCTCTTAGATGAGCAAGGCTTCCTTATCTTCCTTAGTATTATTTTAAGACTAACTTATTATATATTAAGATAGGTTTTAATAAATTAAATTACAATCTTTAATGAAAAGAGAAATTCATTTTTGATTATAATACTAACCTTGATTATTCTTTGTTGCTTCGATATGGCTTAGTGTCATAGATCAAGGAATCTTTGAATGTCTTTGAAGATCTTCTATTCTAGGTTATATACCAATGTTTTTGGGAGCTCTCAGATATGTCAGATTTTCTTATCTTACTATACAGTAAGTTAAGTTAGTATTATTTCAAGACTACATTATTTTATAATAAAAAAGGTTTTAATAAATTGATTTTCTATCTTCGATTAAAAGAGAAGTTAATCTTCTCTTGTAATACTAATACTGATTACCCATTGCTGCTTCCATATGGCTTAGTATCTAAGCTCAAACAGTAGCTGATTTTGATAGCTACTTTTGATGGATTGGAGTTATTCTTACGTAGACCATAAGTATCCCCAAAAGGATCGCAATAGTTAGCTTACAAGTAATGCTTAAAGGCACGACTACCTCATTGAAGTGAAAGTGAACCAGCCTGAAAAGACTATAAACTAATAGATAAATATAGTCCCTTATTTTACAAAATTGCAGCTCTGTCAGGTTATAGTAACCTAACCAAACCAGATTCTTGTCTGGCTATTTTGCATATTAACTTAAATATCATTGGTGTTAAAGAGATATATTGTAGTATTTGCAACAAATGCAAGAAAAGTAACTGGATTTGCTAGAAAATAGAAATTTCTTTAAAAAAGATATTATTTAATTAATGGAATGAATAATTCTTGTCTTAGAAATTTTCTATAAAAAAGATATTATTAGTTATCCAGAATCGGGGCTTGATATTGTTACCCAAATTTGGTTCATTAAAGCGTTTATTTATTTTATCTCAAAAAATATTTTGGATGCAGAGTATCTGTAAGTTATTTCTGACTATAAGCTAACATCTGTCAAAGATGTTTTTGAGAATTGCAGAAATATTGCCAATAACACATTCAGCACAGATACAATGATGCAATGAAGTGTGAGATTCGATAAAAAATTCTTTATTTGCAATATTTATTGATTTCATCTTCCACATGAAACTTAAACAGTTTTATATGCAACCATGAAGCAGTCAAGTCAGATTGAATTCGCGAATAACTTTAATAATGCAACAAAAGTGTAAAAAGAAAAAAATATTGAAATAAAATTCGAAATCGTAAAACTATTTCACTTTCGATACAGCATAAAATTAAAAACCTTAAAATGTGGAAACTAATTCCGCCACTTTGAGTGCACACGACTTGTAGCTGGAAAAGCTTTTAGTCATCCACTTCAGCCTAATAACAAACTTAAACTATGCAACATGGAAAAAGGACTCTCCTCATATGTTTCCTAAATGCGGCTTGATATATACTCGTGATATATACACAACCAGACAGACTTATAGGTATATCTGTTTAACTGAGTGTACAGTTCGGATACACGGATGTTTTTCAACGATTTTTATTCTTTGTAGCGATTTCAGTGAAAAGTGATTTTTCCACTTACAAAAACATTGAACCTTTAAAGGATTTTCCCGTTTACTCGTATATAACCCATAGCATTAAGTGTGTAAGGGTGTAAGTGTGCGGATACTAAGAGAAAAATGTAATCATTTATTTTCTTGCTTTAAGTTTTATTATCCACTTTTTTCATTAATCCATTTCTGCATTCGAGATATTTTTATTTTACATTTTCCTTTATTTGTTGCCTTCTCATCATCACATCACATCCCGGAACCGGATGTGGCTGCTGTGAACTTTTATTGGTGGCCGGCATTGCGGTGTGCAGATTTGCAAGACTGCACGGACAAAGTGTGTCCGTGGCAGCACCGTTTAAAGTGAAATATTTCGCAAACTCAGCAGTCAGCAACACTTTTAATTTTAATTTAGCTTCGGCACAGATCCTTGATCTTCCTTTTACTCGTTTTCAGTTTTCCCGTCCTCAGCATACCTGCGCTGACTTACGCTTTTTTACATTCTGAATTTGCCCGCTTGCTTACTTAATCCATTAAACTGTAAGTAATACTGAGGTTAAGGTAAGAGGTAACCCAAAACAGAAAAAAAAAGAGTGGAATGAGTAGAAAATTATAAAAAAAAATTCAAAATCCCTGTAAATTGTGCTAATTTTAACGCTAACTTTTATTCTTGGTGGAGTTTCGTGGCAAGGAAATGTAAAATGTAAAACTTAAAGCAATTAAAAAACAATAATGTCCTCTGGCAAGTGAAAAACAAGGACCGAAATTAAAGTTGAGTTATTATAAAAAACATAGTTGAATTCATAAAGAAAAAGTAATTTAAAAATTTTTAATTACTTTTCCTTCAGCGTTCATCTTCGTTTGCTGACTGCATAAATATGCCTTAACGAAGTGACTTCACACTGATGAGTCCTGACTCAGAGCGAATCCTGCTCCGCTGTCCTGGATTCGTGCAGAAAGCGAAAATGCATATTAAAGTTTTACATTATATCTTGTAATGAAGTAAGAACTTCAAAAATCAAATGCAGTAATAAACGTTAATGGAATATTTTTATCTGCTTTTAAATTTAAATCAGTGGTTTAATTGATTCCCGCTGTACTCGTACTCGTACAAGATTTTAACTCCAAACTGATTAAAATTAATTTGGTGAGAAATTCAATTTGAAAGCTTAAAAAGTTTAAAAACAAATTATGTATTTTCTTCTTGAAACTTTTTATAAAAAAAAGTTAGTATTTTTTTTTATAAGCAATCCTTAAAATAAATCTTAAATTGTTTGGAAAAACTTAAGAACTCGTTATGTGAATTATTAATAACTTTTTTATACCTATTAAAATGTATGGGAACAATTTTTATACAGAAGATTTAAATTTATATCCAAATATTCAAGACTATTTTAGTCAAATATATATAACATGTACTTTTCCAGTAGGCGGAAAGCTTCAAAAGTCACCGTATATGTCTTTAACTCACTAAAACCATGATTTTGGATTACCTTATGGTATATTTTGTACATAACTTATTTTGTATATAAGAAGGAAGATTACATTATATAGAAAAAGATTCAATGTGAAGGTAAATTGTAAGGTGATTCTAACATATGACAAAATTGTTCGGTTCGGTTTGAGGTGACGCTGAATGGAGAACTTTTGGCAGACATAAAACTCTGATACTGGAGCTATCTACAACGTTTGACTTGAGAACTCTGAAGTCTGAGCTTGAGTCTTGTGAGGGCGGAACAAATGTATAAAAAATGTTCCATAATATCATTAACCTCTAAAGAAACTGAATATAAGCTATTGTCAGTGTTGCCAAGACGAAAGAGCCTGATTGGCTGATTAAAAGGTTATTTTAATAGAGTAAATTATAAAGTTTTAACATATTTATTATAAAATAATTTTCAATAGAATTAAACCATTTCTAAAAAAATCGAAATATATTGTGCCTCGTACTAAAATATATATATAAAAATTATATATTTGGCGCACGTACATGACTGGTGATTGTCCCAATTAGTAGTTCACAATTCTTTTGACAAAAACATAAATAATTATGGAACTGTCAAAGTCCTCCAAATAAAGTGGGAGTAAGCTTTTGCCAGTAAAACGAATTGATAGAGGTGTTGGGCACAAGTAATATGTACAGTGACTGCATCAATTAGTAGTCCACAAACTTTGCGAGTTAGAAGAAAACCTATAGCCTTTTCACTGATTTTAGGTAGGATCAATTTGGTGAGTCTGTAGTGATCGTGGGTTTTTACTTGACGGATACAAAATCCAGAGATTCGAACAAACTCATAAAGGAATAGCAACAATTCGTAACAATATATAAAAAGGAAGGAAGTATTGTGCTATTATGCTATAGCTGCATTAATGTGTTTATAACAAAAGCTATGGTTTATTTAATATTATAGTTTAGTTAACTATATTTTGTAATATAAAGTCTTTTCATTTTGAAAGGTGATAACTTGGTTAGAGGTATAAATACACTCCCATACGAGAGAGATTGACTCCATTTACAATATTTGCTAAAACACAGAAAGTCAAAGAGTCGTTTATTAGAAAGTCGTCTACTGTTCGGTAAAAAAACTCTAAAATTCTGGAAAATATTTCATTTCGAAAGAATTCTATTATTTTCTTTTGAATAAAATATTTTTGTAATTGTTATTTTTAATGATTACATTTTATTCTTTTTTTATTTCACATTTTTTAATTAACCAACCAACTTTTATATATAAGAAATATTTCCTAGATCACTAGACCATTCCTAGACCATTTCCTAGACATTTGACAATACTGGATACAGCTATATGGTCAGCTAAAAATTCAATAAAATAAAAAATTAATAAAAACTTTTGTTGTTGTAATTTACCACTATTCAAAAAAAACCTCTCTATTGAAAACAGAAGTTTATATTGGAGGGATTTGAATAGCAAAGAAAAGACAAGGACAAAAATTTTATTTAATTTATTAAAATTTGGCTGACCATGCAACGATGTTTCGAGTATTGCCAAGTACTCACATCAGTGGTCTAAGGAAATATTAGAATTTCATAATTGTTTTATAGTTCGTATATAATTTGTTTGGACTGCAAGTGGCAGACTTAGAACTCTGCCTGTCAAATTAGAAGCGATGAGTAATCATGTTTTTTCACAAGTAGCCAAGATTGTAAAAAAATTTATATATTATATATATTATTTAAAATTCAATTAATTAAAATAATATAGAAAGAATTTTCGTTGTTGTAGTTCACTACTTTTCAAAAGATAGTTTTATTTATCAATTGTGCAGTTTGGTTTTAAAACTAAGTTTCTCATGACCTGGTTTAGTGGAAACTGTGTTGCTACTAAAACCAGCCAATCAACCAAAAATTGTTGATTTCCTAGATAAGATTTTTTACTTATTTTAAGTCATGTTTCTCTTGTTAGAGCTCATTATCCTTTCGAGTAATGCATATATAATTTTTAATGCAACATTTCAAATTTCCTTTCAACTACGTGATATTGCAAATATACTCGTAACCTTATTAACATAGAAATGTAGGTAAAATATTTCACACAATATTTAACTAAATTAAATTTATTTCAAGAAATGCAACACATGTAGTCTTGCATAGGAAACACGTATCAACACCTACCATTTCAATGAAATTTAGTTTAAGGTAGGAAAATAAAATACTAAGTACAGCAGTAATGAAAGAAAGAATGGAGACTGAACAAATACAGTGTACAGTGTATATAGAGTATAGAAAGGAAAGGATATCTTATACATCATTTTATGACAGAACACATGCTGAAGTCTTAAATAAAAGTCGAAACAATTGCAATATGGAAAGTGCTGGAACTTGTAAAGTACATTAGGAAAGGTACAACACTTAAGCAAGGCACACATGTCAATTTGTTGTGTACCCAAAGTTCACAAACTAACATTGGCAGTGCCACAATAATGCCAAATCCATACCAATCCGAGTAATTCATACACAACTTCACAGCAACCAACGGCCAACAACACTTAAGTTGCTGTTAAGCTGCAAACTTTTGTTGCTGCTGAAGATTTGCTGGGGTATAATTTTTTATAAAGTTTCAGATACATTTGCGTACAACAGCACAACAGTTGCTGATGTTAACATAGGCCACATATGTACAAAAGTAAGGCAAATGGAAACTTTTCAGAGCATCAAGCGTAAAATATGAAAAACCTGAACAACTGAAAAACTGAAATTATATATGAAAGAAAATACATTTTATATGTATTTTGATATATGGAAAAATATGCAAAAAATGTTTTATTAAAAGTTGTGTAAGTACATTTTACAAATTTATATCGCAACATTATATAAAAATAGCTAAAAAGTAGAACTAACATACTGCAGTTAGGATAAAAATGTGTGATAAAAAAGAGACTTTACTTTTTCAAACCATTTCGATGTGCTAAGCATTTCTCTTACTAGAATTGAAATATAATTTACTATGCAAATAATTTTAAAGCTGCAATCTTAAAGTCTAGTCAAAGGACACATTCAAGCAAAGCTAACAATATACTCAGAAATATTTTTATTATCAAAGCAACAAATTAATGTGATCAGCCAAAACTATACTATTCATACCAAACACAGAGACAACTCACAGAAGGGCACAAAATGCTCCCCGAGATGAGACTATGGCATTCTATGTTAATATATATTGTTGGGGGCACCAAGAAGCCATACGGCCCTGGCAGTCAGTTATGCTTACGCAGCCACTGATACAGACAGCATCTTTTTAGTAGCACAAATAGGTTAAAAATTTCATATCAAACAACAATAAAAGCAGGAAAAACATAACAAGTCAATGAAGAATGTTGTGCATAAGCAATTATGTCAAACGAAGAAATGTTGCCAAGGGGAAAAATAATACTGAAATCGTAACTGGGACATAAGATTACAAAATGCAAAAACCCAACATGTGCAATGACATATGCAATATATGGTAGCAATCGTATGGGTGGGAGTTACACAAGCAAAAGTATCTTTCTTAAATCCTCTTAATATGCTGACAATATGTACAAAGCTACTTTGCAGTTTTAGTAGGAAAAAGTTTAATGTTTCTTACTTTCCATAAAAATTCATATTTTAATTTTTCTTAACTTTGCTAAAAGTGCATCTCAACTTTTTAGTGTCGCGCTACTAATATTGTTAATAATATGCTATAGCTTAGTGGTAATAAAAGTTTTGGTCAAAGTTTGCAACTAGTAAGTAGCTATGAATATCATTAAAAAAGTTTTCGCTATGATAAATTTGCCGATTGCAGCATAGTTTCAGAACTTACCGAGTATCGCAGCGCACAAAATTTTCCAACTGAAAGTTGAAGAACCAACATAAATATCTCAACACAAAACAATTACAACAATGTGATTTATCTCGCTTGGTGGCCCATTATATAAATATTGCAAAAATTGCAATATTGCGACTAAGTCATATATATTTAGAGCATAAAAATTTATAATAGTAAGTCGGCGGATATTAATTACTTTGAAAACAATTGTACTTGCTTAGCAACATACATTCGTGTTAGCAACATGTTGACTCGCGTACCCTATGTGGATGCAATTTGAGCAGCAAATAAAGGATGCACAAAGTAAACACAAGCCATGCAGGCCATGGTTATGAATTAATAAGTTGACCAAGGTCCATAAAAGCTTTTACTTAAAAATGTATACTATTACCGTTATAATCTAATAGTACACACGTGTACAGACACACATACACACAGACACACAGCCACACAGCCAGACGACAATAATGCTACCTAAAGCGAGCAAAAAAGTTGCTAACAGAAAAGTTTACACAGAAATGTGCCTCAAACCAGCGTGAAAATAAGAAAAATGTGAAGGCACTAAATTAAAAATGGCAATGGCACATGCAAAAAGGTGAAGATAGGCGTCCTTCAGTGTAGTTCTCTTGAAAGAATCTCTAAACATCCGTAGGACAATAGTTCAAATTTAAGTTGGAAGCAGAAAATTTTAGTAAAAACCTGTGAACAACACAAAAATTTAATCATAACGCTTTAATATTATTAAATAAATAATAATTGAATATTACTAATGAAAATGTATTCCCCATATAAAAGTTATTTCTTTAAAATATTTACGAAAAGCCGTACGTACATACATTCCATTAAATGCAGTTTCAAATTAGCACAAATGGTGCATAAAAAATTAAATCACAATTTTATATTGAATTTATTATTGCTGCTGGGAATAAAAAAGGCGAGCCTTTTAAAATATTTTATAAAAATTCCATGACAACAACATGGACATAAAAATCGACGGCAATCGGAAGCAATAAAATCATAAAAATACAAACCAATTTTTTTTCAATAAAAATATGGGCGGACGTACTGTGTGTGTGTGTGTGGATTGTTGAAATAATAGGAGCTGGAAAAAATATAGCTAAATTTAAAGTTCCGTTTTAGTTTAACGGAATTTTGTCTCTGTGAAACGCACCACTTTAATTAGTTCCAATATTGTTAATAAAACTAATGTTTATGTTAGTATATATGCATATATATGTATATATATATATGTATTTTTATAAATTTCTATGTAATACAACATATTAAAAATGAAGTAAAACAAAGCTAAAATACTACTACCATACGCATTTATTTATGTTTATATTTATTTACATATATACTTATATATATAAACATAAACATTTATGTACATATAAACATAAATATATACATACATTTAGTAGAAGTGTTTTAGCCAAATATTAATATTAAGTTTAATATATATATATGTAATATATATATATAATATATACATAACTTCTGCGGCCCAGAACCCAGAATACCATTGAACAACAACATGATTGCAGCCTATATCGATAAGTGGATAACTTCAATTCATCTAAATAAATGTAGAGAGATAAAAACTTGAAGACAGACTAAACTCATGATGCTGAAACCGTTGGCCAGGAAAGCGATAAAAGTGCTTAACTATCCGCGGAGCATCCTTAGCTGGCTGACCGCATTGATTACTGGACATGGAAACTTCAAGTATCACCGCAAAAAGAGAACTCTTGCTGAGGAAGATACTTGCAGACTATGCCTAGAAGAAAAGGAGGAGTCTTGGGACACCATTAGGTTGATGATGACTTGGAAGGCAACTTCAAGCTAAATCAGCTATTTGCATTAACAAGCGATGTAATTATGCGATCGTAAGCCACTCTAGCTTTAACTCAATAACAACATTCGAGAATCGAAGGACGAAAAATGACTCAAGTCGTTTCGGGGTCTACTTCGGCTAATCCTTCACTACAGTGGGGTCTCTTATTTGACGGTGTGCTGTTCCAACGTTTCACAATATGTATATTTTAAACTAAATATTAATATTTTTTTTCATAGAATATATAAAATATTATATTATATGATAGAGATAAAAAAAAATATAACTATGTTTTTAAACACTAAATACTTTCTATATACTGTTAAATACACTCAAACTATCATATGGAACGATTATTTGGTACAAGGGTTTACAATGTGAGATCAAAATTATTCAGTATAAACTACCAAGAAGAGTGAATAATGAAACAAGCTGGGTACTGACACCTCACCAGATAATTACACTATTTTGCTTTATATATCATTTTGTGAACTTATAAATGTCTATGTTTATTTCGCAATTTTTAGAATATGCTCGTCTTTTAGATCATATAAGCTTTACAATGTCGGTGATATCTCTTGAAATTTGTGTGTCATGTCTACTTATTATATATTAATCCGAGTACCTTTTAGCGTACTTGGTCTAAGTGATTTGTGAACCGTAGCAGTTGTTTTCGTTTTGTGTATTCTTATCCATATTATCTATATGGATAATATTATCCCTAATATTATCCATATTTCTGTGCAAGTTACGGATTATAAGTTATGGGATTTGAAAAAGATATATTCCATAGATATAGTACACCTATTTGCAATACATATTCATTTGATCTCAATGTTGGCAATTCCAGTAAAGATGAAAAACATAAAAATGTTGACCTCTGCAAACGGGTGACTGTCTGTATGACGTACATTTATGTTAAGGCAAATATCACATTTTACTGTCATTCACTGCAAAGCCGATTTTTTCTATACGATTAAGGATAGCTGTAAAGGCACTCGCTGCGCCCAATAGCATCGATGTCGTCACCCAGCAAAGAGGAAAAAATAATATCTGGCCCTGTCTTAATTTTTAAATTTAAATGAAAAAGTAAAATGGAAGACCACTCCAGAAAATAATTTTCTCCATATATTTAATTTTTTTATTATTTTTCATAATTTTTTTTGTTAAATTGCGAATGTGCGGACGTGAATAACTTTAAAAAATGCATTCCTTATGAAAGCTCAGTAACAACCGCATAAGAGCAAAAATGCTACTTGCAAAATTGCAGCGAAAATGCTTTCCACTCAGAAAATAGTTACAAGCCTTCAAAAAATATTTCACCAAATTTCTTTCCAAGAAGAATGAATATGCAATTTCATCGTTGCGGCTTAAATAGGAGCCGCTGCGCTGAGCTTTCCAATTACGCTTTGTCAGAATGACTTTAAATTTGCAGCTCGTTGTTGTTGTTAGTGATTTCATTGTTGCAGTTGTTTTTACCGTTGTTGTTGCATTTGTAAGTTTTCGCCACTTCATCCTTGCATTTCCACAACTCATTAACGAAATTTCCGCCTTCATGGATATTTGTGTGCCACCCACAGCTTGTCGCTCTGGATTTGTTAACGTTGCGAGCAAAATTTTTAATTCGCAAAAAGGAGGAAATGCTTTATGCTTCGCTCGTATTCAAATTGAATTTTCCGACGGTTCCAATTGTAGGGAAAATTTCACAAAGTTGTAATAAAATTTTCTGTTCGTTCAGCTATGACCCAAAAAATATCAAATATCGGATAAAGCAGTTTAATGCTGGCGATTTGGTACTGGATGGAACGTGACCAATTGATTCAATTAAAACTTTCAAACGCTTTGATAGTGACTGGTGACTGGTTAGTAGGACACCAGAAAAAGGGGTTATTATGATAGGGAATTGATTATTTATGCTAAGCGTTGGACATAAATGGAATAATAAAATATGAAATTTAAACACTGTATTCTGGAAAAATAAGATATTTTTAAAATTACGCTACGCGTTTATGAAAAAAGAGATAAAATTGGGTGTTAAGCTGGAACGGTCTACGGAATATGGATAAATTCATATATAGATTTTTTGTATTTGTATTTGGATTGTATTTCCTGAATGGAATTGGTATTAATTTTTAAGAAGTCGATCATTAAAATTACTTAAATAAACGTCATAATCTCATAGTTGGCGATCTAACCCTTTTTTTGCTGTAATATCTGACTCCATATATCACAGTATCTAGTTTTATTTCTCTAGAATCATATGTTTTTGTGACTTGATCAATCTCTTTAATGTAAAATTCAGTGACTTTTGCAATTTATGATTCCATGTATTACAATATCTTATTTCTTTTCTCTAGAACCATTCCCTTTTGTGTCTTGCTCAACCTCGATCCATTTGATTAAGACTTAATTTTGCAATTTGTAACCCCATATATTACAAAATCTAGTTTGCTTTCTCCAGGACAATATTCTTTTGTGATTTTGTTGACCTCGATCTCCTTAATTAAGCCTTGGCCCATTTAAACTGCTAACACTTTTGTGACTTCATTTATAATGATATATAGCTTATTTTCTCCATGATATTCTTTGGTGTTTTATAGACTTTATTTATTGAACTCTGACTTAGTCGACCTAGACTTCCAAAACTCTTACGAATTTGTACACCATATCTAAGAAAGTAATTTTTCCACTTTTATAAAATGATCAGACCATCATATTTATTGGAACTTTAGTAAATTTTGTATAAAAATTGTAGCTTAGTTTTACTGAGAAATGAAATAGTGTTTGTTCTTCAAACGCCAATTTTGTGGAACAGAAAGCAAATTTCTGGTCTGGGAGTTAGAATATTCATGAAATGTTTTGAGATATTTCCTTAAGTATGCACAGGTAGTGTCCTCTACTAGAGCGCGATATTTGAGTCCCTCTAAATACTTGATTGATTTGTTGTACACTGGTGCATAACTGAGATGATTTCATTTCATAATTCTTTCCAATATATAAAACATAATCAGATTACTGCAAATATGATTTTAATATTTCGATCCAAAATATTTAAAGTTATTAAAGTTTTTTGTGATCCCTGCAACGTCTTTTCTAGAGAATATTCATATATTGCTTTTTCGGAAGATGTCATTTTCCACGTTAATGCTAATAATGCGGAACCCAAGTACCTTCTGCTCAAAAAGTACTCGGATTTTGTAAATAAAACACTCAAATTTAAATTTTATTTCAAATTTATTTTATCTCCTTCAAAATATGCTCCTTCTGAAGCGATATACATATGCCAACGCTTAACCCAATCTTCCATACACTTTTCGTAGGCCCGTGAAGGTATGGCTTTTAGTTCCATCAGCGAATTCTCTTTTACCGATTCAATCGACTCAAAATGCTTACCACGATGG